>NC_090928.1:1116083575-1116761288 GCF_040938575.1 Ambystoma mexicanum | reverse complement strand
ACAGCATGTGATTCTAAGCAGATTAACAAACATCAGAAATTGTAAAACCTTTATGAATTGGTATCGTCACACTAAGTGTGTGCTGATACCACCCGGTTCGCTATGAGGATGATATCAGGATTAACACCATCTTTGACATTATTCAGAGATGAATGGCCTTGCACTCAATGAATCAAAGACTGAGTTGTTGGTGGTTGGCTCTCATCTTAGATTAAAGAAATTGACAGAATCCAGGCAGACCTTGCATTAGCTCCCTGTGAGGGAACAGTGTAGATTTAAGCTGCTAGAAATTACACACAAGTGCATGTTTTTCAAGCATCCTGTATACCTTAAACAAAGACTGTCACACAAAATACACATACTCCAAGATCAAGCAACAGCAACCTTCTTGCGGTACCACATGTGAAGTTGGATTGAGCCAGTAAATGCTCATTCGACTACCTTGCCTGGTGTTGTGGAGTGGTCTTCCTAACACTCTTCTATTGGAGACTTGCGTTGTAGTTAAACAGAAAACTTGTAACTCTACATAATCTGCCTTCTCCGACTTGATTCCTGTGCCTGATTTTATCCCCTGATTTAAACTCCATTTTTATTCTTTTATCTGCTTTTATATTTGCTCTTTTGCGTTTAAGTCCTTCCAGCCCTTCTCCCTTTTTGTGTGTATTTGTTGAAGGCGCCTGTTGACTTCCGGGATTATGGTGCGTTATGCACTCACCGGAGTAACTGACTCCTAGTCCATAGCCCCCTTTACTACATCCTGTATGGGTGTCCCTCACGAGGGAAGGGAACAGAACCTCTTTTCCACCAGAAAAAGAAATTTCCCTTTTAAATTTACTGGAGCGCCGTGGCATAGCTTCAGGAGCACGGGCTCCCTTATCCCCATCGACCGGTACCACACCTCAGTCCCCTTTTGACACGTTTGCTGTATTTGAGTCTAACAAACTGACTGGTCTTATAGGGGGAGGGATGGTGGGACGTATGGAGAAAAGGGGACTATGGACTTGAGTACGTTAGTCACTCCGGTGAGTAACACTTACTCCTACGTCCTGTCCCCTTTCCTCCATCCTGTATGGGCATTTACAACTGAAAACGCGCTGGGGAGGAGAGTCTGACCTCTTAGGCAAATATATTGGCCAAATGATGCATCAGCCTTGGCACTCGCATCCAAGCAGTCCTGCTTGCAAAAAGCCGAAAGGCGTGGTCCATGTTGTGTCCATGCTGATCACCTGCCAGGGAATGTGGCGCTGAAACGCGACTGCTGTCACTTTAGCTCTTACTGCATGGGTATGCATGCCCTGCGGCGGTCCTTAGGCTACACCTTGTATGCTGCCTGGCTCGCTGCCGAATCCATCGAGCTATAGATGCCTTGGAGGCCTGCTGCTCAGGTCTATAGCCTCCAAAGGCGACAAACAGTGCATCAGTCTTGCGGATGCCCTTCGTTTCGTTTAGATCGAATTTCAACGTCCTCCTGACATCCAGGCCATGTAGTGTTTTTTCTGCATCTTCTTCTGCATCTTCCTTGGGGTCCAGGAAGAATGTGGGGAGCATAATTCCTCGTTGATATGGAAGAATGAAACCACCTTCAGAAGAAATTTGGGGTGTGTGCGGAGCACAACCTTGTCCTCGTGAAATCTAGTGCATGGCGCTGAGTCGACTAAGGCCTGGACCTACCTACCTTTGTGAGCTGATGTAAGCCCAACCAGGAGGTCTGTCTTTAGAGGGACCAACTTAATGTACACAGTGGCCATGGGTTCAAATGGTTTATGCGCAAAGGCGCTTAGGACTATATTCAGGTCCCAAATGCGATGAGGTCGCTTGATGGCGGTTAAAGCCAGGTCAACCACGTCAGATGTTTCTTTACTACGGGATTGGCCGAAGACATGACAAGAGAGCGAGTTCCTATATGCAGCAATAGCGGCGAGGTACGTTTTGCAGGTACCAACCTGGATACCCAACCTGGTAAAAATGACAAAACTTGGTTGAGGGGGCACTGTGTTCCTTATCCCAAAAGCAGAATCGTGTCATTTGCTTTTGTACTGCTTGTGTGTAGCCTGACTCCTGGCATTTTGGATGATCTCCAGATTGTCGGAAGACAGCTGAATATGCTGTAGAGTCAGCTGCTCTGGTACCAGGCCACTAGGGCTAGCCTCTCTGGAGAGGGGTGTAACAACGCACCTCCCTGCTGTGCTAGTAGAGAGCCTTTCCTGAGAGGGAGTACAATCTCCAGCTGAAGTGACATCTGCCGTAGGTCCGAGAACCAGGGCCGCACCAGCCAGCGAGGTGCCATGAGGATGATTCAGAGGTTCTTGGCGCTCCTGATCTTGCTCACGAGCGGTGTGGGTGGGAATGGATACGCCCACATGCTGTTCCAGGGCATCTGGAGTGTGTCTCCTAGAGTTGAGTCCCCTTCATCCCCACGATGCGAACTGCTGGCACATCAGACTGAGCGGTCCCAAACCGGTCTGTTGTGTGACCCCATGAGAATTCTCCCGTTCAGCTGCCGTTTGCAATTGTTGGCGGTCAGGCGGCTGAGCCTGTCCGCTTCCAGATTGGACTCCCTCGGAAGGTGGACCGCTGAGCACCACACTCCCTGGCTGATAGCCCATTCCCAGATGTCCAGGCAGGGTAAACGCGCACAGTTGCGGGGAACCGGTGCCCCCACCTCCCCGTTTCTCGATATAAAACATGCAGGCCATATTGTTCGTCTAGATTCACACCGACCTGCCCTTGATGGTTGGTTGAAAAGACCCGAGTGCCAACTGTATTGCCATAAGCTTCAGCCAGTTGATGCGATTCTGCTGGTCGGTTGGGGTGCAGAGACCGCACATAGAGAGCGCTCGCTGGGTGGCTCCACAGCCGTAGAGTGAGGAACCTGTGGTAATGGTGTACTCTATAGAAGGGTCTGCCCACCAGAATATTCTCTTCCTGTTGCCACCATCTGAGGTCATGGTCCAGGTGTTGTAGAATGAAGATAAGGGGGGGCCCCCTGATGGCCCGATTCCTGATCCCAGGAATCCGCAAAATGTAGTTCAGGCGCAACGCCCTCGCCTTGGATGCAAGACGACGCAGAGCCACACAGGTTTGATCTCTGGGTCCACTCTTAGAAACCTCTGGGTATTAAGCGCGTTATAAATAACCAATCAATCCTCATGCAGAGCCTGGTGTATGCGATTGTCAGGAGACATACTGACAACACTCCCAGAAGGCGTTGATACCACCAAGCTGTGGCGATCGATCTGCTGCAGAAATGGGCGACTGCCGATCGGATCACTGTAACCTTCTCCCCCATGGGGAAAACCCTATGCTGCTGTGTTCCTCACAACAGGCCCAGAAGCACCAGCTTCTGAGTAGGGGTGAGCTGGCATTTCTGGTAGTTGATTGAAAACCCCAATTCAAATAGGGTAGGGATGAGTCTGTCCACCGAGTCTCAAACCTGCTCCGGATAAGTACCCCTGACTAGACAGTCATTGAGTTACGGGAGACGTGCAACCCCTTCAACCTGAGAAGAGCCGCCACCACACTCATGAGCCTCGTGAAGACTCAGTGCTGAATTTAACCCAAAGGGAAGAACCCTGTACTGGAGGTGCAGACCATGAGGAAGACCCGGTGAGGCTGCACAATGGAAATGTGGAGATACGCGTCATTCAGGTCCAGGGTGCACGTCCAGTTGCCCCCACACAGTGTCTCGGCAATGAAAGCTGGCATCACCATCTTGAACTTCTGCAAGGGTAGGTAAAGATAGATCCAACAACACTTGCAGGCCTGCCTGGTTCTTCTGGATAGCAAAGATGCAGGAGTAAAACCCTGCCTGTGTTGGAGAGGGCTGGGGGGGGTGCACACCTGCTCTACCGCTTCGCTCTCGACAAGGGAGTGAATCTCCGCTAAAAGTGATGGTGTGCTGATCTGTGGAGGTGGAGGGGAACTCTGAGGGGGAGAAGGAACAGGTAGCCGGAAGCCCAACAACACTACTGAGAGGACTTAGGTGTCTGCGATCTTCACACGCCAAGCATGACTGTGCAGGGCCAGCCAGCCTCCGACTGGGGTGGCGTGGACCTGAATCGGAATGGGTTCCTCCGTGGTGTAAGTCTGGGACTGCATGGGTGTTGTTGGAGCCTCTGTACTGGGCTGCTGTAGCGGTGGAGCCGGAGGAGGAGGCATGATGTGCGTTGCCGTGGGCTGCAACAAGGCGACCGGCAGCAACATGTCTTTAATGATGCCCATGAGGAATGTGCCCATTTGAGAAGAGCACATGAGTGACATGAACTTGTCAAAAAACCTGCCCTCAGTCTGGCTGAGAGTGGTCTTGCACGGGAGGGGGTGAATATGCCAGTTGTCTGCCTAGCCCATGCCTGTATGGGAATATTGTACCCAGCCCCTGGGATGTTGGGATAAGACGTGGACCAGGTGACCAGGGTCAGTGGTGCCCAGTGTGTCCTAGGAGTGAAACCTCTTTGTTGATCGCTAGGCTGACGGGTCTCTGCACCAGCATGTGCCTTGTAACTCATCAGGGGCAGTCATCTTGTCTCAAGTCGATGCCATTTTGTCCGAAAGTGGACCTGTAGCTGGCTTGTTCCTGGGCTCCACCTGCATGCTAGACTGCACTGGCTCTGCCCCACACCTCTGGTGTACACCCGGTAGGCAGTAAGCCTTCAGCCTCACTGCTGGTATTGCTGGACCTGGGTGGAGGCGCTCCCTCGGGCAAGGACCCAGTATCGGGACAATTCCCCTCTGGACACGTCCCAGTGGTCGTAGAGCTCACAGACCCCTCGGCTGCAGGAACAGGAGGGCACTTGGACCCCTCGACCATGTGGCCAGAAGCTACTTGAGCCTTGGTGCTTCCTGCACTGGTGTGAGGGCCAGACTGACCCCTCATGCCGGAGGGCTTTCAGGGAAGGAGTCGCCTCTGGGGAGGTGGTTTGGAAAATAACGCACCAGTCTTCTGTGTCTTCCTTCGGACGTAGTCCTTGATTGTTCTGCAGTGGGGTCCTGTTGAAGAGTTCCCTCCAATGCTCGAGTCAGTGCTTGAGGAATCTGGGTACAAGGGAGTCACACGCAGAGCATCCATCCCAACTGTGGTCATCACCAACGCATCGGAAACAGATTGTGTGTGGATCTGCTATCGAGAATATACTGTATCATGATGGACACCTGCTAAAGCCTGTCGGGGCCAACATGCGCTGGGGACAGAAAGCTATGGCACCGGTGAACGGTGTTCCCAAGTCTGCATACGAAAGATAAAATACTGGGGAAGCGCGTGGAATTACAAAGCTAGGCCTCACCCAGGAGCGCTGGTGGAGCGGTCCGTTCCAGTCGATGCATGAAAGGAGACTGGTGTGGCACCGGTGGGCGGGGTTAAGGGAGCCCGTGCTCCCAAGGCCGTGTACCACGCTCACCATTACATTTAAAGGGGAAATGTCTTTCTAGTGGAAAAGAGGTTCCGTTCCCGTCCCTCGCGAGGTACACCCATACTGGATAGAGGAAAAGGGACAGGACGTAGGAGTATGCTTAAATAAATAAATAACTCACCCGCTGCACTCGAGAGTCGGGGAGCAATGCCATGGGTCCAAAAAGAAGTTCTGCAGCACGCGGTTCTGCAGTTTCTAGAGCCAGTCCCCATGAAACTGATGTAGGGAGGCCACAAGACGCTTAGGAAGGACTATAATTGCTGATTGTTGACCGGTCAAGTGTTTGCGACAGAGGAGCTAAAAGGCAACAAATCTACAGTTGGCAGTAGTTGGCAATGCAGGGTTCCTCACTTGTTACTGGGCACATGATTAAGCTTCTAGGGAAGGGATCAGTTTGAGAAAATACTAAACGAAGGACTATTCCAGACTTGTTTGCAAGGACCCAGGAAAGGAGCCAACCATGGTCCATGCTTAGAGTAGTTGCAAGCCAAAGGCCAGCACAGGCCGCTGGTGCTTCCCAGATGAGGGAGATGAAACTGGGGTACATGCCTGATGTCCTGGGTAGAAGAGTCTCTGTTCCAAATCGAACAGAGTTCTCAGGGGTATGGCAGCAAACAGGCTCCCAAGTCTGGATCCAGCAATGTAGGCAGAGTCAGGAGCTTCAGGGAAACTAGGGCTTCGAGCAGGAAATGTGTTCCAGTTGCATGGCCAGCTCCTCCGGGCCACCTGGAGAGGTTGCTTCCCTGTCTGATGGGTGAAGTGTCAGTGTATGCTGGTGCAGAGCTTTGCTTCTTCCTCTAGCGGTTTAGCCTTCCATGGGGTATATGGCCCGAGTAGTAGATCAGATATGGGCGTCTGTGCTTATCCCATCCGGAGACTGTGTGAACACAGAACACAATCACATACCAAGTATCACTCAACAAAGGGGAGGGGTCAGCCAATATCTGACTGTCCCTCCAAACAGACCTATGCAATTGCAGACTGGCAGCTGCCAGTCAGACCCAGCATAAGGCCAACTGCATCTAGGCATAGTGACCAAAGAAGGCAACTTCTTACACAACATGGGGCAAGAGATCGTCAAGTGACTCCTTGAATCATAAAGAGAAAGATGACCTTTATTTTGTGAAATTGAGCAGGTGGTCAAAAATGACAGCCAGGTAAAACTGTTTCTACCAAGTGGAGCCATTTTACATAAAGCAAAAAGCTTCTACTAGCCATCTGGACTACGAGAAGGAGTACCCCCCTCTGGGATACTGACATGCCCAGCCCTTAAGAGTAATATAAGGCCAACCACAAAAAAGCCACTCAGTCAGGCTTTGGATGACACTTGTCTGGGAGGATAACGCAAGTCAAAAAATAATTAAGCAAAATTTAGAAATCCCACCCCTTTCAAGTGGGGGCAAAAGAATTACAAACATGGAATTCTGCCCTAACTGGGCTGCCCAGAGAATACTGCAATAGCCTTTTCCTTAATAAACCCTCTTCTTCTCTACGGCCTCTCCAGCAAAGCCAGAACAGGACTGCAAAACTTCTCCTCGACTTCAAGCCCAGGGGCCGCATCCCTCCAGCCCTAAAAACTGTCCACTGGCTCCTGGTTGCTGCAAGGATCGCATTCAAATCCATCGGCATCATCCACAAGGCTGTCAGGGGCTGGGTACCACGCCATCTACAACTTGCCCTCACTAAATACTCTCCCTCCAGATCATTACATTCCTCAGGCATCAACTGTGTGTGAAGTGCTTCGCTAAACAGCAAGCTGGTGGCCGATCTCTTTCCTTAGACTCACACTATGGAACAGCCTCCCCCTTGTGGAGGGGTACTGGAACCTTTGGCAGCGACAATTAAGCTTCCCCGTTACATTTAGAAGAGCACCAAAGTCCTGCAGCGAATATACCAGCCGCACCTCACCTCAGTGCCCTTTGAACGGTTTGGGGTTGTTAGTCTGATAATTGTTTGTGGCGAACTGTTTTCAAAATGAATCCGTTTGCATACAAAAATGATCAGACCAAGAAACCTCCCCAATCCCTGCACACATTCAACCAAAATGATGCTCTGCATCGCGCCTGGAGCTGGTGTCCAGCGAGTAGTGCTTACAGAAGGCAGACTTAGTGACCCAAGCAGCCTCCTTCCTGATGACATCCCAAGAAGCAGGTCTCTGAAACGCAACAGCCCTGGCCTTGGCTCTGACTGCATGAGCATGAATCCCCTCAGGAACAGGTTTGCCCATGGCTATGTACGCCTCTGAGATGGCCTGAACCATCCAATGGGTGATGGAAGCCTTGGAAGACAGAGCAGAGAAAGGAGACCCCAAAAGTCACGAACAATGCCTCAGACTTCCTGGAAGATTTTGCCAGAGAGAGAAAACTTGAGTACCCTCTTGAGGTCCAAGAAATTCAGGCCCACTCTGTCCGACTGTGCGTTCGGGAAGAACACTGGAAGGTAGATCTCTGGGTCAGATGAAATGGAGCACCCACTTTGGGTTTGTGTGAGTGCGTAAGACGACCTTGGCGTTGTGAAACATGGTGAAAGGCTCGTACAAGGACAACTCAGAAGGTGAGAGCCACCAGTAAAACTGTCTTTAGTGTCACCAAGCGGATGTCCATCAACACCATCGGATCGAAACGCTTGTGCTGCAAAGCCGTAAGAACCAGATTGCAGTCCCAGACCGAGTACAGCCTATGCACTGGTGGAAAAAGCCTAGGCAACCCCTTAAGGTGGGCCTTAACCACCAGGTTGGCCACAGAAAACACATCCTCAGGGGAATTCTTGTAAGCCCCAATGGGCGCCAAATAAGTAAGGCACATATCAACCTGAACTCCAGAACGAGCCAGGTGTGCTGAAAAAGCCAGTATGCCATCCAGGGGACAGGTGATCAATTCCAGACCCTTGTCACAAGCCCAATGGCAGAACCTAGTTAATTTACTCTTATACGGGGATAAAGTCGAGGGCCTCCTGAATGTTGTACCAGTTGACATCCGAAAATTGAGCATGCTGAAGCCTCAGCTGGTCAGGAACCAGGTCGCCAGTGCCAGCTTGGCCAGGCACGGATGTTCCACCACCCCGCCCTGCTGCGTTAGGAATCCCCTGCTGGAGATTGGTAGGTGGCCGGGGCCCTGGGAGCACAATTGCAGCAGATCCAAAAACCAGAGTCTCGAAGGCCAGTGGGGGGCAATAAGGATGAAGCTGTAAACCACGGAAGCCCGAAACGTGCAGAGGGTCCGTTGGAGCAGAGGGCTGGGTGGAAATCTTGCGACCTACGACCGTGCCAACAGATCTGTAAGGCATCTCCCAAAGACCCCCCGGCCTGCCCCTGAAGCAATCTGGGGGTACTTGTAGTTCAGAGGGGATGCAAACAAGTCCAGGTTCTTTAACACCAAACGCTGGAACAGGGGCAACATGGAGTCTGTGTGCAACTCCTACTCATAGATGTTGAACCCCAGGAGGATCTTCTGGTCTGCTTCTGCATTGCTGTCCCACGGAAGATGGACTGCTGAAATCAAAATGTCCTCCAGCAGGGCCCATTCCCAGATCAATATTGCCTCCATGCAAAGGCTGCATCGGGGAGAAGGGCATAAATAAAATCGGGTGCTACCCTGCTAGTTCACGTAAAACATTGTAGTAGAGTCGTCCGTCATGACCAGAAACGACTTCTCCCTGTTGAGGGGTAACAACGCCTTGAGAGCCAGGCCCACTGCCCTCAGCTCGAGAAGATTGATATGAAGAAGGTCTACTGTCCTGGACCAAGATCCATGTATCAAGTAGCATCCAGAGCACGAAAGAGAGGAGTCCGTAGTCGCCACCAGGGTAGGCTGCGGTCAGGTGAAGGGGGCTCCCACTGAAACATTGCCATCCCTCAGCCAGCAACGAAGATCGAGCAGTAGGAGCAGTGGTATTGGGATGTTGTCAGACTGAGACCGCGTCTCCTGATCCCAATTGGCTGCCAGGTGGCACTAGAGGCACCTCATCTTGAGGCAAGCCTGCTGTACAGTGAGCATAGAGTAGGCCATTTGGCCTGGAATCTGCTGGAACCACCATGCCGAGGTGGTCGTGTTGGCCAAAAAGTGCCCCACCGCCTTGTGGAGAAGCACAAGCCTCTCGGGCGTAGGAAACACCTGCTGAAGGTTAGTGTTCCAACGCTCCCCTACAAAGAAGAGTTCCTGAGAGGGACTCAACTGACTTCCTCTGGTTGTGGGAGAACCCCAGCTGATCAAGGGTATCCACTAAACTCTGGCAGGAGTGCACCACCCCTTCGGGTGACCCCACCATCACCAGACAATCATACAAATAAGGGAACAGATGATGGCCATCCAAGCAGAGGCCTGCTACTGCGTTCAACTTAGACACCAGGAGCCAAATTCAGGCCGAAAGGCAGCACCTTGTACTGAAAGTGGTACAATATAATCGTGAATTGCAGAAACTGCCGATGCAGTTGGTAGATGGGAACATGCAGGTACGCATCCTTGAGGTGCAGGGAACACATCCAGTCCGATGCGCACAGAGACTCGGCTATGTGTGCGGGAGTAATCATCTTGAAGCGTTCCAGCAGTAAAGAGATTTAGAAATGATCGGTCAAGGACAACCTTCAGCCTGGTTATTCTTGGGTAGCACAAACAAGAGGAACCGGTTCCATCGCCTGCATCTTCAAATGGGAAAAGACGTTCTGTAAAAGAGCCGGGGACCCGATTTGCTGAAGAGGAGAGGATGGTAGAGGTAAAGGAAGAGGAAGACTGAAGCCCGTGGAGACTATGGATAGGATCCACGGATTACAGAAAAGACACTTGCTGGAGCCCTGGAACAGAGCCAAAAAACCCCCACAGGTGAGCTGTGTTCGACTTCACTGTTTCTTAGCATCCGAGGCGGGGGCAGAAAAACCTTCACCACATCCTTTGCTGCTTCCTCATGTCGCTGAGCGACCTGTCAGGCCTCAATCTACCGCAGTCCCAGAACCCTTTGAAGCCAGAGAAACCATGGTGCTTGCTCTCAGTCCTGCCCTGAGACTGAGGGAAGGATTTCTGACCTGGTTTTGTCAGGATGCCCAAGGACTTGGCAGTTTGCTCCGTCCACTCATCATCGGTCAACAAATGAAAAAGATCCATGCCAATAAAGGGCAGATCCAGGATCCGCTCCTGCGTGTCATGTGAAAACCTAGTTTCATGCATCCAAGCCGTCCTTGCCATCTCAACCTCAAGGCACAGCCCTCTGCTGGCTGTGTCGATGTGGGTGACAGAAGACTCAATGGAGGTCTTGAGCAATGGCCCGGGCATTTGCCAGACCGGCCTTGGAGGAGGCTTGCTTGTCCGAAGTGAGGTCTGGCAGAAATTCCACAAGCTCCTGCCATAGCTTCGAGTTAGCTGCAGCCAAGAGGGCGTCATGTTGCCTTGCCACAGATACAGTCCTGAGCTGGAGTAACAGTGCTTTCCCAAGGACTTTGTCATCCTCGACGAGGCAACTGGAGGTGGCTCCCGAGGAGGAAGATGACTAAGACTATGGTTTAGAATATAACAAGGTTGCAGCTACCACTGAAGAATGGGGGGTGTGGATGGAAGGCAAAGGGGATTGGCTCCCCATCCGTCAGCCTAAACCTGCTGTCCACCTTCTCCCAGACCTTTTGCGCAACCTGTAAGACATCCTTCTGGAGGGGGATGGCAGACTAGATTGTGGTGCATTTTCCCAAGACCTCTGCTAGCACACTACTCCTGTGGGCTTCCTCAGGAAGAGGGAGCCCCAAGAACTCTGCCAGGCCCTGAAGGCGGTCATGAAAGGCTTTAACCGATGCAGAGGGCTAATCATCCTGGGTGTCATCTCTGCACCCCCCCTTCCCTTTATTCGTAGACCAATGGGAATCTGGGCCCTGCGACAGGTGCCGGAGGGTCTCCTCCCAGCCCCGGAGCCGCAGAGGGGTCCAACGGCTGTTGAAGGGGATGCGTTGGTGGTACCAGAGGGGTCAGAACCGGTTGAGGGACCGGCACTGGAACCGGGAGCGCAGGAGGAATGGGAAGAGTAACCAGGAGGGGACTGGGGCTGCGCCACTTGCGGGATGACCTTCTTCACAATGTCCTTTAGGAGCCCCTTCATCTGAGGGGAGCACATGAGGAGGAAGCGCTCGAAGATGCAGTCACCAGCCACCGGGTCCCTAGGGGACTGGCCCTCAGAGGCGCTGGTCCTCCGCTCCTGGTCAAAGCAGTGTGACGCCTGGTGCGTGAAGCCGTACGGAAGCGATGGGTAGATGTAGCCGAGAGGGGACCGAAAACCTGCACCATAGGATCCGCTGCTGCTTGAGGGAAAGGAGCTAGGATCATCCTGCAAAGCCAATTTGCTGGGCAAAAGCATTGGTGGGCCCTGAACTGGATTCAAGATGGGCGCCTGCCTGGCAGGCTCTACCACATGCCGCTCTGCCATTTTGAAGCCTTGCGACAAGCCCTTGGCGGGAGGGCACAAAGGCCCTGAGCCAAGGGAGCAATCAGACGATTGAAGATACAACTTGGGTCTTGCAGATCACTCTGGTAGGCACCAAGCCCTCAGCCGGATGGACGGTAGTCGTAACGCCCAGACTCTCAACTTTGGAGCGATCTCTGGTAGGCTGGACGCCCTCGGTACCTGTGCGGTAGCCATGCTGCATCTAGCCAAGGACAGATTCTTGTAGGTGACACTCGACAATCCCTTACCCCCTGGAGTAGAAGAATAGGACGAACCTCATCACCCTTCCGAGCAAAGCCTGGTAGGGAACAAGCCCCTTGGCTTGGGAGCCGGTAGACTGGCAGGCATCAGGTCTGTCTCGGAGCGCCCGAAGAGGCCCCAGGCCCCTCGGCTTGGAAGCCGATAGCCTTAGAGGTCTCGGGTCTGCCAGAACCTGAATCAGAGGAACCCCAATCCATGGGAACCCCTGGGGAAGGTGTTGGTGCGCTGTGGAGCCATGCTGAACAGAGGGCCTACCTTGTCTTGATGTGAGGTCCTGGAGACAAAGTCCTTAAGTTGGGGCGGAGGGGAAGTGTGGGAGATCTCCCTCCACTGTGACAAACTGTTCTTCAATGCCCTGTGACCAAGAGCACTGCAGGCCGAACTTAAGTCACACCGCTGGGACGGTGGTCAGGCCCCAAACACTCAACACAAAGTGCATATGGGTCCGAGGCTGGGAACGGAGCGGTCGAATGAGGCACATCTTGTGAATCCTGCGGCAGACCTGCACCGGGGCAGGGGAGGCACTGAAGGGAAGTTAAATAAAATTGAACACACACAGGGAGCAAGCGGAAAGCTAAAAAGATGCCAGGTTCAACACTGTCCAAGCGGAAAAAGTACTGAGGTGAGGCGTGGAAGTGCGGGGCGTTCCACGCCCCCGCGTGCTATACTACATTTAAAGCGGAAGCTCAATTTTTCGCTGCCAATGGTTCCGGTACCATCCCCATGTTGGGAGACACCCACAAGGATGGAGGAAAGGGGGCGGGACGTATGAGTATGATGGTCTTGATACACTTAACATTTTCAATTTCATCTGCATTACCACACATGGGCTTACCGCAATTGGGGAATCGGCTGTAGGCGTATAATTTAATCGAGGAGGGGTCATAAAAAACCGGGCAGGCCGCTGTTTTTGCCCAAAGGCAGAAATAGGCATAGTTTCATGAGGTTCATTGCTCTGTTGGGAGAGAAAGATTGACAACCAGTTAAAAAGAGACCAGCACATTACAAGAAATGCAAAGTTAAAGATCCAGTTTAACAGAAATTCAGAAACGTGAGCAGTGAATTGCAGTTTTACATCGAACAGGTCTTTAATTCTGCTCACCTCATTAAAGCAAGTACTCCGTTAGATGGGTGGAAAACTATGAAGTAACCTTTCAATGGGTTCAGAACCTTTTATTTCAAAGTTCTTCATGAGGTCGTTGCATGGTGGACACTAGTAGTTCATTGCTTGAAAGACGTGGTCTTCATTTCAAAATGAGGAACAGACCTTGTAATTGTTTAAAAGTAGAAATTTTAGAAAGACTGCATAATTCTTAAACTATTGTGTAATCCTGCAGTAATCACGAAAGTGTTTGTTGATTGGATTAGTGATTTGATCAATGCGTTATATCAGTTTAGATAACCTGGTGATTTTCTTATGTGGGGATCTAAATATAACCTGTAGGGATCGAAGGAGAGCTGTTGGTTGATCCACCCTCCCATCCTAAACCATCAGAAAAAAGGATTCCCACTTGGCTGAGAGCAATGAAATCAAGAGACCTGCACATGTTGAACATTAGAGAGTTGGCATATGCCCCCAAAAGTTGAAATATCCCAGGTGAGGAATCAGCTTTGAATGAATCAGTTCGAAATAGGAAAATGTACAGAGCGCTACAGAGACTATATAGCTAACTGGGACGGAAGAAATGCACAAGATGTCCTCGATTATATTCTGATGTTACAAAGTTTTGTAGAGGTGAAAAAACACAGGGAAAGTGGGCAACCGGCATAGTCGTGTTTATTTTCGCCGAGGTAGTTGATAAAAGGAAACAGTATAGAGCAGACCTTAAACAGATTAAAAGTACTGTCAAAACCAGAAACCCCAAAACCATAAACCGTAAATAGGAATCAACAGTACAAGAATTGGTTGTGCTCTCACAAAGCCTTTATGCTACAGCAGAACGCTGCAAACATGTTGAAGGCGATATGTAAAAGACGGACAGGGGCTATATGGCAGTTGATAAATAAGGGAATCACTCCATAGTCCGCCATGCAAACGAACGCAGTCACGGAAGAAGCCTGGCCTTAACATTTTGAAAGACTCTGATGGACTTGTTAAGGTGGAGGTTGGGTCTTTATACACAGAATGGTTAATTCCTCACGAGAGGGATGTTATCTCGCTGATTAAAAAAGGTAGCGGTTACCAAGCACCAGGCCCAGATGGGTTGACAAATGCAATTTTTAATTAAAAAAACAGTTATGGGCAGAAGCTTTGGGGCTATTGTTAACCAGGTGGTTAAAACTGGGGAGGTTCCTAAGTCCTGGAAGGCTGCCATCATCCCAATAATCAAAAAGGGCAATGGGTCTGATCCAGAAAAACTATCGCCCCATTGGTCTTTTGGATGTCGCAGGAAAGCGTTTTGAATCACTGGTTTTGGAGCAGTTGGCTAATTGGATGAGGTAGCTGAATGGAAAGAGTTTTCAGACAGGATTTGAAAGCGGAACAGGGACCATTCTGAATGCATTCTTTCTTAATATCTTTAAAACTAGAATGCTTAGGAATAAGACTCAACTATACTCAGCCTTCATTGATTTGACCCAAACGTTCAACAGTGCTGATCAGACTTTTCTATGGTCTAAGATAACTAACTGGACCTGCCAGAGAGACCTTTTGGAAGCGATTAAGGGCTTGTATGCCTCGACCTCACTTAGAGTGGGATTGAATTTAGCTGGGTTTGTTGGGAGTGATAACGACATTTAAGGTTTTAAGTAAGGGTGCCTTTTGGCACCTGTGTAATTTGTTGATCTCAGATTTCAGAGCCACATTGAGGCAGGCTAGATCCTTCTCACCACATATTGATGGAAGACCGATAAGTTGGATGCTGTACGCCGATGATCTGGTCTTTTTGGACCAGACTATCGGCCTACAGCACCAGCTTGATCGGCCTGACAAAAGATTTAAAAAAAAATGCTTTGGAAGCAAATATGCCAAAGTCAAAGAAGTACATTTTACAATCATGTCATGTGAAGCAGAAAGGGGTTTCTAAATGGTGTTTAAGACAAGAGCCCTTAGAGAAAGTTGAAAACATCTATCTGGGTATGATTGCAAATTAGACACTGGCTGATGCCCCGAGAGAAAGGGCCCTGAGAAAAAGGCAAACAATATGGCGGCTCATGGTTCCGAGATACCTTTCCATGCTTTCAGTGCTGCAGTTTTATAAACTAAAGGTTGCTTTGATAAGGACTTATGGGGTGGAAGCTTCTTTCTCCTCATCTTACAGAACATGGACAATTTTAGAAGGAATCTTTTGGAAGAAGGTTCTTGCCTTACTTGGGGATATGCCAATACAGGCCAGTAGATAAGAACTAGACCTATTGTCATTATATGGCATGGTTTATTGAAGACATTGATATTGTACCCCAAGTGTATAATGGAGAACCCGCCACCCAGGTTTCAAATTTTAAAGGCACCCAGGAAAGCAGCAGTGAATGGATTTTGGTTGAGTGGAGGGTGGCATGCAGGAGTCTGCTAGATAAATTACCAGTGACAGAGGATGGCCTGAAAACTAATCCTGAAAATGCGAATAAGATTATGGAAGTCGGACAGGATTCAGACCCAGGAGGAAGCGAAAGAGTATAAGCTCTCATCAATGAACACTGAGTGAAAGCATACAATGTGGTGCCAAAGTATTTATCCACATTTCCAAACATAGAAGTCCGTTTTTGCAGTTGCACAAACCTTTATATTTGACAAAGGAATTCCTGGCCTCTCGAGCCGGGATTAAGGAAAAAGATCTGAGGTGTAGGTATTGTAGCAAGAGGAATGAAACTGAAACATTAACACGTTTTCCTCTGGCCCTCCTGCAGCCACCCTCCCTCACTCCCTCCCTCTCTGCCTTTCCCCTTTTCTCTGCTGACAAGGTTTCTAGACAAGTCCAATCTATGAAGGTATCGTCGAAACAGGTTCACCCCTGTTCCTCCAAAACTATCAAGGACCACATTGACTCCCTGGCTCCTGCCATGGCTGATTTCTGCAATCACTCCTTCGCCACTGGAGTCTTCCCATCCCCCCTGAAGCACTCCCTTGTGCACCCTCTTCTTAAGTAACCCGCTGTCGACAGCTCCTACCCGGCTATCACCCAATGTGCATCACTCCCTTCCTGGACAAGTTCCTGGAGAAACTGGCCATCTCCCAGCTTAATCTCCACACTGAATCTGTTGGTTGTCTACATGACCATCAGTCTGGCTTCAGAGCTGCCAGAAGCACGGAAACTGCTCTCCTGAACATCTGAAGACCTGCTCTCCAACCTGGACTCCAAAACCCGGTGTGTCCTCAGCTTGCTTGAACTCTCTTCTGCCTTTGATACTGTCAACCATGCCATCCTGCTCAACCGTCTCCGTGATAACCTGGGTATCACTGGTCAGGCTCTGGCGTGGCTGACCCCTTTCCTCTCCGACCGACCGTCCCAGGTCCAACTTGGGTCCTTCCTCTCCGATATATTTTTCTCTACCTGTTGTGTCCCCCAGGGATCTAACCTCTCTCCCTGGCTGTTCAACCAATACCTGGCATTCATAGCCCACTGCATCGCAGCTCTCTGACCCAATTTTCAGTGCTATGCGGACGATTCCAAGCTCATTTTCAGGCTACCCTCGGCCTCCTCATCTGACTGTCTATCCAGGAGTGGTGTGCCGCCAATGACCTCTGCCTTAATGCCAGTAAGACTGAGATTTTACTCATTGGCACACCCACTCCGTCCTTCCCTGCAGCTCTCTGGCCGGCCTCTCTTGGCCCTCTTCCTGTTCCCACCTGCAAGGCTAAAAACCTTGGTGTCATCTTCGATTCCACACACTCCTTTTCTCCTCACATCTCTGAAGTCTCCAAGAAGTCACACTACCAGCTACAAGTCCTCAGAGGTATTCTTCCTTTCCCCTGCTTCCCCCAGAAGCTCACCATCTCCAGATCCCTGGTTCTCTCTAAGCTGGACTATTGTAACAGCCTCTATCTAAATATGCCTGCCTCTACTCTCCGCCCTCTGCAACTTATCCAGACCAGGACTGTGAGACTTGTCCTTGGCCTCAAGCCCAGGGATCGTAGCCCTACAGGACTATAATTTGTGCACTGGCTCCCAGTGGCTGCGAGGATTAAGTTCAAAACCCTCTGCATTGTGCACAAGGCCTTCTGGGGCTGCAATACCTTCAACTCTCATCCCAAATATCTTCCTTCTCAAGCCCTTCACTCATCCACCTCCAACTCCCTCAGGGTCAGTTGCTTCTCCAATGAACAAGTTGGTGGTAGATTTCTCTCTTCGACAGGGGCCTCCCTCTGGAACAGCCTTCCGCCTCCCTGAAACTTGAGGAGAACCATCTCCGGCTCCGGAAGCACCTCAAAACCTTCCTCTTTGCTTCTGCTTTCTCTCCCCCTCTCACCTGCTGAATTCCTGGTTGAAACTTGACTGGTTATCTGGCCACCCTTTCTGACCTCGGGCCCAGGCCCCACTAATTGCACACTTGCACTGCTTCCCTGGCAACCCCCGCACCTGGGGACTGTTATTTTGCATCCCTACAGTCCCCCTACCAGCACTTGTCTGCTCTTACCCTGCACTTGCCACCATCTGGCCGTTCTATTATCTTATTTATTGTATCCCATGTACTGCACTTTCCCCTCTCCCTTCCCCATGCACTTTTCCCTTCCCCCCCCTTCCCATGCACTTGCGCAATCTGAATGACACCTGGCCAAGTAAGATTGTTGTCCGTCTTCCCTCTGTTCCCCCTCCCTTGCCTCTTCGCGCCTCGAAACACTTGTGCATAGGCGCGTTATAAATGCCATATCATAGCATATCAGACATCAGCAGTCTTTCCCACAAGAGTGGTTGAGAATACCCCACTGGTTTTTGCTACTTACATTTTTAGACTTTTTAATGAAAAGGAAACTGCATATTGGGTATAGAGTATTAGATATTTTAATATTTTTTTATATGTTGAGATATTGTTATGGTGCATGTGAAGATAAATTGTGAATTATGTAATTGAATAATATTTTCGTACGTATCTATTGATAAAGGTTTGTAATAAGCCGAATGCAAATAAATTAAACATAAAATAAACTGCATGCCAATCAGATTTAGAAGAAGGCCCATCCATCTGACTAAGACTGTGTTCCTACTGTGTCAGTGGATGTAGATTCAATGTGATTCAAGCTACACAACAGAGATTCTTACTGGACATGAGAATGACATCACAATTTTAGCAATTTACACCCGAGACTGGTAATCTTTTTTTAATAGGTCAGACTACTACCAGGTGTGCCACACAAAAAGGGGAAAACATTTATTTTTTAATTTTTTAAAAGGCTGTCCATTAGCAGGTTACCTTCACAAAGTAGCATTTAATATATTTGTGAATGGGTGGTGGAATGGTACATAAAAAGGGGATGTTTAGTGACAATGAGATTTACACAACTAAGGTGTGCATATAGGCAGGAGAACAGTATACAACATAGGTAAGGTATGGCCTAATAGGTACAAGGAGACAATGAACACGCTGCTCAGCAGGCAAAGAAATTAATAGTTACTCACCGTTGTGACTAACCTACTCTTAGTCCATAGTTCCCTTTCCTCCAAACTGCACTGGCGTCGCTTGCTAGGGAAGGGAAACGGAACCTATTTCACCAGAAAAAAACCATCACTTTTAAATTTAGAGACGCGCAGGGGCGTGGCCCTGGGAGCATGCGCTCCCCTTACCGCGCCCACCAACACCACTCACATTGCCTAATGGCACCAGTATTATTAGGAGAGGGGATGGTGGGATGCATGGAGGAAAGGGGACTATGGACTAAGAGTACGTTAGTCACTACGGTGAGTAACTATAACAATTACTCTTACGTCCCGTCCCCTTTCCTCCATACTGCATAGGCGATTACAAATGAATGTAGCCCGAGGGTGGAGAGGGGACCCTCCTTAAGAAAACAAATTCCTTAAGACCGCCTGTCCGAAAGCCGCGTCTGATTTAGAGCCGGCGTCCAATCAGCAGTGCTTACAGAAAGCCGGCTGCTGTGGCCTTGGCTCTGAGCGCGTGGACGTGCATGTTAGCTGAAGTGGTTTATGCTGCCCCGCGTAGCATCCACCTTGCTATAGAGGCCTTCGATGCCTGATAACCGAGCCTTGACCCCTCCTCCCCTCCCCCCCGAAGGTGACAAACAGGGCATCTGACTTGCAGAAATCCTTGGTCCGGTCTAGATAGAATTTCAGTGCGCGTGTGACATCCAGACAGTGCAAGACACTCTGAGCCTCGTCCTTGGGATTGGCAAAAACGTAGGTAAGCCCATCTCCTCATTTAGATGGAAAGCGGATACTACCTTAGAAGAACGCGGGGTGCGTTCTCAGGACCACCTTATACTTGTGAAAAGTTGTATAGGGTTCTGATGCACCAGAGCATGGATCTCACTGAATCTGCGAGCAGAGGAGACCCACCAACAGAGCTGTTTTAATGATGACCAGCAAGATGTCTGTGGACGCCATTGGCTCGAACACTTTGTGCACCAAGGCGCCCAACACTACACTGAGGTCCCACACAGGGTGTGGTTTCTTCTTGGGCGGGTAGAGCCTGGTGAGGCCCACCAAATGTCGCTTGACCACCGGGTTGGAAGAGCAGAAGACCACCTCCTCCGAATTTATGTAGGCCCCTATGGATGCCAAATAGGTGCGGCATGTGTCCACCTGCATGCCTGAGTGAGCAAGGTGTGCAAAGGAGAGCACATCATCCAACAGGTACATAAGGGGGGGGGTTTATCTCTTTAGAGTCTGCAGAGTGACAGAACCTAGTCCATTTACTCTTGTACTGGCTCCTAGTAGCCTTGCTCCTAGCGCCCTAGATGTCTAGGTTAGCCTCGACAGGCTCAGGTGCTTCAGCGTGACCTTCTCAGGAGCCACGCTTTGAGGGCTAATTTCTGTGGAGCGGGGTGGCCGACCCTGCTCCCCTGCTACGCCAGAAGATTAACTGGGCCCATCGGCAGGTGAATGGGAGGCCTGTCTGAGAAGCCCAGAGAACCACAGTCTCGCCGGCCACCACAGAGCTATCAGAATGATGCTGAGGTGACATGATCTTGTCCCCTGCACAATGTCTGAGGCTATGTAGCCAAGGCTTTCAGAATATGCAATTAGATATTTAATTCTTAAGTAGACTTTTTAACAATACATTGCTCGAGTAAAATTTTAAGCATAACGTAATTTGATCATAAGGTGTATAAACAATGATCAATCCATTTTACACTTATGCACAAAAGAGAACCTATAACTTTATCTTTGGTTTGTTAGGATTTATTGGTCCAAACAAGATTGCCCAACGCGTTTCGAGAATGGCTCTCTTCTTCAAGGGCTGTATTATGTAAGCCAAACTTTAAATTTGGTAAAGAAATTTAAACACTATTCTAGATTAGATCCAGAGTGCAAACTTAAATGTTTTACATCAATTCTAACATTTGTTGCTCAAACAAACAGAATATTGTGACTTCATTTTTGACAAAGCTCGAAACAATCATCATGTGAGAAGATAAAGGGTCAAGTGTTCAAATTATACAATATAATAAGGCATATTGGTGTCAAAAACCTAGGGATGATAACCTTATCTCTTCATACCTGGTGATTTTTTCATATCCATTATTAATGACTTTATCACAATGGTAAATGAGCTCAATGGCCAAATTATCAAATTCATACTGAAGGGAAATTCCAATGATGTTTTATTCTGCTGCACCCTATCTGTCCAACAAGAAGTGAAACCTAGAGATGGTGATAATCCGAAGTGCGCTTACCCTGTTTATTCTTAAAAAAAAATGTTAAAAAAAAAAAATCGGGTAGAAGGGCGATCTTCCTTCCATAATATTGGGTTGGGAATAGTTATATTCTTTGGTTCTTCAAGAGTCACTAGGGCATACTAGTATAACCTGTGTAAATAAATTATAAGCCATTCAAAGCCTATTACTATATGAAATTTCTAGAAAGTCTGGTAAGTAGAGGTGGTCCCCAGATTACTGAGTAATAATTCATCAATTTCCTGGTAATGATGTAAATCAAAGCTTACTAGATAGTAAAGGCTGAGATAGAGTCCAATGTTAAATGAGCAAAAATATTAAGCTGTTAAAATATTATATTAGAACATAGAAGTGTTCCTTTTTAATGATCAAAAAAACAAAGTATGATACACTTACTAGGCGCTAATATTCTGAAATAATAGAGAAGATGGTTTTTGCCATAGGCACTAGAGTAGTCCGTCGGTATAGCATGATGTAGTCAATGTCCCTGTTCTAGTTACAGGAGTTAAGCATTACGTGCTCCAAAAACACCTGGGAATTAAAAAAACGATTAGAACAGATATAGGGTCTAGTAGAGAGCCGTTATGGAATACTTACTAGTCTCTTGCAGAGTGCATTTCCTGGAAAAAAGTGTTGCTTGGCTGGTGCAACCTTGGATTAGTATTTTACAAACAAAATGGCCATTTTTATGGCGTTAGTAAGTGTGACGTCATCACGTTGCGTGCGTGCATGACGTCACTAATGTAAACAGATAAGCGGATGACTGTTTTCTACGAGATTACGGTTTCATAATCAAGAGAAACAAATGAATAAAGGGATGAAGGTTGATGCCCTTATTTTTAAGTTGAGGTCAGAATGAATCTGGGGTATGTAGAGTACTAAGATTGATTTGGAAGATTACTGAAAGTATTTTTTTAAAAATTACGAACAGAAAAGGTTGTAATATTTATAAAGAGGTATAAAGTAGGAGAGGTCAAATCTGTGGCACTTCTTTATAATTTAACCTTATTGATCATATTGTGGGGGTTATTCTATAGGTTGTCTTTTGTGCATAAGTGTAAAATGAATTAATTATTGTTTCTACACCTTATGATCAAATTACAGCATACTTAAAATTGTACTCAAGCAATGTATTGTTAAAAAGTCTACTTAAGAATTAGAGTAAATATCCAATTACATATTCTGAAAGCCTTGGCTACATAGCCCCAGACAGTGTGCAGGGGACAGTAGCTCCCCAAGAGGGGACTTATTTTGTTGTCACATTTTCTACAACCCATATGCCAGGGTTGTTATTTTTCTCCCCCGCACCTTGACCTCGGATAATAACCACAAGAATATAATACCAGACCATACTAAAAAGTCAAGATACTGGGTGTGCATAGTGTTAACTCTTTGTATGATTCCTTTATCTTGGCAGGTCAGCTTGTGGACCAGGGGTGTGGGAAGGATGGCATACACTGTCACGCCATTCCACTTTATCTGGAAAGCGTCACCCAGGGAGCCCGGGCCCTGCCCCTGCCAGGACGCAAACTGCTGCCACTTCTTGTTGTTCAAGGAGGTAATTCGATCCACCCGAGGATGCCTCCCCGCCCCCATCTGACAATTTCCATCAACACCTGATCGTTCAATTGCCACTCATAATTGTCCGCTCACAGCCGGCTGAGCCTGTCCGCTTCCAGGTTGAACTCCCCCAGAAAGTGGATGGCCGCCAGGTAGATGTTCTCCAGGGCCCATTCCCACATGCTGATCTCTAGGCTGCACAGTGGAGGGGACCGGGTACCACCACGCTTGTTGACCAAGTACATGCTTGTGGAGTTGACCGTCTGGATGAGGACGACCTTGCCCCCAATGAGTGGAAGGACAACTTTGAGAGCTAGCCAGATGGCCAGTTGATGTGAGACTCCTGCTCCTACAGGGTGTAGACTCCATGGACACTGGTTGTCCAAAGTGGCCCCCCAGCCTTCCAGGGAGGAATCCTTAGTGATGGTGACCTGTGGGGCAGGCTGTCAGAAAGGCTTGCCTGTCCGCAGGTTGCAGTCCCTGAACCACCATATGAGGTCTGGGTGGAAAGAAGGAGGAATGCCGACTAGCTCCGCTCCTGATGCCATAAGGCTGCGAAGTGCAGCTGTAATCTCATCTCGAGTCTTGCATGGGGTATGACCAGTAGGGCCGCTGCATTGATACCTAATAAGTATTGGTACCACCAGGCCGAGGTCACTTCTCGGGTGAGGAAGGGAGTAGTGGCCCTCTTGATGGCTGTGATCTTGTCCTCCGAGGGGAAAACTCTCTGAGCTTGGTTCCCATATGGGGACCAGAAAGGTCAGGCTCTGAGTAGGCTGCAGCCCAGACTTCTTGAGGTTAATCAAAAATCCCAGCTCGTGGATTGTGATCATAAGGGCGGAGGAAGTGTGATGAACCGCCTCTGGCGATCTCACCCCGACAAGCAAGTCGTCCAGGTACGGTTAAACGAGGTGACCCTGGGCCCGGAAGAGGGCTGCCACTGCATTCATGAGCCTGGTAAATACCCTGAGGCCTGAATTGAGGCCGAAGGGTAGCACCTTGTATTGGAAATGGCAGCCCATGACCCTGAATCGCAGAAAGGAGCGATGCAGCAAATGTGCCAAATCGGGACATGTAGATTAGCATTCTTCAGATCCAGGGAGCACATCCAGTCTCCCCTGCACAATGTGTCTGCAATGAGTGCTGGCGTAACCATCTTGAATTTTTTAAGAGGGAGGGAGAGGTTGAGGGTGGAGAGGTCCAACAACTCTCAGGCGAAAATCCTTGAGTAGAAGCCCAATCCTCACTGGGAGGCTGGGACTTCTTCCACTGCCTGGCTCTCGACAACTGACCGAATTTCCAACAGAGTTGCTGTCCCAATCTGTGGGAGGGTAGGAGGGAGGAGAGGAACGGATTGGTAGGCAGCGCCCTGTGGATACTACAGGTCGGATCCAGGGGTCCGTTAACTTCTGATGCCAAAATTGTGCGTGAAGGGCAAGCCTACCCCCCCACTGGAGACATGTGAACCCAAAGGGGCACGTCATGCCTGCTTTCCCTCTGAGGCAGTTGCAGAGGAGGGGGACTGAAAATAAGCCATCCCCTGCCCTTTTTGTGGTTTGCGCTGGTGCTGACTGAGAACGGTCAGGCTGTCTGGACCTCCTGGCACCTGCCGAACGCCCGCCCCCAAGTGGCCTTCGTAAGGATAAAGACCTTGCAGTTTGCAGACGGTTTTTCTTTTTATCTAGGTCCTCATCGGTGGTGGAGTGAAAGAGGTCACACACTCGAATGGTAGGTCCAATATGCGCTCCTGGACACCTTGAATTAGCCCGAAGCCAGGCAGTCTTTCTCATGTCCGTGGCGATGCATATGGCCTGGCCAGCAGTGTCAATGTGGCACACAGTGGACAAAGTTATGTCTTTACCACCGGTTTAGCCCCCGCTTGTCACGCCTTAAAACGTGCCCGTCTCTGCACTGGAAGTTCCAGAAGGAAGTCTGCGATTTACCGCCAAAGCCTCTGGTTAATGGCTTCCAGCATGGCATCTGCATTGGACTGACAAAGGTGCAAAGGGGCCTCCTAGCCTAACAACGCTGAGGTGGCCACGGACACAGACTTTTAGTAGAGTGACACTGCAGAAATCACTGAAGTGTGGTTGAGGGTCTGCCGACAACAAGAGTGGATTCCCCCTCCATTTCCTATACTTGGCGTCAAGGTGACCATTGATAGGCTGGGCCGAGTGGGGCTTAAGCCAGCCTTTCTTGGACAAGGCAACAACATTCTGCATCGGGATCCCTGTTCTAGCCGCAGGGCGTAGAGTGAGGACCTCGGCCAGGACCCCTGCCTCCGGTTCTACGTCAGGTTGAGGAATCCCCAAGTACTCTGCCAAACCTGCGAACCACTCGTGGAAGGCCTTAGCCGACAACGGCGTGTCACGGTCTTCTTCATCTGTGTCCACAATGGTGTCTGGCTGGTCCGGAGCGGGTGGAGGAGTGCTGGGCCCTGAGGGCTGCAGTATGGAGACTGGAGCTGGAGGCTGCAGAGGAGGCTGGTGTGGAACCGCCTGAACTGTGGGAGGCAGGGGAGCCGGAATCGAAGGAGCCGGAAGGGGCAGAAGGGGCTGCACCGGGGACATGCGATCTCATGAGTGTAAGGAACTTTTCAAAGAATCTGTCCTCACAGGCCGGTGGGGTGGCAGGTGATGTTGACGGGGTAGCGAGCAGCTGCTGGGGATGGTGCATACTCTGTCTAGCCGGTTGCAGGGTTTACCTACCCTGCGATGCTGATGGATAAGCTGTAGGCCACGTACCTGGTTGACACCAGTCTCGTTCTCCCACCTGCTCTGTTCCTCGGGGCTGTATGGGACGAAGCAGCCATCTTGTGGAGCTGTGTGCCACGTGCCGAAGTCGTGGTGCTTGGCTCACTGGGATGGCCTCCTCCATGAGACCTACCATGCACCTCAGACCGAGGCCTGGTAGGCGTGTCGCCCTCAGCAGTATCGCTGGCAGTGCTGGGTGCAGGCAGCCCCTCGGGTGTACACCCGGTAAATTAACTTGCGGTCCCTCAGCACTGTATTCGGCAGGGTCGACAGAGCCCGCGACCTGGCGGCCGGTAGCCAAGCTAGCCTCAGTACCTGTCCTCGTGTGAGAACCTCAGAGGTTCCAACCACCCGGGTGTTTCCTCGGGAAGGAGTCACCATTGTGGGTGCGCTGGAAAAAAGCAGCCCTCCCTTGGGCCTAGACTTATCTCTGACAAAGTGCTTCAAGTCCTCTGGAGGAGACTTCTCGAAGAGCTCCCTCCACCGAGCTAGCCTGTTCTTTAGGGCATGCGATGTAAGTGCATCGGATGCAGTACAACCCTCCCAGCCGTGGTCGGGTCCAAGGCAGAGGAGGCAAAGAGCATAGGGATCTGACGTAGGGAAGATCACCTCGCAGGCTGGACAACTGCTGAAGCCCACTGAAGTCGACATGCGCCGTGGAGGAGCGTGGCACCAGAGGAACGAGTACCAGATTGATAAAAATACAGAAGTATGTATCCGGGGAAGAGCGCATGGTATTACATGGCCGAATTCAAACCCAGGAGCGTTGGTGAAATCGGCCCGTTCCAGTCAACGCAGAAAAGGGGACTGAGGAGTGGCGCCGGTGGGTGGGATGAGGGGAGCACATGGCCCCAGGGCCGCTCTCCTCTAAATTTAAAGGGGAAGGTTTTTTTCTGGTGAAAAAGGTTCTGTTTCCCGTCCCTAGCGAGGGATGCCCATGCAGTATGAAGGAAAGGGAGCGGACGTCAGAGTATTGCTATTATTAAAACAAAGAACGTCCCGGTTATAAATGCACTACTGAAGACTTTTCAACAAGATGCACATAGAACATTTTAATGAAAGATGTATGCGCCTTGGGGCAATCTAGTATACATATAGACCTTTAAATACAAACCATCAAGCAGATTGTGAACCCGGAACCACAGGGGTCAGACCCAACATACATAATTTGAGATTAACAATCATTGACTTTTTTTTTAAGCATTTGTCAAGACAAAGCGTACATACTCAAACAATTCTTAAGAAATTCATTTAGAACAGATTTTTTTTAAGTTGCCATTCTTTGCTCAGCTCCATATTCAATATAGAATTCATTTACAGAAAGAAATGAATCTGATTTTACATTCAAAAGAGTAAATCTAGTGAAGAACATATATGTTAATGTTAAAGGACATTTGTACTGCGCACTATCACCACCGGAGTGGTCCCCTAGCGCTCTGGCGGCTCTGAAAAGGGGGAGGAGAGGGGATGCGTTAGTGGGAATAAGCTGGAAAAGTGCAAGAGAGCAGTGATGTGCTGTTGGCAGCCTCAGCCCCGTGGGTCCGTCGGCTGGGCTTGGGGTGTTTTATGGTCCGTAGTCATCGTGTGCTGTTGTGCAAGTCTATGTGTGGTTTGTTTTGTTGTTGCATTGTTGTGAAGTTTGTGCGGATTTCTGCATTTAAGGCTTTTGGTTGTGTTTGGTTATAGTTTGAGAGGTGTATGCAGAGGGATGGAATTGTTAGTTGGTTGGTTAGTTGGCATTGCTGTCCTTGCACTTGTTGGATTCCATCTAGGTCCAGTACATGCTAACAGTCACATTTCTATCTAGATGCAGCGCGAGCTAGATTCATAATTCTAAGTGTGGTGCATGCTAAGAATCACATATGCTAACAATCACATTTCTGAGATTCCATCCAGGTGTGGCACTCGCCAACAACCACATTTCCATCAAGATGCAACGCGGGTCAAGCCCGAGAATCCGGTCCAAGTGTGGCACATGCCAACAATCGCACCTCTGCCCAGAATCGGCGCAAACTATGCTTGAGAATTCCATCTAAGTGTGGCATATGCTAACAATCACATTTCTGAAATTCCATCTAAGTGTGGTATATGCTTACAATCACATTTCTGTCTAGATTTGGCGCAGACTAAGCTTGGAATTCCATCTAAGTGTGGCATATGCTAACAATCACATTTCTGAAATTCCATCTAAGTGTGGTATATGCTTACAATCACATTGTGATGTTTCACAATCACATTATATGTTTCAAAGATGTAGTCAAACAAGGACTTTTTAAAACCTCTATTCCAGTAGCATGGACCATGTTACCAGAATAGAGATCTAATAAGATCTTGCGTCTGTAATTGATGTTTGGAATAGATGACGTCATCTTTGAAACGCTGTGGTCAGCATACTCTCATTAATTTCCCCAATGAGAAAGAGGAAAATAAATAAATAAATAAAATCGCTGGATGGAATTGGAAAAAATAAACAACTTCAGCACAAAGCGTTAACTCTATTTCTGGGACAGGTCTGGGGTTATTCCTTCCAGGAATTGGGTGCCACCTTCTCCCAAAATTATAGCTATATCTCCTATGGTGCATTGCAGCGGAGAGTCTTTTCAGAAATGAATAAGCCACTTTTTTTGTTTGGAGAGATGACCAGGGCTACGGATTTGCTGCCTTTTTAAAGGGCTTGTTTATGGCCACTATGTGCATTAATTTTTCATGATTTGTTGTACAACATGATTTGTCATAACAGTACTTGAATGTAGAGTCAGTTCCTATGGGGGAACATATGCATACCATGCACACAGCTAAAGGGCAGCACTCGTCGCCTTCATGGCGTTTGATTGGCATGGCAGAATGCCTGTGTTGGGCCTTTGCGTCGCCATCACGCTGTGCCCCTATGGGTGATACATTGTCCTTGTTTAGGTTTGTAGAGTCTGAGTCCACTCCGGTATGGCTTGCCAAATATGGCATTACTCAGTCAGTGTTGCATTGTCTTCGTACAATGTTGAAATGTGACATTTGATGTGTACAATTGCAGTGTGCGTGCACCTGGGCAAATGCAGTGTGTGCGCATAATTGTGTGCATGTTGCTTGCCTGTTGGGGCAATATGTATTCCTGATGTACTACTACATTGTCCTGCATGGCCTAGTTCTGTGGATGCTGGCCGTCATGTGCTGTGTGCGACAGCAGGTTCTGTATGTACAGGGCCTTGCAATGGCATGAATTTTCCAGTTGTAATGCCACCGCCCCTCCCCCGTCCCCCTTCATTCACATAGCATTTAACTGGTGCTGCGAGATCAGTTTGTGTGTTGGCACTTGTACTCACCCAGTATCCATTTCCGTTGGTCTCTGTGACCATACATGTATGCAGGCAGTGTGCTGTTTGCAGGACCATGGCATAGTTTGGGGAACCAGGGAAGTGGGCACAGCAGTGTGTGATCACAATGTCAGCATCACAGGTGACCTATACATTTATGGAGTGATACTGCTTCCTGTTGCAGTATATCTCCTCCGATGCCTTGGGGAGACCAACGTCACATGGGTGCAGTCCAAAGCAGCAATTCCATTGGGCAAGTGGGCTGCTGCGTAAAAACGTGCCTTTGTGCCATTTATCTGGGGTGGTGGGCAGGGAGATGTGCCGGGACGCATGGTGCAGGAGTGCTTCCAGCAACTGCACAAGCAAATATGAAAATGTGGGCTGGGACATGCCATACTGTGTGCTGGAAGGTGCCAGTTGCAAGGAAATGCAGGACAGACAAGCTTCAGCAGCAGGGGTAAGGAACAAGTTACTTACCTGTAACTGTTGTTCTCCAGCATGGGTCTGGCATGGATTCACATGCCCATGAATATTCCCCGTCAGGCCGGGAATCCTCGGTATAGAAAAAAATCAGTATCAGTTTCGTTACTGATCTGTCTTTCTCAGTAGAAACTGGTCTCTGGGTCATACTGCCCCCAGCCAATGACTGCCCTCTCCCTAAACCCCGCCCCTGGCAGCCATCCTCAGATTTGGTAGCACGTGAAGTGGCAGTATGACCAAGTGAAGAGCCGCAGAGGGGTAGGCGGGAGGGTTCGCATGTGAATCCATGCCAGACCCATGGTGAAGAACAACAGTTACAGGTAAGTAACTTGTTCCTTCTCCAGCATGGGGTCTGGCATGGATTCACATGCTCATGAATATAAGAATACATGGCAGTATACACATGCACAACCACGGAAGGTGGCAAAAGGCTCAATATCAAGCAATACAACAACTCAACATTAAGCAACTCTTACCTCATCAGGCTCACCTTAGGCGAACAGGTTGCGCAGCACTGCCTGGCCGACTCTGGACTCCTCCCTGGAATCCCGGTCGACGCAGTAGAATCTCGTGAAGGTGTGCGTCGACCTCCACGTAGCAGCCCTGCAGATGTCGAGCAGGGGCACACCAGACAGGAACGCCATGGTAGCAGCGATCGCTCTGGTCGAATGGGCCCTCGGACGGCCTGGCAACGGTCGGTTTGCCAACCGGTGACAGTGCATGATGCAGCCGGAGAGCCATCTGGAAATGGAAGTCTTCGAGAGAGCCTTCCCTTGATTCACAGGTCCAAAGTTCACAAACCGCTGTGATGTCTTCCGAAAACTCTTCGTGCGGTCCACGTAGAACTTCAGCGCTCTAGCTACCTCCAGCGAGTGCAGAGTCCTCTCAGCCGGCGACGAAGGCGACAGGAAAAAAACTGGCAACACCAAGAGCTCGTTGAGGTGGAAGTCCGACGGCACCTTGGGCATGAAGGAGGGGTGCGTCCTCAGCACCACCCTCGTGTCGTGAAAAGTCAAGTATGGAGGCTTGCAAGACAGGGCCTGATCTCTCCCACTCCTCGTGCAGAAGTGATGGCCACAAGGAATGCTGTCTTCCACGACAGAAACTTCAAAGGCACTGAATGCATAGGCTCGAATGGGTCCCCCATGAGCCTAGTCAGCACCACGTTCAGCTCCCACGCCGGTGCAGGGGCCTTCACCGGTGGGAATGATCGGAACAGCCCTTTCATAAATTCCTTCACCAGTCGATGAGACCACAAGGACGCCCGCCCTGTAGTTCTGGTGTAACGTGAGACGGCAGCTCCTTGATGGAAGCGTGAGATAGGCCAGCCTTGGCCAAAGACAATAGGTACGGCAATACTTGAGGGGCCGTAATCCGCAGAGGGCTAATCTTCTGTGCACGGCACCAGACAGAGAACCTCTTCCATTGGTGTCCGTAGCACTTGAGAGTTGAGGATGCCCTGGCCTTCGCGAGAACCTCTCTGCAGTCGGCCGGGATGTCGTATCCTCCAAACTCTAGTGCTGCAGGAGCCAGGCCTGCAAGTTCAGCGACTCTGGTTCGTGATGAAGAATGGCACCTCCTTCTCTTGAGAGAAGATCCGCATCCGTCGGCAGCTTGACTGGTGTGGACGCTGACAAGTCCAGAAGGTCCGGGAACCAGATCTGCCTTGGCCACGTCGGTGCGACGAGGATCATCCTGCACCGGGACCTCTTGAGCTGGTTGACGAGCCGGAGTAGCAATGGCAACGGCGGGAATGCATAAAGGAACAGGCCGTCCCAGGGGAACGAGAAAGCATCGCCCAAGCTACTCGGTTGGGCAAACCTGCTTGCGAACCTCTGGCACTTTGAGTTCGCCGCCGTCGCGAAGAGATCGATCTGGGGTTTGCCCCATCATCGGAAGAGTCGGTCCACTTGATCCTGGCGCAGTTCCCACTCATGGCACGAGCGCAGCTCTCTGCTGAGTGAGTCGGCGATGGCGTTTCCTCGCCAGATGAAAGGGTACCAGAAACATCCCTTGGGCGACGGCCCAATGCCACAGATCCTGGGCTTGCTTGGATAGGGCAGGGGATCTGGTTCCGCCCTGCTTCCGAATGTAAAACATCATGGTGGTGTTGTTGGTGAAGATCCTCACCACCTTGCCCTTGAGGGACAGAAGGAAGGACCTGAGGGCCCAGAACACTGCACGGAGCTCCAAGATGTTGATGTAGAGAGTCTTCTCCTCCGGGAGCCAAAGGCCGCTCGCGTGGAGACCCCCGGTGTGTGCTCCCCAACCTTCCAGGGAGGCATCCGTCGTCACCTGGTGGGCCGGGGCTAGGAAACCTGTTCCCCCTGTCAGATGAGAGCGGACACCCCACCATCGTATCGCCTGACGGAACGCTTCGTCGAGCGGGATTCTGTCCTCGAAGCTGCCTGTCGTCTGGATCCAGTGGGCGTCGAGGAATTCTTGCAAGGGCCGCATCCGAAGTCTGCAGTGGCGCACCAGATAAATGCAGGAGGACATCATTCCGAGGAGGGACTTGATAGACCTCACTCTGGCCACGTCCGTGGCCAGCAGACGTTGCACCTTTCCTAGGATGGTCCTTATCCTTTCCTCAGACGGTGAGGCCCGCCGCGCCACTGTCGAGCTGTGCTCCCAGAAACCGGGCGACTTGCGACGGGATCAGGTGGGATTTTGGAAAGTTGATGGAGAACCCTAGGTCCGTGAGCAGCTGGACGGTCTTCGCAGTGTGTTCCACGGCGAGCTCACTTGTCCTTGCCCGCATGAGCCAGTCGTCCAGGTAGGGGTAGACGTGGATCCCCTGCAGGCGCAGCCGCGCCACCACCGGTGCTAGGCACTTGGTGAACACCCTGGGCACCGATTTTAATCCAAACCGGAGGGCCTTGAACTGGTAGTGCCGCCCTTTCATCACGAACCTGAGGAACTTTCGGTGTCTCTTTAGAATAGGGATGTGGAAGTAAGCATCCTCCAAGTCCAACGACGACAGGAAATCGCCCTTTCCAGCTGTCCCAGCACGTGCTGGAGGGTGACCATCCGGAACTTCTGTGCCTTGATGTATTTGTTTAGTCGTCACAGGTCCAGGATGGGACGCCATTCTCTCGGCTTCTTCACGAGGAAGTATCTTGAGTAAACTCCGGAGCCCCGAAGCTTCTTCGGGACGAGCTCGATGGCACCTTTCCTGAGCATCGCCCTTACTTCCAACAGCAGTTGAGGGACGTGTTTTTCCTTCCTGACCACGGGAGGAATGCGGGGGCACCTCTTCTGGAACTCGAGGGCGTGCCCCAGGGCCAGGGCGTCCAGCACCCAACGGTTGGTGGAGATGGACTCCCACACGGCGACAAACTTAGTCAGCCGGCCTCCCACCGGGGTGCTTCGGCGGGGGCCCGACCCGACGGTCGGTTCAATCTTGCTTGGAGGCCGCTTTGCCTCCTTGACCACCTTGGCGACGACGGCGGGATCCACCTGAGTTGCCGCGTCCCCTGTAGGCCTCCTGTGACGAAGACCATGCCGGTACGTAGAGGAGCTGCTGCCGGCTCCCTTGGAGGCATCCTGTCTGCCTCCGGAGCTCCGAAAGGACGGCCGTCGCTGTTGGAGCACACCCAGTGCACGGGCCGTCTCTGTGTCCATCTTGATCGCCTGAAGGGATTCATCAACCGCCTTGCCAAAAAGGTTGTTCCCATCGAAAGGCATGTCCAAAACCTTGGTCTGAACATCCTGGCGGAAATCCGTCGCCTTGAGCCATCCTCCTCGTCTCAGGCAAACGCTGTTGTCCAACTGACGGAAACCGGTGTCTGCGATGTCCGTAGCCACCGTAATGGCGTGGTCCGAGGCAATCTCACCTTCCTGTAAGATTTCCAGGGCCTCAGCCCTCTTGGCGTTCGGAAGGAAGTCCAACAGAGGGGCGATCTTGAACCACAAATCCCTGTCGTAGCGGGCTACGATGGCCAGGGCGTTGGCTGCCTTGATGGTCGTCGCTGCAGATGAGATGGCCCGTCGTCCCATCACATCCAGCTTCCTACCCTCGCCGTCCGGAGGGGAGTTTGAAGTCGAGGCCGATGCCCACCCCGCTTTCTTCTTGGCCGCCGCCGAAACGACCGAGTCCGGGGTAGGTTGAGCCCTAAGGCACAAGGGGGCAGCGTCGGGGACCCGGTACTACTTCTCGTACCGGTCCCTCTTCGCAGGAGCCGTGGCAGCGTTCTTGAGGAGGGCGAGCCCCTCATCTCAGATGTCATCAAGAAGCGGTACGGCGAGGACCATCTTCCTTTTAGCTTCGCGCCGTTGGTAAAGGAACCCCTCCTTTTCTTCGGGGCAGTGCTGGAAGAGCTCAGATGCCCTGGAAATCATAGCATGGAAGGATCCAATCTCGTCGGGCGGGGATGCCCGGGCAGGGGGCGGCGAGGGACCCGTCCCGTCGTCGCCTCCGTCGTCATCCGTACCCGTCGTAGTCGTGTCCATGCCTGTATCATCCCCGTGGGTAGTGGACCGGGGGGAAGGCAGAGAAGGCCGCAGAGGCGGGAGAGGAGGCCTTGGATGCGTCCTCCTCTTAAGTGGTGGGCTCTCCGGAAGGTCCTGGCTCGGGTTCCCCCGTCGGGTCTGGCTCAGGTACCTCCGTCGGGGGAAGGGGCAACCTAGTCCTCATCTCCGAGCATAAGGACTGGATGGCTGACAAAATGGCCGCTGAGGTGTCCTGCGGCGCCGGAAACGACAGGAGTGAGGGCTCTTGAGGAGCCTCGTCTGCGTCACCCTCGTCGGGATCCCTCCCGATGGGCTGGGCCTCCTCCACGACTTGGATGAGCTCCTCTTCAGAGGTTGTGTCCGTATCCACGACGGCCACCAACCCCTCACCCACCCTTTCCAACGAGGACTTCGTGGGGGTCTTCTCGATGGGCCTGAAAAAGACTCCCTCCGCGGTGGCAGGGAGACTCTGGTACCCGAGGGCACCTCCACTGGTGTAGCCTCCACAGGCTGAGCCAGGGTCGCGGCGACATCCTCAATCGACGTTTTAGCAGGGTGAATTAAGGCCAACGTCACCTTCTGTACGCCTGGGGCCTTCACCTTGGGGGGAGGGTCCGAGCCTCGCTCCCCCTCGGCCGGAATCATCGAGATCGACCGGGGCCTCTCCAGAAGCTTTGCCGGGTTCTCGGACTTCCTCTTACCCGAGCCAGAGCGTTGGCTCGTGGTCGATGGCGCCGGGGAGGATGCGCCCTGCCTGGCAGCCAAGGAGCCCGACAGTTCGGCGCAGCCAAGGAGCCCGACAGTTCGGCGCTCCCGGTGCCCGCGGACTCAAGATGCTTAGCCTTTTGTTGGGCCCCCGTCGCCGGAGCACCCTCACAGGACTTCGAAGACTGCTCGGACTTCTTTTTCTTCTTCTCGCCTGGCGGGCTCTTACCTTCCAGCCAATTGCGAGACGGAGGTGGCGATCCTTCATGGTCCGCTCCGACATGTTCCCACAAAACGCGCAGTCCTTTTCCTTGTGAGTCTTGTCCTCATGGAGACAGTAGAGGCACAACAAATGCTCGTCCTCCTTGAAAACGTTCTGAAGCTGGCATCCAGGGCAGGTCCTCAACAGCTTCCCGGGCGTCGAGCTCCCTTTCTCCTGGGCCATGTCCGGAGTAGGCCTCGGAACTTCTGGAATCCTCCAAAAGCGTAACTCGATGAAATCTTCACCCCTGAGGGGCGTAGAAACTCCGAAACGGATCCCTGTTGATCGGAAGTAGAAACGGTGGAGCTTGAGGCTCTATTTAACCGAAAAAATGAGAACATCTCCTGAAAAAAAGTGCGAAAACGCTGCAAAAGCTCAAGAGCTAAGCATGAGGACTCCCAACACTTGAATGTGCGGTAAAAATCTGAGGATGGCTGCCAGGGGCGGGGCTTAGGGAGAGGGCAGTCATTGGCTGGGGTCAGTATGACCCAGAGACCAGTGATTGGTTTCTACTGAGAAAGACAGATCAGAAACGAAACCAATACTGATTTTTTCTATACAGAGGATTCCCGGCCTGACGGGGAATATTGATGAGCATGTGAATCCATGCCAGACCCCATGCTGGAGAATGCAGTTTTAATGTTAATCCTGGACTTTATGTCGTCATGGATCAGAGCTAGTAGTTCTATGATGGTCTCCCTGTTCAGCTAATACAGGGTAATCAGCTCAATGTCGGTTAATGTCCAGGGTGGGAGCCTGAACCGGGGAATATACCCTTGCATGCATGACTCTCCTCTGCGCCCTGTGCCGCTGTTCCTGCAGCATGGTGTTGGAAACGTGTTTGGGTCAGGTGCAGGCCTTTTGTAGTCTGAGTGGATTGCGTGCACCTAGGCCTTTTTTTCATGACCAGTATGCATTTACTTCCATCTTTCGGGTGGAGGTCATTGAACTGTTTTCGGTGGTAGTACTGGCCATTTTTGGCTGAATTTCGACTTGTAACCCTTTGTCCCTCTTGGCAGTAATTCCGCCAGCGCAAATTCCGCTGGCAGAATTAGTGCCAACTGCTTATTCAGCAGTGCGATAAAAGTGGTGGTAATTCCCTTGCCGACACTTAATTTATACCGCCAAACTCGTAATGAGCCACAATATAGCCAAAGAACAAGTGAAAAAATCTCATGGCAGGCCAGCTTCGGGTACTAGCCACCTTTAGTAGTCATTTGCTGTATATGCAAAAGTGCACAAGTAAAATCACAAAAACAATTAAATTCACAGCTGCCACAAGCTTGTCTTCAGCACATTGTTAAAGTAACAAAAAAGACATATAAAAAGTTATAAAGGCTACAAAGTATTCAAACTGCACTTCACAGTACGACACGGTGTGCAATTATTAAAACCTTTAAAAAAAAAAGAATTCAAAAAAAGACTGTCTCAGTACCGGCAGTCTTGGAGGGTCGGGGTTAGGCAGTTTCTCCATATGAATCAGCAAACAGGCAAGGAAGAAAAACAGTGGAGGACCTCAGAAAGTCAGGACAGGGTTCAAAACAATCAATAAGTAAGGGGATCCCATGACAATCTATAGCAGGAAAGGTGCAAAAAGAACATCTTTCCTAAGAGGCATAGACAGGGCACAAACTGCCTTTTTGAAAATGCTGTCACCAGAGACTGTTGTGTCGAGGTCCTGTGTGACAAAGATACTGATAACATTGAGCTGCCATTTGGTGCAAGGATCGATGCAAGACACACTGTCGACTGTTGTCACCCACGGCCAGGCCAACTCATCACCTTAATTTAAGGGCCTAAAGGGGATTCTGAAACGGAATTAGCAGAGAGCCAGAACCTCCATTAGTCTTTGCCGAGGAATGGGGTTTTTTACCTGCTTTTTTGTTTGAAGAATCCTTGTGAGGACCTCAAACGGTGGAGAGGTCAGGATCTGGCGTCCAGAACCCCTCATTTAAATCACAAAATTATCATTGCTCAGTCAGGTTCTTGTATGGCATAGGCTCAGCAGTGACCACATGTATCAATATCGGGATCAGTGGAAAGGCAAAATAGGCCTTTCAAAATCCAATTCTTCTCCCTCATCTTCCAATCATTGTTTTTTAACCAAAGCCTGAGCAGGGGAAGTATTAGGAAAGTAAGTGGAACTTTAAAAATAAAAAAACTGGGGAAATTTGGGGAAAACTCAGTGAAGGTTTTTACCACAGAAATTATTTGAATTGGGAAAGGGACAGAATTTAAAAATCAAACAAAAACAAAATTTGTATTCTAGCAACCCCACAACTTAATCAGACAATTGAACTTTCAGGCAGTTGATGCGCAGGAAGGGGTACCTACTCCAAGCATCTGTTTTTCACTTAAAAAAAAAGTTTTAAAAAAGGGACTTAATTTTGATGTTATAACGTTGAACCTGCAGGAGTACCCCGTAAATTGTACATTTCTATCACAAACTTATGGAGAACCGGTTACTTGATTGGTGTTTTACCTGTACACAAAGTGTTAGTTTGTGTTCCAGCGACTAACGAATTTTGAGGACTACCCGAGTAACCTTTTTCTTTTTTAGAGTGGTCAAAATTCTGAATAAAATGCAGCAAAATATGGTTTACTGAGATCAGCAATACTCCAGCTAGACAATGAGAGTAATGGGTTTTAAGAGGTCTTCATCGATTATGCTTTCATTCGCCAGTTCTAGTGGCAGCTGCCAATATTTCCTGCTCTGTCCGTTTTTTCTTTTTCCTTTCAGACTTTAAATGTTCCGTTACTACTGTTCCTAATTTGTATTAGTATTCTTGTTTCCTCAAATTGCTTTTGCTCTGTGCTTCAAAAGGGAGTGGGCAGAAGAGATTATTCCATAGTCCTATCGCATCGCATCCCCTGGGGTGATTGATGCCATTACAAATTAAATAAACCTTGGAGCACATTCAAACAGTGTTTAGTATGAATTTTGAATATTATATTGTTCGCAATGGAGTGCTGGAAGTAGGCTGATTTTTTTCAATTTAGAGAAAAAGGATCTCAGATTTTTCGTTATCAGTAGTACGGCAATAATTAAAATAAAAAATTCCTTGTCATTAGACCAGCACGATTGCTGTAGCTGAGTAGACCCACCTGCACTGTCAATCCTGTTTACTTCAGACTGGGGCACTGCTGTTTTGACCTGCGTGCATCACACCAAGCCTGGTATATGTTAAACTATATCCGCCGACTGTGGACACGGTCTACTTTGGTGTCCTATATTAGGATTTAGAATGACATTATTGGGTTTCAAAGACTGTGAAAATAATTTTGTATGGGGATATGAATGCACACGCAGGTCATGACCTGGACACTCAAATCAACGCCGACGGCACAGACATTCTCAGGGAAAACCCACTAGCACACAGATGTAGATACAGCTCCTCACTCAAATTGCAAGAAAATGTCGTACTTGTGCAAGAGTCCAGTAACGAAAATACTGAATAGCATGATTAAAGGTGATACCCTCTGAAAATGTACTTTTAATTCAGCTAATGACAACAGTGCCATCAATTATGCCATCACTGACTTACGTCCCTCTGAAATCAATGGTTTGACAAAGAGCAATCACAGCTCCTAGTTCAGTTTCCACAATTTCTATACATTCTGTCCAATGAAACTTTAAAATCCTGCACATTTTGCTGGGCAGAACAAGAGAGACAATTAGGTCTGCACTCCATTCCAGCAAAGAAGGAAACAGGACAAGTGCATTCCTTAATAAAACCTACAACCAGACTGAAGGCTAAAAAAGCCAAGCTGAAGTGAATAACATTCACATTAGGGAAGAAACAGGATAAAGTGTTGAAAAGAAAACTATAAAAAGAAACACGACAGGAGGCACAATGACAAACCAGACATGGTATGAACGGACTAAAGAACGGAACAAAAATTAGAAACCTGTCCAACCTAAAACACATGAGTTCAATACAAATAAGGGGAAACGTAGCTTATGTGACAAGTAAACAGCCTCACAGAGACGAAAATTAGATAACAAGGAAATATACACTGAATGAGATGCTCAAGAATAATAAAGTTTTAAAAAAATAAAAAGTAATCAGGTTTCTTCCCCAATGTGAATGTTACACCCAGATAAAGAGCACAACCAGTCTGTTAGTCAGGTGCAATAAAATAGCAAGCCAAAAGACTACATGAAGAATTATTCAAGAGTGTCTCCAGTGGCAACAGAAAACACAACACTTACATTAATATTAGCTAAATCCTCAAAAATACAGGATAAATCTATTCCAAACAGTCCCATCACACGTGACCCACAATTGGAAAACATTGTCTATTCATTAGAAACAAACACAGGTAGGACTCCTGCCGTACTCCCTACATGTACTGTGAGGAACCAGGAATGAGACTGACAGAGCACTCATGGTGATTGGCATAAACCTTTATTAAATGACAAAGGGGTTGGAAAATGCTTCACTATCTTTTATCTAAGAGGTATTTCCCTACCTCAACCAAAATTAAGGGTCTGTCAGATGTCGGGTCCAAATCAAAGTGTCCTGTGTCCGAAATCCTATCCTAGCCCTCCAACTCTAAAAACGAACTCTAAGGTGTTAAGGGCATGGTCTCTGGCTTTGAAAGTGCACAAACGTTCAAGTTCAACAAAAAATGTAACTCCAACAAAAGTTCCAAATAGATCATTTTGACAGTTCTGGGAATAACTGACTTCCCCAGTTATCTTTCCAGCAAAAACAAAAGTTCAAAAGAATAACCAAGTTCTTTATAGCCAAGATGATCACTCCCTCCTCTTGACGTCACAATCACTGCTTGGGAAAGGACTCCCTTGCCCAGGCTTATTAACACATTCAAAGAGGAGATTCTGGAGGCCATAAAATCCCTCCCCAGCTCTAAGGCGCCAGGCCCGGATGGTCTGACGGGCGAGTTCTACAAGTCCTTTGCGAGCACGCTGGCCCCCCTCCTAGCGGCGGTATATGAAGAAGCACTAGAGAGGGGTCACCTTCCTCCCACCACTTGTGATGCCAACGTTATTCTGCTGTACAAACCAGATAAACCTCCAGAGGAATGCTCATCCTACAGACCAATATCCCTCCTCAATCTCGATAATAAAATACTCGCCAAGGTGCTGGCGGGAAGATTAATGCCTTTGATGCCTACCCTCGTGCTGGCAGATCAAGCCGGGTTCATACCTGGCCGCAACACGACTTTTGGAATTAGAAGAATGTTCGGTGTCATTGCCGCATTGGACCCCTCGTTGCAGGCGGTGGCGGTTCTGCTCGACGCCGAAAAGGCCTTTGACTCGGTGGAGTGGCCGTTTCTGTTTGCAGTGCTTACTAGGATGGGCCTGGGCGCCCGTTTCATCAACCTGGTCTCACTCCTGTACTCCAGACCACGTGCAAGTATCATCGTCGGCACAACCAAGTCAGCTCCGATCGACCTGCAAAGAGGCACGAGACAGGGTTGCCCGCTCTCAGCCCTGATTTTCGCCCTGGTGATGGAACCACTAGCCTCCAAACTCAGGGAACAGAGAGGTCTCATCATAGGCCCTCACAAACTCATTAACTCTCTTTATGCTGATGACGTAGCCCTATTTATCCGTGACACAGTAGACAACCTGAATCCAGTCATGAGGGAGGTCATCAAATTTGGAGCCGCCTCGGGGCTAAAAATTAATCAGTCAAAATCCACCGTTTTCCCATTGACCCCAAACACAAAACAGTTTCCAGACGACTTCCAACTCTCATGGAAATCCTCCAGAGTCTGATACCTCGGAATACATCTATCACTAAACTGTCAGGAAGTGTTTCGAGACAATTACGAAGTGGTGGTCAAGTCGATTCAAGAGAAGATTTCTCGATGGAAGTCACTGCCTTTGACACTCTGGGGAAGGGTCTCTCTGGTGAAGATGGTGATCCTACCAAAATTACTTTACTTATTCATCAATATCCCTCTGCTGCTGCAACAAGCCTTTTTAAAAAAATTAAAGAGCATGGTCCTCGAGCTACTCTGGGCAAATAAACCAGCCAGAGTGGCGTACACTACGCTCACGCTACCGGTCACAAATGGAGGCTTGGCACTACCTGATCTCGAAAGATACTTTTGGGCAGCTCAGGCACAGTACCTCAGCCACTGGTACACCCCCCAGGCGGTCCGACCACATGTACAGGTGGAAAGAGCCCTTGCAACACCAAACTTTCTGACCGCAATCATCCTGAGCCACACACCGGTTCCCAGTTCCACGATGAACGTGATGCTCACGACGTACAAGGTCTGGAGGACCCTGGCCCAAAGACTAGAAGTGATAACACGGTACTCCCCACTCTTACCTATCAAGTTTATTCCCGGAGTCCCACTCACCTCAGAGACCGTGTTCCACCACTGGGTTGACAAACTAAACATTCGAACCCTAGGGGATCTTTTCTCAGAAGAAGGCTTCCTAACTCCAGAACAAGCCAGAAATAGAGGAGGCAACACGGCTCTGGATATATTCCTTTACTTCAGGACTCGCTACACCCTCCAGGCCTTGCTGCCAGACTTCCCTCGTCAACCACCAACTTGGCAACTGTTACATAATGTCATTCAAGCTCAAGGCGAGGGTAGGCTGGTATCACAGATTTACAAAGCTCTCACTCCTGCCACAACCCCGGCCATCACTAGGGCCAAAGCTAGATGGGAAGAAGCACTGCATATGAGCATATCAGATGAGGACTGGAACTACTGCCTGAAACAGACTAAAAAAGTGGCGCTTAACTCACGCCTAAAACTCATCCACTTCAACTTCCTTCATCAGACTTACCATACACCAGCAAAATCCAACATACACCACCCTGATGCAGAAGCGAAATGCATCAGGTGCGGGACAATTTCAGCAGGTTTTGTTCACCTGGCATGGGAATGCCCCGAGGTGGCCCCCTTCTGGAAACGGGTACTAGAGACGACTGCAGCAATTGTGGGGGAACCAATTCAGCCAAGTGCCACAGCATCCCTATTGGGCATGACCAGGCTGCTTTCACCCCCGATAAGGAAACTAGCTGGGATCCTGCTGACTTTGGCTCGGAGGAGAGTTGCCATTGCCTGGGGCCGGGGCCCCCCTCCAGCATTCACCGCTTGGCGCAAGGACTTGCTTTATTACCAAGACGTTGAATCGGATTTCATTAAACTCCTTCCCCTGCACGCCCGTCCTCCAGACGTATGGGGACCACTGACACTGTTCCTGTTGGGTGAGGCAGCAGAGCACCCCTCTGACTCCTCCGACTCGGAGAACGCCCCCAGATGAGGGCTAACAATTGTGGGGACAATACCAGCGAAATGGGAGCGGGAAATGACACATAATCGGCTAGTGCAGAATCACTATCTAAGTGACATGGTTTTGGAGGGGCAGGGGAGGGTTACCGGGAGGGTCCGGGGTCGTGGCGCAAGGTTTAAAGTCCGCCCTAATGTGGGTGTGAATTTGTGTTGTGGCATAAATACCAAAAATAAAGTTTTAAAAAAAAATTAACACATTCAATACAGTTCAGATCCTAAGGGTATTGGGTCTTCTTGGGATTCTCTTTCCAAAAAAGTACAATTTAGGTGTGGGCACCAAACCTGCAAAGCACTTGGTATATTCTCCTGCCAGATTGGTTGGTATAGTTTCTTATTGTTGCAAATCCCAGTTTCGCAGTTTGCCTGGTATAGTCTGTCTTTCTGACTCAGTGCAAGGGGGCATGAATCTTACCCAAGGTACTTCAAGGCAAAGTACTGTGACTATGAAGAGGACGCAGATTCGAATGAGGATTACTCTTCCCCACTCTCGGCAACCAATTCACTTTTAGGGTCTCTTTGCTTCAGTTTCGGCATCCCATTCTTGCCCCTGGGTTCACCGACAACATACGTTCTTCCACTCACAAGTATTCAGGTACTCGCCTCTGATTGCTGGACTCTAGCAGCTTTTGCCAGTCAGCATCAGGGAGCGTTCTTGCTTCTTGCGGCCGGTCTGAAACTCGCTTCTGCACCTCTCCTCCCTGGCAGTGTTCTGCGGCCACGGCTCTCGGCCCTCTCTGCTTCCTGGTCTGCGTGATCGGGCAGGAGTGCTTGGGTCGGCTCTCTTTCTTGCTACCGCCATTCGCCTACCTTCGGGGGTTCGCTCCCAGATTGGGACACCATCTGTTCTGCAATGCAACCTGCGTTTTCCATTCGATTCCAAGATGAATCTTGAAAAAGGAAGCACTCTCCCATTTTCCAAAAGTAACTGATTTTTAAACTCCTGCCTCCAGGCTGGGAAATATCTTTGACTAATCACATTCTTCACAACACTATGCTGAGCATTATGGTGCACACTCTTTTATGGCAACCCTCTTCCTCATTTCAGTACATGCGGTTTTACTAAGTGAGAATTGTTGACAAGTTCTGTCAGAAGCTTTTGCAGGATATTTTAGGGAGCAATCACAATATACCATAAAGGTATGGGGAATGGAGGGGCATCCCTTAATGGGGGGATACCAGGTCTCATCTGATGGGGCCTGTCCATCCCTCCGAGGGTCATCTCCCCTCATGTGATCCTCCCTTAGCCAGTGTCAGAATCAGGTAGTGGCTGCCGTCCCCTGGCTACATGAGAAGAGGCTACCTCTGAGAAAGGAGTGATGCTTCATCAGATTCATCACAGTACACACAGACAGAAGAAACTGCACAAATTATAAGGAACAAGTTACTATTGCTCCCCTTCACATGCTCATGAATATTCCCCATCGTCAGGCTGGTAATCCTCGGTAAAAGAAAAACAGTTTCACTTTCAGTCATACTGCCCCATTCAATGACAGTCCTCTTTCTTAAGCCCCTACCCTGGCAGCCATCTTCAGATTTGCTAAGCATGTAAAGTGGCAGTATGACCAAGATGAGCCGCAGAGGGAACAGAGGGAGGGTTCGCATGTGAATCCATGCCAGACGAATGCTGGAGAACAATAGTTACAGGTAAGTAACTTGTTCCTTCTCCAGCATGGGTTCTGGCATAGATTCACATGCTCATGAAAAACGAATACATAGCAGTACAACATTACACAACCACGGGAGGTGGCAAGGCTTACAGAAACATCAACTTTTATCTCTGGAATAGACTCGCCTCAAACAAACAGGTTGCGTAGCACTGCTTGGCCGACTCTGGACTCCTCCATGGAATCTGTCGACGGAGTAGAATTTTGTGAAGCTGTGCATGGACCTCCATGTAGCCGCCCTACAGAGGTCCAGAAGGGGCACACCAGACAGGAACGCCATTGTCGCAGCAATCACGCTGGTGGAGTGGTTTCTCGGACAGCCGGGCAGGGGTCGCTTCGCCAACCAATGACCGTGCACGATGCAGCCGGGGAGCCACCTGGAGATGGAAGCCTTGGACAAGGCCTTCCCATGGTTCACAGGACCAAAGTTCAGGAACAGTTGAGAAGTCTTCCAAAAACTTTGTGCGGGGCGCATAGAAGCTTGATGCATAGGCTTGAAGGCCCCTCGCCCCCATGAGCCTTGTCAACACCAGACTGAGTTCCCACGCCGGGGCAGGAGCCTTCACCAGCCCAAACGATCAAAACAGTCCTTTGAGGAACTCGTTGAGTTGTTGAGACCAAAATTAAGACCTTCCTGGAGACCTGGTGTAGTGGAGATAGCCACCAAATGTACCTTGATAGAGGAGTGCACCAGTCCGGCCTTGGCCAAGGATAGCAAGTATGGAACAATCTACAGGGCTGTGACCCTCGGAGGGGTAATCTTATGAGACCAGAAACACGTAGCAAAACGCTTCCACTTGTGACCATAGCACTTCAAAGTCGATGCCCTGGACATGGCAAGGACCTCCATACAATCTGCAGGCAACTCCTATCCTCAAAACTCCAGGGCTGCAGGAGCCAAGCCCTCAGGTTCCGCAATCCTGGGTCATGGTGAAGGATTGTGCCTCCTTAGATCCGGAACCACTGGCAGCTTGACCGGAGGCGACACGGACAGGCTGAGGTGGTCCGGGTACCAAATCTGCCTCAGCCACACCAGGGCTATGAGTATCATCCTGCATTGCCACCGAGCGTGTGGAGGACTAGTAGCAGGAGTGGGAACAGAGGAAACGCATACAGAAAAACGGCTTCACAAGGTAAGGAGAACACGTCCCCCAGGCTCCTCGGTTGGTGGAATCTACTGGAAAACCTCTGGAATTTGAGTTTGCCGCCGTCGCAAACAGAACGATCTGGGGCCTGCCCCACTTGAAGATGCGGTCCACCGGGTGCTGCCAAAGTTCCCACTCATGGCAGGAGCGCAATTCCCTGCTGAGTGAGTTTGCAATGGTGTTCATGACTCCCGCTAGGTGAAGAGTAACATCTCTTGTCCGACGGCCCAGCGCCACAAGTCCTGCGCTTCCTTGTAGAGCACTGGGGATCGAGTGCCCCCCTGCTTCCTGATGTAGAACACTGTGGTGTTGTCTGTGAAGATACTCACCACCTTGCCCTTCAGAGACAGAAGGAAAGACTTTAGGGCCCAGAACACTACCTGTAGTTCCAGGATGTTGATATGGAGATCCTTCTCCTCCGGCAGCCACAGGCGTCTGGTGTGCAGATGCCCAGTGTGGGCTCCCCAGCCTTCCAGGGAAGCGTCCGTGGTGACCGTCTCCTGGTATGGAGGGTTTTGATATCCAGTGCCCTGGTCGATGTTGGAGCGACAGCCCACCACTCTATGGAACTCCTTGTCGAGCGGGCTCTTGTCCCCAAAGCTGCCGGACATCTGTATCCAGCAAGCGTCCAGGACCTCCTGAAGAGGTTGCATCTGTAAACGACATAAGGCAGATGCAGGACTTCGTCATGCAGAGCAAAGATTTGATGGTTCGCACTGTGGCAGCCATCGACAACAGCCGCTGCACTTTCCCTTGAATGGTCACTACCCTCTCCTCCAAGGGGGACGCCAGGCAGTACACTGTATTGAGTCTGGCACCTACGAACAGAGTGTTGTGCGATGGTGTCAAGCAGGACTTTGGATAGTTGATCGAGAATCCCATATCTGTCAGCAGCTGGACAGTCGCCTCCGTGTGTCCGACGGCCAACTATCGCAAGCGGGCCCGGATGAGCCTGTCGAGGTACGGGTATATGAGTATACCCCGTAGACACAGGTGGGCCGCCACCTGCCACTACCAGTGCCAGGCACTTCCTGAACACACTGGGAACAGACTTCAATCTGGCCTTGAACTGGTAGTGCTGTCCCTGCACTACGAAGCGTAGAAACATTCAGTGTTTCCTGTGAATGGGGACGTGGAAGTAGTCGTCCTCTAGGTCCTGCGACTTCAAGAAGTCGCTTTTTTCCAGTTAGCCAAGCACGTGTTGCAACATGACCATCCAGAATTTTTGGGACTTGTTATTTGTTCAGATGTCGCAATTCTAGAATGGGCCTCCAGCCCCTGGTCATCTTTCTGACCAACATGGACCTGGAATAGACTCTGGAGCCCAGAGTCGCTGGGGAACTAGCTCTATCGCCCCTTTACGCATGATGGCCTGTACAGCCTCCAAGAGCTGAGGGATGTGTTGCTCCCGACGGGCGACCAGAGGGATCCTCGGCCACCTGTGCTGAAACAGCAGGAGCGAAAAGAGCAGTGCGACTTGTGGGTGCCAACGGAACAGACCATCTCCGCCTTGACGGCCTGTAGGGACTTGCCGACGACCTTCCCGGAAAGGTCATCTCCGTCGAAAGTCATGTGCAGTACCTCCGCTTGGACCTCCTGGTGGAAATTCGTGGCCTTCATCCAGCCTTGACGAAGGCAGACACTGTTCCCGATCTGCCAGAACCCTGTATCAGCAATGTCCAGCGCCACTGTGAGGGAGTGATCGGACTCTAGCTCACCTTCCTGGAAGAGATCGATTGCCTCCATCTTCTTGTGGTCGGGGAGGTACTCCAAAGTTGGCCTCAGCTTGCACTATAGCTCCCCGTCGTACCCGATTGCCAGTGCATTTTCCACCTTGATGGTGGATGCCGTGGTGTAAATCACCTTCCTTCCCATGGTGCCCAGTCCCTCCCGACAGTGAGGGGGAAGATGAAGACTAGGATTTTAGCTGACTGGCTGCTGAAACCACCGAATCTGGAAATGGTTGCGACCTCAAGCACTTGGGTGCAGATTCTGGCACCCAGTACTACTACAGCCTATCCCATTTGGCCGGTGCCGTGCAAAGGTTCTTCAAGAGGGCCAGGCCCCCCTCCCACACGTCATCCAGAAGACACACCGCCATTATGGTCTTCCTCTTGGCCTCGCGCCTCTGGCACAAGAAACCCTCCTTCCTGGTTTTTTCAGGCACACACTGAAATAGCTTGGAGTCTGATGATCATGGAACGGCACAACCCCACCTCATCCAGTGGGGACACCCTAGGCTGCGGAATACTGCCGCCTGCTGCAACGATAGTGTTGTTGTGGCCGTATCCGTCCCTGTGTTTGTGTCTGCTGGGGAAGAGGGGGCCCAACACAGATGTGGAGACCGAAATGGGGGTGTCATATGCCGCTTCCTCTTCTTCGCTGGCAGCTGATTGGGGGCCTAGGAGACCACTGGAACTGAGCCCTGTGGCATCCTCTACTGGATCTCCGACACCAAGGTGTGGAGGATCAACAGGATGTCCAGAGAAGCATCCCTCGGTTGAACTGGCGTGCTCGGAACACTAGGCCCTGTGCCGTCATCCTCTTCCACGTCCTCGTGGACCGTGGACTCCAGATCCTCGCCGACCGTGGAAGAAAATTCCATGGTTTGGGCCACAGACCGACTGATCCGGGGCCTCCCTGCTCCCCCTGTTTTTCCACCCCAAAGGGCCAGATCCAGTGTCTCCCTTCTCTGGGTGTGCCAGTAGACTTTGCCAAAGTCACTGCAGCGGTTTCACACCTCAGGGGAAGGGATACCTTCTGCGCTGCGGGGGCTACCTTCACCGGGTCAGCCCCCCTTAGCCTGCGTGAGAGCAGCCACCACAAACTATCGTTGACCAAGCCGTATCCTGTGTCGATGGGCCTTCTTGGGCAGTTCAGCATTCTCTGTCCGCGGCTTCTTCGGCTTCTCCCGCAATTTAACCAGGTTGGAGGATTTCCTTTTCGAGGAGGAGCTTGATCGCTGGCTGGCAATGGAGGCGAGGGTGATGTCGATCAAATCCTGTCCACCGTGGGACCTACTTCTGTGACAACCCCGGTGGACCCAGACTTTAAGTTCTTGGCCTGTCCTGGGCCCCCGCGGATGAGGTGCCCTCAAAAGACTTAGAAGACTGCTCCTCGGACCAGACGGTCCTGGGTGAGGCATGATCCTGCTCTGAGCTGAGGCCTTGGTATTCAGCCACATTTCCAGTCTACTGTGCCTAGCCTTCGTCGTCTTCTTGGAGAAACCAAGGCATTTCTTGCCTTCTACTTCGTTCTGGTCTATATGCAGACAGTAGAGGCATTGCATGTGCTGGTCTACAAACACATTCCATAGCTTGCACTTGGTGCAGGACTTGAAGAGGGATCTTCTTTCCTTCACCTCCGTCATGGTCGGAGGGCACGAAGTAGGTCCGATGGCCTTCTGGAAACTTTGACGATCTTCGCCCTTGAGGTGTGCTGAAATCCAGGCTGTCAGCAGATGGCGAAGAAAGCACACAGGCTCTCTTGGAGCAAAAATAGAACTTTTCTGATAGATGAGTGGTTTAGAGGATAGTTCCTGCAATTCACTCTATGGGCTGAAATTAGTGCTACCAACAAAATGGTTTTAAACTTTAGCAACGTTAATGGACATGAATTTAGAGGTTCAAAAAGGTACACACAAGAAATGTTATCAGATTAAGGTGGAAAGGAGATTGGGGGCGTGGGGGAATCGGCACACATTGGAGATTCCCTTCAGAAATTGTTTTACCAGTGGGATTTTAAAATATGAAGATTCCTCAGACTAGCGCTTAAAGATGGATAGTGCTGCCAAATAGCCTTTAATTGTTCCAACCTGGAGCCCCAGATTGACTAGGTATAGTAGAAAAGATAACACCTCTGGTTTTTTCCATAGTAAAGCGTCTATATTTTTGTCCTTGCACCAGCTGCAGAATTTGTTCCAACGGTATAAGGGCTTCGTCGCTGGCCTTCAGGCAGAAAGCGAAATCTCCATCATGTCATCCGGGAGGTGCCAATACTTACTTCTCAGCTTCTCAGAAACCATGCGTGAAGACAGTCCTGACCTCTGGATGGAGAACCCGACCCTCCTTTCACGAGAGAAATTCCTCACTTTGTGGAAGATGTATTGGAGGGCAGATGATCCAGATACCATGTCCTGCTGGCCCAACCCAGGGCAATTAAGATCTTGAATTACCCAAACACTCTCAAGCAACTGATCACGTGACAAATGACAGACTGGAGGAAACTCATGCAGGAGTGGAAACTCCCAGTGCACTACAAACGTGTCCCCTAGAGCTCCTCTTGGGGGAAATTCCATGGAGCAGTACAGTTCGCACTTCCAGTTGACACTGGTCGCAAACAGATCCACTTGAGGGGTTCCCCAAAGGGTGAGGATCTCTTGAAGGATTTCCTGCGCTCGTTCCCACTTGTGGGAGACTGCTCTTCCTGCTCAGAGCATCTGCCGTGGTGTTCTCCTCTCCTGTTAGGTGAACTGCTGATAAGGAGATTCCCTCTTGAATCGCCCAGTACCAGAGCTGCATTGCCTCTCTGCACCGTGGTAGTGACCCTACACCACCTCTTGTTGAGGTAGTACATGGCCACTGTGTTGTCTGTCATTATCAGGAAATTCTTTCCCAGTACAGATGGCAGAAAGGCTTTCAGCGCAAGTCCGATTGCCCTCAGCTCCAAAAGATTGATGTGTAGTTTGGACTCTGATGGAGACCAACGACTGCCGATTGTCAGATCGTTGACGTGGGCTCCCCACCCCGTGAGTGAGGCGTCCGTCACTACTGTTATCTCCAGCCATGGTTGCCAAAAAGGTTCTCCCTTGATGTTGTCCTTGCAGGCCCACCACAGGAGATCCTGTGCGACCCTGCTTGGAAACTGAAGCAGGTCTGATATGTTTCCCGGGAATTGTGACCATTGTGACCCCATTGAAGGGCTCTCATCCTCAGGTGAGCCTCTGGCACCAGAAAATGCAGGATGCCATGAGGCCGAGCAACCTCAAAAAGTGGAAGGCCGGAAGACACTGGGCACTCTGAAACTTCGAGACCATCTGCAGACTATCTTGAGCCTTCACCTTGGGTGGAAAGCTCTTTCCCAAGGATGAAACCAGCATGGCCCTGATGAATTGGAGCTTTTGAGATGGCGTCAGATGGGACTTCTTGTAATTGAGGGAGAAGCCCCATCTGAGAAGAGAGTGGCAGGTGACGTTAAGATGATCTAGTGCGTGTTCGGGAGAACATGCTCTGATTAGCCAATCGTCCCGGTAGGGGGAAGATATGAATCTCCCCTCTCCCGTGCCTCGCTGCCACCATCTCCATCAGCTTGGTGAAAACTCTTGGGCAGAGGTCAGCCCGAAAGGCAGAACTCAAAACTGATCATGAGAACCGCCAACGGCGAGCCTCATGTACTTTGTGCTTGAGATAGATTGGCACATGCAAATAAGCATCCTGAAGATCCAATGACATCATCAAATCCTAGAGTTGGAGGACCTGAATGATCTGAGAAAGCGTGAGCATCTTGAACTCATCCGTCCTAAGGAACTTGTTCAAGTATCTCAAGTCCAAGATGGGTATCAGTCTTCCGTCCTTCTTGGGCATAATTAAATATGGCGAGTACCATCCTTTGTTCCTCTCCGCTACAGGCACTGGTTCTAAAGCGCCTTTCTCTAGCAGGGTCAATATTTCCTGCACAAGGAGCGGATCTGAAACACTCAAAGAATGGCTCCTGGTTGGATGGTTCTGAGGTCTCTGAAAAAGGGGAAGGCAGTAACCTTTGGCTATGGTTTCCAATGCCCAAGCATCCAAAGTAATGTCGCCATTCTTTCAGATGCTGAGACAGTCTGCTTCCCACTGGGGTTTTGTGACTCAAGACCTCAGAGGTTTTGAGGTGGTTGAAGCAGTTTCTGTTGGTAAGGATGCCCTGGTAGAGCAGGGTTTGCACCTCTACCTTGTCCATCAGGAGGGAATCTTCTTTGGCTTCTCTGACCAGCCATTCCTCTCGCTCTTCTAACTGAGTAGTAGCGAAAAGATCTACTCCTCCAAGGATGTCCACAGGGACAAGAAGGCAGAGGCTGCCTAACAGCGGCACCTAAAGATTTGGCTGCCGCTTTCAAGGTCTGCAACTTCAAGGCTTTCGTCAACCTTGCTGCCAAAAAGGTGAGACCTGTTAAAGAGTCTGGATTGCACAGCCGGTGCAAATCCAGACTTCCACAACCACGCAAATCTGCTCATTACGGTGCGTGTTGCCATGGCTCTGCTGATGCTGTCAGAAGAATCCAGATCTGACTGAAGAGACTTGCAAATGGCTTCTCTGCCGTCTCTAACAATAGCCAAGAACCAGTCTCTTCCCTCCCCCTCGGGAATATGCTCAGCCGCCATGGAAATACAGTCCCATAGAGTGAATGATAACTTTGCTAAGGCATATGTGGAGTTGGCGGACTTAAGAGCCATGCTCCCAGCAGAAAATACTTTCCTTTCCCATGCACCTACTCTCGTCATTCCTATCTGGAGGGATGGTTGGGTAAGCGGCTTGTTTTGAGGTTGCCGTAGCTGCTTGCACCCCCAGACTTTCTGGGGTGGGGTGTTTCGACAAGTCGTTGGGCCACTACTAGATGGGCAGTATTTTCATGTCAAGTTTTTGTTTACTGCCGGACTCGACTCCGGCGTCTCCCAATTGGCCGTAACCCTTTCTTGAAAAGCAATGTGGAGTGGTAAAATGGGATCCATTTGTGGACACTTATCATGGATGTCTGTTCGATGATCCTGCTCAAAGGGGAGGGTAGGTCTACTCCATCCAAAGTAATCTACAACCTTCGACATTAACTGTCTATATGATATATCTGCATGTTCACCAGCTTCAGGTTTACCAAATCCTAGCTCTGGTGAAGTGTCCATTCCAATAGATGTTTGCAATTGGTCATAAATACCTTTTCTCCTCGACTCCTGATATAAAACTATCCGGCACATTTGGTGTACCATATTGTAGCCCAAAAGGTGCATTGTTATCCGATAGCTCATTTTCCTCAGAGGTTAGTGATTTGAAATAATCCTTTTTGATAAAGGAGTATAAGACTTATCTGGGATGGGCATCGACTGTTTCAAAACTTTTTAACTCGACGCTCGAGGAGCCATCGATATTTTTACTGAAGTAGTTTTCAGCTTCGACGGTGTTGAGGGTGCCATTGGTGTCGAAGGCACAGCTGGCGTTGAGGGCACCCACTGTCGACCTCGACTTACGACTCGGATCCTTCGATGATGTCTCATTGCGTTGAGGCCTCGACGTCTCTCGACAAGGATCTGGCCTTCGTCCCGTGCTCGAGGGCACGCAGGATTAGGCTCAAGCCCTTTCCTTACCAGCTTCAGAAGGCGCGGTAGGAGCATGGCTTGTCGTGGGTTTTTGTTTCTCAAATATTTTTAGCATTTCCAACCTAAATCCTTCCCATTCGGCAGGACTGGAGGTCTTTGTGGGACAGGACATTGCTCTCTCAGGAGAGGTGTCTGACAAAGTCAAAGTGGGCGACCTGTGGTGCCTCTGCTTCGACGAGGGGTGGGAGCCACTCCTGGACCTGGACCTTTTCACCTTCTTCCTTAAAGGAGAGTCGCAACTCGCATCATGTGAAAGTGGTTTCTTCAACGGGGTAGTCGATGGGGATTTCTTGTGGTTTCTACCAATCACCAATTTCCCCTTTTGCTCATTCAGACCTTTTTCCGGTCATCGACTGGCATTTCGAGCAGGCCGTCTTGTACCACACACCAAGACACCACAAGCATACTTGACATGGGTCGGTTAACGACATCTTGGAGCCACAGTCCTGACACTTCTTGAACTGGGTCTTTTGGATAGTAGGTGTCTAAGATGAAGACATTTTTGGAATGAACAATAGAAGCACGCTGTAGATCTCGAAGCATAAGCTTACTCGGAAAAACAGTACTGATGCCAATGGGCACTGCATGTGCTATATGTACCTTCGATTACCTCACATTCGAGACAGAGGCCCACGAGGGATATTGAGTCGACAGCATCGACGCACAGCGCCCTCTGCGGAAAGGTTTTTCTGAAGCAGCTGAAGCTGGATATCAAATATCAAAGATGAAGAATACGTGGGAGGACACAATCCATTTGAATGATAGACTGTACCCCCATTCGATGAGTTTCAATGCCCAGGTATCAGGTTATCACCTTCCACCTGTCCCAGTGCATAGAAATTCTCCCTCTAACTGAAGAAACGTGGGGCGAACTCAAAGCGGCTTAGTGAGCGCAGTAGCCTCTGCCATTGCTGCAGTCTGCTTTCCCCTAGAGGTCTGTATGCCCCATACGGGACATGAGAAATGCCAGGCTTGTGGGAGCTGTGCCCTCTTTCCAAACTGAATATATTGCTACGCAGCTGGGCTCAGTGACTTGGCAACCAACTTAAGAGTCCTTGAACTTCTCCAAGGATTCATCGGCCTCAGGGCCAAAGAGGTGCTCACCGTCAAAAGCGATCTTCAGAAGCATGGCTTGGACATTTGGCGAGAATCCTGAACTCTGATGGAATGCTGACTTCCTTAACACGGTGGATGTCCTCATTGCACAGCCTACGCAATCCACAGTGTCCAGGTCAGACTGCAGTGCTTGGCATTCCACCTATTTACCATTGTCAATGATCCGCGGAAAAACATCCCTAACTCCACCAGCCGGGATAGGTTCTGCCTTCAGGGGCATGCTTCCTGAAGTGAAAGTATTTTTAGTCAGGGCATTCGCCTTCTTGGATTTCCTGTTTGTAGGGAGATTGCTTGCATCACTAGACATTCTGGCGTGGATTGGGATGACAGAAAAGGTAAACCCACCTCTCCCCAGCCGGCTTGTATTTCTTTGGGAGTTGTGCGTCCACAGCTGGCGTGAAGCAAGGTCTTTAACACAATGTGGTAATGGGGTCCCAGATAGCCGTATTAAAAGGCAATGCTCTTTCTGTTTGCAGCACTTTATCTAGGATGTCCATTAGTTAATCGGCCGACAATTGTTTATAGCTGGGGTGCCCATATTCATATATAATGTGGCATTTATAACACGACTGTACAGAAGGGTTTCTAGGAACGACAAAGGGGGGGTGGGGAGGAACAAGGGCGGACAAAACAATCTTACTAGGCCTTGTGTCATGCAGATCGCACAATTGCGGGGAAGAGGGAATGGGAGAAGTGCCAGGGGAAGGGGAAATTCAGTTAACACACAACTGCAGCCAGCAGGCAGCTCATAAGTGCGGAGAGAATGGACTGTAGGGTTGCAGATACAGACCCTTAAGTGCTGGGGAGCCTGCAGGCAGTGCGAGGGCAACGGGACATGCAGGAGCCTGGGCCCGAATTCAGTGGGTCACCAGTGCACAGAGCAATTGGGTGCATCAGCAGGGGAGAGGACGAGAAAGTGGAAGCAAAAAGTAAGGTCTTGAGTTGCTTCTGGAACCAGAGGGATGCCCCATCCGAGGAGGTAGATCTGCTAACCCATTCAACAGTCCTTCTGTACTGTGCATTAGGAGGGGGGGATCATAAGGAGCGGCCCATTGCATATCCAGACAGCAGAAAATGCACACCAACGATGCAGTGAATCACTGCTAATATAACAATTCAAAACAATGTGCGTCTCAAAAAAGAGCACAACCTATTCCAAACAAAAGATAGACCACTCTTAATTTTGATACTGTTGTATACAATCTCTCATTATAGGTTCATAAAACTCCCAATTTAAACATCCTGTGTATTCCATATAGCCAGAATACATTTTGTATATATACACACATTGGATTTGACAAAAAAAAAAGGGTTCAAAGTTAAACAAGATTTTTTCAAAACCAGTCAATTCTAGTCCTTCCTCCCAAGTAGGAAAACCCACAACAACCTAGGTGAACTCAACAAACCCCGACTAGCTAGTTAGCCTACGCGTGTTTTAATGTATAATTGGGGTGCATGATTGGTAAGTACGTGGCAATAGTATGTAAATACGCGAGTCTAAAATAAAAAGGAATATGAAGTAGTCAAAACTAAAGATAAATATTGCATGAAATGCATGAAACTAAATTCATGCACACAAGAAAGAAAACTGATGACTGCAGAGGATCAAGCATAGCGAGTGATGGCAAAAGAACCATTAAGTGCTATGAACAAAATATATTGATGCAAAGATGACCAAAGTAATCCAATGCTTGGTTCAAAGACACCCACTTAACCAACCACAGTGAAGGTGTCCAAACGGAACTGTAACGCTCACCTGATTCCCACGGAGGCGCTGGCCTGGTTCGCGCTGCTGTGACCTCTTCTAAGGTGATGCGCAGGGTTCGGAAGACTGACTGGACCGGGCCCCCAAATCTGGCTTGTCTGGCTCGCAGAAGTATCCTTCTGTAGGTGAAAATAGGGGATTAACTGTCTGCGGGGGAATGCAATCGGCCTCCCACTTTCCCCTCTCACCCTCCTCGAAACCCTTCTGTGATTCCTCGTAGCGTCTCACCTTAGGGTCTGGAAGGACGAGCTCTCCATCCTACTTCTGATGCAGGGGCGCGTTGGTATCCAGTTACTTCACTGGATTTTCGGATTGGTGAGAACCAAACTTGCTTGGCTTCGAGGTAGATTTTTTGATAAGAGGTTCCCCTTGTGCCCATGCATTAATGTACTAATGCTAGTGTCTTTTTCCCCATAGGGGCCGGGGTACGGAATGCCGGGGAACAGGCACCGACCCGAGATGAGAGGTGAAATCCTTGTAGAAATCAGGTAAGTCTTTAATGAGCGTTTTTTGGTAATGTCTTTTCATTCGCTCATTAACGCTGATGTCTCTTTTTCCCCTTAGGCGCCGGGGTCCGGAAATGCCAGGATGCGGCGCGGACCCGAAATGAAGAGGGAATGAATCAACAGGTAAGTCTTAACATGGAGATTTAGCTTTCCTTATTCCCTTCTCTCTCTCACCTTTTGTTCTGGTCTTTTTCTCCCTAGTCCCTGGGGCGTGACTGTGAATCCGGATGATCGCTGCTGAACATGGAGGCGCCCTGTAAAGGTGAGTGGAATGCGGCGCTGCAGCGATCAACGCGATGAGCTTTTAAACTAAAGTCTTCCTTTTCAGGATTGTCGGCGAGATGTCTCCGGGATGCGGATTTAGCAGGTAAGGACTTTTCCTTATGAAGTCAGGATGCAGGAGCAGACACGGTGAGCGTCCAGCTGCTAGATGCAGAACAACGCGAAGCACGTGTGGCTGTTCGGGTGGGGTTTAAATAGCCTTGGAAGAAGTTCCAGGTATGTATCCTTCCTCCAATCAGGTATGTATCCTTCCCCGACCACGCCCGGATGGTAAATTAGTCCCATAGGTAAAGTAGTTCCTTTCAGGCCTCAAGGAGGCCGGGATCATGCAGCATGGTCTGCATCAGGTAAAGTGCACCCAAGCACTCCCATGATGAGCCTGGCGCCTATGGCGCCAGGACTGATGTCTTTTATGAGACTGGCGCCATAGGCGCCAGGACACTGTCCAAAGGGCCCCTATATGGGGTTGCTGGGTCCTTCCTTGGGGACTGGATGTCCGCTTTCGGGGACACAGGGCTTGAACCGGCTCCCCGGGAGCGGGCATCATAACAGGAACCCGAGAAACAATCACCAAATAGTGCCAAGCAAAACATTTTTTTACAATCAGTGCGCCCATTAGTCACCATATGTTCTTTAAAATCCATCAAAGAAATACCACTCACATAAGTATCATCGTGTGGAATACATTAAGAGAAAGATGCACTGAAAAGTTCAGTCACTGGTGTCATCGCAATCTATCAGAGCACAGAACAATACCTTAAATGTAACACTCGCCAGTCTCCCAGCTAAACTATTGGCAATACATTTAAGGACAGGCCTCTGTACCCGTTTGTTAGGTTGTGCAATGATGAATATGAAGACAGCATGCTGTTTTAATCAGTGTGTACTAAAGCTTGCCAGAAATTTGGAGCCTGTAAAATGATTGCACAAAAGTGAAATGGTGGTGTAAAACCTCAAAAGTTGGTGTTACAGGAATGAAAAGCTAGCCGACCCTACTTACTCGAAATGTAGTCGGTACACCATTCAGCAAGCAAAACCTCTGTCGGGTAGGTTCTCATACGAAAGCCAAACTCTGGGCTTTTGTTTATATTCCATGTGCCGGAAGTAGCACAGCGACCCCACATACGTATGGGAGTACAGATCAATGGATGATCAACATGTAGCATGATGCTCGTGTATGAGCAACTACACAATTACGTCAGAGGGACCAAATCAACTTGGATGCTGGAAAAAAGCATGGGACTAAGAAAAAGAAATAGTAAGCTAAAGGAATGCACTACATCATGAGGCGCGCTGCTGCAATCCTAGACGATGTGAACGAACTACTGCCTTTCAACAAAGCTATAAATGGACAATGTCCAACAGTCAAATAAGCCAAAGATGTCATGGATAAGAAATAAAATTGCATGTGAAGAGCGCTGCAGCAATCAAACAATATGAGCTACCAAAAAGACTGCAGGCACTAAGAAAAGCTTCAAAATTGAACAACTTGTAGCTTCAGTCAGATAAATCCAGCCTGTTGCAGATCCAGGTCAGGAGACGTGTCTAAGTCGCTTGCATCATACAATCCTAAAGTCACAGCAAGCAAATCCGCTTGGTCAGAGAAGAAAGTCTCCAGTCAACCCACCCATTGGCTCAAAACCAAAAGGCACTTGGTCCCCTACATCGTCGTAAAATTGACCCAAGTAGAAAAAAGGTTGTTTCAAATTCGGGGATAAAGGATCATGAGACTGTCGACGTTAATGGTGTTTTTACTACCAAGCCCATCAGTGCTGGTACCTTAGGGCCCTTTGACGCTATAGCCGGTTTCCCGGTCGTCATGGTTGAGCAGGGGACCGTAGGACCAGACTTGGCCATCTTGGCATCGGAACCTCTGGGAGCCACTTCTGTTTTAGCCTGCAGCGTCGAGACCAGAGTCGTACCTGCTACAGCCTTCTTGAACATCTGGAGCATTTGCTCCTCGAATGCCTCCCACTCTTTTTGACACGCACCGTGTCAGACAGATCTTACTGCGTTCCTTTGACGAAACTGAGTCATGTCTGTCGACGGTGTCTCTTATGGGAGGACGAGAACGACGAATCACTTCAGGAGTGCGAACGCTTCTTTGCCTAATGGTCGCCTGTCTTTTAGGCGTGGAGCCTTCAGTGTCTATGGCCCAATGACCCAACAGTGGAATGCGTCAGGGACTTTGACAAAGGCCGTCTCAGCACTAATTTAGAGGATTGCTCCCTAAAGCATTTCAAATTCATTTGTTGACACAAACTGCACTCCTTGATTTTCGTGATCTTTCCCCATGCACCACACACAGATGCCATGCAGGTCGATCTGACATTTTTGAGTTGCAGGCCTGGCAATGCTCAAATCCCAAAGCCTTAGGGGCAGACATATTGACGAATGTCGATTTGAAAGGTTTTCACGAGAAAGTTCTGAAAAGCAGCGTGCCGTGCAGGTGAATAAAAAGGAGGGGATACTGCGGTACAGGGGCATAGTGATGCGATATATATACAGCCGACGTCACGTTCAGGACCAACAAGTGGCACGGTTGAATTAAGAGTCGACTGTCGATGTCGAGTTGTACTACGCCCCCATCGAATACGTTTCAGAGCAGCTGACACTGGAAGGATATTTATCAGATGATCAATTTCCAGGAGAATGCATTCCATTGAAATATATTTCCAAATATATTTCAATGGATATATTTCCAAATCTGGCACCCCTCACAAGCCGCCTCTCTGACACCACGACCTGAATTCCTCCACAGACTTCCTCCAACCCAACCGTTTCAAAACAATCTCTTCACACCATACAACCCCCTCACCTCACGATAAACTCCACATCGTCTCTTAAATCGCAAAGTGGTCAGACCCCAATACCCAGATTTGATTTTCCATGGACATGGGATTTTTGGTGGAAATCAAAAAGGTCAAAGGTGCACTTGGAGTAGGTGATTTGGCGATATATTTATTTTAGCATTTGTAGGGCACGCTGAGCCCTTGAGCATGAAGGTGCTAGTTACTTTCATTAGAACTTAACACATTAACAATTATTAACACAACTTAACAGCTGCCAAACAGAGTCATGCAGGGTATGCGTATTTGGAGGCGAGGGATGCATAGTTCACCTCTAGAACTCTTGGGAGAAGAGCAACTGTCCCCACCTGCTCTTTGACGTTGGAATCTTGGGGTGTTGAGGCAATCTGTTAAGTCTAGCGTCAGATGTTTTTAGTTAATTTGGACGCAAGGTATCTTGGAGCAGAGTTCGAGATACATTTGCGGGTTATGGCCTGTTTTTTTAAAGTAATGTGCTCTCGGACTGGCAGCCAGTGTGCATTTCTTCTCGCTAGTGAGATATGTTCTTTTTTTGCAATGTTCAAAGCTTACCTTAAAGCACTGTCGTGTGTAATTTGAAGCTTGTTGAGGTTACCAGCAGAAGTGCCTGGGAATAGGGCGTTGCAGTAGACCAACCTGGAGCCTATAAACACTCTTCCGATAGTGAGTGTAAAGCCTCGAGGGGGAGTGTCTGTACTCCTGCCCTATATATGGTAGAGGAGAGGCACAGAGGACCCCAGCCAAGGTTCTCTATGCGGTAGCTGTGGTCGAGCAATCAAGGCTTAAGCTCTCAGGAGGTGATGCAGGCTGGTTCTCAAGTACATTGAGGTTCCTGAGCACCCACAAAGGAATGTCCACACACTGTATTAGTGAAAACAGTCTTTATATAATTAAGGGTCAAGGGGTGGGGGGAATGGGGTTGTTGGTGGCAGAGTCAGTGTGGAAGGTAGGGTTATGTGTTGGGGGGGCAGTAGATGAATTGAAGGGGGGGTATGTGAGATTGGGGAGCATGCCAGAGGGGGCTTCAAAAGATGGGCAGGGGGTGAAAGGTATTTGCCATGTGAGTGAGTTTGTATATGATGGCAATACCACCACCTGTTTTGTGTGCGAGATCCCGGTGGTTGAGGCGATAGTGGCGTAGCACGTTAGGGAGTCTTAGAAAACAGTTCTCTTTTGGAAACTTGCCTTCAGCTTATTTTCCTATCCTTTTGCTGATTTGTTATGGGGAAAAACGGATCAGACCTTCGGACCATCAGTACTGGGAAACTATGTCAACCTTTATCTTTTAGCATCTTTTTAACATTGCACATAGCATCGTAAGATGCAGTGCAATGTGGATACATTTGTATCACTAGCTTTTTACAGTTGGTATTTTTTGGTTATTTTTATATGTGCCTAAAGACAAGCCGATTACAGCAGACCTATTTTTACAGTGTTTGCATTAAAATCTACTGCGCACATTTGCGTTTACCACAAATTGCTAAAAAACATGGCTATTGCCCTAAAATGGTCGTGCCACGAGATTTGTGCTTCTTTGGCCATCTTGTAGTTTGGCCTTTTTCCTGCCTTGTCTGGTTAAAAGAACAAGTTACTTACAAACTGCTAACGTTCTTTCGATTGGATGTTCCTCCAACATATTCCTCATCTTAGATATTTTTGTCCAGCTTCAGAAACATTATCTCAGCAGGGGCGGCGTACGTCGATGGTGTCGAGTCAAGGACCCTCGAAGGCCTGTGTCGAGGGTGACGTCATCGGGTATACAAGTAGCTTGTGCGGCTCCCGATGGCCTCAGTTCTGTTTCTCGCCCCACCCCCTCTTGTTCGTGTTGAGTCTGTGTAGGCCGACAGGGTTCGGCCTTGCGAAAGTTGAAGTAGTGACAACATTGGAAATTCTACAGAGTGGTAGGATGGAAGGGCGATGAGGAATACGTTGGAACATCCATTTGAAAGAACATTACCAGTTGGTAAGTCACATTTTCTTCAAATGGATTGTGTCCTCCCAAAGCAGTGTGAGAATTTGGAAGAGGGAGGAGAATTTTCTTTGTATTTTTTTATTTTACAGTGCTGAATATAATACTGTCTTACCAAAGGCAAGTTCCTTTGAGTGGGAAGCGTCTAAACTGTAAAATCTCATGAATGTATGACTTAATGAGGACACCCCTTTAAACTGTCGAAGAGACTATACCTCTGGTTGAGTGGGCCCTCAAGCCTTCCGGCGGGTCCTTACCAGCCAATCTGTAGCATTCAGTAATGCAAAGTACAATCCATCTTGACAAGGTCTGTTTAGATACCGCTGACCCGATTTTCTTCTAGTGTAGCCAATACAAAATAAATAAAAAAAGATTAACTCTGAGCTTGGGGAGTCTACAAATGTAAAAGCTTAACGCACTTCTAGGGTCACGCCTGTGTAGTCTTTCCTTCCTCCTTACCCGGATGCGGCAGAGGATAGAAAGCCGGTAGAATGATTTTCGGATTCAGATGGAAGTCAGAAACAACTTTAGGCAAAAAAGAGGGTTTAACCTTTAAAACAAACCGGTCTTTGAGGAACACAGTATAGGGTGGCCTGGAAGATGGTGCCTGCACCACGCTCACTCTTCATGCAGATGTAGTTGCGACCAATAAAATGGTCTAAGAAGGTTAACAACCTTAAAGGGCATGTGTGCAAGGGTTCAAATGGGGCACACATTCAAAACTTTAGAACTAGATTAAGGACCCAAACTGGGACTTTGAAAGAAGAAGGTGGGAACACATTTGTGAGCCCTTTTAGGAATTGGTTTACCAAAGGAATTTTAAAATAGGCACACTCTTCCGAAGAGCGCTTAAAAATGGAAAGCGCTGCCAAAAAACCTTCAACAGTCCCAAACATCGAGACCCTTATGTGCCAGTGATAAGAGGAAAGATAACACCGCTGGGATTGAACATAAAAAAAGCATCAACATTCTTTACTCTGCACCAGTTGCAAAACCTTTCCAACGGCAACGGTACAGAGCTGGCCTTCTTGCCGAAAGCAACACCTCCCTGACGTCATTCGGGAGGTCCCAATCCTTGTATCTCAGCCTTTCAGAAACCAAGCATGAAAGTTGAGAGTGATGACCTCTGGATGGAGAACCTGACCCTCCCTTTGTAAGAGAAGATTCTCTCTCTCTGAGGAAGATGAATTGGAGGACAGCTGGACATGTCTAGAAGGTCCGGGTACCACATTCTCCTGGCCCAATCCGGGGCACTTAGGATCATGCGTTTTCCGAACAGTTTTAACCTCCTGATAACTTGAGGAATGACAGGGATCGGAGGGAATGCATATAGCAGTGGGAAATCCCAATCCACCATGAACGCGTCCCCTAGAGCTCCTCTTGGAGGAAATTCCCTCGAGCAATACCTTTTGTATTTTCGATTGATCCCAGTTGCAAACAGGTCTACTTTAGGGGTTCCCCAAAGAGCGAAGATCTCTTGAAGGACATCCTGAGCAAGCTCCCACTCGTGGGAGACTCTGCTCTGCCTGCTCAGAGTGTCCACCGTCATGTTTTCTTCCCCGGCTAGGTGAGCTGCCGATAAGGAGATTCCCTCTTGAATTGCCCAGAACCAGAGCTGCACTGCCTCTCTGCACAGAGGTAGTGACCCTACAACCCCTCTTTTGTTGAGGTAATGCATGGCCACAGTGTCAGTCATTATCAGGACATTCTTCCCCCTGACCGAGGGCAGAAAGGCCTTCAGTGCTAGTCTGATTACCCTCAGCTTTACAAGGTTGATGTGTAGATTGGATTCCGATGGAGACCAATGCCCGCCGACTGTCAGATCGTTGGCATGGGCTCCCCACCCCATGAGTGAGGCGTCCGTCACTACTGTAATCTCCGGCCATGGTTGCCAAAAATGTTCTCCTTTCAGAATATTGTTCTTGCAGGTCCACCACAGAAGGTCTTGTTGGACCCTGCTCGGAACCTGAAGTAGATCTGTTATATTTCCTGAGAACTGGGACCATTGTGTCTTTAAAGCCCATTGAAGGGATCTCATTCTCAGGCGAGCCTCTGGCAGTAGGAAGATGCAGGATGCCATGAGGCCAAGCAACCTCAAGAAGTCGTAGGCCGGAAGGTTTTGCACACTCTGAAATTTGGAGGCCATCTGAAGAATGCCTTAAGCCCTTGTTTTGGGAGGCGAGCTCTTACCCAAGAATGTATACAATACCACTCCGATGTACTGGAGCTGCTGGGAAGGTGTCATCTGCGACTTCTTGAAATTGAGGGAGAAGCCCAGTCTGAAGGGAGTGGCAGGTGACTTAGATGATCCAGGGCTTTCTCGGGAGAACGCGCCCTAATCAACCAATCGTCTAAGTAGGGGTAGACATGGATCCCCCTCTCCTGAGATACGCTGCCACTACCACGAGTTTGGTGAAAACCCTCGGGCGGAGGTTAACCCGAATGGTAGGACTCGAAATTGATAGTGCAAGCGCCAATGACAAACCTCAGGTATTTTCTGTGCTCGATATGTATTGGCACATGAAAATAAACGTCCTGAAGGTCCAATGACACCAACCAATCCTGAAGTTGAAGTGCCGAAAGGATCTGAGAAAGAGTGACCATCTTGGACTTGTCCTCCCTGAGGAACTTGTTCAAGTATCTCAAGTCCAAGAAGGGTCTCAGTCCTCCTTCCTTTTTAGGGATAACAAAAATATGGGCAATACCAACCCTTGTTCCTCTCCGCTACAGGCACTGGTTCTATAGCACCTTTCTCTAGCAGGGTTAAAATCTCCTGCTGTAGGAGCGGATCTGGAAACTTCAAAGAGTGCCTCCCTGGTGGATTGTTGTGAGGCTGCTTTAAGAACAGAAGGCAGTAACCTTGGGCTATTATTTCCAGAGCCCAAGCATCTGAAGTAATGGCTCGCCATTCTAGCAGATGCAGACAGAGTCTGCCCCTTCACCGGTGTTACATGATGCAAGCCTTCAAAGCAGTTTTGGGGCGGATGCTGCGGCAGCTGATGTCAAGGAAACTGGAGCTGACTTAGCACTTTCACCTCGTCCACCACGAGGGATTTTGCTTTGGCCTCTTTGACTGGCCATTCCTCTCGCCTTTCCAAATGAGGAGTAGTAACGATAGGATCGTCCCCTCCAAGATTGTCCCGATGAACGAAAAAGCTGAGGTTGCCCGATAGCGGCTCCCAAAGATTTGGCAGCCGCTTTTGAGGTCTGCAACCTCTCAAGTCTCTTGTCAGCCTTGCTGCCAAAAAGGTGATACCTGTCAAAAGGCATGTTCAGGAGACGGGACTGCACATTTTGTGCAAAACCAGACTTCCGCAACCACGCAAATATGTGCATAACTGTGCTAGTAGCCATGGACCTGCTCACGCTGTGTGCAGTGTCCAAACCAGATTGAAGGGATTCTTGCATGGCTTCCTTTCCAACGATAGCTAGGAATCCCTCCCTTTCCTCAACTTCTGGTATATGCTCCATTGCCATGGAGATGCACTCCAAGAGTGTATGAGAATTTTGCCAAGGCAGACACGGATTTGGCCAATTTTAATGCCATACTCCCTGCTAAAAATACCTTGTGTGCCCATCCATCCACACGCTTGTCGTCCCTATCTGGAGGGATAGAAGGGTACGCTACTTTGTTGGATGTAGCAATGGCTGCCTGGACCACCAGACTCTCGGGAGTGGGGTGTTTGGTCAGTTAGCCGGGGTCGCTACTGGAATGGCAGTATTTTGTTGTAAGGGACTTATTCACAGGAGGGAGAGAGTCTGGGGTCTCCCAATTTTTGGCCACCCTATTTTCCACGGCCACATGAAAAGGTAAAATTAGATCAGTGGGCGGACCATGATCTAGAATGTCCGTCAGATCATCTTGGACAAATTGGGTTTGTGATCTAGACCATCCTAACTAATCAACCACCTTCGTCATTAGTTGATGGTATGAGGAACTGGCATGTTCCCTTGGCTCTGGTTTACCAAAATCAGCTTCCGGTGATTTATCTACACCACTAGCATTATGTAATTTCTCTATGAGATAACTAATTTTACTCTCTTCAGACATTAGACATTAGGGGTGCCATACTCCAGGCCAAATGTGACTTCATCTTCAGACCTCTCCTGCTCTTCAAAAACTAAAGATAGGTACTTAAAGAATTCTTTCCTAGGCAGAGGAGAGAAAACCTTCTCTGGAGGAACTGTTTTCGAAGAGGTTGTAGCTTTTGTAGCCTTTTTTCTTGCTGTGACATGCTCAGATAACTGAGAAGAAACCTTTAGGAGCTTTTGATGCCGACGGCTTCGGAGTCGACGAAAGAGGGACAGTTGACGGAAATGGCGTTGAGGCAACCTTCAAGGATTTTCCTTTCGAAATATACGGGACTTTGGATTGAGTCGATTACCTCGAACGGTCGTCTTGACTCGAGCTGTCTTTCTTGCTCTGGGTCCTCGAGGGTTCCCGATCAGCTCTTAAATCAACTGGGCTCGAGGGTGCACGAGTGTCGGCATGGGAACGCTCTCGGACAGCTTCTGAGGAAGACGCGGTCCGAGGCTTGGAGCTCTCAAATACTTCCATCATTTTAACCCTGAAAGCTTCCCACTCTGGAGAAAGACTGTTGGGAGCCACTTCGGGATCTCGACCTAGGAGTCCTATCGTGTCGAGGTTAATGGGTTTTTGCCTCAACGGTGAAGGATCAGTCGGATTTTGCTAGTCGACCCACCTGTAGTTTTACCTTCCTCTCTCGCAGGGCCTTACCGGTCATTGCCTGACACTTTGTGCAGGCCTCTGTGTCATGATCTTTCCCGGGGCACCACAAACATGATCAATGAGGGTAAGTTATTGACATTTTATAATTGCAATCTTTGCACTTCTTGAAACCCTAACGTGGGCTAGTCTGAGGTGATGAAGTCTTCGTATTCAATTTTCAATGAAAAACGATAACTGCGTAGCAGAAATACCGAGGCGTGCCGAGTCTCTGATAGTAACACATACTGCGGAAAAACAGAACCGAGGCCAAGGGGCGCCGCGCAAGCTACTTGTATACCCGATGACGTCACTCTCGACGGAGGCCTTCGGGGACCTCGACTTGACGCCATCGACGCACAGTGCCCCCTGCCGAGAACATTTTTCCGAAGCAGCCGAAGCTGGACGAGAATATGTAAGATGAGGAATACGTTGGAGGACACAATCCATTAGAAAATCCCATATACGGTCATGCACTTACCCGGGAAAGCTGGTCCTTTCGCAGTTGTGTTGTCTTGGTGTGTGGGGCTCAGGAAGTGGGTGGGACTGTCTAGTACCAGTCCACATCTGAGGAGCCAGAAGGTCTGGAATTAGGGCAAGAGTGAAACCAATAGTGGTCCCTGATTGGATGACTACTGGCTGCTTGAATGGTGCAGATCCTTACCATTGGTGGTCCAGGACTTACTTCCAGACTGGATTCTGGATGACAAGAGGTCTTATGCAGCTATGTCTTCAGATCAGCGTTGGCAGAAATAATCCCTCAGAATTACAGCCGACTGAAGGTCTGAAGAGTCTGGCATCCCCTTCATGCATCTGGCCCAGTGAAGCCCTTTTGGACTACCTGATCTGCAAAGGCCTGTGCAGTGCTGCAACCCTTTTACTGGTGGGACCAACCAGTTTCAATGTGTTCAAGGATCCAGGCGCCCTGATCCTTCGAAGGTGTTAATGGACCACCTGGTGGACTGACAAGGTCTCCAGTGGGCTACCTCGCTAGAACAGTCACCGTTTTGAGGGTGCAACCAGAACCTTGGGTGTCGCCAGCTTGTGGTAAAAGCCACCTTCCTGCTGAATTTTAGCATCCCAGCGTCAAGGGATCCTGTCCTGGAAGGACTATTACAACCGCAACTAGAATTCGCCTGCCATCATCTATGTATGGTGGCCGTCGCTGGAACTCTCCTTCTCGTATCCTGTGACGTGTCCTGAAGAGGGCTGTATTGGTGAATCTTGCATTTCTGGATCACCACGGGTTGCATTTTGCTCATGGGCGCAACCAGAAGAAGCCTTGCACCCGCAGCTTCTACCCACCTCTCACCTGAACAAACAGTGGGATATCCAACCTCCATAAACCCCCAGTAGATCCATCAAGTCATCTGGGAAAATCAGTCAGGGAGGCAAGTAAACGCAAAGCATTTGTTCCCCCTCCTACATACAATAACATTGAGAATAATTTAGTTACCTAGTAAATTTGTTGCATCTCTTCTTTTGAACAATCATCAACATAAGTAACTTGCCTGCTAAAGATGCATTCTAGGAGAAGCATTGTGGCTCCTGTGACGTTTAGGCATAAGGCCGTATTCTCCTTAAAGACTGCTAAAGTTAAGAAAAATAACTGACTTGGTTCCAGCTTTACTGAATCACTTTACTTTAATTTTAAGAACCTATGGTGAATGCTGATGAGAGAGTGTGTGTGTCCCCACTCTCACTCCTGAAAATAGCCTAGACTGTTCTCCATTGTTACTTTGTGTTTTGGCTAACCTAGAGTTCCCTGTGAACTAGGGTGGCCTCCTAAAATCTGTCCACCAGGCCAGCTTCTAGAAATTCATCTCAACAGGGATGATCGGTTTGTGAAGGGGTTTAAGCAAGGTCAATCTGAGAAAGAGTAACTCAAGGGAGTGTGTGATAATGACCCAATTGACTGTGTGTGCAGGTGCAGAGTCGTTGAGGATGCAGCATGTGCATGTCAGTATTAAACTAGTTGGCAGAGATTCATGCGAACTTTAACTCCCACTTGTCATATTATGTATAAGATTAGTACCAGGTGGTCCCAACCACAAAGGTCTGCATAAATGCAAATCACATTCATGATTTTAAATGTAAATGTTTTAAATGTCAGATTGAGACACATAACGAGTCGACACGTTATTCAACCTCTAAAAGGTCCACAATCGGGGCTGTGAAATGGATCTCCCAAGCACCTTTGCTAGTTTTCTCTTAGGAAAAAGCACAGTATTCACACTTCTCCTAGACTAATTTTCTTGGCATATTTAGAGGTTGAAACACATGTCGGCTGGTTATGTGTCTCAATCTGACATTAAAAAATAATGTTCATTTAAATTCCTTAATGTGCTTTGCATTTATGCAAACCTTTGTGGTTGTAACCACCTGGTACTAAGCTTATACATGTGACAAGTGGGAGTTAAGGTTCGCATGGATCACTGCTAACTAGTTTAGCAGTGTTTTGTTTGACCTTGGGCTGAGGTCTATAGCGAGCATCCGTGCATATACCCTCCCAATAATTCTACACGCAATCACAATTATGCTACTCTAGAGAGAAAGACTTGGTAGTTGGCTCAACATCAGCCCATCGAAATAGTGTATGTCAGTAGTTACTTCAGTTGGTGCTGTTTGGGAATAATTTGTATGTTTGTGTACTTTGTATGAAGCATTTGCATGGGAACAAGGAAACAGAAAAGATAATGACAGGCGCCCTTAGCTCGGTCTGCCCTTTGCTCGTGACGCCCCAGGGAAGGGAACTTCTAAACGTAAGACAGAGGTTACGTTTCAGCAGGATTCGGATCAGCAGGGTGCGGATATAAACAGGAAGTCAGTCCTCTTCACAGTGAAAGCAGCCGCTCTTAGTAACACAATTGGGAACACAGCATGCTTGTGTTCTTCTGAAATAAGAGGTTTGGGAGTGCTGCATGTGTCTAAAATGCAAGTTAGATTGCGGAAAATGCACACAAAACAAAAGGCTCAGAAATCGGTTTTCAGTTTATTAAATGCAGTTGCATGCAGTCTATTTTGTACAGATCCTTTGTTTTATGCTTGCCCCATGGCTGCCAAGAGTAGGCGTTTAGAAGGGTCAACAAGTTCATGATGGGGACTGACTTAAGAATGTACTACAGTTTTGCAGCAGGCAGATTAACTGGGTTGCACATTAATTACTGGACAATTTATATAGTTGCTCTTTGGTTTTCCACATCCACTGACGTTACTCCCAGGTGCCCCACATTAATTGGTACCCCACTGCAATTTTGCCTTGTGGTGTCCCCATTAAGCATAGCCTCACCAGGTTTCTGCTTCATGGGTTGATAGGCACTTCCTCCCTCATGTGCCATATTCTGTGATGGCACAATTGTTTGCCTCAATTGTTCCCTCATTGCGATTTTACTCACTGGTGTACCACATTCTTGCCCCACTGCTCTTTCTCCCCGACATGCCACATTAATTGCTGGCACACTGTTATCTAGCTCCCAGGTGTGCAACTGATTTAGCGCTCTAAAGTCACAATTCCGGTACCACATACATTGCTTCCCCACCGATTTTGGTTCCTGTTTTCCCACATTAATTGTGGGCTCAATGATAATCTACTCCCTGGTTTCATAGTGACTTCTCTCCCTCATGTCCCACATGGTCTGCTGTGATAGGACACCTGTCCTGCCCGCCACCAGTTTCCCACATTAAACGTCTCTCTGATCTTGCTTCTGGGTACCCAACTGCTTTTGTTTCCCAGTGTCCAGCGTGAATTCCTTTCCCAGGTGTATTTTTATTCTTTGGTGCCCCAATGTGCCTTTGCTCATCGATACAAGTAGAGGAGAGAAAGGCAAAGGAGTGTTCTTTCAAGACACCAACAAATTCAGAGAAACAGTAACCAGTGACCTAAAAGTCCACTTAAAATACCAGAGACATCCATTTTAAGATAAATTGTTAAACACCTCCCAGGCCCAGAAACAGATGTGTCCCTCAAGCCATTAATTAAATGCAGAGGACCTCAACTAGACGGAAGCAATACGGACTCACATATACCATCTATGACCAGTGAGCCCATACCACTGTATAGAGAAACCAAGAATATGAGTAAACTATCGCCATGCGACATTTCAAACTGCTACACTACTTCACACCTTCTACACTTCCAAATAGATTCCTCTTCATTTACAGACCACCCTTATACAATTCATCTTTTGCATATAACCCATCAGATGTGGTCACTAATTTTTTTTTTTTTTTTTTTTAAAGAGGGTCAACCCCTCACAGTATTGAGAGATCAAGATACAGCTGGCGAAGGAAACCTCTACAAAATCGCACTACAAACCACTGCACCTCAAGCAACTAGTTAAATTACCCACCTCAAGCAGCTGGACGTCCATTGGGTGGAATTTTCTTAAATGAGAATTTCACCAACAAACTCCCCAGATCTCTTACCCTGGGGAGACCACATCTCATCCCTTTCAGCATCTTCACTAAAGCCATGCCACTACCAAAGTAAACAAAAGTCCTACCCCCTCCCCAATCAACATTCATGTCATGGTAGAAAATCAGGCTGAATATGCTCCTTGAAAAACAATAAGCCTCCAAGTCGCAGCCTGCAACAGGAGACCACTGCTGGCTATCCAACAACACAACTTTCAAAGATATTCAAAGTCCTTCACATTCTCATGAATGAACAAGTGGACGTCAAACGGATCTTAATCTCCTCAAAAAAAGAAAGAAAACTGGCTTGAAAAATGGGGTGCTCAAGTAAGAATGTAAGGCTCATTGTGCATAACGAGTAATCAGTGCAACTCAGAAAATATTCCAAATCGGCAACCTGTAAAAGCGCAGGCACCATGTCAAGAGTTCTGCTACTCCACTGCAGCACACATCTGCAAACAAATCCACGAACCCTTGGACAACAAAGGACCAGCACCACAAACTCCAGCAATGAAAGCAGCATAGAGGTGACCACCTGTTCAGAAACTGACTGCCTTTCAAGACTTCCGAACCATATTCCACATTAGCAGTCCAGCAAGCTCCGCAGAAGGGCCATGCCCTCCGAAAATATACAAAGCATTAACAAAGTAAACTGGACTAGCACCCACCATCCCCTTCTATCGACCAAGACATCACACTTTCATAACGGCCCCCAAGTCGCCCCTCAAAAATGTAATGCATGAGCCCAATGACCAATCTTCTGCAAAATATCAATCACTGCAAAAATCCGAGACATTTATTTACAAACAGTAAAACATACTTTTTAAAATGTGTTTATGGTTATCAAAAGCCTTTACAAATTTTAATCAGATTCATACAACCTCACAAATCGACAAAAAAAACACAAGAAATTCAATTTTAACAGATCTTACTCCGGAATCTCAAACCTTTTCCACTCAACCAAATCGTAAAAGTCCATTGCGCTGTACACCACGCCCTTCCTTCTTATACCCCCCGCCCCCCAACTACTTGAATCGCATTTGATTCCACTGTTTTAACCAATCTCCCCCACCCCCTGCTTCTCCATTACGGTTAAGTGAGGAGTTTCAGGGCCTTTAATAGGTCAACCAATGCCACTGTTAACTGTACTTCTTGGCCTGAGATCATTCTGTCCCAAATGTGACTTGATGGAATGACATCCGCTCCATGGACCAGGCTTCGAAACTTTGATAGCCTTAGAGGCCATGTTCCTTTGCATTCCATTAACAGATGAAGCGACTTGTTTGATGGTATGGCACAGGTGTTACACAGCGTGCTTACTTCGTTCCGTTGTTTGCGCATATTCAATACTTCCCCAGTGGGAATAAGATTTAGTCTACCCCTTAAAAAGTTATTTCTTATACTTTGGTCAGGGTATTTCATCAAATACCGAGGCAGATGGCTTTTTTTCTGCTGCCAAGAATGCATTGGTTGGAATCGAACTTCATACTTTGGCTATAGTCTCTATCCAATCTAGATTCTCAAAGTCACGCTTTTCTTCAGGGGATTGGTTATCAAAGTTTCTTTGTCTGGAATTGTTTTTGCTAGAATTATTTTTACCTTTTCTTCTAGCCCTGACAGTATACAGGATTTCGAGTTGGATAGGTGTTCTTTTATGTCTTCAAACAAGGAGCCCAGCCTTGGCCTCACTATTTCTCTGTAAAGTGTTACCAATTTCCACTCGGACATACACTAAGGATTTTAGGCCCAGCTCAAACCGCACATTCCACCCCGGGGTGCACATTGGTAAATTTAGGGATTCCTTCCAGATTCTGCCCTCCATCTTGGCACAGTTTGTATTCCACAGGTGCGTTTTGGCCTCAAGGCCATAGAGTATAATGGGCACTATTTTGGCTTGATAGCATTTTATAATGGGCACGATTGAGAATTTGCAGTACCTACTCCTGGTTTTGTTCATATGGGGTATCAGTGTCTGCACTTTGTTTAGAATATCGGACTCCGACTTGGTCACTGCCTGGCTTGAGTAGATATTGTATCCCAGATACGTCAATTCATCCACTCGAGGAATGACTTGCCCGTTCAAAGACCATTTTCCAAAACTGATTTTTTTATTTGTACTCTTAAACACTAAGATCCTTGATTTTAAGCGGTTCACCTCAAGCCCATTGGAATTGGCATAATTACCAAATCTTGTCAGGAGTCTTTGCAGGCCTATGGCAGTTCTGTCTAGCAGGACAATGTTGTCCGCATAGGGCAGCCAAAATATGTTTTTCCTTTTTTATAAGCAGGCTGGTCAATGCGGACAATTCAAATCCTCTCCCGGGTCAGAAAGGAACAAACAGAAGAAAAGTGGCGCTCCTAGGCACCCCTGCCTTACCCCTCCCTTTCTACTTACACTGAATCGGACAGATACCCCTAATCTAGTCTCACCCTCACCGAGGTGCCTTTATGTAGCTCCACCAATATGGCTAACAGATGTTCTGGGGCACCCTTTGCCCTCAGCTTCGCCCATAGTTTGGATCTGTCAATTTGGTCGAAGGCTTTGGAGAGGTCAATCCAAGCGCCATATAGTGGCTGACCGCCCTTCGGCGTAGATGTTTCGCTCATCAGATTCAACAGCAACCCATTCAGCGTGGTCGAGAGCCCGCACCTAATCCCTGTCTGGAAGCAGGATAATGCTCCAGCCTGGTCCACCCAGGATATGAGTTCTTTAACCATCAATTTAATAAAGATCTTACTCTCTATGTCCAAAGGGGCGATAATTTACTGGATCACTCCCATCGCCCCCCCCTTAAAGAATGGAATTACGAGGGATGTTTTCCAGATGGAGGGAATTGTTTTACTCTCAAGATCTCTTCAAAGAGTTGCAGCAGGATCCTTGCCCAGAATTCTGGTTCATTTTTGAGAACCTGCCACTTGGGCCGGCTGCTTTGGATGAGGAAGACTTGTGAATTATATCTACAACTTCTTCCTCATTCAAGGATACCTTCCACTCACTTGCTGATGGCATAGTTATTTCACCCTCTTGGGAATTCCTAAAGATGCGGGAAAGATGTTCTACCCATTTGTGTTCCGGCACTCCATTACATAGAGAGCTATCCAAGTACGAATCAAGATGGCTCATAACAGACCAAAAGCTTCGAGTTTGTTTCTGCTAGAAGCTTTAACATCTGTTCCCCTTCCATTTGCAGGCGTGCCATCCTATGATTTTTTTGACCAATGCCTATAGTTGTTCTTTACACTTGATTTCTTTTAGGTATGTGGCTAGGTTCAGGGGGAGCGATTGTAACCTCCGTAGCTCTCTTCTCATTGCTTGTTTTTTGGCCCTCGATTCTTCATTAAACCCATGTAGATTTATTTGCCTTGTTCCCATGGATGGCGTTACAGGAGGAACTGTTGACCAAATAAAGTTAACATAGCTGTCTGGTTGACACTGTTACAGGAGGAACTGTTGACCAAATAAAGTTAACATAGCTGTCTGGTTGACACTGTGGCTCCAAGATGGAGCCTGGCACTTCCTTTAGCGCTCTGCTTAGCTTCAACCCTCCATGCCCATACTTTACTAGCTGGATTCTTCCCTTTTTTCCATTAGCTCCTGTTTATAAAACGTCTGGGTGGCTGCCGAGAGATCTGGAAATGACAGCTCTAACTGGGAGTGATCACTCCCCCCCATCCTGTTTAATCTCTAGGTTGGATGTTAGGGGAAAAAAGCCTGAGCTAACAAAAACAAAATAATCCAACGTTGATGACGAGTTTCCCCGTCTCCAAGTTGCAGTGGGCCCTGCATCCCCTCCGAGGTGCCATTTAACATTCTGAGGTCCATGAGGTCATAAAGTCCAGCCATTTTTGGCCTTGTGTTGCCAGCAGCCTTGACCCGAATTCCTTTTTCCCCTTTTGCTCTCTGTACAGTCCGAATTAAAGTCCCCCACCACCATTATGTTGGCTCTACCCATTTCACTTTTTACTGTTGTCAGTAAGGTGTTCAGAATGGCAAAAAATGCTTCCAGCGAGGAGGTTTTGGAGTTCCAGTAGATGTCTATTAATACTACTATTGGGTTAGCAATGTCCAGATTAAGATGGAATTTGCATGCCATAATGCCTAGCTCGTTTTTAATTAAGGGCATGATTTCCTTAATTGAGCTATTTTTAAGTGCTATTAAAAGCCCTCCAGCCGGTCTGCCTAGGGCTTTCTGGCTTGCTGGTGAACAGTGAACCCCTCGATTTCTATCGGGTTAACCTGCCACATCTCCTGAAAAAACAAAATGTCCATCTTCCCCAATAAGTAATCTCTTGTTTCTTTCGATCTGAATGTGCTCGAGACCCGTGTTTTCCATCTTACCACATTTAAACCATTCTGTTTAAAGTCGCTGCGGTCCCAATCCTATTTTTGTCAGTACTTGTGTTAGAATTTCTGGAATCGCAGCTAACATTTTTTCTTCCACTGAGCTTTCTGCTGACTAGGGACAGCTGAAGATTGCCAAAAGGGCTCCTTTGCATCTAGGAGTCCTTGTTGTTCCAGAGCGCCTGTGGCTTTTAGAAACGCTTGCTGGGCATTTATTGTACTTCGTCCTAGCTGCAGCACAAGTCCATTCTTACAATCTGGGAATTTCACATATTCCAGATCTGTAGAAGCAAATGGGAATAACTTCTTGCTTTCTTAAACAGTAATAGAATTACTGATCTGCTAAGGGACTTGTACCCATTGTTTTTTTTTCATTGCTTTCAGCCAAAGTCTGGGAACATCAAAGCCAGTTATCTCAGGGGGGGGGGGGCCGGGGGGGTTAGATCCTAAGTAGGTATTAGCACCTTCGATTTCCCAATTCCATTCCAAATGCCATGGATGGTCTGATGTTTCCCTTCGCCCAGTGCCATAGATTGCACGAGGCACAAATTTGACTGAATTGCCATTGTGCATTTATTAACGGTCTTGCCAAATGTCTGGAAAAATTGCGCCAATTTTAATTTTGGATCTTGAGAGTTGATAATTGCTTGCTGTGCCCCCAACCTAGATCTTAGATGTTTTTTCTGAAGGATTGGGGCCAGTTTCGGGTTTCTTCCAGCCTGGCCCAGTATGTTTTGATGAGTAGTTGAGGCTTTCGCCTGCTGATCTTGATCAGTGGTTTCCCCATCTTTCCTCTTTGGTATTACAGTACCACTTTCGTCTTGACAGGCTTTTATTTGCAGGTCTGTCTGCGAGCCAATACTCACACTTGTGATTTTTGGCTAATCCTGCAGCATTTTCCGAGGGGTTTGCTTCTTTCTTTCCTGACTGTCCTTTTCTTGCAATGTCGTTTGCAATTGAGTCAGTGGCTATTGAGGACTCTAGGGGCTCCTTCCCGCTTTTGCCTGCCCTTATTGTTTCTGGGTGCTAATGTGATATTGGGAGCAAGATCTTGATCACAAAATTTAGTATTCCTGTCTTTTTAATTTTTTTTTTGATTTGACATTTCCCCTCAGTTTTTATTTGCTTGTTGCTGAGTAGTGTTCTGGATAATTTTCCCACGTTCTTTTACGTTTTTCTCCTTCTCCTGTGTTTTTGTTCACTTGCAGCCATCCACACTGGTTCCTCCGTGACTCCGTTCTCTGAAACCCCCAATGGGGGTTTCCTTTTACGTGGGTTCTGCCTCCCAAGATATTTCTACTTGTCCTTCAATCACGTGGGCCAGCCTCCTGAATTCTTCCAGGGTGGACTCCGATAACATGTTATCGTCAAAGATCCCTGAATTCTCCAGTATGTTGCGTCTCTTTCTCCCGAGATGTGGGGGGGCTGCTTGTCAAAAACGTGAACATTCTCTCAAGTGGCTTTTTAGAGAGTCATCTCAGTCTTTGTTCTCCGACAATGCCCTTTGTATAGCCGAGATATCCAGGCCCTGTTGCCACTCTAGTTCGAATATCATTTAGTGCTGGGGTAATAGAGGAGGTCATTACGTTCTTAAGACCCACCAGTGATGACTCGCTTTTGGCCACTTCATTTGTGAGTTCAAGAAGAATTCCAGCTTGAGATTACACTTCGTTCTTTAGCAGCTCAGAGACTGACACTAACGAGTTCAGGACAAAGTTTAGTGCCTTTAAGGTGGTGTCTGGCTGATTTTTACTGCTTTCCAGTTCTTTTTCTAGCAGTGCGCCATCCTCCTCTGGGTTCGTTCTAGACCTCTGCCTTCCCTCTCCGAGCCTCTGCTTCTGGGGTTTCGCAGTCTATTATCTCCTGGGCTATTGGCAAGTTACTTTGTTCTCGGCTTGATCTGGAAGCCTGGGGGCCCTCTTCCTCTGATATCAAGGATTGCTGTCCCCAACTTATCACTGCTGTATCATCTGAGTCGTTCAGGCTTTTGTGCTGCATCTTTCCAATGTGCTCCTCGATTTATATTTGTATGTTCTTAGTGGTGACCGTGTATTCTAGGCCACGTTTCCATTGATTGACAAGTTCCAGGTGGTTAGTTGTTTCTCGTTCCATCTCAAGTTGGGCAGGGGTGCCATGGACTTTGGCTACAGTTTCCCCGGACGGGATTAATTGTAAGGGTCCTGCCTCGTTCACAGAGGGCGTCCCCAGCCTGTTGAATGAACCATGGGCTCCAAATAGGAGCGCTCCCATTCTGGTGCTCTTGAGAGTTCCAAGATCGCTGTGCTGCAGAGCTTCATTCTCGAAGACTTAATTTTAGCCCCTTCATCAGGAGCTTGTGGAACTAGGGGCAAAAAAGTGGAGCCTCAAGGTTTCCAATTACTATATACCTCCCTGTCAGATTGCACTGAGCGCACAGATGAAATAATATTATGCCCTTTTCTCCACTTGCCCCTGAATGTTCTCTTATGGATGCAGGGTATCCGGATGGCTGGGGTTTTACCGTTTGGCCCAGTGTGATTTTACTTGCTTCCTTGCAACTGGGGGTGGGATCTGGATGCGGCTCCCTTAGTTCGCCTTATCAAGGGGCACCAGCGGACGTAGACCTTTATGACATTCTATACATTTCAATCGATTAGTGATTACTGGGGCTGTTCTCGTGCCTGTTCGCCTTCGGCTCCCTGGTACGTCCTGTTCCTGGTTTCTATGCACTCAGCTGATTGATTGTTCCTAGACCGAAGTACTGCACTATAACAGTCCTCAACTGTGCAGTTCCGGTCTCTGGCCAACACAAACGGCACAAACAGCAAAAAACAGCATTTGCAGACCTCCGCCCTTTTCTCCACTCAGGCTTCTCGAAGCAAAGGCTGACGGTTCGGCTTTTCACCCGTGAGCTTGTCCTGCCTCTGATGGAAGACTAAAGGGGCCGCGTGTTCCCTTTCCCACGAGGTCCTCTCCGTGGACTCTGCGGCTGCAGCTCTCAGGCAGCACGCGGGCAGGCACACTGCAGCTCTACTCTCTCCTGCACGGCGCACAGCAGTAGGTGAGGAATGAGTGTCCAATAAATAAATATATGGCACGGCAGAGCACACAGCAAAAAAGAGCGTTTGCAGACCACCGCCCTTTTCTCCACTCAGGCTTCTTCTAAAACGTACTTGCCGCATGTAATCCTCTTTCGACTACATGTTCCTTTCACATATTCCTCATCTTTGATACAATGCAAGTCTGCTTGCAGGTACGTAAACTTTTCCCCTAGTATCGGGTGCCATCAAGTCATGGCCCCAGACGGCCTCTGTCCTCTGTCTTGGGCCGTGATGTTGACGCTGGTATAACTAGCTTGTGTGGCGCCTGTTGCCTCAGTTTGTTCTTCCTCCCAATGCTCAGCCTGCTTAAAGGAATGACCCAGACGTTTAAAGAGAGGAAGGTGTAACACGGAAATTCTCTGCAAGATAGAGGGGAAGGATGGGAGGGTGATGAGGAATACATGAGAGGAACATCCAGACGAAAGAATATTACCAGTGTTAAGTAATTTGTTCTTCAAATGGATTGTGTCCTCCCACGTAATCCTCATGTTTGATACACTCCCAAAGCAGTATGTAGAAGGAGGAGAGACAAGAGAATTTCTTGTTCATTAATGCTGTGAAGTATAGCCTTGTCAAATCTTGCTTCCTGATCCGACATGGAGTACAGACAATAGTATTTGTTGAAAGTATGCAAAGAGAGCCAAGTTGCTGCACTACAGAGGTCTTGTACAGGCACCCCTGTTTGGGGCAATTCTTTGCCTGCAAATGTATAGCATTCAGAAATGCATAGAATTATCCAGCATGAGATGGTGTGTTTGGTTACAGCTTGTCACAATTTTTGAACTGAATATCCCACAAAGAGCCGGTCATCTTGCCCGATTTTGGACATTCTGGAAATTTACAGGCTCTTGCTTTGAAGGGTGAGGAGGTGGATAAAATGCAGGTAACACCATCTTTTGAGTTAAATGGAACTCAGATACCAGCTTTGGCAAGAAACAAGGACGTACCCTCAAAACCACCTTGTCCCTAAAGGTAGTAAAAGGTGGTTTAGCAGAAAGTTCACTGAGTCTGTGGGCTCATAAAATGGGTGACCCCATTAGGTACCTTGACAGCTAATGGTACAAAAAAAAAAAAAGAACTGGGGAGAAAGACGTTTGTTAACCCCTCTAAGAAATGAGTTACAATAGGGACCTTGAAAAAGGAATCCTAAGGCGCACACTTACAAATCGAAAGCCCCACCAAATAGCCCTATACTGTGGAAAACCAAAGCCCCTGATGGGCCAAGTGAAGCAAAAATGTCAACACGGTAGAAGTCTTGCATGTAAAAAGGATCAAAACTCACCTCTGCACCAACTGCAGCAGTACAGAGACTTTGTTGCTGGCCAAGAGTAAAGGTTCAGAGTACCGATTTCTGGACGAAGGTGCCCGCCCCGCCAAACCTCATTGCAAGCGCAAGTCCTCTTTTGTTAAGATGAATTGGAGGGCAGAAGGCCATCTCTAGAAGGTCTGGGTAGCATGTTCTCCTGGCCCAATCCGGAGCAATCAGGATCATGAACTTCCTGAACCTCAACCTCCTGATGAAATGAGGAATGACGGGGACTGTTGGAAACGCGTACAGAAGTGGAAATTCCCAGTCCACTACAAACACATCTCCTAGATCTCCTCTGAGGAAATTCCATGGAGCAGAATAGGTCGCACATCCTGTTGACACTGGATGCTAACAGATCTACCTGAGGGGTTCCTGAAAGGGTGAAGATCTCTAGGAGGACTTCCTGAGCCAACTCCCACTCATGGAAGAACATGCTCTGCTTGCTTATAGCTCTGCCGCTATGTTTTCCTCTCCGGCTAGGAGAACTGCCAGAGATATTGCTTCTCTTATTGCCCAAAACCAGAGCTGCATTGCTTCTCTGCACAGAGGCAGTGACCTTGCACCCCCCAGTTGAGGTAGTACATGGCCACTTTATTGGCCGTCATTAACAGGACAGTCTTCCCCCCCACAGAAGGCAAAAAAAGCCATCAGCGTTTTGACTCCAACTGAGACCAATGACTGCGGATTTAAAGGTTGTTCATGTGGGCTCCCCACCCTGTGAGGGAGGCATCTGTAACAATTATCTCTGGCCACGGTTGCTAAAAAGCTTCTCCTTTCATCACCTTCTCCCGACAGGCCCACCACAGGAGATACTGTGTAACCTTTTTTGGGTCCTGAAGAAGATCAGTCATTCTGTCAGAGAAATGACCACTGGGATCTGAGGGCCCAATGGGCTTCTGGCAACAGGAAAATGCAGGATGCCATGAGGCCGAGCAACCTTAGAAAGATGAAGGTCGGAAGAGACTGGGCACTCTGAAACCTTTGGACAACCTGCGAAAGAGGTTGAGCCCTCAACTCGGGGGGTGGGAGGGTGAGGCTCCCACCACCACCTCCTCCGCTCAGAGGACGAATGCAGGAACACTCTAACAGAAGCTTCTGTGATGGTGTCAAGTGGCCCCACTTGAAATTCAGGGAGAAGTCCAGCCTGTGGAGTAAGTGGCAAGTATGCAAAGAACAAGGTGGTTGGACCTCATCAGTAGGGTGGACCTGATTAGGTCCAACCAGACCGAAACGCATGTCTGGGGTTGCTGTTGGTACTCTTGCTCAGAGGAGAATTGCCTAGAATTTCGGTGCTGGACTGCCCCAGGGCAGGACAAATATTGATAGGTTTTGGATATTTCTCCTCTGTGAAAGATAGTGAGCTAAAGACTCTGGGTTTGGCGCTCATAACCAGGACTAATGTCTGGCAGAGACTCCCAGGACCTCCCACCCCTTGTTATTTGCATAAGTGGAAAGTATGACAGATCTTGAGCCCGTTTGGGAGAACAAGCTCTGATCAGCCTATCATCCAGGTAGGGGTAGATGTGAATCCCTTCTCCCAGACTTGCGCCCCCACCGCCATGAGCTTGGTGAAGACCCTCGGGCAAAGGTGTGCCGAATGGCAAAACCCGAAATTGAAAATGAGAAATGCCAACCGCGAACCTCAGGCACTTTGTGCTTGTGATCAATTGGCACATGAAAGTAATTTATTTATTCATTTGTAAAGCGCTCAAAGCCCAAAGGCAACTAGGCGCTGATAAAACTTAAGAGGGTGATTACAGGTATTTGGAGCATAGTTACACAATTACGTGTTTGCAAATTACATAAGCATTTATATACAAAAATAGACATTGGGTCGAAGGTCAGTTTGTACATTACACAATCAGCATTTTTATAAATAAATAGTACTGCCATCGAGTCGGGCTTGTGAGGCTACTGAGGTAGGTCAGTCTTGAAAAATAGGGTTTTTCGTTTTTTCTGAATGACCAGAAGGTGGTGTCATTTCTGAGGTAAGTGGGGAGGGCTTTCCACAGTTTAGGAGATATTGAGGGAAAGCTTGATCCTCCTGCTTTGTTTCTTCTGTACTTGGGGATGAGAAGGTTGGTTTACGGGTAGCGGGTTAGTCTGTTAGATTGGCCCTTTGATGAGGTTACTGAGGTAAAGGGGTGCCTTGTTTGCAATACATTTATGAGTGAACGTGAGGATTTTGAAATGGATTCGGTCCTGGACAGGGAGACCGTGGATCTTCCTCCTGATGGAAGAAATATGATCATGACTCAATGTTTAAGGCAACTCTGATAGCGTTGTTTTGAACAACCAGTAATTTTTTGATATTTCTTAGGCTGGTTCCTGCAAAAAGTGAAATGCAATAATCGATCCTGGATAGTATCAAGCCTCTGGCCAGTGTGATAGAGTTGTCCATGGAAAGTAAGGGTCTGCTGGGTCTAATTAATTTGGTATTGTAAGCTGCAGAGGAGACAGTTGACCTGTCTATTTAAGGTGAGAGACTGGTCGATATACACCCCCAGAGTTTTTATTTAGTTAACGACTGGGATGGTTTTACCATCGATAATGAATGATGTGTACGTCTGAGGGAGGTTACTGAGTTGATCTTTGTTTCCAATGAGGATTAGCTCAGTCTTATCATCATGACAACTCATTGAGCGCCATCCAGGTCTGGATGGCCAAGTATATCTTGTTTAAGTTTTTTGAATCTGTGTCATGACATCCGGGAATGAGTATTTGCGTATCGTCCACATAGTTTGTATACGCAATACCCATGTAGTCTAGTTTGTCGAATAGGAGCTTAGTGAAGGCATTAGGCATCTGGACTTTCCATCAAAAATGTATTCAACTAATACATTTCCATCAAAATGTATTAATTGAATTGCTTTTCCATCAAAAAAGCATATTCATTTAATACATTTCGATGGTTAATTTTGATGTATAATTAGGGTTAGGGGTAGGGTTAGATTTAGGGTTGGGGATAGGGTCAGATTAAGGGTCAGGGTTGGCGTAGGGTTGGGAGTGCGTATATACAACAAACAAAATTTCAGCACTAGACAGCTGCATGTAACGTTTTAACATGCAAAATAATGCATCGAATTGCTATCTTTTACATTTAAAAGTACACATCCATCGAAACTTGCCCATTCCTATATTCGATGGACAAGTTGTGATGGATATGTGCTTTTAATGTAAAACATAGAATTTCGATGCAATTATTTTCGATGCATTTGCGTCAATGGTTTCACTGTTCAATGAAGACCATAAACCAAAGAATTATATAGTGTGGGTGACACGCAGTAGCCTTGCGGTATGCCGCAGGTCACAGGGACAGGGGGGGCTGCCGAGTTGTCAGAAAAGACCCTCATGGTTCGATTGGTAAGAAATCATTTGATGGTATCTGGAGAGAATAGGGAAGCAGTCTCGAGGTGTTGGCAGAGAATGTCGTGATTGACCTGATCGAAGGCTGCAGAGAGATCTAGGAGGAGGATGCAAAGTTCCCCTTTTTCTTTGTACTGATCCATTTGTGTTTTCAAGTTTAAAAAAGCGGTCTCAGTGCCGTGACCTGGTCTGAAGCCGGATTGTCTTAGACCCAGGAGGTTATCTTCCAGATGTTTTTGGATCTGCAGATAGGCTGCGCAATCAAGTATTTTTATATAAAAATGGTACAGTAGTGATGAGGCGGAAACTGGTTGGGATGTTGGGGTCTAGAATTGGTTTCTTGAGTAAGGGTGGAACCCAGGCTGTTTTTAGGTCTCTCTGTACTGTGTTAGAGGCAAATGAGCTATTGATGAGACCGGTGATCAAGGGTGTGAATTCAGATGCATTCTTTTACCAAGGGCACCGGGAAAATGTCACCTTTGCATCTAGAGGGTTTTAAACTTAATATTAATCGTATCGGAGGTGGAGTGGTGAGAATGTATTGGTCCCCACAGGATGAGGCGAGGAAGGCTGGGTTTTGTTGAGGCAGCAATTAGATTTTGGTTTGATTCTTTATTGAAGTGAGGCAGTTTTGTTTGCTAAGCCATTTTGAATGTTGGAGCACCATTGTTCAAGAGTGGATGCTGGAGATTCTAGTTCGCAGAGAATGATGAAGAGTTCTCTGGTATTAAATTGAACATTGGAATTTCTTTTTTGTAATTGTTAGCTGCTGCCTGAAAGAGGCTTTTGTTTGCTATAGATCGCGATTTACGCCAGTTATTTTCTACAGATCTTTTTAACGCATGCATTGTTCTAGGGTGAACCTGGGGTTGATGTGAGCTGTGCGTTTAGATTGATTTCTTTTAGGGGAGCAACTTTATCAACTTCTGACATGATTTCGTTATATTGACCTAGCAAGATTGATGGGTCATTGTCTAGATGCATAGAGTCTAGGAAGGGCATTAGGAGAGGTAGAATATTGTCTATTAATATTCTTAAATCTTCTAGAGGAAGCCATAAGTGCTGGTGATGGAGGGATCCGATTTTTTGTGATAATGGTGGCAGTGAAGATTATGGTGTTGTGGTCTGACCAGGGCGTAGGGTTGTTGGATTGTATCTTAGTGGTACAGTTGATGTCCGCTATCCAATCCAAGGTAGGTTCTTTTTCATGGGTAGGAGCATAGATCGTTTGGGTAAACCTTTGAGCTTCCATAGATTTGGCTAAGAGGTCTGGGTGGATGTCTGATGGGTCGTTCAAACCTAAATTGAAATCACCCATGATGATTGCTTTGGAGTGAGGTTTCATGTTGTGTAGCAGGAGTGTCGCAATGTCTTCAAAGGTGAAGAGTGAGTATGTAGGGAGGGTGTGAAGGATATTTTTAAGGTGATGGCTTCACCAGCGCTGAAGGGCAAATCTGAAGAGATCCTTATATTTAGAGTATCCTTAGCTAGTACAGCTACTCCGCCTCCTCTTGATGTATCCCTATCTTTTCTAAGGATAGTTTATCCCTGAGGGATAGCTAGGGAAAGCTGTGTGCCTGAGGCTGGGTATAGCCAAGTTTCTGAGACTGCTAAAAAGTCAAGGTCGTTGGATGTGATAACGTGTGCGATCTCCAGGGCGTGCACAGTGATGGATCTGGCGTTGATAAGTGCCCCTTTTAGAGTAGTTGCATTCGTGCTGGTAGGGGCCTGAGTGGAGGTAGTTTTGTGAAGTTTAGGATCATTTGGTGTGTGTGTGTGTGGGGGGGGGGTGTGACAAGGTTGGTGACAGTGAAGATGGGTAGTTTATTTAACCGTGGGTGTGAGCGAGAGGAAAGTCTATGTGGTCTCATCAGTCCCATGATAGGAATTGAGTGTGGGGGTGGAGATGAGTCTGTGTACATGAATTTCTGTATAAACTGGGTTGCAGTATCGTATATGCGTCTCCCTGTTCTTGCAGAGAGACGGTAGTGTCTTGTTGGTTCGTCTGGGGGCAATGCAGTGAATGGGAGGTCATTAGAGTGGGATTGTGGTCTGGTCAAGCCTTTGGTGGTAGAGATGTTGGTAGGAGGTGGGATGGTAGGAAAAGGCACTTGTTAAGGAAAGGAGTATGGCAAGGGATAATAGGGTAATGGCAGGTGCAATGTAGGCGAGCTAAGCCTTTTCCTAATTGGATATAAGCGCCTGCGGTGGAAGGCAGATCCATTGTGGAGGAGGGATGTGGGGATTCCTCCAGTTGGTGGGTGGCTACTTGTAGCAATATTAAGAGTGGGTAGCAAAGAGGTTGCTGACATATCACTCAAATTAGGGTTGCTATGGTAGGGGGCAAGTCTAGTAGCGCAGTGGCTATCATCACAATGGGCTGGTAGCACAATGGCTGACAGTGGACTAATAGTAGGTCACTAGACGAGGGCGGTGGACTGGAAGTACACAACACAGTGGCTAGCAGTGACTATTATAGCAGTAGTTTAGTGACACTGATGCTAATAGTACAGGGGCTGTGAACAATGGCTAACAGTGGTTAAAAAGCACAACAGAGTGGTAACAGTATAGTGGTTGTCAATAGCGGATATTGCAGTAGGATGAAAGTGCAATGGTTAAGGCAGGGGGCTAATTACAGTGGCTAACAATGGCTAGAAACACAAGGATTGATAGTACATAGCGTAGTGGCTAGCAGTAACTGAAATAACAGTAGGCTAGCAACAGCGGCGGCTGGAAACAATGGACTGGTAACAGTGCAAAGGCTGGCAGTGACAAAGATAGTAGTGGGCAGATCTCATGGGGAGCTGGGGTCGTGGTAGGCTAATAAGAGGCTCGCAGTCGCAGATCACAGTGGGCTGAAGTTACAGTAGGCAGCAAGATAGTAACGCACGCAAAGCAGTATGGAATATAAAGGTGCGTCAGAATGTGAAGGATAATGCATTTATAACATCAATGAGTGAGAAGTGCCGCCATGTCACAATGGGTGAAATATCGCTGAAAGCAAGGCATACAGAAAGAAAGACATCCGTTACCATGTAACGGACGGAGTGGGCAAGAGTGAATGGGCAAGTAAGCATCCTAAATGGTCCAAGGATGCCAACCAATCCTGGAGTCAAAGAGGCCGAAGGATCTACGAAAGAGTTCCCATCTTGAACTTGTCCTTTCCGAGGAACTTGATGCAGCAACTCATGTTCTTCTTGGGGATTATAAAATATGGAGAGTACCAACCTTGATCCCTCTCCACTGCAGGGACATACCATCGCATTTTTCTCCCAAAGGGTAAAGATCTCCTGTAGGAGAAGCGGATCTGGATTTCTCAAAGATTGACTTCCCGGGGGACAATTGGGGGGGCTCTAAGAAGGGGAGGCAGTAGCGGTGGGCCACTGTTGGCAGTGCCCAAGCATCATAGGTTATACCCCGCCAACTCGTCAAATGCTGAGTCAGCCTTGCCCCGCCTGTTCCCTTGTTGCTGAAGCCAAGGGAAAATAAGCAGAGGCGGTCAGAAGTTTTTTCTCCTCGTCCTCTTGAACCACGGGCAGCTCTTTGTTCCCTGTGTGTAAACTGGCCTCTTCCTCTAGCAATTAAGTAGAAAAGAAAGGGACGACCGCTGAGACCGATTAGGCAGCCGTATCGCTGCTCTCAGGGACTTGCACACCACCTTGGATGTCATTTCTCTAAGATCCCATCGGCCTTTGAGCTGAAAAGCTGGGAGTCATTAAATGGCACGTCCAATAGACATGACTGGACGTCGGGTGCAAATCCTGATTTTCTTGGCTAAGCAAATCTTCTTGCGACAGTACTCGCCATCATAGCCCTGCTAATAGAATCTGCAGAATCCAGCCCAGACTGGAGAGATTGGCACATGGCATCCTAGCAGTCTTGTACCAGGTTAACAAAGCCTGCTCTCCTCACCCTTGGGGATATGGTCTATGGCCAAAGCTATGACATCCCAAAAAACGTGCGAGTATACTTGGCCAGGGCACACGTTGCATTTATGCACTTGATGTGGTTCCTTTGACCCCCACACTCTCAGGGGGGAGTGGGGTGCTCTGCGTCTATAAACCTGTATTTCTTAGTCAAATTTCTGTTGACTACCAGTGTGGTTTCTGCTTTTAGCCATTTTTCCAACACTAGTCCTTAAAGCAGAGTGGAAGAGTAAGACTGGCTCTCTTGGCGGTCCGATATCAAGGATGTCAGTTAAATCATCCTTTTCTAGGATGGCTACTGGTTTTACCCATCCCAGATAAAGTGACCTTTCCCATCACTGCTCTGTATAAGGGATCAGAAGGAACTGAAGCTTAAGGAGTGGAAAAATCTGTTTCTGGTGTGGTGTCCAAACCACTAGCGTTTGCATTCTGGACTCCTACAAAATTAATTCTTCAGGTACATTAGGAGGACCATATACCAAAACCAAAAAAGGAGCATTGTCATCCTTTTCAACAATGGACCCCATGGTTCCAAAGAAATCTGCCTTAGGCAAAGGCTTAAAAGACCTCAACGCTTCGATAGAAGGTTTTGAAATCGTCAAAGGCTTAATGTTTCAAAAGCATTGAGGGCTTAAAAGGCGTTGATGGCGTAATGGCTTTGACAGGCTTGGTACCCGCTCATTTACAGGAATCGAGGAGCAAGGTTTTGATATTAGCTTGTGGTGAGATGACTCCTTCAGCGAATGTCAAGGAGACATACTGCCCGGGCTCTTTAGCATGCAAGTCGTGATCTCAGTAGATACCCTGCCGGTCTTACCAGACAGAGGCGTCTAAAGCTTTCTTGGGCTCTTTCGGAGAGGTGCTCGGATCTGCCTTTTGAAAAACCTCCACCATGTGGTCGTCAGACCTGTTCTTTTGAAGGGGTAGCAGAAGGGAATTTAGAAAGGTGCCTGCCATGGGTTTCCCCTTCCTCTCCCTCAAGGCATTCACTGTCAGACTGATAGGAACTGCAGTCGGCAACTCTGTGGTGCAAGCCTAGACACCACAGGCAGACCAGAAGTGGGTCCATAACAGACATTTAAGCATCACAATCGGAACACCATTTGAAGCGGTCTTCAGTGTAAACATTTTTGACGAACTTCAAAAATGTTATAACAATTAAGCAGTTCGAAATCACTGAGGCAATGAACTCTCTGAAGCATGCAGAAAAACGGAACTGAGGCAACAGGTGCTGCACAAGCTACTTAGACCAATGTCAACGTTCCGGCCAAGGACAGGACTGAGGCCGTGGGTGGCCATGGCTTGACACATAGCACAAGATGCTAGCAAAAAAGGTTTCCGAGGCTGCAAGCAGACTTACGATGTATCAAAGATGAGCAATACATGGGAAGATACAATCCATTCAAATGCACACTTTGAAGTATAAAGGACGCCGCACAAAAGCATGTATGCCAATTTGTCTAGGTCATCCTACTGGACATTGCACCGTTTCTGAAACCATCAGCCATGAGATACTGTTAAAAAGATTGGAAGACATTGGATTAAAAAAAGGAATAGCTCTACGCTAGATCACTTAATTGCTCACCAACAGGTCTGAAGCATACATGGCCTCCCTTCAGGGTGTCTCCCTGCATACCCATCTGCGGTACGTCCAAGTACCCAGCCCGTCACCTTCTTAGCATCTCCATAACTCACTGAACTCGGGCATCATGTGCTTCCACTAATCAGATGAAACCCAACCATTGAACAGCTGACAAAATAGACCATCAACTGAACCTGATCTCAAATACCTTGCAAGCATTTGTTTGTGTTAGATTTCTATCTGTCGCCATGCTGGAGACAAACCCCTTACAATATGCAGCACCACACCACTGCTGCACCAATCTCCTGGCCTTTAAGAAATAGGGATACTAGCCCCATCACCCCCGACAAATGTCAAAAACCTCAAAGTTGTGATGACAGCGACCTCGCACTCCAACCACAGGTTAAAGGGCAAGGAGCTGCTTCATTCAACGGCAAAATATCCAACAAATTGTACTGCACCGAATAGACATGTGGCCTGGATGCAGCAGCCTAAATGATATGCCTAGCGAGGATCTCCCTGGCTCACCACCATACCTTAATAATGTTATATGGGTTATTCCCTATTTTTTGTTTCGGGGGCTGGGGGATTAATCTCACAGCGTGAAAGGCATGTGTGAAAACAGTAGAAAATTAGAGCGATTACCCCACTCTTAAGCTGATTCGTTTTGGTCAGTGCACCAACTTTTCATTATCACCAAGTGGGTTGATAAATATCACATGATATCTCCAAACAATTTTCCATTAAAACAAATTTTATTCATATTCTTATACAATTCCAAAAACGTAAAAACAATTAAGATTTGTGCGCCTTTTTCCAAAACACATTTATACAAAAGCTGAGTTCCAAACTACTTTCTAAAGATAACATTCAAGAATTTTGACCACTTGTGGGGTTAGTACGTCACTTCAATCTTTTACATACTACAATCTAACTCTCTGGAGGTTTTACAGAAGAAGAAATGACATTAAGATCTAATTTCTTCAGATCACTGAGCACTTCATATAGAGGCCTTTTTTTGGTCTCTAATTATCTAGGTTTTTTGATTTTTGGACCTGTGTGAATGTCTACATAGGTTTCAGCCTTCAAAAAGGTAGATTAGACATTATCCCCAACGTTTTTGTTTGTTTGGCAATCTTCAGGACAAATGTATTTCTTCTAGGTTTGCGAAGCATATCGTAGAACCCCTTGGGTGTCATCTCTCAACCACTATAATGTAAAAACAAACTCAATTTAAAATCATGTACGTTAAAAAAGGAGAGGAGAGCATGTGTATGGCTCCTATGGTATAGGCCTGTTATGGGCACTGACCTGTTTTAAACAATCTGATGCGAGATTCCTAGTTATTTGCAAATGAGTTCTGCATTACACGGCTACTTCCTTTGGTTGCAGCTATAATTTCTTATGTGCAGTAGGAAAGGTCTTCCCTAAAACAGGCAATGCATTACATGTAACATCAATTTAGAGCTGTTTGTGGGTATAGTTTTTACAGATATCTGTATGTTCATATGGCCATTTTGGTTAAACCCATTCTAATACTTTCCAATTGCAATGATTTTTGTACTTAGTTGCGGTCACTTGATGCTATGCATTTGCTTGGTTTTAACACGTTCTTTAGGAGCACAAAAAAGCAAACCACTATTTCAATGTTTGTTTTGTCACGAAAAATGGCGCCATCTTAAGGCAGTTTTTTTTCTGTGCAGAAATCCTATATTCCTAAATGGCTCATATTGTATGGTTAGGCGCTTAGGTTTAGATCTAATATACCATTAGTGAAATTATATTTAGTGCATTTATACTGCCGCAATATATAATCTACTTCTTTATATAATGTCATAGAACCTACTTCTACTTTCCATTATTTTTCCTCGTTCACCCCAGCCCGGTTATAATCGGGGGTAGAACGCATATTTGGAATTTTATTCAGTGTTCCCAACAGAAGTCATCTTGTAATGCACGCGCCACGTATATATGCTCCCCATGCTGTCTTTTTTCCTGTTTTTCACTGTATGCTATTGTGCTTCATAGAGGTCTTATATTGGGAAGACCCATTCTAATTATTTGTCTGTATGTATGTACTTGCACAAGTGTCATCTATGTTATTCCGGGTCTGTTTTAGACTATCCATATACATCCTCTGCTTTTCTTATTTACATAAATATGCTCCACTCCACCAAGGTGTTAAGACCATTTCGAACTGTGTCAAGATTATATATCAATTTTTGTTAGCATTTTCTTAAGGCTAAATCCCTATCGCCTCATCTCTTTGTACTCTTAACTACTTGAATAATGAACCAAAACATTTCAGTTGGTTTATGGTGGTGGCGTATATAGTGTGCTACTAGGGTTTTGTTGTCCGTTTTATTCTTTATGCATGATCCATGTTCGCATATACGTTGGCGTACTGGCCGTGTAGTCTTCCCAATTTATAGAAGGTTACATGGGCATTCGCAGAAATTGCACACAAATTGCACTACAGAATTGCACTACAAAAACTTTACAATTTGATCTTGTAATGGTGCTCAAGCTTCAACTACAAATTCCATGAATTATTTTCCTTTTCTTTCCACTTAACAAAATTCTGGTATTATATGTCCAGACCTCTGCACACAGAGGAAAGCCACCTGGTGTTCAGAACAACCCACGAAAACCTGGTTATTAAATTAGCCAAAGACTACAGGTGACATGAATACGAGATTGGCCTCTCTGCATCTTAAATAGAAACAGACCAACATTCCTGTGACCATGCAATGGGCCAGTACACAAAGTACACGCTGAAAGGACAGGAGTTCAGACTCATTTGGGTGGGTCTCCACTTAACCTTTCAAATAAACGGGAACAGTAATTACACTACTATGGATGACCAAATACATCAGATCATCATTTTAATCAAAAGGTCCCCTCACGTTCAACCATTCCCTAAATCCCCTTTAACAGACTCATCATCTCACTAGCTTATCCTACTCAATCAACCCTTACGAATGTCATCAACTCCCTAATCCAAGCACAATGAATTACACCACCCTTTACTTTTCTATTGCACACACAGCACCCCCACACCCACCCCCATTTCAGCACCTACCTAGGTCCTCACAGCACTGACTCCAAATGATCTTGGATGTTTTTCAACCAGAAGGGAGCATGCAACCTCCAGCCCATTGATAAAAATCCTCTACTTTCAGAGCCATTCACAGCAAAAGCTGCCACATTTTTTATATATTGTCCTGTCCAACCTTGACAGTACTTAAAGCAGGAGGTAATCAGCGTGTCCGTTCTTGTAAATGGGACAACCTTTACATGGGCCACCAAAGGAGATGAATAGCAAGTCAGACAGTTGCAAGTACATATTTCTGCCAATATAGCAAAGCTCTGAGCGCATCCAGAGAATGAAGTGTCCCTTTCAGTCAAAAATGGGTGGCTGGAGAGGTTCATCGGTAATGTTGCCAGATGATTCCATGTCAGTAGTAGGAGAGATAACCTCCTCCACTACTGTAGTTGCATTTACCTTAGTTTTACTTCCGTCAATTTCATTCAATTGCAGTGACCTGAAAGTACAACTCTCAGTCCCACTTCCAGTAAGCCAGTGATGGAAAAGGGAAAACCCAGTACTGGAACATGGTGGCCCTCTAGCATGGAGTCATCAGCAAATGTCAGTAAATTAAGTGTCTGGGAGAGGGCCACCATCAAGGCTCTGGCAGGGAGGAGAACCAACTGGTCCTTAAAAAAAAAAAAACCTAGTGTAGAGCTCTTCACAGGAAAGAGTAACTCGCCCACTCTACATGCCAATGTGAAGGCCAGAACAGTCTTTCAAAATAGCCATTTAACATCAGCCCTAGAAAGCCTTTGTAAGTTGGGACATAACGGAGCAAGGCACAACTTAGGTGGAGACCCTCAAGGAAGAGCTTTACCACAGGGCCAGAAACGAAGGACCCAATTTTGGGTTCCAGAAATAGGAAATGGCAACCAAATGTTAATGGAAGCAAGGGAAAGGTCCAGGTGTATTTGGAGGCCAGAGGGCAAAATGTTGGAGAGCTTGTGACCAAGAGCAGAAGCGCTTCCATTTCTTTGAATAAACACTAAACGTGAATGGGGCGCTAGCCCTCTGGAGGATGTAAAGGCAGCTAAAGAAAGCTGCCTGGTGTTGCATAACTGCCTATCAAGTTCCAGGACAGCAACGTGATAAAGCGTTATGGCGTAAAACCGGGCCCGCTACCCTGGACAACAGATGCGGGTGAGCCAGAGTTTAATTATACAAAAGACAGAAGGGTCGGAAACCAGACATAGCAAGCCCAGGCTAGAGCAACAAGTCTCCTGCAGTGTTCATCGAAGACTATTTGACATTCAGAGACAAAAGAGGGTAAAGAAGGCATAAAGAAACACAAGCTCCCTACTAAATGAGCACCTGTTTCCAATGGAGTTCTGTGGGTGGCATCAGAATGTAAACCGTTCATATTTCCTCCTCACCATGGCAAACCGGTCCACTGTGGTGCATACCAGGTGCAGGATATGTGGCTTACTTCATTGTGTGGCTCCCACTCAACACCAGCAGTGCCCTGCCGAGACCGTTACAAAGGTGTTCTCCATTCCATGATAAGGCTGTGCCTGACCAGGAACACAATGCCATATTGCCTAGACCCACAGGTGCGGAGCCTCTGGAGAAAGCAGTGCCAATCTGGGACATTGAGGTTGGGGTATCATTCTGGATGTTGACTGGAGGGGCAGATGGACAGTAGGTAGTCTTTCAGTGCACACCACATCATGAAATGGAGACATTGGTATAAAGGCATGTCCCGATAGCGGATGTTGAAAGGCTGTACTTTTGGCTAGATTCTTTTGAATGGACAACCCCTGAATTTGTATTTTAACTTCTTGTTTAAAGCGCAGCGCTAGTTGAAGAGCAGCAGAGCGCTGTGCTGTATAGGGTGTGGGGCAGCCAGTGTTTGGGCTGGTATCTCAACAGTAGCGCAGTACTGAACAAGATATTTGCTGCCTAGTTGGGTAGTAAGGCTTCATGCATTTTGATAAACTTGGTAATCACACGTCCCTAGAAAATACCTTTTTGTGGTTGGGGGGGGGGGGGGGGGGGGGAGGATGGTTGGGAGCAGGGAGATCCAAAATTCCTAGAGGCGTACTTATGAAGCCGTTGCAAATGGGAGGTTTTGGTTTTCCGAATCTTGCCTTGTACCATAGGAACTTCACCCTACACTGTTGGCTACATGATGACGCGAGTTGCCCGAACTGGGTTAATATAAAAAAGGCCTCTGTGCATCCAATCCCTTTGGATTGCCTCCTTATTATGGAGAAAAAGTTGGTTGACAGGTCCCCCACCCCCTGTTTCTGAGACCTATTTTGAAAGACTGGAAAGTGTTGTGAAAGCTCTAGAGTCAGACATCTTCTGAGCTCAGAGTCCTCAATTTCGAAAAACCCAGCAATTCAATGTAACAATCAAACCCCGTCATGGCTCTTGGCAATTGATGGGTATTTGGAAAGTGGGACACATATATGATGGCACTTCCTTACTCAGTTTTGATTTCCTTAGATTTAAGCATAAGCTGAGCCCGTCAGAAACCCGTCGCTACCGTATGCTTTTTGAGGTGTTTGAGCTATTTTCTCCTCTGAACGAGACCTTGAATGCTGTCCCTAATATATTACACTCATCTAGAAGTGAGCCCCTCTCAGCTTCTAATTTATATAAACTTCTTGCGCCGGCAGATATCACTTATGCTTCAAAACAAGATAGAGAGACAAGGCGTTCAGATTTGAACTTTATTCTTTCAGACAGGGAATGGAACCAAATGCGCGCAGGACCAACTAGATATAAAATAAATCTAGATCTACGGTTTACACAACAACGAATTGTGCATTGTATCTATTGGACTCCTTCAAAGATGAAGCGCTGTGACCTCTTGGATAATACATGTTGGAATTGTAAATCCGATGTTGGAAAATGTTTACATATGTTTTGGTCTGGTCAAAAAATGTGTGATTTCTGGGAGGCTGTATTGCAGCGTATAGATCTTGTGTTTGATCTTCCGCTCCCTCAAACTATGTTTTGTGCGTTGGGTGTGTTTGATGTTAACCTTGGTTTGTCGGTTGACTCCCTCTTTTGGGCATACAGAGCATCGATGCAGGCAAAGTAACAAATATTAAAATATTGGAAAAATTTAATTAAGCCTTCTGTTGATGACTGGTTGCAAGATCTTTCTATTCTTTTAAGTAGGGTGTTTGTGAATTATCAAAGATTGGAAAAAGCTGACAAATACTTTGCAATTTAATTTAATGAGTTGTATACTTAAGGATTGCCCCACGTCCTCTTTCTTTTCTCTTCCTTTTTTCTTAATTTTCCTTGCGTCTTCTTTCTCGCTGTTTACTGTTGTCTATCCCTTATTTGTAAATATTACTCGTCTATTTGCAGGATAAATTGATTTGGTTATATTTGTCACTTGTTTAACTTGAATTATACTTGTTCTGCTTTGAAACATCTTAATAAAGAAAAGGTGAAAAAAGTCTGCAGACGTCAGGTTCCCTTTTAAATCTGTTTTGCAATTTACAACTAGCTCAATTAGAGGATTTGGAGAGAATGAGTCTGAGCCAACGCCCGCCAAGCAAGAAGCATTAATAAGTTGTAAACTGTGGATATTTGCCTCTAGCCAATAAGCAGAATGGCTGGAAACCTTTCTACTTATGGGAAAGGACAACAGTTTGATGCACGTGTGCGAATATTGGGTATGTAGCAAAGCATAAAAGTGTAAAACATATGTCCGGAGAATAGAGAAGCCATAACTAGATACATGGCAAGACAAGAGCACAGAAGCAGACACTGAAAGATCGCAATGTGAGGGAGGGGCAATGCCAAACAAAAGGCATGCTGAATAGAAATTAAGCAAACCGGCGAAAAGGGTACCAGAAATGCTTGTAAAGAGGCACTGCAACCGTTTATCAGAATGAATGCACAACATTTACCCATGTCGTGCAAACTGATTTCATCTTGTTTAAAAGGCTACTTATTTTAAGTGCAATGTTAAGCATTTGATTATACAATGGTTTTAGTACAAAGCAATGTATAACGTCAAATGATGGGTTGTGATTTTAGTGACTGAACGGAAGTGCGGAGCGATTTTTTTAATTTGTTAACCTACTAGTAAAACTAGAAGCTTACAGCGATATAGAAATGGATGTAAATTATTTGTTGCAGAAAATGCAATGCATAGAATATGCAGTCTCTGAAATAAGCACCACATAACCAGTACTAGAGCAACATAGAAAATATAGCCAGATACCACCATAAAGAACAAATCTGCTTGGCACATTATTATGGACATCAGAATCACAGGTCCACAAGTAGCCCACCTTCTGAAGGTTTAGAATGGCTTGTGTGGAAACCAGGTCAACCAGCACCCCAGGCAGAAATAAAGATCTACTCCCTCCTGACTTAGATGTGATGCCACCAAGAAGACTTGGAAATGCATTCAGCCTACTGTGAAGCCATTTCCAGTGCTGCTTCTGAACTGGAATATGAAAACATGCGTCCTGGAGATGCTCTCAACACATTCCCTCATCCAACAGCAACACCTGCAAAATCTGAGCTAGGGTTACCATGTGGAAAGATCCCAGTATTAGAAATTGGGCGAGTTGTGAAGGTACAGAATGGATCGGTCTCTGCTGCCTATCCAGAGTCTGCTTTAGAGCGCCCTAAAAACACATGCAGTTCTGGGGCACATTTCTGGAATGTTTCGAGGGGGGAGTTGGGAGGACATTTGGATAGCAATAATAACCTACTCCTGACGATTTGAAGAACCCAAATGTTCAGAACACTAGCACTTGCTGGGGACAAACGCTCATTGGTTCAAAGAGAAGCGTCCTCTTCTAGAAGTAGAGCAGTCTTTTTAAAAGATTCCTGAGCTGCATGTTTTGTCTAAGGAGCAGAACTTTTCAGGCGTTGCTCCCAGAGCTATAGCCACAGCAAGGTGGCATTCTGCAAAGGAGGTTTTGATTAAATTATAGCAGCATATTGAACTAAAAGGGCTACAGCCCACAAAGGGTTCATCCACGGAGACCCTATATTAACATAGCAATACAAAAAACATTGGCCACCACAAAATGCTGCAAAACAGGCCAAACAAACCCTCCATAGCACAATAATGCTCCAGTCAGTCACCCAGCTAGGAATCACCACCCCTGCACTTAATAGTTGAAGTCCCCAAAGACCACTGCTACTGTAATCGACTTTTAATGCAAACACAAAACATGAACAAGGAGGGTAGATGGCTAAAAATGGGAAGGTGAAATAGAAGAAGAGCACATAGTACAATCCCCATCTGATAAATGCAAGTCACTCGTAGGTCTAACCACAGCACAAGCCACATCAAGCTGCATGTGCCTTATTTGGTATATCCACCAATTATGGCGGGATAAAGTACAAGAATCCATCAGCTGAAGTTAAAAACCAACAGACATTTTAACGACAAAAGTTAGTCCTACCAGCCCTTAAGAAAATTACCCAAAAGCAGAATGGCTGGAAACCTTTCGACTTATGGGAAAGGACAACAGTTTGATGCCCGTGTGTGAATATTGGGTATGTAGCAAAGCGTAAAAGTGTAAAACATATGTCCGGAGAATAGAGAAGCCATAACTAGATACATGGCATGACAAGAGCACAGAAGCAGACACTGAAAGATCGCAATGTGAGGGAGGGGCAATGCCAAACAAAAGGCATGCTGAATAGAAATTAAGCAAACCGGCGAATAGGGTACCAGAAATGCTTGTAAAGAGGCACTGCAACCGTTTTTCAGAATGAATGCACAACATTTACCCATGTCGTGCAAACTGATTTCATCTTGTTTAAAAGGCTACTTATTTTAAGTGCAATGTTAAGCATTTGATTATACAATGGTTTTAGTACAAAGCAATGAATAACGTCAAATGATGGGTTGTGATTTTAGTGACTGAATGGAAGTGCGGAGCGATTTTATTAATTTGTTAACCTACTAGTAAAACTAGAAGCTTACAGCGATATAGAAATGGATGTAAATTATTTGTTGCAGAAAATGCAATGCATAGAATATGCAGTCTCTGAAATAAGCACCACATAACCAGTACTAGAGCAACATAGAAAATATAGCCAGATACCACCATAAAGAACTAATCTGCTTGGCACATTATTATGGACATCAGAATCACAGATCCACAAGTAGCCCACCTTCTGAAGTAAGAAATAAGGTAGCCTTTCATTTCTGCTCCACAATTATTTTTGCTACTTTCCCTTCATTGACAAATGCACCCCACAAACTCCGGACATTTTGTTAGGGTTCGATTAGAGTTTACTTTTGGAGGCAAGTAAAGCCTCTTTACTGTACTTGCCATGCTCAGGTCATCTTTTTTGGGGACTGGTCAGTCCTCCAAGGCTGACAGTGCTGGAGGACCTTGCCCTTCCCTCCCCCTTTGTGAGATTCCTTGCTGATTTAAGGCAGCACCTTATGCTGAAAAGCTGCAAATAATCAATATACTTTGTATACATTTTCCTTGAAGTGCCATTTTTGCTTTTAGGATGTGTCCAAGGTGGGTTGGTGGAAGCAGATATTTTTCTACCATGCTTTGCCTTTTTTTTACTGCATGCACAAATGCTTTTTACAGCACAATGCCCTTTTAAGTACCTTATACTCAAATGGCAATGCCATGCATTTGTCACATTGTTCTTTGGCCTGCTTCCTTCCTTCTCAGGTCAGGCAATGCAATTATATATTAAGCCCTCTACTGGGCAAATTTGCAAGGCAGGATTGAACCTGTTGGGTGTGGGGCTGTCTGGTCCCAAACGACTCAGGCCAGCAGCATGTGTTGCTGAGCAGATGTGGGGTTAGAGGATGTCCACGATTGGCCAGTCTCTGCAAATCCTTATGATTAGTAGGCTGCAGAGAGACAGAATTCAATTTAGAATCAAAGGAGCCCTGCAGTAGTTCTTCATATCATTGTCGTTGCCAACACCCCCACAAAGAGTTGAAGCCCGAAGAATACCAAATGACTGCTGAAGACATCCAGCATTGCCTCCAGCCAAGTGCCTGAAGCCCACTCTCTCCACATCAATGTCCTGAAGACCTTCATTGAAGCATCGACCCATGGGCTTGTGGGACCAACCAGTCCAGAGCCCTGCATGAAGATCCTGCTTCGGAAGCAACCTGCACCCATCCTATGGGCTGACAAACCTCATCCATGCATCGTTTCGTCTTGGAAGATCGCAGGTCCCCAGTAAATGGCTCAAGACCAGTCCGGCTACTGCTATTTATCTTGAAGAGGGGTCTTTCATTTTTGCAACCAGCTCTGCCTGCCACCTGCTGTTCGAGTTGTTAGCCGGTGCTGCCTACTCTAGTAAAGGCTTGGGAGTGTCACTGTGGGACTGGTGGTAGTCGTTGAGGTGCCTGGGTCGTCCAGCTGCAGGTAATCTGTAACCACCTATAAGAGCACAGTACCAACGCTTAGGCGGACCAAATTACAAACTAAGACTCAAACTACCACTGCTCCTGCAGCCCACCGATGCTCTGCATTGGAACCAATGATTGAGGTTAGTGGATCATGCACATCTAGGAACCCTCAGGGTGGTTTCTACTGGAATCTGATTAGGGGTATAGAATTGTATGAGTGCAAAACACTCACTATGCCGGGTCGTGATCGGTGGAGTTCTGTCCACAGATCCCAACAGGGGATTCCCATAGAGTGGTGTGATTGGGAGAGGTCCCCTAATCTTTGTAATTTACCTTTGTTTCTTTAATTCTGAAATGCGCGTTTACTATGCAAATACTTGTTCCTTCACTTCTACAGACTTCCAGCTCCCTCCAACAAGTCATTTTATAGTTGTGTGGCTCGTAGTGGCACTAGGCCTACTTACCTTAGCGGGGAAGTATTTCAAGTGTTGGGGCTTTATCTCATACGGCAGGATAACTTGTGTTCATTGCTTTTCAAATGTTTCTCATTCACCAACTTACCATTTTCGAGTCTCATTTGTGAACTTCTACTGTATTAAAAGTTATGTATAGTGAATATATAGTGAGATCATCTCATCAATTGATGTATTCATGTGTATAGATTTGCTTTATTAGTACCCGGCGAGAGTCTAGCAGAATGCAACACGCATTCTGATTGCCTCTCGCCGGGTCATTACCTGGCCAAGAATCCTTCAATTCTCAACTGGGATTCCAGCCGCCTTGTCCTTGGCACCACACACACACTTTCCCCACCCACACACCTACACTTTCCCCACCCACACTTCTCTTCCCCCTTCCACAAACCTACACTCCCCCCCCCCACACACACACACTCCGCCCCCCACACACACACTCCGCCCCCCACACACACACTCCGCCCCCCACACACACTCCGCCCCCCACACACACACTCCGCCCCCCACACACACACTCCGCCCCCCACACACACACTCCGCCCCCCACACACACACTCCGCCCCCCACCCACACACTCCACCCACACACTCCACCCACACACTCCACCCACACACTCCACCCACACACACACTCCCCCCCACACACTCCACCCACACACACACTCCCCCCCACACTCCACACACACACTCCCCCCCACACTCCACACACACTCCACCCACACACACTCCACCCACACACACACTCCACCCACACACACTCCACCCACACACACTCCACCCACACCCACACACACTCCACCCACACACACACACACTCCACCCACACACACACACTCCACACACACACACACTCCACCCACACACACACACACAGGTCCCTTCCTGGTAATCAACATGGAACTGAAACCGCTCTGGTTGACCTCAAAAGCCAGATTGACAAAATCAAAGACAAAGGCAATGCAGCCATCCTACTTCTTTTAGACCTCTCAGCGGCCTTCGACTTAGTCGACCACGAAATCCTATGCAACCACCTATCTATCGCAGCCCACTTCACCTCCTCTGCCTCCGCTTGGATACAATCCTTCCTGGCGAATAGAACCATGCGAGTCTTCTCAACTACAGCCGCTGCTGACCCCATCCCCATTACCTGTGGAGTCCCTCAAGGCTCCTGTGTCTCCCCCACCCTGTACAATATATTTACGAAGCCCCTATTCGACAAACTGGACCGTCTGGGTGTCACCTACACCAACTATGCAGATGACACCCAGATCCTCCTCACCATCTCAGGCAACTACAACGCGGACGTCTCCCGGATCAACGAAATCTTCTCCATCATTCAGGCATGGATGGCCACCCACGGCCTCTGCCTGAATGATGAGAAGACGGAGCTTCTGCTGGTCGGCTCTCCTCATAACCTGTCTAAACTCAGTCCTAGCTACAAGAATATTATCATAGACGGTTACACCATCCCTATTGCTAAAAGTGTGAAAACCTTAGGCTTTCACCTTGATGCCAACACCAACCTCTCCAAACAAATCAACTCAACTACCTCGGCCACTGCCTATACGGGCAAGCTAATCAGGGCTAGCAGACCCTTCCTATCCCCCGACAGCTGCCTCACTCTGGCCAGAGCACTCATTCAATCCAAACTAGACTATTGCAACAGCCTGTACCTAGGAGCCAACCTATCCATAACTAACAAACTCCAGGTTCTTCAGAACAATGCTCTGCGTGCAGCACTGAACATCCCATGGCGTGCGCACATCTCCACTACCAGGAAAGCGTATAAATGGCTCTCCATACAGCGAAAAATCGACCTCAAAACTATTTGCCTCACCTACAAGGCCTTAAATAACCTAGCCCCACTGTACCTCTCTGACAAATTCACTCTAAAACCCACACCCAGAACCACCAGATCGTCCAACTCCCTATGCCTGTTAGTGCCCAGATTTGCCTTAAAAAGAGCAGGAGGCGCCAGTTTCACTGTACTAGCCTCCCAACTCTGGAACACCCTACCACTCAACATTAAAACCACTGATTCCTTCCCTATCTTTAGGAAACTTGTTATAGGCTGGTTACTGAGCAAAGAGTAGCATTTAACCTCATTTCGAAACTCTAACAGCCGTAACCACACCTGTATTATTCGTAAATTCTTGTACGTTGTAAAACTATTTGATGTACTTTGTAATTGTAAATGCTCTTTGTAACTTGTTGTACTCTGTATCTGTAAATGTTTATCTTACGCCTGTAACCGATTCCTTAAGCGCCCTTTTACCCACGGGTCCGGAGCGCTCTACAAATAAATAAACAAACAGGTGAAGTCACCGACACATGCAGCAAGACTCATCTGAAGGTTTTTGAAACATTTCTCAGCAGTTCAGTACAGGTCTTGAATGGAGAAACATCTGCTACAACCCATGCATTTCTTGAAGAGCAGACCACTGATAAATCAAGATTTATTTTGAGTGACAAATTTGAAAAAAGGATCAATTAAAGCAAAACACCCCACTTCAAAAGGCACTAATGTCCCGTCAGCAAAAAAATATTTTATTTAAAAAAATGATGCAATATCATAATACAAAACTGCCAAAAAGCGAAACCCAGCAGGAACATAAAGAGTGGCAGGCAGCGATGCTCTATTAGAGTAGTCTGCAAGCAAAGGAACGCAGCGCTCAGAATCCCATTCAATGAGTCTTACACTGATCTTTTTGAGAGACTTTCCAAGCCTGTGTTACCAGTGCAGGCAAATTCAGTGCAGGCAAATTTACGAGGGAAAAGTAGGACTAAAGAATATTTTGGTAACTATTTAGAAAAAGATCAGCAAAAGCTGGCTTGTTGGGAAGGATAATATTAAGGGCTGTTGGACCCTTTAAAATAGTCGCTGGAAAGATGAATTGTTCACCCTCAACTACACAATTCACTATGGGCATCAACATTTTGGGCTCTGATACCAGAGAGGAAAGTACAAGTCCAGGTGGCATGGGTCAACAAAAAGGAACAACATCCCAAGAAACTGGAGAAGTGACAGGCAATTATTTTGAAGGGGGTTCACTCTAAATCCTCACCCCCCTGTGAGTTGATTAAGGAAATTATCTGACAAAAGATTATAATCCGAGTGAAATCACAAGGCAAGCGTACCTTTTCCTCAGATGCAGAAGCTGGCTGGATGTCATAACTTGCACACTCAGGAATTAAATGGGCAAGCAAGCATAATCCTAGAAGAAAGACTAACCTTTTCTATAAAAGATCTCAATTCAAAAGGCAACTAGAAAAGAAATTCAAAAGTAAACTCTGGTGTGAACATAACAGCCGACACCTTGGCTCAACTAATAATGGATATTGAACCTCACCAAGCTGGGACAATGCACGTGTACAATTTATATGTCTGTAGAAAGACCTTCTCATATTAGGTGTTCATTTTAGTGGTGATACCAATTTAGGATTACTCGGATCATAATCAGGAGTAGATATACGGAAGAACTGAGTGTATAATATATGCTTCTAAAAAGAAATTTAGACTTGAAACCATCCTGATACTACAACACCAGCTCACTGTCCCAAAATTAAAGTGATCTTTGGGGTACAATGCAAGATGAGCAACCCTCAACTGTTTTGTCCTAATTCGAGTCTGAAGGATTCCCAATTATAAAAAAGGCATAGTTGAACAGAGGTATTTCAAACCCTCTGACTTCACTTTCTTAGACCGTTTCCCTTACATCGGGAGGTCAGGGCTGCTTGCACAATACAGATGTCAAGGAAGATCCATGAGAACTTAACCACTGTGGCAACCAGTGATCACTGCACGGAAGGAAGCTCTAATATATGTTTGGATTAGCTGCAAAATATCTGTTCAGATATTAAGCATGCCTTAAATCTGATCGGATACAGTATTGGCAGGACAGATGGAGAAGTGCTACAATGCCATCACAAAAAAGGGCATATATCTATCTATATATATCTATATCTATATCTATATCTATATATATATATATATACACATACATACATACACACACACACACATATATATATACACATACACACATTAGCTGATATCACAAAAAAGGGTAATATATATGAGATGCATTACTCACCGTAATCATATTTCTGATGCTTGTATCTGCTTAGATTCACATGCTGTGCATAGGCCGACATCTAGTGGAAGTTGCCGAGTATTACAGTTTGTTTTTTGAAAAACGAAAATGGGCATCGACACAGGGCGTGCCAGTAATACTATCACTAGTGTGATGTCCACTGTACCCATGATCCCTCACGCGTGTAGGACCCTCAGATTGTATTTTTTCTGACATGAGGTAGCATGAGGAGTAGCGCGAGTACAGATTATCCAAGCACGGAGAAGGAAGATAAGACTACAAGCATCCATGCGCCTTCTTTCAGAGGGGAGGAAGGGTGGGTCACATGTGAATCTAAGCAGAAACAAGCATCAGAAATACGATTACGGTGAGTAATGCATCTCTTCTGAGGCTTGTGGAATCTGCTTAGATCACATGCTGTGCATAGATTATCTAGCAGTATTAGAAAAAGGTGGGATGTGAGAAAGGTCCTGCACAAACAGATGTATTAGAACCGCTTGTCCCACTTGGGTATCTGTCTTGGAATGAGTGTCAATGTAGTAGTGCTGAGTAAAAGTGTGAATAGAGCTCCAAGTAGCTGCTTTGTAAATGGTGTCAAGGGGTACATTTGCAATGAAAGCCAGAGTGGCCCCAATGCCTCTTGTAGAGTGGGCTCCTGGCGTAAAAGGCAAAGTTCTTTCAGAAAGGGAGTAACACAGTTGGATACAATTTACAATCCACTTAGAGATGGCACCTTTAGAGACGCGATCTCCCTCCTTGCCTGTAGCTACGGAGACTAAGAGTTGGTCTGTTTTTCTTAGCGGTCTGGTCTTGTCTACATAGTAGAGGACCACTCTTCGCTCATCTAGAGTGTGTAGTTTCACCTCAGCAGAACTCTTGGGTTCTTGAAAGAAGGCCGGGAGCTCAATGGACTGGTTAATGTGGAACATAGGGTGTGTACGTAGAACCAGTTTATCCTTATGAACAGTAAAGAAAGGATCCTGCCCTGAGAGCCGGAATTCAACTGACACTTCTTATGGATGTAATGGCTACTAAGAAGGCAGTTTTATAGGTCAGGTGTTTGAGACTGGCTTTATGCATGGGTTCAAATGGTGGGCCCATGAGCTTAGCAAGCACCACATTAAGGTCCCAACCAGGTGGTTGGTTAGAAATTGGAGGGTGGAGTCTTTTTAGCCCTTCCATGAAGGCTTTCACCACTGGTACTTTCCACCATGAAACCTTGCTGTGGGAAGTGCGGTAGGCAGATATCTCTGCTAGATGTACCTTCAGTTGAATACAAGGCCTGCGTCCACCAGGTGGAGCATGTAGGTGACAATATTGGAAGGAGTACAATCAACTGGGTTGAATTGCTTATTCTGGCACCAGACCACAAATCTTTTCCATTTATCAAAGTAACAGTACCTTGTGGTCGGTTTCCTAGATTCCTTTAGGATATCCATACAACTCTGTGGTAAATTGAGATGTCCAAACTCTATGACCTCAGGAGCCATGCTTCCAGGTTCATTGAGTTGGGTTGAGGGTGTACTATTTGTCCTTGGTGCTGGGACAGTAGGTTGTGCCAGAACGGGAGTCTGATGGGTCCGCACACGGCTAGTCTGCGTAGGTGTGGGAACCACGGTTGCTGGGTTGGTGGAAAAGCGTAGGTAAACATCCCTGACCAGTCCATCCATAGGGCGTTCCCCTTGGAGTCTGGCTGTGGGAACCTGGATTCGAATCCTGGACATTGTTTTCGCTTGTGGCGAATAGGTCTGTAGTGGGGAAACCCCACTGTGAGAAGATGTCTTCTACGACTTCTCTGTAGAGACCACTCGTGTTCTAGTGAGAGAGGATCTCTGCTCAAGGAGTCTGCTAGAGAATGGAGATCCCCTGGAACATGTTGCGATGACAGGTAAATGTTCCGTCTGAGTGCCCATATCCAAATTTTCTGGGCAAGCTTGGACAGATTTGGCGAACGAGTCCCTCACTGCTTGTTTAGGTAGAACATCGCAGTTGTGCGGTCTGTTAAGATTTGCACCGACAGATTTAACAGGTGGGGCTCGAAGCACTCTGAATACAGCCAGAAGCTCTAGCAGATTGATACGATTCTTGGTCACTGAGTGAGACCAGAGACCCTGAGCTGTGTAGAGAAGGAGGTGTGCTCCCCAACCTGAGAGGGATGCATCTTTAGGGACTACAGCCTGAACCTCTGGATCGTAAAAGGCCTTCCTTTTTGACAGGTTCTCTCTTGTCCACCAGTGAAGACTTTGTACCAGTGTTGGCGAAACGACCAATAGATCGTCCCACTGACCACTTGCCTGAGACCACCGTTTCACCAACCATTCTTGCATGGGACGCAGGCGTGCGTGGGGACCAGGTAAATGCATGACGCCATCATGCCTAGAAAACGCATCACTTTGCGCACCGTTATCTGGCGACCGGGCTGATAGAGGAATTTGCAGTAGTATGTTCCGAATTCTTTCCTCTGATGGAAAGGCCAACCACTCTTGAGTCTTTAGTACAGCTCATAGGAAATGTTTGGAGTTGGTTGGCACCAGGCTTGATTTCTTTCTCGTTTATGGAGAAACCCAATTCGAAGAGGTTGATCATTCTTTGAATGTTTGAACTGCAAATTGCTGCGGTCTCCCCCGTGATGAGCCATCGTCCAGGTAAGGGCACACAGGGATTGCCTCCCTGCATAGGTGTGCCGCCACCACCGCCAGAACCTTGGTGAATACACTTGGAGTCGAGGCTATACCAAAGGGCAGCACCTTGAACTGGTAGTGCTGACTGTCCACCTTGAAGCGCAAGAATCCTCTGTGCGCTGGGAACATACAAATATGAAAATAGACATCTTTCTTATTAAATAGCATTTTCTTGTCTTTTGTATAAAAACTTTTCCACATCAGCCAGACTATGCATTTCATGAAACCAAACATTTTTGTGTAAGGTAGTAGCAGTTTTCCAATTCCTTAAGATGATTTTTTTTCTCCAATCATGGCACCTATATATAATAATCATTTCTTCTGGCATTGTGTTAGATCTAACAAGTTATCATCACAACCCAAGATCAGTGTTTGAAAATCAAGCTCAATCCTCATTCAAAACCTTGGGGGAGATTTCTTTCAATATACTGAAAATGACAATTGAATATGTTCGGATGTGAATTCTACGATTGGGGCGTGGGGTGGAATTTGTGTTCAGTGATTTGTAATCTTGTATATAGTTTATTTTTGTATCACCTTGATGTTTTTATTGTATTGTTAAAATTGAAAATAAAATAAAAAAAAAAAAAAGAAAATCGACATCTTTCATGTCCAATGTTGCCATGTAATCCCTCTTTCTTTTTTAGGAGGGGGATTACCTCTTGGAGAGTAGTCATGCAAAACTGTTGGGGCTTGACATACTCGTTTGCAGGGCGCAAGTCTAAGACTGGGCGCATTGTTAGATTTTTTTTTGGCACAAGGAAGTAAGTTGAATAAATACCCTTGTTTACCTGTTTGCCCGGGACGAGTTTGATTGTGTCCTTTTCTAGAAGATTGACATCTCGCCAGAGGAGGATCTTCTGGTGGTCTAAGGAATATACCTTTTGTCACAGAGGGTGGTTTTGGGGACGCTCGAGCAGTTCTATGCAGTATCCTGCGGACACTCTGGACAGCACCCATCTGTCTGATGTGATCCCTTCTCAAGCTTGGGTGAAGTTGGTAATGCGTCCCCCTACTGGAGATGCGTGGGAAGGGACCCTGATCTCGGTGTCACTGCTTTGCGGGAGGCGTGCCGCCTCTGCTGGGGCTGCCTCTACCCTTACCACGACCCCTTTTGTTTCCCCTGTTGTAACTCTGGGTAGACTGCTGGTTGTTACCCCATGGTGTGCCATGCCCCTGAGAATAGTTGGAGCCTATGAATTTTGGCCGCACCGGCAACAAAAATTGCCATTCCCTCTTTGATTAGGGGGCTTGTTGGTCAATTGTCCCAGGGATTTCAGAGTCTGTCATCTTTGGCATTTTTTTAATGCGTCCTCTACCACCTTGCCAAACAGTAGACCAGGCTCCACCGGCTTGTCTATTAAGGATGCTTGTGACTCGGGTTTAAACCCTGACTGCCTTAACCAAGCATGCCTCTTAGTAACAGTGCCCTCTGCTATTAGCCTGCCAGCGTTATCCGCGGCATCAAAGGTTGCCTTAAGGATGCAACCGGACACGGCCCTCCTCTGCAACGCAACCTGTAGCAACTGGCTCTTTAAAGGTTCCGGTGCGGAGTCGATGAGTGCAGCAACTTGTTCCCACTGGTGGCAGTTGTAACTAGCTAGCAGAGTGGTAGAGTTGGCAATCCTTGCCTGGTAGGCGGAAGTGGAGGCTACCTTCCTTCCCAACCCATAGATTTATTTGCTCTCCTTGTCGGGGGGAGCCTCAGACGATGATAGGGGCGTTCCCACCCTCTTTTGGGTATTAGTGACTACCAGGGAGTCAGGTTTCAGTTGCCCCCTTATGTACAGCGGGTCTGACTGGGCTGCCCTGAACAACTTTTCGATCCTGGGGTTTACTGCCCTGGTGAGGTTTGGATTGAGAAGGGAAGGATCAATCATCCTAAGTATAGACTTGAGAATAGGGATGGCCTGGGCAATGGGTCTCTTTTCTCCCACTAGTTCCTCGGCGAAGTCCGTCTCCTCCTGAGCTCCCCGAGTATCTATGTGGAAGTGTTCTGCCGCTCTAGACAAAACCTCATTTAGGAGAAGTTGGTTGTCGACTGGAGAGTCGGTAACCGAAGGTTCCTGGTCTACTGGGGAGTCTACTCTATAGACTTCTTGGTTATCTTCGTCCTCTTGGTCCTCGTCATCCCCATAGTAGTCCACCCCAGTTTGGTCATCCAACGTTGCCAATTCTGGATGCTCATCTTGTAGTGGATCCTCATTATACTGAGTGTATGGCTGTACGTAGAAAGGGTCAGAAGACTGACTCTGCGTTGGTGCCTCAACTCGAGGTTTCTTACCAGGGGGTTGCGGGTCCCTAGACCCTGAGGGAGTAGCCCCGTCCGGGGTATAAGAGAGGAAGTGATCAGGATTCTTGGCATAGAAGTCTGCTAGGGATGACATTCTAGACAACTCTATGTCCTCACTGGACCATTCCTTTGAGCTGGGAATTACCCTCTCCTGGAGGCGTTTCCCTGCTATATCCTGACTGGACCTATGGGCTTGTGCAGGGGTCTTGGTATGTTTAACAGAGGACTTCGAACTGTTTAAGTATCTGTGGTGTAGAAGAAGGCTGAGAAGGCTTTTTCTGCTGTTTTCCCCCCTCCCCGTGAGTGGAAGAGTGCTTCCCTGGTGTTTTCACCTTTTCGGATATCTTCGACGTCTGGCGTCGAGATTCGGGGGTAGTGTCTTCCGTAGAGTGAGGACGTCGGGACACGGCGCAGGCGTCGATCAGTCTGCTGACACCGACTCCTGGAGAGCAGCCTGGGGATGGAGGTCGGCTTCGGACGATCGAACCTCCATTACTTTGGTGAGTGAGGCACTCTTGGCAACAGTGGATGGTTGTCTGGTGTCATGCGGCGATCTTGATCGAGATCGCCCAGAGGACACTGATTCGGTGGACCGTTCTCTGTGTGCCTCTTTCCGAGAACTCGACGTGCGCGTCGAGTCTCAGTTGGACTTCGAGTGTTTAGTGGAAGTGGTGTGGGTAGCGCTCGTGTTGCCGGTTGTCTTCCCCATAGCTGCCCTGCCGGATAACCTTCCGAGGTCGGGGACTTGCACTTGGCTGTCTTTCGACGTCACGTTGCCCTCGCCGTCCAATAGTACGGCATCGCTGCCATCACTGAAGGCGCCCTCCGCTTCCATGGCCTCTCGTTGCCTGGCGTGGTGGGCCCAACATTTGATCGAACGGTCCTTTAGAGTCTTAGCCTTGAGCCGGCTACACATTCTGCAGTTGTGTAGCTCTCGATGGTAGTTTTCTTCTCCGGTCCGGCGTCGAGCTTCGAATTCCGATGACTCGACGTGGGTAATGAAGAAAACAGGGAAATATATATTATTTAGCAAAATTATGGCTAAAAGCCAGGGAACTACGCGGGAATGATTCAGACAAGCATGGCGGAAAAAACAATCCAAGTGTCCTACACGCGTGAGGGATCATGGGCACAGTGGATGTCACACTAGGGATAGTATTACTGGCACGTCCTGTGTCGAGGCTTCAAATTCCGATGACTCGACGTGGGTAATGAAGAAAACGGGGAAATGACAATGCATTACTTACCGTAAAAGCATTTCTGATGGTTGTATCTGCTTAGATTCACATGCTGTGCATAGGTCCGACATCCAGTGGTCACTGCGGAGTATTACATTTTGTTTTTCGTAGTCGAAAAGGGACGTCGACAAGGCGTGTCTGAAATACTATCCCTATAGTGACGTGCGTTGTACCCACAATCCCTCACGCGTCGAGGTCCCACTGTTTGTATTTTTCTGCCCTGAGGGAGCCTTCTAGACGTGAGTGAGTACAGAAAAGAGATGTAGAAAGGTGTCTATGTTCCTTCCATCCGAGCGGGGAGGAAGGGTGGGCGCATGTGAATCATGTGAACATCTCACATTCAAATTACAAACGTCCCCTAAGAGCACTATTACGATGCATTTAATTTACAGACCCCCGGGCCCACCAGGCTCATTTGAGGAAGACATCACCTCACTAGTTGCCGAAAGCTCCAAACTTTCAGCACAAATGATTATACTTGGAGACTTCAATCTTGGGTTTAATGACCCCCTCGACACCCCAGCCACTGCCCTGGCCACAGCATTAGAGGAGCATGGCCTCCAACAATTCTGCTCCAAACCTACCCACTCGAAGGGTAGAATCCTCGATTGGGTAACCGCCCTTAACTGCAACATTACCATGAAGGATCCCATACAGTTCGTATGGACTGATCATCATTTCCTCCCATTTGACATTAACACTAGTAACCTAGTGCATAACAAACCTGTTACTGCACCAGCCTGTCTAACTAGGAAAAAGAGTAACATCACAGCGGAAGCCTTAATACCCTTGGTGACCCCTATTCTGAACGCACTACCAGCCACAACTGACCTGAACCAACTGGTCAACGTCTATAATGATTCCATGGCCAAAGCAGTTGACACTATTGCCCCACTAAAAATGCGCAAAGGGAAACCAAAAGCGCACCTGAATACATGGTACACCCCACAACTTGAACTCCTCCGGCAACAATAAAGTAAACTTGAAGCACTATGGAAATCAGCGCCCTCAGCAATTAACAAAACGAATCTCACTAATATCTCCACAAAAATGAGATTATACGCGCAAAGAAAGAATCGCTCAACTCCAGGATCGCGCAGGCAAGTTCCAGCTCAAAGGAGCTCTTTAACATCCTAAAGGAATTAGAAAACTCCATTCCTCCCACGGATAGCTGCACTAAAGATAAACCATGGTGCACAGGGATCCAGAATGCCCTTGTTAACAAAATGTCAGGGCTCCAGTCTAAAATTGACAAACAACAACAACTCACTTATGATTCGACTTCCAGCCCCACCCCTCCCCCCCCTACAGCCACCAGCCCAGGGTTTACCTTCAAAAAGGTATCCATACCCGAAGTACAAAAAATTATAGCATCATTGAAACCCTCGAACTGCAAGGGGGACAGCTGTCCCGCACAGATCATAAAAGATGCTGCAAGGGATCTCTCCCCGTTCATTACAAAATTAATAAACCTGTCATTCTCTGATAACTCGGTACCCAGCAATCTGAAACAATCCTGGGTCCTACCACTACTAAAAAAAACTACCCTCGACCCAGATATACCCACGAATTACAGACCCATCACCACTGTCCCATTCTTACTAAAATTTCTTGATAGAGTGGCCTATCTACAAATCCAGGATTACCTCGAGACTAACCATTTACTAGGAATTCGCCAGTCCGGCTTTCGTCCACTACACGGGACAGAAACGGCCCTGGTTGATCTCAAGTGCCAGATAGACGACCTCAAAGATAAAGGTAAAGCTGGCATCCTTCTTCTTGACCTATCCGCTGCCTTTGATCTGGTTGATCACAAAATCCTGTGCAACCATCTGTCATCAGCAGTACACTTCTCCCACTCCGCAATTTCATGGATCCAATCCTTCCTGGACAATAGGACCATGCGGGTCTTCTCACCCCTAGCAGCTGCCGACCCTATCCCTATTACTTGTGGTGTCCCACAAGGATCTTGTGTATCACCTACTTTGTATAACATTTTTACAAAGCCCCTATTCGACAAGCTGGACCATCTGGGTGACACCAACTACGCAGATGACACCCAGATACTCCTCACCTTATCCGGCAACTATAATTCGGACGCCATTTGGATCAATGAAGTCTTCTCCATCCTTCAGGCATGGATGGCCACACAAGGCCTCTGCCTGAATGACGACAAGACTGAACTGCTCCTTGTCGGCTCACCCAACACCATTCGGAAACTTAGTCCCAGCTACACTAGCTTTACCATTGACGGCAACACCATCCCTATCGCCAAGAGTGTAAAAACCCTTGGTTTTTACCTCGACACGAATACTAATCTAGCCAAACAAATTAATATGACTGCCTCAGCCACGGCCTACACGGGCAAACTAATCAGGGCCTGTAGACCGCTGATTTCCCCTAACAACTGCCTCACCTTAGCCAGAGCACTTATACAATCTAAACTAGATTACTGCAATAGTCTCTATGTAGGTGGCAACAAAACGGTAATTGATAAATTGCAAGTTCTACAAAATAATGCACTCCGTACCGCCCTGAATATTCCCAGAAGAGAACATATTTCGGCTACCAGAATTGCATGCAAATGGCTCTCCATCCAACAGAAAATAGATCTAAAAACTATCTGCCTCACCTATAAAGCACTCAACGGCCTTGCCCCTCCCTATCTCACTAACAAATTTACACTAAGACAGAACACTAGAACCACTAGATCCTCTAATACACTACAACTGACTGTGCCCAAATTCTCCCTCAAAAGAGCTGGTGGTTCCAGCTTCCCAGCTCTGGCTTCACAACTTTGGAATACCATTCCACTGGATATCAAATCTACACCCACCTTCCAGCCTTTCAGAACTAAGGTCATCACCTGGTTACTCAACAATTAACCTACCATGATTGAATGCATACCCTCTGCAAGAATGTATTTTGCACTATGTCAGAATATTATTGTCTATGCACTAATTGCTATCTTGTCAAGTATACCTTTGCTTCATCACTGTACAATTGTGCCCTACCTTGCCTGTAACTCGAAGCTTAAGCGCCCATATACCCTTGGGTCAGGTGCGCTATACAAATTAATAAACAAACAAACAAGCAGATACAACCATCAGAAATGCTTTTACGGTAAGTAATGCATTGTCTTCTGATGTTTGTTAATCTGCTTAGAATCACATGCTGTGCATAGACTAGCGAGCAGTACCCGGAGTTGGCGGTGGGTTATGAGAAGGAGCAGTAGAGAAAAGATGTCTTAATACTGCCTGTCCCACCTGGGAGTCAGATCTAGAGTGTGCATCTAGACAGTAGTGTTTTGTAAAGGTGTGCACAGAACTCCACGTAGCCGCTTTGCAGATGGACTCAAGGGGAACATTTGCAATGAATGCTATGGACGCCCCCGTGCCTCGAGTAGAGTGTGCTCTTGGCTTAAAGGGCAGTTCTCTCTTAGCAACAGTATAGCAGAGAGTGATGCATTGAACAATCCATCTAGAAATAGTGGACTTTGAAACTGCATCCCCTTCTCTTCCTGCTGCCACCGAGACGAAGAACTGATTAGTCTTCCTCAGTGGTCTGGTTCTTTCCATGTAGAACATGACCGCTCTGCGCACATCTAGTGTGTGCAGAGTTTTTTCTCCCAAGCTGGAAGGGTTTTGAAAGAACGTTGGCTGTTCTATAGACTGGTTTACGTGGAATTTCGAGATGAATTTCGGAGCAAACCTTGGGTGCGTGCGTAGAACCACCTTATCTCTGTGAACTGTAACGAAGGGGTCTAGAACAGAAAGAGCCTGTAGTTCACTTACTCTCCTGGTGGAGGTGATGGCTATTAAAAAAGCAGTCTTAAGAGTGAGGTCTTTAAGAGATGCTTTGTGCATGGGTTCGAATGGTGAGCCCATGAGTCTGGTAAGTACCACGTTAAGGTCCCATCCGGGAGCTGGGTCAGCTATCGGGGGGTGTATTCCCTTTACTCCCTCCATGAAGACCTCTATAACAGGGATCTTCCACCACGACACCTTGAGTTGGGAAGTGGTGTATGCAGAAAGTGCCGCTAGGTGGACTTTAATGGAATTGAACACTAGACCTGAATCCAATAAGTGGGTCAGGTATAGAACAATATGTGTGGGAGAGCAGTCAATCGGGTTGATGCTTTTCCCTCTGCACCAGATGACAAATCTCTTCCACTTGCTAGAATAGCAGTGGCGAGTGTTAGGTTTTCTGGCTTCCCTGAGGATGTCCATGCATCTCTGCGGGAGCTGTAGATGTCCGAATACTATGATCTCAGGAGCCAAGTTGCTAAGTTCATGTTCTGGGGGCATGGATGCAGAGTCCTGCCCTTGTCTTGTGACAGCATGTTGTACGGGCAGGGGAGTTTCACTGGGGAAGATAGAGACATCTCCATTAAGTGTACGAACCATGGCTGTCGGGCCCACATTGGGGCCACCAGTATCATGGTCACTTGTTCCTGGTGCATCTTGTGCACCACCTTGTTGAGAAGGGGAGTCGGGGGGGGGGGGAGCGTAAACAAATTTCCCTGACCATTGCATCGACAGACCGTTCGGCTTGGATTGGTTCTGGGGGTACCTGGAGGCGCAATTTAGGCATTGTGAGTTCTCCAGGGTTGCGAATAGGTCTATTTCTGGGAATCCCCATTGTGTGAAGACGTCGAAGACGATGTCTTCGTGCAGTCGCCATTCGTACTCTTCGGGCAGGGGGAAATCTCTGCTGAGTTTGTCTGCCAGCAGATTGAGTTCCCCTGGTACATGTTGTGACAGTAGGAACATGTTTTGTTTGAGAGCCCACTTCCATATATTTTGGGCCAGTTTGGACAGTCCTGGAGAGTGGGTGCCCCCCTGCTTGTTGATGTAGTACATGGCTGTGGTGCTGTCTGTAAGGACCAACGCAGTCTTGCCTTGTAGGTGTTCCTGGAAGGCTTTTAGCGCCTTGAATACAGCTAGTAGCTCCAGTAGATTTATGTGTTTGGATGCTAAGTTCGGAGTCCACACTCCGTGAGCAGTCTGATGGGATAGGTGAGCCCCCCATCCTGTGAGGGATGCGTCTGTGGTTAGAGTGGCTTCCGCCGCGGGTGTGGCAAAGGGTTTCCCACTTTCCAGGTTTTCCTTTGTCCACCACCGTAGCAAGAGGACCAAGACCTGCGAGACCACCACTAGATCGTCCCATAGTCCGCTGGCCTGACACCACTGGCTGTTGAGCCACTCTTGCATAGGGCGCATGCGCAGGCGTGCGTGAGGTACCAAATAAATACACGACGCCATCATGCCTAGCAATCGCATTGCTTTGCGTACCGTCACCTCTCGACCGGTCACATATTGAGGGATCTGAAACAGCATGTTTTGGACCCTCTCGTTGGAGGGGGAAGACGAGGCCGTCCTTTGTTTGAATTAGAGCCCCTAAGAATTGTTTGATTTGGCTGGGGTCTAGGCTGGACTTCTTTTCGTTGATGGAGAAGCCCAACTGGAACAAAAGGTCTACAGTCTTTTGGGTATTGGAGAAGCATGTTTCGTAAGAATCCCCTGTTATGAGCCAGTCGAGGTAAGGGTAAACTGGGATGGACAACCTGCGCAGGTGGGCCGCTGCCACTGCCAGTACCTTTGTGAATACCCTTGGTGCTGATGCTATGTCGAAGGGTAGCACTCTGAACTGGTAGTGTTTGCCCTCTATCATGAACCTGAGGTATCTTCTGGGCGCTGGCAACATTAAAATATGAAAGTATGCATCTTTCATGTCCAATGTTGTCATGTAATCTCCCTGTGATAGCAGTGGGATCACTTCCTGTAAGGTCACCATACGAAACTTCTGGGGTTTGATAAACTTGTTCGCTGGGCGCAGATCTAATACAGGGCGCATGGTTAGATCCTTTTTGGGTACAATGAAGTACACTGAATAAATACCTTCCGTTACCTGAGATAGAGGAACGACCTCTATGGCTCCTTTTTCCAGCAGTAGTTGTACTTCTTGGAGAAGGATGGCAAGGTGTTCCGGTGTCATGCGTCGTCCCCTCGGGGGTCTGTATGTTGGGGAACTGTTGAATTCGATGCAGTATCCGTGGGCTATGGTGGAAAGTACCCCGCGGTCTGATGTTATTCCCTCCCATGCTGGAAGAAAGGATGTTATCCGGCCCCCGACCGGTGTTGCATGGGAGGGGACGCGAATCTTCGCGTCACTTGGTGTTGTTGGGGGCTTGGGAGCCTCTGGGGGTGGACCCCCGACCTCTCCCTTTGCTCCGGCGCTGGCCTTTTTGACTGTACTGCCCACTATTGGTCTGGTAATTGGTGGCAGGGTACCGTTGCTGCTGATTCTGCTGTTGGCGTTGGCCACGAAAAAAGCGTTTGTTGCCATAGCCGCGTCTGGTAGTGGGCTTAGAGATCTGGTCAAGAGTTTTGATAGTATCAAACTCTTTTTTAGCCATCTCCAGAGCCTCATCCACCGCTTTCCCGAAGAGGTTAGAGTCTTCAACAGGTTTATTAAATACGCCTGTGTCTCCGGTTTGAACCCTGAGTTGCGCAGCCATACATGGCGTTTTAGGAGTATTCCCTGAACCAGGGAACGTCCCGCTGTCTCTGCAGCATCCAGAGAGTTCTTTACAATACTCTGGTTGACCTGGGTTCCTTCGCCAATAGTTGATAGCAGGCGTGTACGTAGTGGTTCCCGCGCTTCTTCGGCGTCTTTGCGCAGTTTGGCCCACCGCGCGTCCGCGTAACTAGCTAGCAAAGAATTGTTGTTCGCAATTCTTGCCGAAAAGGCAGCCGAGGATGTGACTCTCTTTGCAAGGGCATATAACCTCTTGCCCTCCTTGTCAGGTGGTGCCTCGCTGGTGGACAGCGGCACCCCTGCCCTCTTCCTTGTATTAGTTACTACAAGGGAATCCGGAATGGAATGTCCCCTGATGTACAGCGGGTCTGAGGGTGAAGGAGTGAAAAGTTTTTCAATTCTTGGATTAACTCCTCTGATTAGTGCGGGTGTGGATAGCGAAGGGATGATTCTTCTCTTCACTGAAGCGAGGAGGGGAATGGTCTGGCTGACTGGGGGTTTCTCCTTAATTACTCTTTCCACAAAGTCTATTTCAGGAGAGATCTCCCCAGTGTCCAGTTCGAAATGTGCTGCTGCTCTGCGCAACAGGGCATTGAATGTGGGCTGATCGTCAATGGGAGACGTGTTTCTAACAGGTGAATTGTCAGGAGGATTTAGGTTCAGGACATCAGTGTCCGAATATACTGATGGGGATTGCCAGGGATGAGAAGGTCCTTCTTCTGGATTTTCTCCGAAGCCTTCTCCTACCATGTCTGGGCTGTCTTCCAGACCTTCCTCCTGGTTCTGTCCCTCTTCATCGTCCACAAAATCATCCTCCTCCTCCAAGTATTGTTCCTCACCAGTGAGGTCATACACATTATGGAAGTCTGAGGCTGCGTCCTGCTGGGGATTGACTAGTCTCGGATATTTGGCCCTGGGGTCCTCCTGAGGCCCTTCTCTTGTTCTCGTGGGAGGGTTCTGGGTCTTCATAAACCTCTCCATTCACTCCATGCAGAGATGGAGCCTTTCCATGGTTTCATGGGGTACCCCTGAGCGGTCTAGCGGGGAAAATTAGTGTCATGTAGCTGAAAACGGCTCGACCTCTCCCATAACATCGAGGAAAGTGTCCCGTCGCCTTCCGAAAAGCCTTCCGGTGTGCTGGGGGTCCCTTTGACTGAAGGGGGTAGTCCCTGTCTTTCTTCGGGCTTTTTCGGCGTGTCTTTCAACCTCTGCGTAGCGCTCGACGTATCTTTCGGCGTACGCTTCTGGGCGTCGGCTACAACGATCCTCGACAAGCTCTCTGCGACTCGTCTGTCAGCGGAGGGCTGTGGTTTCGACGTTACGGGTGTCGATCGTTCTACAGTGGCGTGCGCTCTCTGTTGGTGCGCGCCGGCCGATGGTTTGGGGGCGGCGCCCTTATTTGCCGAAAGCCCAGTCGCTGGTCGCGGCTGCGAGAGGGGCTTCGAACCTGAACGGTCCGAGGAGGCCGCCGTTGGAACCTGCGTCTCCTTGGGCGCTGATGCTTTTTTCGTCTTCGACGAAGAAGAGCCATGGGTTGTGTGCTTATGTGTGGTATCGTGTGCATCAGTGTTGCCGGGGTGTTAATCCCCATAAGCAGGACGTGAGCCGAGCCCGTCGGGGCCGGGGACAGGCGACGAAGAGCGCGAGCGCTCTTTAGAGGGGTGTAAGACTTCCGTAGCGGAGGTCGTGTTGTCACGTTCCTCGTCACTGTCGGTGGTAGCAGCGGCAGGTGAAGAATCGGCCTTCGACATAGCGTAGGCCGCCCACCTCTTGACCCTACGGTCTTTTAGAGTCTTTGGCTTAAGAAGCCGACAAGCCGTGCAACCCTCCTCTTTGTGATCGAGGGGCAAGCAGCGGTTACACCGTGAATGCTTGTCCTGCCAAGTAAACTTGCCCTTGCAAAGTGGGCAAAACCTAAAGGGTGTCCTCTCCATAGCCGAGGCAATAAATCGTGATAACGACCCCAAGGGAAAGGAAGGGGAAAAGGAAAGGCATTCTTAGAAAAGAACCAGAGATGTCACACGACCCCACTCTCCCTACTGTATTTGGCCTGCGAGGCCAGGCCACGTGTTCGGCAACGCCGAAGGATCTCCTCCTCTCGTCCCCTCCGTCGAAGATCTTGCTCGGCGGAGACAGCTTCACAACTGCATCGAGGGAGGGATCGATATGTGATATATTAAATATGAAAACGACCAAAGGTCGAGGAGATGGAAACTGCAATGTCTCTCGAGGAGCTCCGCGTAAAGGATTTAGCAAAATTATGGCTAAGGCCAGGGGACTCCGCAAAATGCTTCCGACCAGTATGGTGGAAAAAAACAATCTGAGGATCCTAGACGCGGGAGGGATCTTGGGTACAGTGGACGTCACACTAGGGATAGTATTACTGGCACGCCCTGTGTCGACGCCCATTTTCGAGTTTCGAAAAACAAACTAATACTCTGCAGCTTCCACTAGATGTCGGCCTATGCACAGCATGTGATCCAAGCAGATTCCACAAGCCTCAGAAATATATATATATATATATATATATATATATATATATGGTTGCCATACATGTCGCCTGGAAACGTTTGCTGATATATATGCATGTTAGTCCTTTGTAGACTTCTCTGGTCCAACAAGCAATGAGCAGCACTCTCCACAAGGTAAAGATCACAGTCCAGATTTGTTTATTTAAAAACCATTATTTCTTTAATTACCTCCAAAATGAGGAAAAATCATGGCATCCACAAGATTACAATATCATAATCCTCCCAAAAAGTGTCAATTCAATTTGCCCAGGCATTAACACGTTTCGTGGCTGCTTGCTTTTGCAACATATTTAAAAGCATATATAGGGACAGGGGGAGCTGGGTTTGCGGGGGTTGTCCCGTCTCTCCCATTGAAGAGGAAAAAAAAGGTTGTGGGATTGCGGAGGTGTCCCCTGCATGTTCCATGTAATAATGTCTCAGCAAAACAATTGCAATTTTCTGCATGGTGTCATTTTTGCGGGGACATAATCACATGGAACCAAAAAAAGGATAGTGAATGGAGATAAAAATGCACAGCCAAAAACAAAATACAATCAAGAGAAGGAAGAGTAATAAAGCAATATTTCACTACTATGCTGAAAACCAAAAACATAGGTGAGCATTCTACAGTGGCAGTGGAGTGTAGATCACCAAACATGCAAGCAAGCCTTAAACATCTTACATAACTCCACTTAAAGAAGGTAACTTACCTGAGACTACAGGCAGTAGGGTATGCCAACCATGGTAGATGGGGAAAAGCACTAAGGCAATATTTGCTAAATCACTGAAGTTTCAACTTCATAGGATCAATTGAGATTTGCTAAAGGTTTACTTTTACAAGATGTCTAGCTTCAACTGGAATTTCTGTAGCTACAGGATGTTTCAAGTATAAAATAAAACTTGATCCTGGAATTAGTCAAGTTCTCCCATTCCACATCAATCACCCTTCCTCCTGAGAATATGGTTATACCAGTAATGCATCTTAATTAGTCCTATGTGAGGGAAATTAAAAGAATGGAAAAATAGCTGAAAGAGGTGTCTGCAACTTTGATAAATCTACTTCAAAAAGGATTATAAACTTGCTTTATTTCATTTTAGTATCACCCTCATATAGTGTAGATAAATAAATCATTTTATAGAATATTTAGGTTCACGATACTTACAAGCACTTCATAATCAGGCACTGTGTGTGTTCCAAGTCCCGACCGGTCGAACGTTACTCTATATGTGGAATTTAAGGTGTCGACAGCGTCTATCTGCCCGGTAAATAGGCCATCATGGAGACCACGTAACCGAGCTGGAAAAAAAGGGTAAGGAGTAAGCAAATACACTGGTGTAGACTATTGGCTGTGAACATGCCTTCCAGTGGCAGTACAATTTAGAAGCAGGACAGAATTCAATACAAACAGAACTGTATAAAAACATTACACACAAGGTCAAGCTGCCAGCGATGTGAGACTTTCCCACTGCACACTAAAGGAGGAGGAAAACAAATTTGCTAACCTTTAAAAAGGTTCTCACTGATGGATATGGTCTGATGGATATGGTGCCCTACAGAACTTCACCTCTGAAACATGAACCAATACAGATTGCTCCAGCAATTATTCTGAGCCACTAGCTGTCATCCAGTCACTAGATCATTGGTGGCCTTTCAGCCAGAAGGAACAAGTTACTTACCTGTAACTCCTATCCTCCAACATTGGCATCTTCATGGACTCACATGCTCATGAATATTTTCAGTCAGGGTGGGACTCCGCTGTAATATTAAAGCAGTTTTGCTTTAAAGCTTAAAACTGCTGGTCACATATATAGCACGTTGCTGTCCCGTTGGGTCATACTGCCCCAGCCAATGCCATCAGTCCTCCTTAGCTCCACCCCGGTGGCCATCTTCAGATTTGGATGTGCATGTAATGTGGCAGTAAGAACCAAGAAGAGCCATTTAGGGGTAGGAAGGAGAACAGGCATTACAGTTAAGTAACTTGTTCCTTCATCATTGGATCTTTCATGGATTCACATGCTCATGAAGACGATTATTCAGCAACCAATGGGAGGAGGTGTAGCTCTACTGAAGCAATTGAACTCACCTCTGAACACTCACCTCATGCAAGTAAATTGCAACGCACTGCCTGACCGACACAGGACTCCTCCCTGGAATCCCTATCAATGCAGTAGAATCTCGTGAAGGTGTGGAAAGACCTCCAGGTAGCAGCCCTGCAGATGTCGAACAGGGGAACACCAGATAGGAATGCGGAGGTAGAAGCTACGGTTCTGGTGGATTCTGCCCTTGGTCTTCCTGGCAGAGGTCTCCTTGTAAGTTGGTGATAATGCGAGACATCCAGAGAGCCACCTGGAAATGGAAAACTTAGCCAGGGTGTTACCTTTTCCCACAGGTACGAACAAAACCATCAGTGGTGATGTCTTTCAGAACAACTTTGTGCGTGCGATATAAAACTTTAAAGCAAGTGCGACATCTAGCGAGTAAGGCCCTCTCCAACAGAGAAATAGGAGCACCAAAGAAAACTAGCAGAAGCAAGGTTTTGTTCAGGTGGCAGGCTGCGGGAACCTTTGGCATAAAGGGAGGATTAGTGTGGAGCACTACCGTGGATTGGTGAAAAACCAGGTACAGCGGTTTATAGGAGATGGTTTGCAGCTGTCCTATGCACCTGGCCACCAAGAAGGCGGTGCTCCATGATAAAAGCTTCAACGGAGCACCATGAAGAGGTTCAAAGGGAGCGCCCATTAACTTATAACATTGAGTTTCCATGTTGGCCCTGGAGATTTAACCGGAGTAAATGTCCGGAAGAGTCCCTTAAGGAATCCATTAACAAGCCTGTGGGACCATAGCAAAGGCTGGCCAGAAGTGCGGTTATAGCGAGAAATGGCTGTTAAATGTACCTTAATGGACGCATGTGCCAGTCCCGCTTTTGCTAGGGACAGGAAATATGGCAAGTCCTTTGATCAGAAAAGGTTTGAGCTTTTGCAATTGACACCATATGGTAAAACATTTCCAATGTAGACAACGCCCTAGCAATAATGTTTTTGCATTCTAGAGGCAAAACTAAGTGTCTGAATTCTTGGGCTGCACGAGCCAAGCCTTCAACGTTAGGGATGCTGAATCATGATGCAGTACTGAGCCTCAGTCTCTGGAGATGAGGTTCGATAGAGGGGCTAGCTCAATGCAAGGAGCCACCAATAGATGAAGTAGGTCGGAGTACCAAATATAGCGTGGTCATGGTGGGGCTATTGAGCTCATCTTGCTCCGTTTGTGTGCATAGCACTCAGCGCTCCAGAAAAGATTTGGAAGTGGGAGTATTTTACTCCCTATTTTTTAAAGTTGGAAGTAACATGATTTTGTTGGGAGTAAAAATGTAAGTTCAATTCCCAAAGGGAGTATTTAGATAAATGAGTAAAAGAACTGGTTACTTACCAACTGGTAACATTCTTTCGACTGGATGTTCCTCCCACATATTCCTAATCTATGATATTTGTATCACACCAGCTTTGCTTCTTCGGAAAAAAAGAATTCTTGGCAGAGGGCGCTGTACACGAGGTTGTGGCGTTTGTCCCTCGACGGTCTCTAGCATGTCGCCATCACCAGCAGTATAAGTAGCTTGTGCCGTTGGCTTCAGTTCTGTTTTTTCGTATAATCATCAGTCGTACCCCAGACTGTAAGCTCGTTGTGAAATGCAAAGTGTAAATTAAGTAAATTGTACAGTGGGGTAAGATGGGAGGGGCAAGGAGGGATACGTGGGAGTAACATCCAGTCGAAAGAACGTTACCAGTTGGTAAGTAACTTTTTCCTCGAATGGATTGTTTTCTCCCACATATTCCTCATCTATGATAGACTCCCATAGCAGTGATAATTTAAGAGGTGGGAGTACTATTTAGTTCTTATCATGGATAGAATGAAGTACAGCTTTTGCAAAAAAAAAACCCTCATGGGAAGGAAGAAGAGGCGTCTAAGCAGTAATGCTTACCAAAAGTATGTATTGATGCCCAAGTTGCAGCTGAACAGATAACTACAGGGACTCCCTTCTGAAGAGCCGCGGAAGTGGCCATACCACTCGTGGAATGGGCACAAAGCCCTTCCGGCGGGTCTTTCCCGGCTAACCTGTAACAGTCCACAATAGCCAAACTAATCCAGCGGGGTATAGTTTGTTTAGTCCGCTAATCCCAGTTTACACACGTTGGTGAGCCCTTTCAAAAATTGGATAATCAATGGAATCTTAAAATAGGAAACCTCTTCAGAGGAGCGCTTAAAGATGGAAAGCCCGGCTAGGAATCCTTTTATTGTTCCAATCTGGAGCCCCAGATTGGCCAGATGCAACAGGAAAAAAACCACCATAGGAGTGCCACATTGAAAAGGATCCACATTATTGTCTTTGCACCAGTTACTGAACTTATTCCAACGACACCAATACAAAGACTTGGTTGCTGCCCTTCTAGCCGAAAGCAAGATCTCCAATACGTAATCTGGGAGGTCCCAATCCTTCTATCTCAGCCTCTCAGAAACCATGCGTGAAGGCGGAGTGTCTTGACCTCTGGATGGAGAACCCGACTTTCTCTTGCGAGAGAAGATCCTCTCTTTATGGAAGACGTATTGAGGGCAGATAGACATGTCCAAGAGGTCCAGGTACCACGTCCTCCTGGCCCAATCCAGAGCAATTAGGATCATGGTTTTCCTGAACTTTCTCAACCTCCCGATTACGTGAGGAATGACAAGGACTACAGGAAACGCGTCCAGGAGTGGAAATTCCCAGTCCACCACGAACGCGTCTCCTAGAGCTCCTCGGAGGAAATCCCCTTCCGCAATACTGTTCGCACTTCCAATTGACCTCGGACACGAACAGATCCACTTGAGACGTTCCCCAAAGGGTGAAGATCTCTTGAAGGGCTTCCTGGGCTAGTTCCCACTAGTGGGAGACTACTGCCTGCTCAGAGCGTCCGCCCCGCCCCGAATACTGATCGAGAGATTCCTTCTTGTATTGTCCAGAACCAGAGCTGCATTGTCTCTCTGCACAGGGCTAGTGACCCTACGCCTCCTCTCTTGTTGAGGTAGTACATGGCCACTGTGTTAGTCATTATCAGGACATTCTTTCCCCTTACAGATGGCAGGAAGGCCTTCAGCGCTAGTCTAATTGCCCTCAGCTCCAAACGGTTGATGTGTAGTTTGGACTCCGATCCAGACCAACGACCGCTGATTGTCAGTTTGTTGGTGTGGGCTCCCCACCCAGTGAGTGAGGCGTCCGTCACTGATCTCTGGCCATTGTTGCCAAAAGTTTCTCCTTTGAGGATATTGTCGTTGCAAGTCCACCATAGAAGGTCCTGAGCAACTGTGCTTGGAACCTGCAGAAGCTCCAACATTTCCTGATAATTGGGACCACTGAGTTCTGTTGGGTGTCCTGACCCACGTTTAAGCTATCATGCTGCAACATTTGGTGCTGTGGGCTTAGAAAATTCAAGATGGCGGAAAACCCACATGTGCGCTGAAATCCAGGAAAGCTGCGCAGTTTGTGCGCACACTAAAATGGTTGCCTCACTTGCCACCCACCAGTGCGAGAATGAAAGGCTGGGTTGCCATGAGGGAAATGGGTTGCCAAAGGAAAAACAGTAGCGCCGGTTAGCTTCAAAGCGCTTTAAAACCACCATTGGACTACCCGCACAGTAGTCTGAAACCATTGGGAATGGCAATGCTGATTGCCAAATGCAACCTAGAATTGTTGGGAATTCATTTTCTTAAATCCCAAAAATGGGTGCAGTACCAGTACTCACCACTATCCAAAAGCCGGCAGTTTAAAACCACCCTGTGTTTCTCTGAAGGCAAGCCAAAGTGCCTATTTCAAACATTGCAATATGTGCAAAATATTTACTGAACACCAGCAGACATTTGGCAGAATGGAGTTTTGTGTGCCTACAAAATCTGGGAAATGAAGATCATAAGACAAGGTTTATAACAAGACTGGCTGAGCTGTGGATTGCAGCAGTTTAAGTTGCACTGGATTTAAAGACACTAAAATCGAAAATGTTTAAATTGACTGAGTGACCTACTTTTGAGTGTCACATAGGTTGAAATTGTTTAAATGTCATAGTTTTGCACTTAGAATCAGCATTCTAGCTGCATGTGTAAAATTGCAAGTTAATTTAAAAAGCAACAAATAACATGACAGTAGCTGAAAGTCTGGCTTAAGGAACTTGATTCTGCCTGGCAACTACCCCCATCAGGAGGGAAACTTGAGTCACCACTGTGTTCCCAGGCCAACCTTCCTTTTGCTGCCCACACTAAGGATATGCCATCTATCTGATAATTGAATTAGCTGTGCTCTGCAGGAGAGTGAACAAAGCCCTCTTCACTCAGGCAAAGGTTTTTATTACCGCAGTCGTAAATTGTAGCTTCCTCTTGGCAGGAGCTGGGAGGAGCACTGCCTGTGAGAGCAAGCTGGCTTGGCAGAAACTGGAAAGACTGGTTTCTATACCATGTGACCTGGGAAACCACACCCCTTTGGAGCCAGAACATAACTTTAAAAAGATGAATAACTCATAGAGCGGACATGTGAAAATTTTATAAATGATACCATAATTCTTGTGATTTTTCTGCCCACATTTTAAGAGGTTTTTCGACCCGGTGGCATGTTCAGGGGGGTTTTAGCGGAAAAGTGGATATTACTCTAAATGTATGCATGTTAAAAATCTGAAACTTCATCAGTTAATGTCCCTACTCCCTGCACACATGTATGTAAAGTTGGGTCAATGTCAGAAATTGCAAAATCAGTTAAAAAGTGAAATATGTGCCATTTCTGAATGCAAGCTCCCAGGAAGAGCAGAGTTTGAACAGGGTATACCTCCTGTAATGCATGATGGGTGCATATGATTTTAAAACAATATGTACCTCTGCAAATATGTATTTGTTTCAAATCTAGATTTGTGTGTAAGTTGACAGGAGGAGTGGACTTTCTGCAGGCTGTAAAATGACATCACTCTGACTCACAGTTCATTCTCCAATCAAATGATAAATGGAAGTTTGACCAATTAGAAGCTGAGAGAGAGGTAGGGTCAGTGATGCTAGAACACACCCACATTCTAAACACATAAAAGCAGACAGACAGGACAGATAGGGACTTTCCAAATCCATCTGCAGCGGGACGCTCTGCCGGAAAAATCCATACTTACCTCCATCAACCTCCAGAAAGCCAAACCAGAGACTTCAATCTATCCAGAACTAAGAGAACCAGAGAGAAAGCAGTGCTGTACCCAGAGAGACCCAGACCAGCAGAGAGAGCTGACCCAGATCACTGTGAAGTGCAGAGGCCAGACCAGACCAGAGTCCAGTCTAAAACCCTGACCAGATCCATGGTGAGGCACATTTAATTCAAGAATATAGTGTGAGTACCCAGCAGAACTGTGTAGAACCAATCTCTATCTATTTAACCTAAGTAGAACTGCCTCCTAACTGTCACCTGTCATTTGTAAAGCTGTCACCTGTCATTTCTAGTTGCAAGCTGCACTTGTCATTTTGAGCTTTTGAAATTTGCAAACCCAAAAACGACCTTTATTAAATCGCTCATATCTCCGCGACCGTTTGGGCTAGAGACTTGCAGTAACTTTCCTCTGATAGCTTAGAATCGTAGCTTTGAATCGCACCAAGAACCGCATTCCTACCCCTTATAGTTTTACCGCAATCGCGGAACACGCATCCGCGAATTTTACCGCGATTTGCAATTTCTTCACATGTAAAAACTGCTGCTGTTTGCCTTCCATTTGCCAGAAATTCGTTTTAACCTGCTAACTATCCCTGCATCATTGCTAGTGTGAGCCTGGACTAATATTAACTAGATACCACTCACCCTGAACCTCTGTAAGGGAATTAAAAGCGTTTAGCATATTTTTTTAATTCATTGCCAGCACATATCAAAGCAATTTGGGCCTGTGTTTTCAAAACTCCTATCTGTTTTCTGTAAGCTTGCTGGGTTGAACTGATTACATTGATTGCATTTTTGAGAACTGCGTGCTTTCCTCCCATTCCCTTGCATTGCATAAAGAGGGGGGGGAGGGAATTGCCAGAGAAAAGTGATTACATTGTTTTGTTGAAATCATATTGAGTATTTCTATACTGCATTTCATTCATTCAACCTTGCATCCATTTGAACTCTATAAAGCATTTTGTACCACTTTCTTCTTTTGTTCCTATTTACCAGTGTGCTACCTTATCCATTTCATGTCAACTCATTAGTGATTATAAGAAGTGTGCTAGTGCCAGATTCTCCGTTGTTGATCTTTATCATATCAGATTAAGTGTGCTATTCAATTATTAATTTATTATAAAGTATCATATATATATCTATTGTTTAAGTTATCAAATAAACCTTTTAAACTTGCAAAACAGAACTACTTCTTGGCTCAGTGGGGTCAGAGGGATTCCAAGAGGGGTGATATATAGGGGTAGTCATCCAGAACGCATGAACTGGACCTAAAGATATATCAATAAGGGTTTTCATTCAGTATTATAGACTAGGCACTGACTTAGCGGTAGTGTTGAATTGAATCCCCTTACAAATTGGGGGCTCGAGCCGAGACGTTGGGTTAGATTTACCACTTGTGCAGCTTAATACAGTGTGCTAACTGACGGGATACATACATCCGGTCGGATCACCACGCTGCATTACGCTGTGAAGCATTCCTCAAAAGGGACACTCCAAGAAAAGTTCTGTTCTGCAAAAATAAAATACAAACTTCTGTAAGTCAGGACAGAGACCAATCTCTAGAATGACGACCTTAGTAGACATGAAAATAGCCAGAGAGCACCTCTTGCACAAGCTATTTGTGAGAGGTGAATGGACCGAACAGGGCCAGGATGCGTGGTTGCAGGCCATCACACAACAGGTCACTGAAACAGGGTCAGATATATAGAGATCAGGGTCCCTTACATGTGGCCCTGAGTGAACTATATATGGCTCCTAAAGCCAAAGATGAACACAATAAGATTGCCAGGGTAGCGGCGTATTTATATTTACATATGGGAGCCGTGCAGGACAAATGTGCTGAAGGCCAAGATCTGGCGAGTAGGCAACTGCTGGCATTACAGAAGGTCCAATCTGACCTGGTCTCTTCTGAGCAGAGGCTGCAGAGGAGCCAGGAGTCAGAAAATGACAGCAGACTGTACATCACTAAAATGAAGGAGGATATGGATGTGCTGCAAAAGGAAAAGTCAGAACAGGATACCAGATTTCTGGCCCTGCAGAAGGAGCACCAAGACAGTTTGGACTCCTTACTGCAGAGCCAGAAAAAGCTGGAGCAACAATTAGACTTTAACAGGGCATGCACGGAGCAGGTAGCCACCTTGCAAAGTCATCTAGATAGAGTGAAGGTAGAGAGCAACAAGCTGATCTTGAAAGACCTGGATACCCAGGCAGAGTTTGATGAGGAGCGCCAAAAAGCTGGTGCCCTTCAACGGCAAAGGGACGACCTGGCGGCACAAATGCAGGCTCTTAGTCAGGAAAGAGACGCCTTAGGCCAGGAAGTCTGCCATTTAAAAAGAAAATTGGAAGAAAATCACCTGGCCCACCAGGGGCTGGGTGACCTCCAAAAAGAAAACCAGAACTTGGTAGAGCACACCAGAAGGGTGGAGGATGCTCTAGCAAGAAAGGAGCAGGCCAATAGGGACACAGCTCAGGAGGTAACCCTCCTGCAGCAAAGACTGGCCCAGTTCTCCAGGACCAACCAGGAAACAGAGAGAGAATGAAGCTCTCTGCCAGCACAATGATAGGCTCCAGCAACAGGTAGCGATGCAGGAGAAACTGATAGAGTCGAGTAAGGCCTTAACAGAGGAACTGAAAGCACAACTGCAGGCTCTTGCATTGCAACAGGGAGCAGGGGCGGATAGAGATGAGGTCCGCTGGGAAAGAGAGACTCCTGACCATAACCGCAGGAGCCCTAACACCAGGGGCCTTCATCTCCCCCAGTCCCTGGACTCTACCACCCCCATGTCCCCTGGCGCACATGAGCACAGGGCCGCAGGGATGGCAGATTACTATCCAGCTAAGAGTATGGGGCTCATAGGCCAGTACCACTCAGGAATGGAGGGGTGGGCATCCGGGTATGGGCACCCAAGTACAATACAGTTCAGTGGGGAACCCCAGGAGAGTAGGCCCATTAAGGGCATCCTGAAAACCTCTGCCCAGTTAGGTCAGTGGAGGGGGTACCCATCAAATCCTGGCAGCAAGGAGGAATCTGAAGACTCCTCTGAACTGCGCAGGACACAGGAGACCAGGTCCCCACATTCTGCCAGCCATTCCCAGGCTCGCAGAATCCGGGAAAACCTGGAAGAACAGACGGGAACCTCTGGGAGCAGTGCCTCTGAGTCCGAGGAAGAATGGACAAGGGTTACCCGAACCAAAAAGGCCAATAAGGCAAAAAGGGCCTTGCTTAAGGACCCCTTAAAGCAGATTAAGGCGATCAGGAGCGTCATCACGCCTTACCATAAGAACGCTAAGTATTCTGTTTGGGAGCACTTAGAGTTGTTTGAACAAATGATGGAGACTTTCCATTTGAAGGACAGCCAAAGCTGCATTCAATATGTAAAGTGGACCTTCTCCCCGGAATACTCCAGTTTCTTTGCGGGGCTGGAGGACCAAAATCATTTAAGATGGTCCACCTATAAGGCGGCCATCCTGAAACATTTTTAAGTTCACAGAAATCCTCAAGAGGCTCGCAAGGCAGCCTACAATTTGCAATGTGGGGAGGATCAGGCCCCACAAGAATTTGTGCAGGAGTTAAAGCGTGCTTTTGCACAGACCACAAGAAGGGTGCGCACAGATAGTAGAGAGTTTATAAATACGTTTTTCCATGCCTTGCCCAAATATATCATGACCCAGCTCGTGAGGGATTTTCTTGAGAAAAGATCTTTAGACTGGGTCATTGAACAGGCTACCCGGATCTATGAGGTGCAGAAGCCCATAGAAAATAAAAGCAATGCCCAGAAAAACCCCAAAGCCAACAGCACCCCTGCTGCTGCCAAGGTGGCAGAGGTAAAGGTCACCCCCGTTTTAGATTTGGAGATGGGGGGGCCTAAAAACCTGCCTGCACCTAATAATGCTAGGCCCAGGAGGTCCTCGGGTCAGTCACAGACAGGGAGCCAGGGAGGCAGCCCCACAAATGGGGTCCCTCGCTCTCCTGATTATGTAAGTCCCCGTTACAAGGGAAATCGACCCATCCTGGGTTATGTGTGGACTCCTCCAGCCCAAGGGGGGGGATCCAGACAAGCACCTAACCCAGGGAACTTCCCTCCAAACTTCCCACAGGAGGGCAGAAATTTACCAAACCCTGGGCAGAACTTTTTCCCCAGATATCCACCCGACTTTCAGCCCCAAAACCATCCATCCTTCTTTCCCCAATTCCCTGAGCCCAGACCACTGAATCCGGGAGAGGGGAGGCCAAGGGTGGAGGGGTACCCAAATCTTCCCAACCCGGGGTATTACCAGAGGAGGGACAGCTACCCTTCCCGGGATCAGCCCAGGGGAGAAAACAGGGCCCCGTATCAGCCTGAGCGGGTTTCCCAGTTAGAGCGCCAGGTTCAAAACATGGCGCGGGATCTGGGTCACATACTGAGGGCTCAGCAGAACCCTCAGATGGGCGTGCCGGCGCAGAACGCACCCAACTCTGGACCTGGTGCTCCAGAACAATGACGGGGGCAGCACCCCGATAACTCACCGGTTCCCAGGGAGGAGGCACAAAGGGAAGGGGGGTGTAAAGCCTTGGAGGAAGCTTCCTTCCTCACTTGTAAACAGCCCCTGGAAACCCAGGAACCGGAAACGAAATCTCTTGCCCCTGAAAGTCTGCCTCCTAAGGAGCAGAGGGGGGGTAGGAGAAACAAAAGACCCAAACAGACTCAGTTTGAGGAGGAGGTACAGATCTTCCAATTTGAGGGAGAGGGATCCTCAGAGGATCCTGGGAAAAGGATCTTCTCCTTCAGAGAGGGGGGAACTCCTCCCAAAGAAAAATGGGTCCCTAGGGATGCAAATCCAGACTGGGGAGATGTGGAGACTGAGCTACCGCCGCCCACCATCTCATCCCAGAACCAACAGCAAGAAAATCCCCTGGTTCAAACCCATCCTGGGGACTGCCTCCAAAAAGCGGGGGGCAGCCCAGAACCGGAACCAGGGGAACCCACAATGGCTCTGATCTCCAGTTGCCAACTTTTTCTTTCAGATTCCCAAGGCTCTCCACAGAATTCTGCCCAAATCTCTTCTCTTTCAATGTCCAAAACCAGAAAATTAGCCCACCAGTTGTCCAAAAATGTACATTATCTGTGCCCCCTTGAGGAGAAGGAGGGAAGATACTATGCCCCGGTACAAGTACAGGGGCAGGGTACAATCTCGGCACTGGTGGACACTGGATCTCAAGCTACCCTTCTGTCCAGAAGGGCCTTTGATGAACTGAATGCAGGAAGGGGAGAGGATTACCAAATTCCTCTCACCTCTCTTCCGGGACAACTACAGAACTTTGACGGGAAGGAAATTCCCGTTGAGGGGACTGCAGACTTGGACATTAAAATTGGGCGACATAAGTTGAAACACCCGGTCATAGTTGTGACCCCAGAGGGCACCCCTTGTTTACTAGGGAATGACCTCCTGAGAAGGTTGTCACCCCTAATAGATTGTGTAAACAAGGTCCTCTGGACCCAGACTAGCCGACCAATAAAATTAAAACAGAGTGTTAACCATGTTAGTTTAAACGGCACCTGCCACATGGTTGAACAAAAATCTGACCAAGTAGAATTTCACTTCCAGAACAACCAGATTCCAGACGTGACAGTAATAGCGGTAGGACAACAGACTGGTGATGGGGGGTCCTCTCTATTTCTGAAAATCAACCTTCCTTCCAATTTAAGGTGGTATTCCACGCTGGAAGGAAACACTCTGAGATTCTATACTAATCCACAATCAGAAACTCACACTCCTATAGTCCAGAAAGATGTGAAATCAGCTCAGAGCCTGGCTGATATTCAGCAAATTGAAGAGCAGTTGTTCATCCCTGTTCAGTTAAATGATGGGAAGGACTCTGTTCTCGCTCGAGTGTGTGTGAACAACGGTAAGAGCTTCATCAGCGAAGCCATGTTTCGCCAACTCCCAAAAGATCCAGCCATTCCCACCTTCAAACTGATAGACAAATGGGAAATGGACCTGGAAGCACCTAATTCCAAACATCTCCTGCCAAGCAGGTGTATGCTCAAAATCTCCATTGGCAACAAGAGCATAGTCCACAATTGTTGGGTCGTGCGAGACGTCCCTGCCGCCTTTTACTTAGGCAGTGACATTCTCAATCGCTTTGCCATTAGTTTGGACCTAATAAACTTCAAAGCTTGGTCCCGATTAGCGGATAATCCCATGGGCTTTGATGATCCAGAAAAAGCATTTAGGTCAGCTCAATTGCTACCTTATGCAGTTGAAATTCAGGTAAAAGAGGAAGTCACCATCCCAGAAAGGACTCGACAATTCTCCCTGGAAGTGAAAGTTAAAAGGGGACAAGATTTGCAAAACCCTGATGCTTACATACATCTAAATGCTTCTCTCCAACAGCAAGGGTTGGGGGTAAACCCAACACCATTAGTCAACATAGAACATGACACCATTCTAATAGAGGTGGATAACAGCGACTTAAAGAGTATTACTCTAGCCGCAGGCACCATTATTGGAATGGCGGTTGATGACCGACATTTCTCCATTGATCTTGTAAATGAACTGTTAGGACCAATCCCCAAGGACTGTTTTGACAGTGACAGTGAGGACAATATAACACCAGACAGGATTTTTACCCGGCAGGGGGGGAACTTCCTGGTGTACACTTCCTGCCCTTATGGTAAGGAAGATGTGACCTGTGACTTCAGGAGGGATGAGGTGATTTTCCAAGTCCATGAGGGCTGCCTTTCCCACCTGAAACCTCCGGTCCAAATCAGCACTCTGACCAGGGACTTCTCCACCCAGCTGGAGGAGGCCGCGGAGATAGCCAAACCAGAAGTCTTTCCAGGCTTCAGGCAGATGGTGGAAGAGAGAGTCAACCTAGCTGATGCCTGTGTGACTCTGGAACAAAAGCAAAAGTTGAAACAAGTTTTCTTGGATTTCCAAGATCTCTTTGCGGTAGACTCATATGACTGTGGTCGCACTGACATCCACACAACAACAATCCCCACGGACCCTGGCATGACTCCTGTGTTTGTGAAGCAATATCGCTTGCCTCTCGCATCAATGGAGTCCCTTACGGAAATAATTAAGAACCTTGAGTCCCGGGGAATAATCCGTCCAGTCCACAGCACCTTCAATAATCCGGTGCTGGGAATATTGAAGCCAAACGGCCAGTGGAGACTCTGTGCCAACCTCAGGGAGCTCAACAAACGGGTCCATACTTCCCGATGGCCTCTGCCCTACATTGACCAAGGGCTGGCCCAGATCCAGGGGTCACAGGTATTCACTGCAATAGACCTGACCAATGGGTACTGGACCGTGCCTGTCAGTAGGGAGGACCAATACAAACTGGCTTTTACCTTTGGGGGCCAGCAGTACACATGGACCCGGACTCCCTTCGGATACCTTAACTCCGGTAATGAGTTCAATATTTTCCTACATAAGGCCATGCCCGACCTGGGTGCGAGGGGTAACCTGGCTTATGTAGATGATGTCCTCATTAAAAGTTCATCTGTGGGGGAACATATAGCGGAGATCCGTTATGTTCTGACACAGTTGAGGGCCGCCGGAGCAAAACTTTCCTTTCAGAAAGCACAGTGGTGTAGAACCCGTGTTAATTTCTTGGGCCATGAGATTACTCCTCAGGGTCTCTGTCCCCAGGAAAAGAAAGTGGAAGCACTTCAGAAACTGAAAGACCCCACAACTCTGCGGGAACTAAGGAGCCTCCTTGGACTGACTAATTACAGCAGAAAGTTCATTGAGGGCTACGCAGAGATCACCAGACCCCTGATTCATCTCCTGAAGGGGGGGGTCAAGTGGGAATGGGGTCCAGAACAAGCCGAAGCAGTAAAACAACTCAAAAGAAGCCTCTCACAAGCGCCCTGCCTAGCTTACCCTGTCAGAAACAAGGAGTTCTTCCTGGAGACGGGGTTCTCTAATACGTGCTTGACGGCAGTATTATATCAAAAGCATGACAAGGTCAATAAAGTAATCTCCTATGCGAGCAAAACTTTATCCTCTGTGGAGGAAAAATTCAACGATTGTGAGAAGGCACTCCTGGCAACGGTGTGGGCATTGAAGAATTACCGCCCGTTTATCCAGGGGGAACACATCATAGTGGAGACTCCACACCAGCCTCTGCAATATCTCCAAAGTGACAGAATCCGGGCCGGAAATGTGAGTAATTCCCGAATTACTTCCTGGATTCTGTCAATGCAAGGCTTTCCTGTGGAGGTCCGATATGGCCAAAACAAGAAGAGTCCCCTCGCGCAAGGTCTGGCTGACTTGCATGATTGTGCCAGAGAAAACTGTCTCGAGGACGAAAGTCTAAAAATAAAGGACAACATGGAGGCATACCTTAATTCCCCACACAAAGTCTTTGAAGAGGACAAGTGTGAGGGAATGCCCACTGTCTATGTGGATGGATGCTCTTACCATGTTGACAACGACGGGGAGAAAGAACTGGTGGCCGGCGTAGGGAATGCATGGGTGAATGAGTCCCCAGAACCCTCCGCTGGATACAAAATTGGTCCCCGAAGTAGTCAGGTGGCAGAATTGATGGCTGTGCATCAGGCCATCCTCACTGCTATCCAGCACCAACTCCACGAACTGGTCATAATCACAGATTCGGATTATGTACGGAACGGGTTCGTGGAGCACCTGGTTAATTGGAAAACCAGAGGCATGTTATGTGCTAACAACAAACCCTTGAAACATGGGAAGTTGATCCAAAACATTGATGATCTGGTCACATCGAATGGGATGACCATCTACTGGAAAAAGATCAAGGGTCATTCCAAAGTAGAGGGACCAGACAAAACTGGAAATGACTTAGCTGATCAGCTGGCCAAAACCGGGGCCATCCAAGGGGATCTAATTGAGATTGAGTCCCTGTTGGGGGAAATCCAGGTCACTGCTATCACTAGGTCCCAGACAAATGCTCACAACGACCTTTCAATTGCACAATGGAGTAAGGAGACCCCTGATGCTGATTTGATTACCGCTCAGAAGGGGGATCCAATTATTGGTAAGTTTTACCAGCACCTTGAGGACCCTGAGAACTTTCCCCTGACGGATACCGATTACATTGGGAAAGAGGACCTAAGAGTGTTGATGAAATGTCCAAAAATGTTCCGAATCCAAGACGGTTTGCTGGTAAGGAAATCCAAAGCTGGCCACGATCAGTGGGTGGTTCCTACCTCATTCCGAAGCCTGATGTTAAGTCACGCCCATGATGCGGCCACCGCCGGTCATAGGGGGTTTCACACAACATTGGAAATCTTAAGAGAGGTTGCATACTGGCCACACATGGGCCAGGACCTCAACCAATATTTGAAGGGTTGTCTTGTGTGTGCACAATTTCAGCCGACATCCCTCACACACCGGGCGCCTTTACAAAAGAGGGGAATGACACTGCCATGGTCAGATTTACAAATCGACTTTGTAGGCCCTGTGATTCGCTCGGCTAGGGGGAATAAGTACATGTTGACTGTGACATGCTTGTTTACCAAGTGGGTGGAATGTCTCCCAGCCCCAAATTGCAAGGCAGAAACTGCAGCTGCCTTGATGATTAACCACATCTTTTCCCGTTTTGGTCTACCTCAAAGGATTGAGTCAGACAGAGGTAGCCACTTCACCAGTGAAGTAATGACAAAGATGTGGGAGATACTGGGGGTCAAGAGAAAGCTGCATATTGCTTATAGACCAGCTTCTTCTGGGGCAGTAGAGAGATATAACCGGACAATTGTGAGCATATTAAAGAAGTTTGTGGCAGATTCTGGGCCAAGTTGGGATATCCGATTACCTCTGGTCCTAATGGCCATCAGATCTACCCCTTCATCTGCAACCAAAATGTCACCATTTGAGTTGATGACTGGGCGCAAGATGGTGCTTCCTCAGCATTTGCTCTACAGGACCCAAGAGCAGACACTAATAAATGCCTCCACTACTCATGAGTATGTGGAGAATTTAAGGAAACACCTTCAACATGCTTTTGCTTACGCTCAGCGGAATCTAGAAAGATCAGCTGATAGCATGAAGACCCATTATGACCTGAAAACTTCCAGGAAGGAATATCAGGTGGGAGACCGGGTCCATCTATACAACTTCCAAAGGAACCAGGCCAAGCAGCGCAAATTTTTGCCTACATGGAAGGGACCATTCGAGATCATAGACAAAATCTCCCCTGTGGCCTACAAAATCCACATCCCCAAAGGTCCTTTGGCAGAGGGGGAAGACAAGTGGGTCCACATAAACCAGTTGAAATGTTGCCATCCCAGGCACACTCTGCAACAACTGGAGGAATCCTCTGGAATCCTAGCGGGTACTGTCTCAGACTAATTCAGTTCCAATCATAAAACATACCACATCTAGTCTCTAAAATATTGTGATTTGCATGAAACTGTCTCTTAGTTATATTGTTTTTATTTTTTTTCAAAATAAGAATGTAATGTTTCGTGATGATGAAATGCATATGCTGTCCCACCATCTCAACAGTGGTCTATGAGTAGGTATTGCCGCTCTTCCTTTGTCGTCCTAGGAGAAAGAAGACCTTGAGACTGGCCAAGGAGGATGATCCGGAGACCGGGAACGAAGATCCAATGGGCCCAGTGGACCGCCCAATACTCCCATCAGGACTGGCGAGGAGAACCGATCGATCAGTACCGGATGGAGAAGAAGATGCTGAACTGTGCCATCTACAGAAGAGGAAGAAGATTATGCGGACAGACCGGTGCGTGGGTCAAAACCCATGGGCACGCGACTCCCCATCGACTCAAATTCAAAGTGCAGTCGCGTGGGGGGGCTTGTTGGGTGTCCTGACCCACGTTTAAGCTATCATGCTGCAACATTTGGTGCTGTGGGCTTAGAAAATTCAAGATGGCGGAAAACCCACATGTGCGCTGAAATCCAGGAAAGCTGCGCAGTTTGTGCGCACACTAAAATGGTTGCCTCACTTGCCACCCACCAGTGCGAGAATGAAAGGCTGGGTTGCTATGAGGGAAATGGGTTGCCAAAGGAAAAACAGTAGCGCCGGTTAGCTTCAAAGCGCTTTAAAACCACCATTGGACTACCCGCACAGTAGTCTGAAACCATTGGGAATGGCAATGCTGATTGCCAAATGCAACCTAGAATTGTTGGGAATTCATTTTCTTAAATCCCAAAAATGGGTGCAGTACCAGTACTCACCACTATCCAAAAGCCGGCAGTTTAAAACCACCCTGTGTTTCTCTGAAGGCAAGCCAAAGTGCCTATTTCAAACATTGCAATATGTGCAAAATATTTACTGAACACCAGCAGACATTTGGCAGAATGGAGTTTTGTGTGCCTACAAAATCTGGGAAATGAAGATCATAAGACAAGGTTTATAACAAGACTGGCTGAGCTGTGGATTGCAGCAGTTTAAGTTGCACTGGATTTAAAGACACTAAAATCGAAAATGTTTAAATTGACTGAGTGACCTACTTTTGAGTGTCACATAGGTTGAAATTGTTTAAATGTCATAGTTTTGCACTTAGAATCAGCATTCTAGCTGCATGTGTAAAATTGCAAGTTAATTTAAAAAGCAACAAATAACATGACAGTAGCTGAAAGTCTGGCTTAAGGAACTTGATTCTGCCTGGCAACTACCCCCATCAGGAGGGAAACTTGAGTCACCACTGTGTTCCCAGGCCAACCTTCCTTTTGCTGCCCACACTAAGGATATGCCATCTATCTGATAATTGAATTAGCTGTGCTCTGCAGGAGAGTGAACAAAGCCCTCTTCACTCAGGCAAAGGTTTTTATTACCGCAGTCGTAAATTGTAGCTTCCTCTTGGCAGGAGCTGGGAGGAGCACTGCCTGTGAGAGCAAGCTGGCTTGGCAGAAACTGGAAAGACTGGTTTCTATACCATGTGACCTGGGAAACCACACCCCTTTGGAGCCAGAACATAACTTTAAAAAGATGAATAACTCATAGAGCGGACATGTGAAAATTTTATAAATGATACCATAATTCTTGTGATTTTTCTGCCCACATTTTAAGAGGTTTTTCGACCCGGTGGCATGTTCAGGGGGGTTTTAGCGGAAAAGTGGATATTACTCTAAATGTATGCATGTTAAAAATCTGAAACTTCATCAGTTAATGTCCCTACTCCCTGCACACATGTATGTAAAGTTGGGTCAATGTCAGAAATTGCAAAATCAGTTAAAAAGTGAAATATGTGCCATTTCTGAATGCAAGCTCCCAGGAAGAGCAGAGTTTGAACAGGGTATACCTCCTGTAATGCATGATGGGTGCATATGATTTTAAAACAATATGTACCTCTGCAAATATGTATTTGTTTCAAATCTAGATTTGTGTGTAAGTTGACAGGAGGAGTGGACTTTCTGCAGGCTGTAAAATGACATCACTCTGACTCACAGTTCATTCTCCAATCAAATGATAAATGGAAGTTTGACCAATTAGAAGCTGAGAGAGAGGTAGGGTCAGTGATGCTAGAACACACCCACATTCTAAACACATAAAAGCAGACAGACAGGACAGATAGGGACTTTCCAAATCCATCTGCAGCGGGACGCTCTGCCGGAAAAATCCATACTTACCTCCATCAACCTCCAGAAAGCCAAACCAGAGACTTCAATCTATCCAGAACTAAGAGAACCAGAGAGAAAGCAGTGCTGTACCCAGAGAGACCCAGACCAGCAGAGAGAGCTGACCCAGATCACTGTGAAGTGCAGAGGCCAGACCAGACCAGACCAGAGTCCAGTCTAAAACCCTGACCAGATCCATGGCGAGGCACATTTAATTCAAGAATATAGTGTGAGTACCCAGCAGAACTGTGTAGAACCAATCTCTTAGTTTAAATTCATCTAATTCAATCTATTTAACCTAAGTAGAACTGCCTCCTAACTGTCACCTGTCATTTGTAAAGCTGTCACCTGTCATTTCTAGTTGCAAGCTGCACTTGTCATTTTGAGCTTTTGAAATTTGCAAACCCAAAAACGACCTTTATTAAATCGCTCATATCTCCGCGACCGTTTGGGCTAGAGACTTGCAGTAACTTTCCTCTGATAGCTTAGAATCGTAGCTTTGAATCGCACCAAGAACCGCATTCCTACCCCTTATAGTTTTACCGTAATCGCGGAACACGCATCCGCGAATTTTACCGCGATTTGCAATTTCTTCACATGTAAAAACTGCTGCTGTTTGCCTTCCATTTGCCAGAAATTCGTTTTAACCTGCTAACTATCCCTGCATCATTGCTAGTGTGAGCCTGGACTAATATTAACTAGATACCACTCACCCTGAACCTCTGTAAGGGAATTAAAAGCGTTTAGCATATTTTTTTAATTCATTGCCAGCACATATCAAAGCAATTTGGGCCTGTGTTTTCAAAACATCTGTTTTCTGTAAGCTTGCTGGGTTGAACTGATTACATTGATTGCATTTTTGAGAACTGCGTGCTTTCCTCCCATTCCCTTGCATTGCATAAAGAGGGGGGGAGGGAATTGCCAGAGAAAAGTGATTACATTGTTTTGTTGAAATCATATTGAGTATTTCTATACTGCATTTCATTCATTCAACCTTGCATCCATTTGAACTCTATAAAGCATTTTGTACCACTTTCTTCTTTTGTTCCTATTTACCAGTGTGCTACCTTATCCATTTCATGTCAACTCATTAGTGATTATAAGAAGTGTGCTAGTGCCAGATTCTCCGTTGTTGATCTTTATCATATCAGATTAAGTGTGCTATTCAATTATTAATTTATTATAAAGTATCATATATATATCTATTGTTTAAGTTATCAAATAAACCTTTTAAACTTGCAAAACAGAACTACTTCTTGGCTCAGTGGGGTCAGGGGGATTCCAAGAGAGGGGTGATATATAGGGGTAGTCACCCAGAACGCATGAACTGGACCTAAAGATATATCAATAAGGGTTTTCATTCAGTATTATAGACTAGGCACTGACTTAGCGGTAGTGTTGAATTGAATCCCCTTACAGTTCTGAGGGCCGGATCTCATGCTCAATCTGTCACCAGAAAAATGCAGGATGCCAAGACCGAGCAACCTCAGAAAATCGACAGCAGGCAGATGCTGGGCATTCTGGAACTTTGTTACCATCTGCAGAATGTGATGAGCTCTCACCTCGGGAGGTGAGGCTTTCCCAGAGGAAGTATCCAGGACTGCTCTGATAAATTGGAGTCTTTGGAATGGTACCATGTGGGACGAGTTGTAATTGAGGGAGAAGCCCAGTCTGCGTAGGGAGTGACAAGTGATCGATAGATGTTCATGAGCTTGTTCAGGCGAACAAGCCCTGATCAACCTAATGCAATGCATTGTACCAGGGCACTAATAAGGGTAACCTAGACAAGATCAAAATCATACAAAATAACACCATCAGGGCAGCCCTCAATATCCGCAGATCTGCACACATTTCGGATACCAGGAAGAACCTTCATTGGTTGTCAGTCACCCAAAGGATCTCACTAAAATCGCTTGCCCTTACCTACAAATGCATGAACAACCTGGCCCCCACTTATCTCTCCTCACGATTCACGCTGTACACTCCAGTTCGCTCACTTAGATCTACCCTGAACCACAGCCTACTGATACCTAGATACAAGCTCCAACAGCTGGTGGTTCTAGCTTCCCAGTCCTGCCAGCCAAACTGTGGAATGCTGTCCCCTTGACTATCAGAAACCTCCACTCCCTCAACCTTTTCAAACATAGAGCCAAATGTTGGCTCGCCTCTTCCAATGCCTAAGCTACATTCTGAAAACGTGTTGCAATAACCTATGTAGGGATGTACTACTTGACAAACCATGCATCGTTGTACTACCTACCCATGTCTATTTCTATGCCATATTTATTGTTTGATATATTATCACTGTATGCAAGTTATGTAACCATTGCCTTAAGGAATGCCTCCGGGCCTGGTCTGCGCTATACAAATAAAATAAATACAAATACAATCATCCAGGTAGGGGTAAAACGTGAATCCCCCCCTCTCCTGAGACTCGCTGCCACAACCGCCATCAGCTTGGTGAAAACCCTTGGGGCGGAGGTCAACCCAAATGGCAGAACTCGAAACTGAGGACCATCAACCGCAAACCTCAGGAACTCTGTGCTTGAGATGGATTGGCACATGAAAGTAAGCATCCTGAAGGTCCAATGATACCAGCCGGTCTTGGAGTTGGAGAACCTGAAAGATCTGAGAAAGGGTTACCATCTGGAACTGGTCCTTCCCGAGGAACCTGTTCAAGTTTCTTAAGTCCAAGATGGGTCTCAGTCCTCTGTCCTTTTTTGGGATGAGAAAGTAAGGGGAGTACCAGCCCTTGTTCCTCTCCGCTACAGGTACAAGTTCTATTGCACCTTTCTCTAGCAGGGTTAAAATTTCCTGCACAAGGAGCGGATCTAGAAATTTGACAGAGTTGGTTCGCGGTGGATGGTTGAGGCCTTTTTAGGAAGGGAAGGCAGTAACCATGTGCTACTGTTTCCAGTGCCCAAGCATCTGATGTAATGCCCCGCCATTCATTCAGATGCTGAGAGATTCTGCCTCCCACCGGGGTCTTGTGTGACAAGGTCTCAGAGTGACTTGGAGGCGGCTGCCAGAGCGGCTGAGGGCAAAGATGCTGAGGCGGATTTCCCCCTCTTCCCCGTCCACCACGAGGGAACCCTTTTTAGCCTTTCAGCACGGCCTGTCCTATTCTTCTACCAAATGAGAAGTAGTATTGAAAAGAACGACCTCTCTAGGAAGATGAGCCTGAAAAAGGTTTTTGAGGCTGTCACATGGAGGCACTCATCAGCTTTACTGCCGAACAGCCTTGAGCCTTCAAAAGGCGTGTTGAGTAGCCTGGCCTGCATGTCCGGTGCAAAACCAGACTTCCTCAACCACAAACCTGTGCAGTACTGTGCTTGCAGCAATGGATCTGCTGATGCTGTCAGCAGTATCCCGTGCTGATTGGAGACACTCCCATTGCCTCCCTGCCATCTTTAACAATATTCAGAAAGCCTTCCCTTTCTTCGCCTTCTGGAATATGTTCAACCCCATTCCAGAGGGTTTGGGTGAACCTGGCCAAGGTACATGTAACATTAGCGGACTTAAGGGCCATACTGCCCGAGGTAAACACCCTCCGAGCCCAAGCGTCCACCTTCTCTCTATCCAGGGCGGGGGGGATAGATGGCTAGGCTGATTGACTTGTGGAGTGCTTACTAAGATAGTCAGAGTCACAGCTTGGTCTATACTTCTTGGGAACATTCTTATTGACTGCTGACCCAGATTCAGGAGTCTCCCAGTTTGCTACCACTGTTCTTTGAAGAGCCCTATGAAAAGGAAGAACTGGGTCTTTTTGTTTGGGCGGTGGGGTTTCTGATCCAGGATGTCGGTCATGTCATCTTGTTCTAAGGTTGGTGACGATCTACCCCAACCCATATAATCAGCAACCCTGTTCATCAGGTTCTTGTACCCTGAGTCTGCATGTTCTGCAGGATCAGGTTTTGCAAAATCTCACTGGTGACGTATCAAAGCCGCTGGCAGAGTGAAGGGTGTCGCAAAGATCTCCGATGACTCAGGTTCAATCAATTCCTCTGGTACATCTCTAGAACCAAATTTTACTCCCAATGGAGCAATATTTTCCTCTGAGGCACTTTGCTCCGCAAACAGAGGACAGTCTTCGGAGGAATCTTCGAAGGCGTTAATGACTTCTTCAATAACAGTCTCAATGTCTCCTTTGGCTTCGAAGCAATCAGCGCCAACGGCGTCTTTGAACTCGCTAAATGCTTCGACGGTTTATGCATCTTAGTCGGTGTCTGAGAATCACTTGACTCTCGAGGAACATTCGACGTTTTAACATTGGGTCGACAGTGTTGAGTTGCCGCCCTACTACAGGTCTTAGCCGAAGTAGTTTCTGACCTTCCTGCGTCGTCCAAAGGAGCAACGGGGGTCTGGCTCTTTCGAGGCTTCTTTGAGGGGGACGGGCCACATTCTCAAAGACCTCCATCATGTGCACTCTAAATGTTGCCCATTTTCTACGGGAATCCGACCTAATCGGACATCGTACAACCTCAGTAGAGGTATCCGAAGAAGAGTGAGATCTATGTATCCTCTTCGCCTTCTTGGAAGAAGAAGGTCTCGATCTACTCCTAGAACAAGACCAAGACCTCTTCAAGTGCTTATGCCAATCAGAGTCCTTCGACTCACCGGATTTCCTATGCTTCTTTAAAGAGCCCTTCGAAGAGGCCTTCGAAGCTTCCCGCCCCACCGCCAATTTACCTTTTCGTTCACAAAGAGCTTTCTCAGTCATCGATTGACGGGAGCCACAGTCAGTCCGATGACCCGAACCTAAACACCAAAGGCAGGCACATTGAGGGTCTGTGATCGACATTTTTGAACCGCAGTCGATACACTTTTTAAACCCTGTTTTAGGAGTGGAAGGGGTCGAAGATGATATTTTACTGAGGAAAATACGAAGCGCGCTGTTAACTTGATTGAAAAGATATTGGAAAAACAGAACTGAAGCCAACGGGCGCAGCACAAGCTAGTTCTACTGCTGGTCACGTCGACACGCTATGGAGACAGTCGCGTGACAGACGCCACAACCTCGTGTACAGTGCCTTCTGACGAGAAACATTTTTTCCCCGAAGCAGCGAAGCTGGCGAGATACGAATATCCTAGATGAGGATTACATGGGAGGATACAATCCAGTCGAAATATGTTTGAACTGGAAAACAAATGTTTTTGAAATTATTCTGTGTACCTAGTTATTCATACACATTGAGAGATGGCAATGCATTACTTACCGTAAAAGCTTTTCTGATGGTTGCATCTGCTTAGATTCACATGCTGTGCATAGGTCCGACATCCAGTGGTCACTGGAGTATTGCATTTTGTTTTTCGTAGTCGAAAAGGGGACGTCGACAAGGCATGTCTGTAACACTATCCCTATAGTGACGTGCGTTGTACCCACAATCCCTCATGCGTCGAAGTCCCTCTGTTTGTATTTTTTCTGCCCTGAGGGAGCCTTCTATACGTGAGTGAGTACAGAAAAGAGAGAGATGTAGAAAGGTGTCTATGTTCCTTCCATCCGAGCGGGGAGGAAGGGTGGGCGCATGTGAATCTAAGCAGATACACCATCAGAAATGCTTTTACGGTAAGTTATGCATTGTCTTCTGATGTTTGTTAATCTGCTTAGAATCACATGCTGTGCATAGACTAGCGAGCAGTACCCGGAGTTGGCGGTGGGTTATGAGAAGGAACAGTAGAGAAAAGATGTCTTAATACTGCCTGTCCCACCTGGGAGTCAGATCTAGAGTGTGCATCTAGACAGTAGTGTTTTGTAAAGGTGTGCACAGAACGCCAGGTAGCCGCTTTGCAGATGGACTCAAGGGGAACATTTGCAATGAACGCTATGGAAGCCCCAGTGCCTCGAGTAGAATGTGCTCTTGGCTTGAAGGGTAGTTCTCTCTTAGCAAGAGTGTAACAGAGAGTGATGCATTGAACAATCCATCTAGATATAGTGGACTTTGAGACTGCATCTCCTTCTCTTCCTGCTGCCACCGAGACAAAGAACTGATTAGTCTTTCTCAGTGGCTTGGTTCTTTCCATGTACAACATGACAGCTCTGCGTACATCTAGTGTATGCAGACTTTTTTCTCCCAAGCTGGAAGGGTTTTGAAAGAATGTTGGTAGTTCTATTGACTGGTTTACATGGAATTTCGAGATGAATTTTGGTGCAAACCTTGGGTGTGTGCGTAGAACCACCTTATCCTTGTGAACTGTTACGAAGGGGTCTAGAACAGAAAGAGCCTGTAGTTCACTTACTCTCCTAATGAAGGTGATAGCTATTAGGAAAGCAGTCTTAAGAGTGAGGTCTTTAAGAGTTGCCTTGTGCATGGGTTCAAAAGGCGAGCCCATGAGTCTAGAAAGTACCACATTTAAGTCCCATCCGGGAGCTGGGTTAGCTATCGGAGGGTGTATTCTCTTTACCCCCTCCATGAAGGCCTTGATAACTGGTATCTACCACCACGACACTTTAAGTTGGGAAGTGGTGTATGCAGAAAGTGCCGCCAGGTGGACTTTAATGGAATTGAACACTAGACCTGAATCCAGTAAATGGGTCAAGTACAGAACAATGTGTGTGGGAGAGCAGTCAACCGGGTTGATGCTCTTACCTCTACACCAGATGACAAATCTTTTCCACTTGCTAGAATAGCAGTGGCGAGTATTAGGTTTTCTGGCTTCCCTGAGGATGTCCATACATCTCTGTGGGAGTTGTAGATGTCCAAATTCTATGATCTCAGGAGCCAGGCTGCTAAATTCATGGTCTGAGGGCATGGATGCAGTGTCCTGCCCGTTGTCCTGTGACAGCATGTTGTACGGGCAGGGAAGTTTCACTGGGGGAGATAGGGACATCTCCAAGTGACCGAACCATGGCTGCCGGGCCCACATTGGGGCCGCTAGTATCATGGTAACTTGCTCCTTGTGCATCTTGTGCACCACTTTGTTGAGAAGGGGAGTCGGGGGGGGGGGGAGGCGTAAACAAATTTCCCTGACCATTGAATCGACAGACCGTTCCCCTTGGACTGTTTCTAGGGGTACCTGGAGGCGTAACTTTGGCATTGTGAGTTCTCCAGAGTTGCGAACAGGTCTATTTCCGGGAACCCCCATTGTGTGAAGACGTCTAAAACGATGTCTTCGTGCAATCGCCATTCGTACTCTTCGGGCAGGGGGAAGTCTCTGCTGAGTTTGTCTGCTAGCAGATTGAGTTCCCCCTGGTACGTGTTGTGACAGTAGGGACATGTGTTTGAGAGCCCACTTCCATATATTCTGGGACAGCTTGGACAGTCCTGGAGAGTGGGTGCCCCCCTGCTTGTTGATGTAGTACATGGCTGTGGTGCTGCCTGTAGGGACCATCACCGTCTTCCCTTGTAGGAGTTCCTGGAAGGCTTTTAGTGCTTTGAACACCGCCAGTAGCTCCAATAGGTTTATGTGCTTGGATGCTACGTTCGGAGTCCACACTCCGTGAGCAGTCTGAGGGGATAGGTGAGCCCCCCCATCCTGTGAGGGATGCGTCTGTGGTTAGAGTTGCCTCCACCGCGGGTGTGGCAAAGGGTTTCCCTATTATCAGGTTTTCCTTTGTCCACCACTGTAGCGAAAGAACCAAGGCTTGCAAGACCACCACTAGATCGTCCCATTATCCGCTGGCCTGACACCACTGGCTGTTGAGCCACTTTTGCTTTGGGCGCCATAGCAATCGCATCACTTTGCGCACCATCACCTCTCGACCTGCCACATATTGGAGGATCTGAAACAGCATGTTTTGGACCCTCTCGTTGGAGGGGAAGACGAGGCCATCCTTTGTTCGAATTAGAGCCCCTAGGAATTGTTTGACTTGGCTGGGGTCTAAGCTGGACTTCTTATCGTTGATGGAGAAGCCCAGTTGGAACAATAGGTCTACAGTCTTTTGGGTGTTTAAGAAGCATGTCTTGTAAGAATCCCCTGTTATGAGCCAGTCGTCGAGGTAAGGGTATACTGGGATGGATAACCTGCGCAGGTGGGCCGCTGCCACTGCCAGTACTTTCGTGAATACCCTTGGTGCAGATGATATGCCGAAGGGTAGCACTCTGAACTGGTAGTTTTTGCCCTCGATCATGAACCTGAGGTATTTTCTGTGCGCTGGCAACATTAAAATATGAAAGTATGCATCTTTCATGTCCAGTGTTGTCATGTAATCTCCCTGTGATAGCAGTGGGATCACTTCCTGTAAGGTCACCATACAAAACTTTTGGGGTTTGACAAACTTGTTCGCTGGGCGCAGATCTAATACAGGGCGCATGGTTAGATCCTTTTTGGGTACAAGGAAGTACACTGAATAAATACCTTCCATTACCTGAGATAGAGGCACGACCTCTATGGCTCCTTTTTCCAGCAGTTGGTCCACTTCTTGGAGAAGGATGGCGAGGTGTTCTGGTGTCATGCGGCGTCCCCTCGGGGGTCTGTATGTTGGGGAACTGTTGAATTCTATACAGTAGCCGCGGGCTACGGTGGAAAGTACCCAGCGGTCTGATGTTATTCCCTCCCATGCTGGAAGAAAGGATGTTAACCGGCCCCCGACCGGCGTTGCATGGCAGGGGACGCGAATAGTCGCGTCACTTGGTGTTGTTGGCTTGGGAGCCTCTGGGGGTGGAACCCCGGCCTCTTCCCTTGCCACAGCGTTGACCCCTCCGATTGTACTGGCCGCTATTACCCTGGTAGTTGCTGGCAGAATACTGTTGTTGGTTTTGTTGCTGGCGTTGTCCACGAAAAAAGCGCTTATTACCAAATCCCCGCCTGTTAGGGGGTTTTGAAATTTGGTCTAAGGTCTTTATTGTATCAAATTCTTTCTTTGCGTTCTCCAGCGCGTCATCCACTGCTCTCCCAAAGAGGTTGGACTCCTATGGGTTTACTAATAAGGAACGCTTGTGTTTCCGCCTTAAATCCGTAATTGCGAAGCCAGACGTGACGCTTCAGTATTCCTTGTACCAAAGTGCAGCCAGCCGTCTCTGCTGCATCGAGGGTATTCTTGACGATGCCTTGATTGACCAGAGAGCCCTCGTTAACTGTAGCCAGTAAACGAGTCCTTAGGGGTTCGGGAACTTCTTCGATGTCCTGTTTGAGCTTAGCCCATTGAGCATCGGCGTAGCTTGCCAATAGGGTATTATTATTGGCGATTCTGGTAGAGAATGCTGCAGAGGTGGTGATTCTCTTGGCTAGGGCATACAGCTTCTTCCCCTCTTTATCAGGGGGTGCCTCTCTAGTAGATAGTGGGACTCCTGCCCTCTTCCTGGTGTTGGTCACGACCAGGGAGTCCGGGATTGAGTGACCCTTAATATATAATGGGTCTGATTGAGAGGGAGAGAACAGTTTCTCAATCCTCGGATTGACCCCTCTCACCAATGCAGGAGTGGAAAGAGAAGGTGTAATACGTCTCTTAACTGAGGCGAGTATGGGTATAATCTGGCTAGTGGGGGGTTTTTCTTTGATAATCCTCTCCACAAAATCGGTGTCTGGGGTGACCTCCCCAGTTTCGATCTCGAAATGTGCTGCTGCCTTCTTCAGCAGTGTATTGAAGGTGGGTTGATCAGCGACAGGCGAAGGGTTCCTGACTGGTGTAGTTTCAGTAAACCTGATGACTATACTGCTACTGCCTGTGTCAGTCGACCTAGCCGGTGACTGCCAGGGATTTGGGTCGCCGTCGCCTGTGTCTTCCTGGAATCCCTCCTCACATAGGTTAGTTTCCTCGTGAAAACCTTCCTCTACTTGTTGGTCCTCAACATAGGTGAACTCATCTTCCTCCTGGAAGAAGGTGTCTTCCTCAGTGGGATTGTAAGAGTAAATGTCCTCCTGTATGGGGTTATAAAACTTCTGGTATTTAGCCCTTGCACTCTCCAGGGGTGCCTCCCTTGGTCTCTTGGGTGCCCTGTCTTCTGGGATGGACATGAACCTATCTAGTTTGTCCATACAGGTCTGGAACCTTTCAAAGGTCCACTGAGGTCGAACAGGACGGTCTGGGAAAGAAAAAGGAGTTTCTTCCTCCTGTAATTGTCTGGTTCTGTCCCATAACGTCGAAGAAAGAGAGCCTTTGCCTTCCGAGTAGCCTTCTTGCTGGCTAGAGCCTTCTGTCGGCGTCGGGAACTGGCCTGATATGTTTTCCGGCGCTTTCGGCGTATCTTTGGCTTTTTCGGCGTTTCACTCACCGTACATCTCTGGCCGTCCTTAGATGCTATGCGCGCAAGGCTTTCGATCATTCTCTCTTCCGAGGGATCGGTCGCCGTCGAGTCCTTGGTGGCAACGTGAGCGCTCTTGCGATGCGCGTCGCCGGAGGTTTTGGTGTTAGTGCCCTTATTCTTAGAGTGCCCTGTCGCGGAAGCGGTGGCGGGGAGGGCTGACTACCCTTACGGTCGGCGGAAGGCGCCGGTGGGCCTGGCGTCCCCATTGGCGCTATGGCTGCCTTTGTCTTCGACGAATGTGTGCCGGGGGGTATGTGCGGGGGTATGTGCTTTGGTGTTTTTACGTGTGCATCCTTGTCGCCGGGGTGTTCATCCCCATAAGCTGGGCGTGAGCCGGGCTGGCCGGGGACGGACGACGAGGAGCGTGAACGCTCCTTTGAGAGGTCTACAGCCTCCGTTACGGGGGCCGTGTAGTCACTGTCCTCGTCACACTCGGCGGCGGCGGCAGCGGGCGAGGAGTCAGGCCTAGACATGGCGTAGGCCGCCCACCTTTTGACCCTGCGGTCTTTTAGAGTTTTGGGCTTTAGTAATTTACAGGCCACACAGCCGTCCTCCTGGTGATCGAGGGGTAAGCAACGGTTGCACCGTTTGTGCTTATCCTTCCAGGTATATTTACCCTTGCAAAGCGGGCAAAACCTAAATGGCGTCCTCTTCATAGCTGAGGGTAATAAGTGTGACTACGACCTCACAAGAGAGGGAGGGGAAAGAGAAAGGCATTCTTAAAGTGAAGAAAGACCACAAAACCCCACTCTCCCTACTGTGTATGGCCGGCGAGGCCAGGCCACGTGTTCCGCAGCGCCGAAGGATCCCCTCCGCTCGTCCTTCCGTCGAAGATCTTGCTCGGCGGAGAAACGGCTCTGCGTCGAGGGAGGGATCTACATTATTGATATTAATAACAAACGACCAAAAGTCGAAGAAACTATTTGGCAATGTCTCTCGAGGAGCTCTGCATAAAGGCGACCAGTAGCTGGGCGGAAAAAAACAATCTGAGGGACCTCGACGCGTGAGGGATTGTGGGTACAACGCACGTCACTATAGGGATAGTGTTACAGACACGCCTTGTCGACGTCCTTTTTGACTACGAAAAACAAAATGCAATACTCCGCAGTGACCACTGGATGTCGGACCTATGCACAGCATGTGATTCTAAGCAGATTAACAAACATCAGAAACAGGTTTACTATGTCTGTGTGAATTAAAACAAAGGGAAAAGTTCCCACGTTCCTGGTTTCCTATTTTCTGTTCGGAGTTTTTTTAATCTCTATTTTTATTTTTTGGGAGCATGGGTCTACTTTTTAGTGAGTAAAAGTAGCCAATACATCCCTTATCTGTAGGTTGATGGCTCTCCAAGTGGCAGTGGAGGGAAGGCAAAGAGGAACCGACCTTCCCATGGACTAGAGAATGTGTCCGCCAGAGTCCCTTCTTGAGCATAGCAGCTGGCAAACTGTGGGCACTGAGTTCTGTGCTGTGGCAAACAAGTATATTTCGGGGCGATCCCACCCGGGAGAAGATGCGAAGAACTTGGCTCTGGTGGAACTCCCATTCGTGGTATGATCGTAGCTCCCCGCTGAGGTAATCTGCAATAGTGTTGTGAATTCCAAGTAGATGAAGGAAGGAGAAATGTTCTAGGATAATGCCCAGTATCTGATCGCCTGTGCTTCCGTGTAGAGTAACGTTGAGTGGGTGTCACCTTTTTCAGGATATAAAACATGTTCATATTGTCGAAAATGCGAACCACCTTGTTCTGGAGTTGCGGTTGGAATGACTTGAAGGCCCAAAACACTGCTCTTAGCTCCAAGATATTTATGTGTTGGGGTTTGTCTTTGGGAAGCCATAGGCCTCTGGTGTAATGTTGACCCGTGTGGGTTCCCGATCCCTCCAGGCAAGCATCAGTGATGACCGGCTTGATGAACTGGGAGGCAGCACCTTGCATGAGGTGCTCGCAATGATTCCACCACTGAAGAGTCTGTCGGAAGGATGGCGTGAGGGCAATTTTGTCGCTCCAAGAACCCGATACTTGTGGCCAACTAGCATCCAGGAACTCCTGGAGTGGCCTCATGTGAAGCCTGCAATATGGAACCAATGGGATGCAAGGAACATCATGACCAACGAAGACTTGATGGAGCGGACTGTTGTCACCCACAATGTGGACATTTGTCAAATCTTGTGGAGTAAGGTTTTGACCCTCTCCTCAGAAGGAGTAGAAAGACATGCTAGGGTGCTGAGCCATGAACCCAGGAACAGAGCATTCAAAGATAGCAATACGCACGACTACGGAAAGTTGATTGCGAACCATAAATAAGTCAGGCACCGGATGGTCTGAGTGTTGCAAGGTTAATGGGCAAGAGGGGGGTACGTATTAGATATCTAGGTATGGCTAGGCATAAATGCCTGCTTGGCGGAGGGGGGCAGCCACCGGTGCTAGGCATTTCGTGAAGCATCTGAGGAGATTTGGGCCTAAAGGTAGAGCCTTGAATTGATGTTTGCCTTGTACTATAAAATTGAAGGAAGAGTCTGCTTGTGATGAATGGGAATGTGGTAATAAGCATCCACCAAGTCCAGAGAGGAAAGGAAGACTCCCTGTTATAGTTTGTCGAGAACATGAAGCGTGACCATGCAAAACGTTTGCGATTTTAGGAACTTGTGGAGCTGCCCGAAGGTCTATGATGGGTCTACACCCACTAGACATTTTTCTCACCAGGAATTATCTAGAGTAAACTCTAGAGCCCCAGAGTGTGATGGTACAGCTTCTATAGCTTTTTTTGTTTTTAAAGAGATTGTTCCTCTTGCATGTGAAGTAGTGGATGTAGTTCTCTTTTCTTTACAGGAGGGATGGAGGGGCATTTGCCCAGAAACTTGAGGGTGTGACCCTGTCGAATGATGTTGAGCACCCATATGTCTGTGGTAATGTCTTCCCACTGCTTGACAAATTGCGACAACTGGCCTCCCACTGGGGTGCTGAAGTGGGGGCACGGGTCCTGGTGCTGGTCTGGCTTGTTTGGGGGTTTGCGGTCTAGAGGAAGAGTCACGCCTTCGCTGGGTACCCCTGTAAGCCTGCAACCTACCCCAGTACGCCTCCAGCAAGTTGGTGCAAGATGGCTGGCTGTAGGAGGGCCTGTAATGGCTGGAGATTCTGGAAAAGCATCCCTTACTGAAATGAAAGCACTGCAGGATGTCTAGGGATCGTGTGGTGTCCATTTACTCGATGGTCGGTAGGGTCTTGTCCACCTTCTACCCAAACAGGTCCACCTCGTTGAATTGTATATTCGCAACCTTGGATTGCACCTCAGAATGAAAAATGGTCATCTTCACCCATCCCTGGTACCTGGGCAACGCTTGGTCCAAGAGGTCTAGTGCGACAGTAATGGCATGGTCCGAAGCAGCCTCTCCTTGGCGTAATAGCATTAGAGCCTCATTTCTCTTACCTGGCAGAAAATCCAAAATGGGATCCATCTTGTACCGCAACTTGCAGTCGTACCGTGAGAGGATTGCCAATGGGTCGGCCACTTTGATGGTTGTAGCAACTGTGGAAATGAGCCTTCTGCCAAAGACGTCCAACTGCTTACCCTCCTTATACGGGGGTACCATGCATGGTAAAGAAGGTTTGGCTGGTCTCCTTCGTGCAGCAGTCAATACCACAGAGTCTGTGCTGGGAGCAAAGGCGCTTTGGACCTGCATTGGTCATCTCATACTGCTTCTCCAGGTGATCCTTTTTTGGAGGAGCCAAGAAGAGATTTTATCGTCACCAAAAGCACATCTTCCCAGAGCTCATCTAGCATAGGGATTGCGAACACCAACTTTCTGGAGGCTTCATGACTGATCCAGGACTCTTTTCGCTATTCTTCTGGAACCAGGTTTAAGTCCTTAACAGCACGTGTTACGAGTGCATGGAAAGAGCCTACTCCCATCTGGTGGGGAGTCACGCAAAGGCAGGTCCAGTGCCTCACCATCAGTCGGGATCAGGTCATAGTCATCCATCTGAGTGTCTGTGGCAGTGTCAATGTCGTCAGTACCATTGTCGTATCGGTGAAGGTAGCAACTGGCACAGAGAACTAAAGAGCCGGCTGATGGGGCCGAGGTGGAACTAAATTCCCTCTTGACAGTAATGCTGGAGGGCTCCTACTAGGGGCTCCTTGAGGCACCAGAGGAGGTAGACTTATGTTGCAGTTCTGTGACCCAGGTGTGCAAGGTTGACAAAACGTCAAGGGAAAGGTCCCTGGGTGCAGTTTGAGTGCCCAATAGAACAACAAGCATTGCAGTGGGTGGGGGGCTTGGCTTGGCAGCCATGGAATAGGCTGCTCTTTTCGGGTGCTCCCGCGTATCCGAAACTGATCCTGGCACCAACTATTTTTAAAGCACTCCAAATGTGGAAATAAATGGAACGGAGGCTGTCGGAAAAAAGAGGGCATGAGATGAGCCAAACTAGCAGCACATTGGAAGTGCGAGACGGCAGCAGTGAGAACTACGGCGTGAGACTTGGCCTGCGGACCAGCACCTAAGCTGGCGGGTGGGACCGAACAAAGAACAGTGCTGAAATGCAGCCGGTGACTCGGCTCGCACTGAAACAAGACGGCACTACGAGGGGAGGCAGGAGCGCAAGACCTCTCCCAGAAGCGCGTCCATAGGAGACGCTTGACTGCAGCAAGCCGCAGGTACAGTAAAACACAAGGCTGGCAGAGGCGCGCAGATACATTGTAGCAGCAGAGTGGCAGAGCGCGCATGGAGCCTTTAGTTACCGCACGGCCCATGTGTAGGTGATACTGAAGGAGCAGACAGTGAAAGACCGAGGTATGGCCCCCTGAGGCACAGCATGCACATAACATTGCACAGATCACGTGCTCCCTTATGAGCAGCGACGCGGGCGGCGCAAAACACCACCCGTGACCCGAACCCACACAGAATGGTGCCACGAGCCGGGCTCTTTCAGATGGATGTGTCCAAGACTGAGAAGTAAGCAGATTGCGTTGGAAGGGAGCTCCGTTGCACACTAAAGGGAAGAATGCAACTGCCTGGAGCCTGGCAGGCAGACGGCGGCCCCCAGATAATCGTATGAGAAGTGGGGAAGCTGGCAGTACTAACAGCATGTGTATCTTAGTAGGAACCCCAACGGAGCTGCACATTGAGCCCAGAATCACAGACCTACAGCAATAGAGCAAACTACAGGCGGATGCACAAATAAGCCCCCAACGTGGCACTGGCGGGCCAAGACTAAAAAGGTGCATAGATAAACCTGTAGGAATATTGCACTGAATTGATGGAATACATGGACAGGCAGCCGTGGGGAAAAGGCATCTGACCCTGGTTTGTGTACCCGAGGAACAACCCATCGAATTGCGCAGGGAAGAGGAATGTCTGGAAATATTACGAAATGAGGCGCAGAAACCAGGAATAGAGTGTTGCAACCACAGTAGCCATACGACAGTCGGGCGCATATGACTGCAGCTTGGCTTGAACGGATATCCACTGCAGTGACCCCACCTTACTAGTTGGGCGGCACAGACTAACGTAAAGGGCCTCAATACAGAGACAAGCAAGAGGAGAACACTTGACCCATCCGCCACACATCCGGTGGTGGTGGGAAAGCAGAAATACAACCCAGACTGCTGAGCAGATACATTGTTTAGCAAATAAGGCCGCGACCAGGTAGTGGAAAAGAACCAAAGAAGAGACACCATAACGCTGAGAAGGCCAGTCGGAGGGCAGGGAACATGGCGGCTAGAAATAACAATGCCAAAGGAAAACAAAAAAATAATGGACATTTTCACCAAACAGGCACAGTCACCAGAGGCATCCGCACCAGTGAAAGGAGCCACTCAAGACAAGATCGCCCCGCCTCGGCACGACCGTCATATCCTGGAGGCCATAGTGGAATTGAAGGCCGCGTGGGGGAGTAACATCAACACGCCCATGGTGCAGCTGCAAGCCGCACCCGAAATAAAAATTGATGCAGTTAGTGTGGATGTGAACCAAGATATAAGGTACTTAGCGGAACGCACAAGTGGCCTAGAAAGGAAAGTACAAACCAACGCGGAGACCAGCATAGCCAATGCCAAGGAGGTGCACATATTGCAGCAACAGGTGCGCAACCTGGAAAGCTGAGCTGAGAAGGCAGAAGGGCGAGCACGTCGCAACATACATGTGGTAGGCCTGCCGGAAGGGGAGGAAGGTACGACCTCACAAACTACATGGAAAACATGCTGATTCAGGAGATCGGAGCATGGGCGCTCACTCAAGGGTTCACAGTGGAGAGCACGCACAGGGCTCTGCTCAGGAAGCCCCAACCAGGAGCCCCTCCCCAAGCAATTATCGCCAGGATTCTGAACTATAAACAGAGAGAAGACCCACAAATATTTCCGTAAAGGCGGAATGATGAGCAGAGCGCCAACGACCGTCACAGCGTATCCGGATTACACCATGCAGGTACAAAGGCAGCGATTACACTATGTGGCGGTCAAGAAGCGGCTCCGGAAATCTGGATTTAAATGCATGCTGCTGTACCCGGCGAAACAAAGTCTTGCACAGAGGAAAAGCGTGCTTCTTTTAAGTCACTGGCTAGACACACAGGGTTGCCTGGCGGACGCAGGAGATCGAGACCAGAATGGACATAAGTGAAGCAGCCGCATGGGGGAGGCTAAATGTAACAGAGGCTAAACTAGTGGACAAAACGATGACTTAGACATACGGTGGGGGGACGCCTAGCGGAACCCTCTGAGCATGTATAGAAGGTAGAAGTTGACGAAAGCGGGTGATAGCCGGGAGTAGCTTGAATATTAGAATTGATATTGTTATATGTATAGCGAGTGTCAGAAAGGAATGAGTGGCACATTGCCATGAATGCGGGAGCACCAGTGCGTTCTTACCCCTAGTAGTTAGTGGAGTCGGGATATCACTAGGGTGTACCCCCTGCTGGGTTCTATTGGCAGGACTAGATGCAGGATAGCCTGAGATGCAGGGATGGAGCTGGGCACCAGTTGGGGATGGGAGGAAGGGTGTGGGAGGGGGGAGTTGGGGCATTTGGGGGAGGGGGGTGTTAACGGCGGGAAGGGGGGGGGGGGGTTTGGGGATTTGGTAGTGTTATTAGTTAGGGGAATGAGCTTACATACATGCACGTCTGAGTTTGAAGCGATTAACCAGGAGGGGAAATGGCAGAGACAAGGCAGGGAAGGTAAAAATGGGGGACCTTAGGATAGTCACCTGGAATGTTAGGGGACATAGTTACCTGAAAAGGAATAAGATTATGATGTATTTAAGGAAACAGAAAACAGACATAGCCTTAATACTGGAAACGCACAACACGAAAGAGAAACTAGAGGTGATAATGGGGAAATGGAAGGGGACCACCATAGGCCAACATATTCAACCTATGCTAAAGGGGTGATTACTTGGGTGGCACCACATGTCCCCTTTCAACTACTACATACCACAGCATACGAGGATGGAGGATGGTGGCAATAAGGGAAATGATAGAAAACAAATATGCATCATAAATACATATGCCCCGAATCAAGATACAGTAGCTTATTTCAAGACCCTACTATATAGAAAGATGAGCCCATACCTGGGAGGAGAGGTGATATGGGGATGGGGAGGGGGGGGCAACTTCAATTGTGTACTAGACCAGAGCATGGACAGATCAGACAAGAAAACAGCCAAACCCACCCCGGATGCCAGAACCCTAATGACCCTAATAAGAGAATTCTGGCTAGCAAACATGCAGAGATTGCACCACCCACAAGAGACAGTACTCGCATTACTCTGCCCCACAAAACATGCACACACAGTTGGATTATATGTTCGCTTCACAGGAGATAGCGGCTGAAATAGTGTGTTCGCAATACAAAGCAAGAGTCCTTTCGGAGCACTCCCCTCTGGTCCCAATATGGAATACTTGCCCCCAAGAGCAAGGATCCCAACGTGGCGACTCAGAGCAGAAGCACTGAAAGATATGGCATTCAGGGAGGACCTGAGAGAGGAAATTATATAAAATACTTTGAGAAGCATTGCAGTGGGTGGAATTGTAAGAGGCTGATCTGGCGGATGAGGTATATGCAGGATAGTGTCAGTGTGATCACCGATTTCCTTGTGGTATGAGAACAGGGCCTCCAGAGGCTCTTCATCCGAGACTACACCTCCTTGCAGTAATGTGTCAGATGGTGCAGTAGCAGTGGACCCAGAAGGCATCAGAATTAAAAGCGGCTTAGCCTGTATGGGCCTTGGTAGAAAAGACAATGCTGGAGGCATCTCCCTGTCCACACTAGCAACTCTTTGGCATGTGGCAATCGCTGGAGCTTTCGACTGTGATGCCAATGGTGCCTACGACAGCCTAGCTGACAAAGAAACTGGCCAATTTGGAAAAGACGGTAGTCATGGTAGTAGCCGTCAACGAGGACATCATCAATGAGCAGGTGGATGATTTTGCTTGTCTGAGGCTCGTCGACTGGGTAGTCGGCAGAGCTCTTGATGACTTCCTCTTGTAGCTTGTGGACAGAGTAGATGCAGGCGTCACCCTCTCCGACGAGTGCCAAGACTAAGGTGTCGACGGAACTGTAGACTTGGTAGTCTTAGATGAAGCAGTTGTAGACTGGGTCGTCGACCAAGTGGGTGGTGGTGTTGGCATCAACCGAGTTGGGGGAAATGTCCAAGTGTGCGACTTGTGTCCCCTTTTAAGTTTCTTCCCCAGGTAAGGTTCTTCATTCAATCTACCCCTTAGGCCCGTAGAACATACTCCCTCGTCTACCAGATATGGCAGAGGAATGACTGTGGACAGAGGAATGACTGTGGACAGAGGTCTAGTCAGAGGCTACAGCACCCTCCTTCGGTCAAGTCACCAATCTGGCGGTATGATCCTTAAGAGTTTGATAGGGCTAGCAGGGGAGGACACCAAGCTGAAATGAAAAAAGAAAATGGGTGGAAAGAAAAAGCTGGCATGGAATGGGACAAGCATGTTTTTTGTGCATATCCCATCCTATCATGGCCCCCGCCATACATGCTAAGTGTGATGGGACCAGAAAGCGGGTCAGTCGGAATAGCAGACTTTGGAAATGGGCTCCCTGGAAGTGCACGCTCTATTCCTTTCCAGACAGCACATTTCCAGGGTGTTTGACTCCAGTCACAGGAACAAAACTGGACAGGGATTATACGAGGTAAGGAGTGGGTCCTAGGGTTTTTGTGCGAAGGGGGTTATTTTTGGAGCGTGTGGGGGGAGCTGGGACTATGAATGGTATGGTTTAAGGGGTGCCCAGGGAGTGGTGCGGAGCGGGGGGTGCCCCCTCACCATCATGGAAACACAGATTGCTCCCTCTGCTTTTTCCAGCTAAGGGAGCACTCCAGGGCTGGCTGAACTGTCAAAGGGAAACACTTTCACAGTTCAGTTCCCCAGCCGCACATGCTCAATGAGCCATGTAAGGCTTGGGGCATTTTGCTTCACCAGCCTTGCATAGCTCATTGGAAATGCTGGTTGTGGAACTGCATGTATGTAGGTGCGAGGGAGAGCTCCTGCACCTCCTTGCACATATAGAGCAGGCTGAAGCGGGGCATTCCCGCACCCACGCTCAGGCTCTTGCTTCCCGATTCCTGTTCATGATGCTGGATTGCTGTGGAGGAAACCTCTGGACCGTTGTTTTCAGGGGCAGACAAGACCGGTGAAACATAGGGACTGTTGTACTTGCACCAGTTAAGAAACCTCTACAAACTGAGAAACTCATCTAAGGGCTTACAGCCCTATAGAAGGCTGCTCTGCCCTTTCTGCAGGGGAAAGGCGCTCCAAAAATAAAATACCCAGCGTGCCTTGCGAACCCCTGGGTCAATAAGGAGCCGAGTCGGGTGTGGCACGCGTAGGCGCAAGTCCAGAGGCATGGGGCTTGTGTTCGAGACACCAACGAGAGAAGATGTGTGCCAGGCAGCTCCCTGGAAAAAACAAGCGAGGGGCCTGCCCCACCGTAGCAGTCATTCGGCCCCTCGCCTTTGCAAGGAAAGTGCCACATTGTTTTGGGAGCCTGGGGGTGGGGCATAGGGGGGGTGAGAGCTTTGGTGCTCGTGTAACAATCGTGTGTTTTGCAGAACATAACGCCAAAACAGGCACACAAGACGAAAGCAATAGTAACTGAGCACTTGCAGGGGTCTGAAGAAAGACCGCCTGCGGAGATCTATTGATCATAGGCACAACAACCCACGTGCGGCAGCGCACAAGATTGGGATCCAAGAACCTTGAACTGAAAAGTGCTGGATGTGTGTCGAGTGTGGCATGAAGAAAGAATGACCGTGAACTCGAAAAGCACAAGCTAACGCTTTCAGCTTGAACAAGTCGCTCCAAACACCATGGACGTGGCACAGGACTGGATAGCCCTTGCTGGACAGGATACTAAGACTAAAAAGCTAAGTGTGCATGTTGATCACTCCTGCGCTGGTGAAGACTGGCATATGTTTGACTGTAATTATCTGGGGTAGTGAGTGAGGGGCAGCACGCTTACCTGTAAAGTGGTGGTAAAAGTGTACTTGTTGCCATTTCTATATCTATGCCAAAAACATCAGCAAAACATAAGTGTGCAACCATCAACCCTTTCCCAATTTCCCCCAGTCCTACCCACAACCCCTACCTAACCCTCAATCCGGTTTTCCTAAAACCCCCCACCTATCCAATCATCAAGACCCCAACCCTCCTTCCCCCGCTCTTGTCAAGGAAGTCTGTGTTCGCTCTGACTTGCAGGCACCAAGACCATTGAGGGCGTGGTTGGTTCTGTGCCACTCCTGAGCAACGGGACAGAGGGACAGTCGCATTAACTAAGGCTAAATATTGGGAAGAAACTAGCTCAAACAAGTCTAGCAGTCAGGAAGGGTAAAGACACCCGCATTAATGAGGGCTAAAATCCTACACACGTGACCTGCAGATGGACAACAAGAACTATTAATTAGCTTCAGGGACAGAGTTGCCGAGACCTTTGTTCCCATCCAGTGCTCAGGAAAAAAGGTACAAAGCTGTGCCCAGTCCTGGCTCATGGCCTAGATAATCAGAGATGTTATCCAACTTGGGAAAGGTAGCACCTTGGTGCCGTTCTCACCAGCCCCTATTGTTGCTCAGATGTTGCTAACCTTCCAAACGCTCTCCTATAACTGATGCATTTGCCAGTGAAATAGTATGCAAATTACATGTATTCACCTGTATAAATTTGGTAGGTGGTCCTCCATGTGGAGCCTCAGATAGAATGGCACCAATGTCAAAAGGTATTTTTACCGCACAACATCAGAGTGGTCCCCAGGCGCTCTGGCAGATAGGAAAAGGGGTGTGTGAACAAAAGAGGGAGTGGGGGGGTGGTGTAGTAGGGTGTAGTGGTAATAGGAAGAGTTGCAATGTCCTGCTGGCAGCTTTCGTTCGGTTTGCACCATTCGCTGAGCTTCAGAGCGGTTTTATCGGGTCAGTGCAAATTCCCATGTTCTGTTGTACCAGGTTATGTGGTGTTAGTCTGTTGCAATGTGGTGAAGTGCGTGCGCATTGCTGTGCCGAGAGGTGGTTGTGCGAGTTTATGTAAAAGTAGTATGCAGTAAATTGAGGTTTTAGAGTTGGGTTGGCAGGTTTTCCTTACCACTGTTTTTACGTTGATGTGCTCAACATCTATGATTCGCCTGGGTGTTGGGTATTGTAGTTTATCTGCCTAGTTGGCAGGCATATTGTGACAAAGGACTAATCTCCATAATTCTATCTAAGTGTGCTGCATGGCTAAACTTCATCTGGCCAGAGGGTGAACTCCTAAATTGGAAGCACAACAGTAAATGCAAACATGCAAAACATCGAGATGGGACACAACAATAAGATAAAACTACCTAAAGGTTGGTACACAGAAGTGATAGAAATATGTACTAGCTGGCTAATTTTGGCATGCTTGGTTATGTAGGTAAGAAGAGTGACCAGGCTTTCTAGAATACAGTGACTGCTGTACTCCACCCCCCCCCCCCTCACCAACCCCTCAGACCAACTTACCTAGTCAGTCACTGGTGGCTGACAGCTGGCTACTGGCTCCCCAGGCGAACAAGGACTGGAGCTGCTTCATCAGAATCTGCCCTTTGCCTTGGGGCCCTTAGTCAAACTGTTAAGGAGCACTGCCCTCTGATGAGGACCCAATCAGGGGCAAGAGAGGCAAGCAGGAAAGAGGTCAGCTAAGAAAGCCAGGTATGGTAGAGGGCTGAAAGGTAAAAAAAGGAGGAAGAAAGGCACAGGAAGCAGCAGAAAGTGGTGAAAATGGGGGCAGAGGCATGGAAAGATGAACGAGTGGGCACTTAAGCAGGAAACAGGCCTCAGTGGAGGAGGGCGAGAGAAGGGGAAGAGCGCATGAGAGCAAGAGAAATGTATTAAAAATGCATGTAAAAGGTGAGGAAAGACAAGAAAGTGGCGGGAAAGCAGGAAATAGGCCTCGGTGGAGGAGGCGGCACAGAGGGCGAGAGAGGGATGAGAGCAAGAGAAATGCATTAAAAATGTATGGGGAAAGCAAGAAAACGGCAGGAAACTGGCCTCGGTGGGGGAGGCGGCACAGGGCGAGAGGGGGAAAAGCACTTGAGAGAGCAAGAGAAATACATTGAAAATGCACGGGAAAGGTGAGGAAAAAGGAAATAAAAAGGCAAGAAAGAAGGAAAGAATGAAACAGGCCTAAGTGGAGGAGGGGGCACCGAAAGCGAAAGGAGTGGGCACTTACCTCGCCAGGCCAGGACACAGGACCAATTAAAACAAATGCTTTGGTACCCTATAGATAGTTGATTCCCCTAACCAATCCTTACACAACTTAGGTTTTTGTAATCATGAATAGGAAATCAGTTGTGATGTAATTCTAGTAATTCCTGTGGTGGGAGCGAAGTATCTGGGGGAAATATTTATGCACCTCCACTTAAAAAATTCACCAGCCGCCACTGGCCCTGGGACTCTGCTGGGAGACCATGGACTGTGGTGTGAGCAGGTTGGGAGAGCCATAGGACAGTGGGGAGCAAGAAGGGGGAGCCATGGGATAGTGCTTGGGGGAGGCTGGGGTCTGTGGTGAGTGCCCAGGGACTGGGCTAGGTGTGGGAGGATGGAGCCCAGCGATGGCGATGGGAGCAGGTTGGGGAACCCAGGGCCTATACTGGGAGTAGGGTGCAGTGACTGTGCGCAATAGTTCATAGCCATTTGGACCTCTGTCCATTTGCTATTTTTGGTGGGCCGGGCCCAGCCTGCCCACATTTTGCTCAGTGGAGGAGAGGGGGGGCCGCGGGGGGGGGGGGGGGGGCGGTCCAGGCCAAAAAGGTTTAAAGACCACTGCTTTAGAGGGTTAAGATTGATTTTCAGAATCAAACACTGTGGTGAATTCTGAGAGACCAACCGGTTATGGTGAACAGGAAAGACCCTGTACTCTAGCCAAACCCAGTGATGGTATGGTAGAAGAGATATACGGTTTTGAATAAGAAGGGGTGCAAGAGTCTAGGGCTACAACAAGAGACACAAAGCACTTTAATAATTCTAGTTGAGCCATAGACGCATATTGCATAATATATATATACACAATTAATTTTTGTATACACTAAACATGAAACTCAGCAACAGTTAGCACAATCATAAGCAATACTTTCAATGAATATGCAGTAAAGCAACCGAATAGTTAGAAAAACAGCGGTTGAAATTGAGGGGAGCTATTTAGGTTCTGCTTAAACCCAACAGCTACCAGGAGCTACTTTTGGCTCCCCAAGCCAATTGCTACCTTACAAAACTGCATTTGTGACATTAACATTGAGTATTTGAGAATGCTTATTAAGGAAAATTAGGGCACATCTAGTGTACATTTAAGCATAATGAATCATACAAAAAGTTAAAGTGTGCATCTAAGGTGGAAGTTAGATTTGCGGTGCGCTGGGTACTCATTCCTAGTTACCCAGCAGTAGCTCCTACCTATTGGGTGATGCCCGACACCCAGGAGCTGCTATTAGCCCCTTCTCATTGAATCTTAATTTCGAACCCTGAAGTTATATTATTCAAGTAGGTTTACGATTGGATTGGGCAATGCAGGTGGTTGCGATTAAGTATTCCATCAACCCGGAAAAGTTTATTAAGCGTCTTCCAGTCACACCATGCTAGGGGAAGGCCCGGGCGGGATCCTTCACCAGACCACCACCGATTTTAGTCAGGCAAGGGAGCGATAGGGGAAGGATATTACGCCCATGTAACCTTATGGTGAGGGGGTCAGAAGTAGGTAGTATAATTTACCTCAGCGTATGATGCTCCAGGGACTACTTTAGGGGTTTCACAATTCTGCAATTTGTGCTGTCAATGGAGACCCAGGCGCCGTGGACGCAGAGCTAAGTTTCAGCATCAGGATTGGTACTGCAAGTACACGGTTCAGGCACCGTTGATACGCTTCTGAAGTCTGGACAGCTGAACAGATTTGCCATGAAGAGATACAGACTTCCACAGGACAGGCAACCTCAGGAGACCTCCAGGACAAAGGAGAAAGTGGGATTGGACGGGTGTTACCATGTTCACGCTGCAAGTGTTCACCAACCAAATATCGCCTAAGGAGCTTACCCTGCAGGGCTTCTGTTGGGACTGACTGGCTGAAAATCCAGGAGCAGGTGACTTGCAGCACAAGTTGAAGATCCTTCAAGTTCCAAGGATGCACTCCGAACGATAACAGCGGCAGTGAGGAAGACCAGGAGAAAGTTGGTCAGTCCACTGGGTGGTCCATGGACACTTCCAAAGGCCCAGCAGACTGGTTGTTTCCTCTGTTCTAGGGGTTGAAGCACCAATGAGGGCCTTCTTCAGACGTAGCAGGGCTTCACTGAGACTGCAGTGGAGTCTGTTTTGACAGCTGCAACAGTCTCCCGCAGATCTTTAGCGGGCTGTACTTTTTCATAGGTGTCATAGCTCTAACGATCTGTTGAATGGCTGCAGGAATCCTCCTTGTATCCAGGATTTAGACTCGAGTCGCCACGAGGCCAGACACTGGCCAGACAGACACTGGATCGGATGGGTAGAGGATCAGACCGTACCAGCTCCCACATCTGGCAACACACACACAAGCTACCATTTTGCTCAGGAAAGCAAAGGCTTTGTCCGAGAAAGGGTTTTCCATATATGGCAATTCTAGACCCAGAGAGGGCAGGATGACCACAGTGCTAAATGGCCAGAGAACAGGGAAACATGTTGCAGCACTGCCATTTTAGGGTGTATGGTACTCTGTGGTATTATGTAAAACGTCAAAAATACAGTATTGTATTTGTCATTTATGTAACGTCTTTTCCCCCATTTGTATGGCCTCAATGCGCTTTGTGGTAGGAAGGCCCTCTGTGAACGCAGTCCATGTATGGGAGGTTCTAAGAGCTAAATTGAAGATGCATGTATGCATTTTTGCCATGTTAGGGTTTTGGTGGGCTGTCTAGGTCCCGGTAAGCAGCCCAGCGGTCAGGCACATGAGCGGGTTCGGTTGGTGATTTAGGATAAATTGCTAGTGTCAGAGATTCGATATGTGCCCAGCTATACCAACATTTTTACATAGGCGATTGCTGTATTATAATGGTAGAAATGTTGAGGCACGTCAGGGGTTTCAGTGTGGACGGCTACGTGTGCCGATAGATCGGAATAGCATACATTCTAGGGTGCATGGATGGTTGGCCGTGCCTGTGTACACAGAAGGTGGTGCAAGGTAGGCATACTGTGGTCCCTCTGGAACGGAAGTCTGAGCGGTGGAGGGGATTGGTGTGATGTACGATCGTCCGTCTGTGAGGGGCCGTGGGGGAAGGACAAAGATTTGTCACGGTCTGACACTGTCAGCATCCATGGTGGTACTGGTGGAAAAGGAGCGTTGTGTTTGGGTCAGTGTTTCTGTGCACCTATCGACAGTATAGAGTGTGGGAGGGTTTCAAGAGAGGGAAGGGAAGAGCCAGGTTTTGAGGGCCTTTCTGAATGCCAAGTGGTTGTCAATATTGCAGAAGTGCAGGGGCAGAGAGTTCCAGATGATTGGTGCTTAGACAGAGAAGGAGGATTGGCCCAGTCTGGTGGAGTTGCAATGTGGGACAACTAGGAGGGATGCTGTGCCAGATCTGGGAGTCCTGGAGGGGTGGTAGCGTGCAAGTTCTCTTGGCAAAATTCCAGGCCCGTGTTGTGGATGGCCCGATGAGTGATGCACATGTCTTCAAAGGTAGTGAGTCGATCAGTAGAGAGAAAATGGAGCACTCAGTCTAGGGCTGATGTGCTCCCCTGGGAGGTAGGTTAATGAGCATGATGGGAGAGAAACAGTGAGGATAGGTGAGATGAACAAGTTACTTCTTACCTTGTAACGTTCTTTCGACGGGATGTTCCTCCGACGTATTCCTCATCTTGGATATCTCCTTCCAGCTCTGCTGGCCTCGGAAATTCTCTCTCTCTAGAGGGCGCTGCGCGTCGACGTCCTTCGAGTCGATGTCCCTCGACAGCCGCCGTATCGACGCCGTCATCCTGGCTATAAAGGCCGCGCGCAGCGCCCGTTGCTCAGTTCCGTTTTGTAGCCCAAAAATATGCTTTCTGGACTAAACTAATCACCCTGAAGGAGCGTAAGATGCAACAACAAGGGAAGTAGAACTGCGGGGATGGATGGGAGGGTCGATGAGGAATACGTCGGAGGAACATCCCGTCGAAAGAACGTAACAAGGTAAGAAGTAACTTGTTCTTCGAAGGGATTGTGTCCTCCGACGTATTCCTCATCTTTGATATGCTCCCAAAGCAGTATTCTAGCATTGGAGGAGGGAGTACTGACTTCATGCTGTGTTCTATTGATGAATAGAATGCAGTACAGCCCTTCCAAATCTAGTCTCTTGACTGGAGGAGGAATCCAAATTGTAAAATCATGTAAAGGTATGGACAGACCATGTAGCGGCCGCACAGATGTCTTTAACCGGCACACCTCTTGAGGGCCGATGAAGCTGCAATACCTCTGGTCGAATGAGCCCTAAGGTTTTGAGGGGGCTCTTTTCCTGCCAATTTATAACATTCCAGAATGGCTAGGATGATCCATCTGGAAATGGTCTGCTTAGTTATTGGTAACCCCAACTTGTGACCTGTGTAACCGACAAACAGATGGTCTGCCTGTCTTACCCTGGCTAGTCTACTGATGTAAAAACTTAAAGCCCTTCTAGGGTCTAGCCTGTGTAACCTCTCTTCCTCTTTCCCCGGGTGAGGAGGATAGAAAGATGGTAGGGTAATCTTCTGAGTGATATGGAATTCAGAAACCACCTTTGGGAGGAAATTAGGCTTCACTTGCAGGACAACTTTGTCTTTGTGAAAGATAGTGTGAGGGGGTTTACAAGAAAGAGCTTGTAATTCGCTCACCCTTCTAGCAGATGTAAGTGCTATTAATAAAACAGTTTTAAGGGTAAAGAATCTTAACGAACAAGAATGGAGTGGTTCGAAAGGTGTGCCCATCAGGAAAGTTAGGACTAAGTTTAAATCCCATAGGGGAACTTGGAATGGTCTTGGGGGATAAACATTGGTTAACCCCTTAAGAAATTGTATTACCAAGGGTAACTTGAAATAGGATGGTTCTTCCGCAGTGCGCTTAAAGATGGATAGCGCTGCGAGATAGCCCTTAATGGTGCCAACTTGAAGGCCTGAATTTGCCAAATATAGTAGGAAGGACAAAACCATTGGTGTACCACATGAAAAAGGGTCGATATTCTGTTCTCTACACCAGCTGCAAAATCTGTTCCAACGGCAGCGGTATAAAGACTTTGTTGCTGGCCTCCTTGCCGAAAGCAACACCTCCATAACATCATCAGGGAGGTCCCAATCCTTGTACCTCAGCCTTTCAGAAGCCAAGCGTGAAGGTTGAGGGTTTTGATGTCTGGATGGAGAACCTGACCTCCCTTCTGTGAGAGTAGGTTCTCTCTGAGAGGAAGTCGAATTGGAGGGCAGATGGACAAGTCTAGAAGGTCCGGGTACCACGTTCTCCTGGCCCAATATGGGGCAATTAGGATCATGGTCCTCCGGAATCTTCTCAACCTCCTGATCATTTGAGGAATGACAGGGACCGGTGGGAACGCGTACAGAAGCGGAAACTCCCAGTCCACTATGAACGCGTCTCCCAGAGCTGCTCTCGGGGGAAATTCCCTTGAGCAGAACAGGTCGCATTTCCTGTTGAGGCTGGTGGCGAACAGATCTACCTGAGGGGTTCCCCAAAGGCCGAAGATCTCTTGAAGGACTTCCTGAGCTAGCTCCCACTCGTGGGGGACTGTGCTCTGCCTGCTCAGAGTGTCCGCTGTCAAGTTCTTCTCTCCGGCTAGGTGAACTGCCGATAGAGAGATTCCTTCTTGGATTGCCCAAAACCAGAGCTGCATCGCCTCTCTGCACAGGGGTAGTGATCCTACGCCTCCTCTTTTGTTGAGGTAATGCATGGCCACCGTGTTGTCCGTCATTATCAGGACGTTCTTCCCTTGTACAGCTGGCAGGAACGCCTTCAGCGCAAGTCTGATGGCTCTCAGCTCTAACAGGTTGATATGTAGTTTGGACTCCGATGGAGACCAACGACCGCTGATAGTCAAGTCGTTGGCGTGGGCTCCCCACCCCGTGAGTGAGGCATCCGTGACTACTGTTATCTCTGGCCAGGGTTGCCAAAACTGTTCTCCTTTCAGAATGTTCTCCTGACAGGCCCACCACTGAAGGTCTCGAGCTACTCTGTCGGGAACCTGAAGAAGATCTGTCATTCTCCCTGAGAATTGTGACCACTGAGTCTTCAGTGCCCACTGGAGGGATCTCATTCTCAGGCGAGCCTCTGACACTAGGAAAATGCAGGATGCCATGAGGCCTAGCAACCTCAAAAAGTCGAAGGCTGGGAGACGTTGGGCATGTTGGAACTTGGTAACCATCTGTAGAATATCTTGAGCCCTCACCTCTGGTGGCGAGGCTTTTCCCAGGGAAGTGTCCAGGATCGCTCCTATGAACTGGAGTCTCTGCGATGGTATCATTTGTGACTTCTTTACATTGAGGGAGAAGCCCAGTCTGTGAAGGAAGTAGCACACGTGATTTAGCTGGATCTGAGCTTGTTCCGAAGAAACAGCCCTGATCAACCAATCGTCCAGGTAGGGGTAGACGTGAACTCCTTCCCTCCTTAGACTTGCCGCCACTACCGACAAACTTGGTGAAGACCCTCGGGGCGGAGGTCAGCCCAAATGGCAGCACTCGAAATTGATAGTGAGAGTTGCCAATTGCGAACCTCAGGTATTTCCTGTGTTTGAGATGGATAGGCACATGGAAATAAGCGTCCTGAAGGTCCAGAGATACCAACCAGTCCTGGAACTGAAGGGCCTGGAGGATCTGAGAAAGAGTGACCATCTTGAATTTGTCTTTCCTGAGGATTTTTTTCAATTCTCGCAAGTCCAAGATGCGTCTCAGTCCTCCGTCTTACTTCGGAATGAGAAAGTAAGGGGAGTACCAGCCCTTGTTGCTCTCCGCTACAGGTACCGGTTCTATGGCACCTTTCTCTAGCAGGTCCAAAATTTCCTGCAAGAGGAGCGGATCTGGAGCTTTGAGAGCTGATCCCCGGTGGATGACTGAGGTAGGAAAGGCAGGCAGTAACCTTGGACAACTGTTTCCAATGCCCAAGCATCTGAGGTGATAGCCTGCCATACCGCCAGATGTTGAGTCAACCTGCCTCCTACAGGTGTCCTGTGAGGGAAGTCCTCAGAGTGGTTTTGGGGCGGCTGATGCAGATGCCGATGGTAAAGAGGCACCTGCTGTTGCTGCGGCTTTTGAATATCTACCCCGTCCACCTCGGGTAGTTCTTTGTCCCCTTTGAGCCAGTCGTCCTCTACCTCTTCCGAATGCGGAGTAGAAGCGAAAGGACTTGCCCCTCGCAGAGGTTCCTGTGGGACGAAAAGGAGTCTGACGGATTGCAGCTCCTAGGGATTTTGCTGCTGCTTTTGAAGTTTGCAGTTTCTCTAAACTGTCATCCGCCTTTTTCCCGAACAAAGAAGAGCCATCGAATGGCATGTTCAAGAGCCTGGCTTGCACATCTGGGGCAAAACCAGACTTTCTCAACCAAGCGAATCTGCTGGTTGATGTACTTGCCGCCATTGCTCTGCTGATACTGTCAGCCGAATCAATGCCCGTCTGGAGGGATTCGCACATAGCGTCTTTACCGTCCTGTATAATATTCAGGAACGCATCCCTTTCTTCTTCCTCCGGGATGCAGTCAGCCGCTGTAGAAGCACACTCCCAAAGTGTATGGCTGAACCTAGCAAGGGTGCAAGTAGCATTAACAGATTTTAACGCCATGCTACATGCTGAAAAGACTTTCTTTGCCATAGCATCATATTTTTTATCGTCCCTGTCCTGTGGGACGGTAGGATAAGCCGTCTTGACATCGGTAGAGGATGCTGCCTGTACCACCAGACTTTCTGGGGATGGGTGTTTAGACAAAAATTCCGGGTCTGTAGAGGATACCCTGTACTTTGTAGACCGTTTTTTATTTACTGCTGGTACGACATCTAGGGTTTCCCAGTTTGTCATGATCTTCCTCTGAAGAGCTTTATGAAAAGGCACCACAGGATCCTCCTGTGGGCCTTTGTCAAGAATATCCGTGAGGTCATCTTGTTGGAAAGATTGTGAAGGTGCAGACCACCCCATAAACTCTGTTATCCTGGCCATTAAGGCTCTATAGGGTGTTTCAGCATGTTCCCCCGGGTCTGGTCTAGCAAACTCCACCTCAGGGGAGGTGTCTAACCCACTTGCCTCATGTAAGGAATCATGAAGATCCTTTAACCTGCGTTCTTCAGAGGAAAATTCCTCTCTAATTGGGGTTCCAGGTCCCTGCAGCTCAAATGTGTCTTCCTGTTCAGACAATTCACCCTCTTCCAATATTGAGGACATAGTCCTCAATTGTTCTGAACTCAAAGGGTGTAAACCCCATTTCCAAGGCTGAGGGTGCCGAACTTGTCATAATCGGCCTCGAAAACGTCGATGTCGTCGACGCCGAAGGCTTCGAGCATGGCGCCGAAAACAAAGGCGGAGGCCTCGAAGACCTCGACAGAATTGGAATTCTACTCGACAATCTCAAAGATATCGACGTAGACGACCTGGGGATAGACACTGGGTGTGTCTTAACCGTGACTTTTCTTGGCGTCGACACCGGTGTCGACGCTGGCGTCGAGTCGACAGACTCGTGTGTCGAAGGTCCCTTCGACAACGGCGTCGAAGACATCGACGGAACCTTCGAGGAAGGTTTGGAGGTCATAGTCCTACTCGAGGGTTTGTGACGCGCTCGAGAGGTTTCCTTCGCCGGGTACTGCGACTCGCAGCGTTTTTGACCTTTGGGTCTTTCGACCAGAGCATCGCTCTCAGCAGTCTTCGAGGGGGTCGAGGCCGCTTTCTCGAAGACGCTCATCATATTTTTGCAGAATTCCTCCCATTCAGCCCGGGAACTATGCTTCGTGGGGCACGGGATTCTCTTTGGCGAAACAGAGGAAGAGGAAGACGGAGAAGGGGATCTTCGACGTCTCCTCTTCGAGTGCTTCGATCTCGAGGAGTGATGAGACCCACTCTGAGATCTGGAGCGCGAATGGTGACGAGGAGACGAATGTCTCGACTTCGTCGACGAAGAAGCAGCTTTAAAAGTCTTACCTTTCTCCAGCTTCCCCCTACGCTCCTTCAGGGCCTTAGATGTCATGGACATACAGTCCTCGCACTCCAAACAATGGTTTTCAGCTCCCAAACACCACAGACACACTCTGTGAGGGTCAGTCAGTGACATCTTTTTCCCACAATCTCGGCATTTTTTGAAGCCGGATCAAGGCGTTGTCGGTTCCGACAAAGAAGCCATTGAGTACAGTATCGAATAACTAGGTAAATAGGTTTAAACTGACAAAACTGAGCAACGGTATTCCGAGGCACTGAGTACGAGCGGAAAAACGGAACTGAGCAACGGGCGCTGCGCGCGGCCTTTATAGCCAGGATGACGTCGGCGTCGATACGGCGGCTGTCGAGGGACATCGACTCGAAGGACGTTGACGCGCAGCGCCCTCTAGAGAGAAAAATTTTCCGAGGCCAGCAGAGCTGGAAGGAGATATCTAAGATGGGGAATACGTCGGAGGACACAATCCCTTCGAAATGGGAAGAAGATGCACTTGGGAATGTGTAGATGGAAGGAAGAGGTTTTACGTAGATGGAAGAATCCGGTTTTGGATAAGCAATTGATGTGTTTGAAGAGTGATAGATCTGTGTCCAGTGTGCATCTGAGGTTTTTTTTACTGAGGTGGTTGCTGGTGCAGGGTCTAGGAATTGAGGCCAGGTAATAGGTTGGGGAATGTTAGGGAGAATTCTCATAAATGTGCTAATTCCCTTCACCTTCGAGACCCTCAGCAACTTTGCTGGATTTTGAGGACTTGATATTTTTTTTACCTGGAAAGCGTGAGAGCCTTTTTTCCCTCCACTCATGTATTTTGATGTGCATTTTACTCTTGTGTTCTTTGATTATGGAGTTTTAAGGTAACTCCATAGGCATCTTTTCATGTGTGTCACACAGCACCCTCAGTGCAGTGACACAGGGATGTCTTTTTAGACTTCCCAAAGGTTTAAATACCTTCTCTGGGATAAACTACTGTTTACCAGACAATGTAAGGTTGAATTGACTTTACTAGTCTTTAAATTCCTAGACCCAGCGCACACAATCTTCCTATAGTGCGCTGGAGGGGTTACCTAGTATCCCTGGTGTCTAGAAACTCACGTAGCAGTCAAATGAAACCCTTTTCTATCGAAATGGTTGGTGGCACTGGTTTACAACAAACTACCATGATTTTTCCCGACCGCGAACACTAGTAGCTAAAAATCGCTGTCTTTTTTCCCCATTTCTTTTTGGAAAGGTCCTTCTAGTGTTTGTCTCTGTGCACCAAACCAGGTTTGGTCCCTTTGTTTCTATGCCTTTGACGGGCTTCAGGACTGAAGACCACCTCTGGCATGAGTGTCCGGGGTGGACAGGAAATGAGGGAGGTGCCCATAAATCCCTGTGCTTAGTCTCCTAGGAGACCCAAATATACTCTGCCGTGATCGGCTGGCTGACTGTCCGGAAAGGACAGCCAGCCTGCTGGGTGAGTGGCAGCTAGGTTGGAATGAATGGGAGAAAACTGTTTAAAAGGAGAGTTTTGTGGACTGGAAAGCAGAGTCGACCACTGGAACGAAAGAACCAAAGACTAGCTGGAAGAGGATGGCTGCTGCAACTCCTGGACTGTTGGTTTGCCCGGTGAAGCCCTGCTGCAGGTCTGAATTGCCAAGTTAATCTCGACAGAGAAGCCCCTTCAAGGACTACTTCTTTCTTTGAGTTGGTGGGACCAATCAATTGGTAGGCCACCTGGATATCATTCTCGGAGCTGGTTAGGATTAACCAGGGGGAAGGACACCAGCTTGTGTGCTTGAATTACAGATACTCTAACTGAAGTGACTCCATTTTGTCCGCGTTTTCCGACGATCCGGTGCAGTGCAGGAGTCCCGACAGCCTCCCTCTTGTCCCCATGACTGAGGCCAGGAACAGTGAGATCTGCAGGAACTGCATCTTGTTCTTCATATGAAGGCACTGTGCCAACCCGATTGAGAGAACTTACCTCTCGCAGTGAAAGTTTGCGGAACTTTCCCAACTTGCAGGCCTAATCAGCTTGTGACCCAACATATGATTCTTTTTCGTACAAACTACTTCTGAGAACTTTGGCAAAGACTTTACCGTTTACTTCAAGAACTGCTATTTCCTCTCCAAGACAATAGTCCATTGACTTTGGCCTAGGCCTATTGAACTGAATAGAGTCCTCTAGTGATCTAAAACTATTTGCACTGCCTAAGAAAGTATTTGTGATCTATTCTGCTAACTTGTGCCTTTTTACTCCCATTGAAAGTAACTGAAATGCCACTTTGCTCCCATTTCAGGGGAGCCTAACTTGTTCAGATACTTATTGGTTTGGTATTGAATTGTGTATAGTATTAAGTTGCCTCCTTCTATTGAATGCTTTCTAAATGATTGTGTAATAAATGAATAAGTGTTTTACCAAGAAATCTTCAGTGTAAGTGTCTACTTGTACCACTGTGATTGTAAGACCCCTGTGTAACATCCTTGTACTGCTCACATTCCCTCTTGAGATAAGCCTGGCTGCTCAGCTCGCTACCACAAACTGTAGTACAGACTTGTACCAAAGGTTGGCGTCGCGCTGATAATATAAAAAGCGTGCGCATAACCACTTGCATTGCGCATCCGGCCCAGCTTTTTCTTCACAGCTTATCACCGCTGATACACCTTCATGGTTTGGAACTGTGTAACTATTATGTAAGCAACTATAGATTTAAATGCCAAGCTTGAAAGTAACTTTGGCTCTGCTCCAAGCCTTTCATTCACCCTCTTTTTTTTTTTTTTTTAAACAGAGGTTATCTATACTTTTCTCTGTAGAAATTCTGATCTTTTGGGATCCTAATAAAAAGGAACTTCAGGCAATGTTGAAGCCCTTCCTTAATGACCATTTTGGACACTATAAATGTATGTCATTGACCAGAAGCCACTTGAAACTAATTGGATGAAAGTTAAATCTTTAAAACTGAATCACAAATAGGGTGAGTCAAACTATGTTTACTTACAAAGGCGCATTTTCAGATTATAAATTAACATGATTTGAAAAACCAATTTTAATTCTTTTATGATTTTGACAACTTTACTTTTGGTTCCTTTTCTGGTCAGAAATCATTTCCTTCTCCTGATGAACCATTGACAGACTCAATGGGGAAACGAGTGTCGAGTTAAGGCTATATTAAATGAACCATAATAAGGATGTGTGGTAGGACAATTGACTTGATCATAAGGTTTGATGATAACACTATGCTAGATATGATTTGTTTTTCCAACTAAATAACAAAAATAAAGAACATTTTTGAGAACACCATCATTGAACTGGATTCTTCCAAAATAAATTTTTTGAATCTAACTTAATCTAAACAATGCTAATTGGATGTTTCATTGACTCACCTTTGAATACTATTAGAAATTAGGTTGGTGCATTGGAGTAACCTTTTCTCAAAACAAAATGTTTATTCACAATGCATCTGTGTAGCAGCCACACAGTCCTTGAGAATTACTCATGTTGACAACCTTGTGCATTTTTCTTTAAATCAATCTAACCCTAGACTTTTGCAAAAGTAACAAAAGCAGGCGCCAAGGGAGAGCTTTTGCAGGCTGCCACAATTTAGTTTTCAGCAAAGGTTGGTTTTTGCTTACACCTGTAGTCCTAATTGTATGTGGTGGTCCCAGAGGGTGCTGCATACAATACTGCCTAACTGGGAAGGAGCTGTATTTTCATGCAGACTAGGATTGAGGTGGTGGTTGGTAGTCATCCAGTAGTCCATATCGGACAGGCAGGATGATAGATGTGTTTTGTTGGAATCTGGCGATTTTGGGATCTTAAGGATGATCTGGGTGTCATCCGCGTAGCTGTAGCAGGTGAGGTTGTGAGAGTGGATGAATAAGGGGAGTGAGTTTAGATGAATGTTGAAGAGGGGGTATGGGCATGCTCCTTGTGGGACCCCTTTTGTTATTGGTCGTGAGGTGGAGGTGAACAGTTGGAGGAGCGTGATTTGTGAATGATTAAAGGGGAGACCCATGAGAGGGCTGTGTCCGATTCCTAGCGAGTGTAGCCTGTCTATGTGATCAATATCGGAAAGCAGCAGAGAGGTCAAGGATGATGAGAGCAGCGCAGCCTTCTGTATCTGTTGTTCCATTTAGGTCGTCCCAGACTGACACTAGGGACGACTAGGGACGACTCCGTTCCTTGGAGTAGTTTGAAGCCATTTTGGTCAAGATCCAGGAGGTTGTTGGCAATAGTGAAAAGGCTGAGCTGCTTTTATGCTGTGTGGTCCATGTTTGGGTATGAAGCAGGTGTTGGGGATGTGTCTGACCGAGGAGTGGGTCGAGTGAAGGCTTGAGGAGGGGTTTGATGTAGGAAGTTCTTAAGGCTTCCGGGAAGGTTCAATGTTAGGGAGCAGTTGAGGATTCAGCGTGAGACACTGCCTGAACAGGTTGAGGCTAGGGTATTTTTGAGGAGGGTGGGCTGGGGTCCTAACGGGAGCCCGATCGGTGGCTTTGTACTAAAAGCGAGAGGAACTCCTGGTGTGAGATTGGAGAGAAAGAAGTGACAGCTTGTATTGAAAGGGGGTTTGGGCGGGGTCAGACTGTTGAAAAGTAGGGGACAGCGGGCTGTGTTCCAATTTAGAGATGATGGTGGAGTGTCTGTTGATCGCGGCATTGTGGAAATGTTCTGATAAATTGTCATATAGGGACTGGGAGTAGGGTGGGGAAGGGGAGGGGCTGTTAGTTTAGTGCTCCTCGGAGAATTGATTTCAGAAATTATTCTATGCAGTTCCATGCTTGGGTTGTGAGAATTTAGGATTCTGCTCCCATTAAATGCTTACTTGGTTTTTCTGATTTCCAATCTATATGGTATGGGTAGTTTTTGCTAGTGTAGTAGAAAAATATCTGCTGGCAACAGTCACCATGGACACAGTTTTAATCACAAAAGTACAAAAGGAAAAGTTATGTTACAAAGTATCCAAACGGCACGTTAAAGTGATGTGTGCAGGTTTAAAAGTCCACCAAATTCATTGAGGGAGACAGTCTCCCAGTACTCAAAATGTTAGGGACTGATCCGTTTCCCCATAGAAGCGAGAAAAAAAAGCAATTGAGGTAATGCAGAGGACTTTGCTGGCAGACCTGACTTTCTGGAGGCAAGTAAACGATAGCAAAAAGGGTATGCCATAGCGCTCTATGGGAGAAAAGCAAAAATCTTTCCTAACAAGGGTGGGTGTGGAATCTGTTGGAAGAATACAGTAGCCATAAGAACATCATGAACAAAAGGTCATTTGCCTTTTCTGCTATTGTAAAAATTCCTCAGAGTCCTCATCCCTGAAAAATACCCAATGTCATACTGACAGGAGGAAACAGTCCAGATGAACAGAATACAAGAAAAGGATTTGAAGGACAGCACAGTCCGCCCACTCAGATATACTCATCAGCCAGAATGGTGAGGTGTTAACACTTGGTGTAATTGTGCAGAGAAGCCCTCTTGGTGTCCAAACTATGAAAACTCATGCCGCTTTAATGGGCTGTGGAGGGTGGAGCGGAACACTGAAAGGTGGAGTATTTGCAGACGAAGCCCAGAAACCACCATGGGAGAAAGTGCCTGGCACAGAAAGTAACATTTTCTTTGGACACCAGGAAAAGTGGAGCAACTGAACATGAAGCAGAGATTCTGAGAATAAGTGATTGCTACTAAGATCGCCACTAAGGTTGAGCAAGCTAAAGTGGAGCAGCCATCGCAGAAAGGTCAAGACCATAGAAAGGTCTGTTAACAATCCAAGGAATTCATCCATTCTCCCCAAGGGGAGAAACCCCTTTTGGGACTAGGGAAATGAGCCCGTTATGCTCAACGCACCCCCAAGGGGTAAGGGCAAGCAGGATCCCATAGGGGTGACCCTCGCTGCCCCTTGGGGGACAAGTAATCCTCAAATCGGATTAGTACTCCACCCCAATCACACAGAGAATCCCCACTGTGTGTTGGTTATATGGGAACTGAACAGTGTTGATCATCCTTATGTTGGGTTTTCAGTATAAGTGGTAGGGGCAGACTTTAGGTTAGATAGAGTAGGTTTGGACATAGGAGTATTTTGTATAGTAGAGACATCCAGACGAGCACCATTATTTTGTTAGGTAGAATAGAGAATTCCATTGCTTTAGAGTTAGGGACGGGGCAGTCCTCATTTTCTTTTCTAAAACCAGATAAATCATTCCAAACAGGACGTCCATTGCGTAGGTCTAACTTATCACAGGCGAAACACAAAGGGCTTACATGGAAACTATGGGATCCAAAACATTACCCCCTTCCGGAGTCCCCTTGAAGGCAGACAGGGCTACAAGGTAGCCCCTTTCCTGTGCTCAAATTAAGGCCTGCTTTGGGTAAAGACCTACTCTAGAACTGCAAAGGTAGGGCATAATGGGACCCTTTGATGGCACCAAATGGAGAATATGGCCAATGACATGTATAGATTGACTTGGTGGTTAAGTACCTCCACCTTGGAGCAGCCCCCTCCCAATTGCAGATTCAATCTCAAAAGCCAAGCATGACAGTTCAGCTGCCTACACGGTGTAGTATACCGCCTGCAAAGATCTTCAATTCTATAGGATACTCAAAGAAGGAACAACAGCATGGCACTGTGTACCAGATCCTCCAGGGTCAGATTGGAGCAATCAATATCAATATTGCACAGTTTAGAGGGGGTGTAGAGGTGGATGCATTCACCAGTTAGAATTACCAGGTAATCACTAGTCTATTCATCAGAGAGCCCCCTCGGGGGACCTCTAGAGCAAAAGATTACACTTGTTCTCATTGAAAGGGAACTGAAGGATCGGGGAATCCCCCCACCTGGAGAAGATAGACAACCTCTCCTGTTTAACTCTCACTCACTCAACATCCCTGAAGGCAGGTAGAATGCATCTGCTATGAGTGTTCCTGCTATGTGAGCAGTTCATCGCCAAAAACCATAAGAGCATGGCCTCCACGAATAGCTTGAGCGACCCCTCGGATATCTCCCACTCGTACTGGAATGGCAGTCACACTGTCCGAGGACACAATCCAAACTCCGATACCAATGATCCGAACAACCGACAAGCTGCCCTCAAATTCCAGCAAGATTTGGATAAATTTCCCATAAGCCACAGAAAAAACTCTAGATAAGTTCCCCAGCCAATCGAAGATGCATAACAAAGGTTAAGGAAAATACATGGCTGGAATAACCAGGATCTGCAAAGGAGGTAGGAGTTGGAGAAAACCACCAATGCAGATCAGGGCAATAGACAAGCAAGCCGTGAAATGGGACCAGTGACTGCAGCAACACAGACCAACATCAGGAGAACCCCAGTCAGGTTTTTTGCAGTTGGCAGGAAACGTGCTGCCATGTTGTGAATGCTTGTTCATAGCTGTTGAAAACATAAGGAGGGAGCGAAAGACCGCTTCAGGTTGACTAAGCACCCCAGTTAATTAAGAGACCATATTATTCTTCCTTGCCTCCCACGTCCATGGCTACCTTGCCCTCTCCTCCCTCCTCGGGTTCCTTCTACACATCCGCCGGGATTACCTCTGATTTGTACCCCTCCCCGGAAGTCTTTCAAAGTTGGCAACCTTCTCCATCTTGCCACTCTCAACTCTTGCTCGGCTGTCAAACACTTCTCTGACATCTGCCACCTCCTTGAAAAACTCTACCTCGACGTCGTCGGTCTCAATGAGACCTGGTTCACGGCTAGCCCGGTCACAAGCTTCGACACTCCTCTCCCTGAAGGCTACAAGATTCTATCTGTGCCCAGATCCAACCGTCCCGGTGGGGGCGTAGCCTTGATCTTCTAAGAGTGGATTCCTGCCGCTGTGATTCCTATGCAGTCCTACTCCTCCTTTGAATTTCTTGTCTGTAGGCTCTTCCCCCCCCAGGTCACTCACCATTGCTACTATTTATCTGCTACCTGGTCAGAGTACCTCCTTCCTCCTCTCGGAGTGAGCCGAACGCTCTTCCTCCCTCCTGGCCTCAACCTCTCAACTCCTCGTCCTTGGAGACCACAACATCCACCTTGATGCTTCCTGTCCCTCCTCCGTGCTCTTGTGATCTCTGCGACTCTTTCTATTCTTCCCTCTGGCCCGACTCACTTTGCAGGGCACACTCTGGATGTTTTCATCTCCTCGGACCTCCCCCTCTATAACCCTTTCACCACTCCTCTCTCATGGAGTGATCACTTTCGCCTCTCCTCCCATCTCTCCCTCTCCACAGCCGAGACCAAACCAGCTCCTTCAAAGCCACCTACCTTCTCGGTCATCCTGCCCATGAAGCCTGTGTCAGTTGAGGCTTTTGCTACCACTTTTACTCCCCCCTCTTCTGGCTGACTCATATCCTGACAGCCCTTCCCAATCTCTACTCTGCTATCTGTCACTCTCGATGTTCTTGCCCCTGTCATGAGGATCTACTTGAAACCCAAAGCCAAGTGCAACTCTTGGTACGAGTCCGAAGTCGTCACCCTTAAACTGAAGTGTAGAGTGGCTGAGAGGAAATGGCTGGCTTCTTGTGCATCGTCTGACAAACTGGCCCGCTGCCTGCTCCAAAGGCAATATCGGATCACTATCCTCACGAAGAAGAGAGCCCTGATCCAAGTCAGTGTGTGAGGCATCTAACAACTCCGCCGAAGTCTACCTCTCCTGCCCCCTCCCAGGCCCTCTGCACGGCCCTGGCTTCTCATTTCATCTCTAAAACCCATGACATCCTGTCCACCCTCTCTTCCTCCCCTCCTCCAGCTTCTCACTCCACTACCTCTGGCCCACCTGCAGCCACATCTCCTCCCCCTCTTCATTTCCTCCGTTCTCCCCCAATAAGATTTCTAGGCAACTCAGATCTATGAAGGTCTCGTCAAAACAGGTTCTTCCCTGTTCGTCCAAAACCATCAAGTAACATATTTGCACACACTCTCCTGCCCTGGCGGACTTCTGCAACCAGTCCTTAGCCACTGGAGCCTTCCCCCTCCCCTCTGAAGCAGTCTCTTGTGCACCCTCTTAAGAAACCCACAGCCGATCCCTCCTGCCCGGCTAACTATCGCTGGATCTCTATCACTCCTTTCCTGGACAAACTCCTGGAAAAGCTGGCCATCTCCCAGCTTAATCTTCACTCTGATTCCGTTGGTTTTCTCCATGACCATAAGAGCAGCGAGAAGCATGGAAAGTGAAGACCTGCTCTCTATCCTTGTTTCTAATCTCCCATCTGTCCTCATCCCACTCAATCTCTCTTCTGCCTTTAACAGGTCAACCATGCCATCCAGCTCAACCACCTGTGTGATAACCTGGGTATCACCGATCAGGCCTTGGCCTGGCTGACGACTTTACTCTCCAATCGACCCTCCCAGGTCCAACTTCGGTCCTTTCTTTCCTTTCTCTCAATACCTGTGGTGTTCCCCAGGGGTCTAACCTCCCCCCTAGCTGTTCAACCAATACCTGGCACCTCTCGCCCACCACATTGCCACTCTCTGCTCCAACTTTCAGTGCTATGTGGATGACACTCAGCTTGTTTTCAGGCTCCCCTCTGCCACCTCTTCTCATCTCCGTCATCCATGAGTTGTGTTCCGCTAACAATCTCTGCCTTAATGAACCCAAGACAGATTCACCTCTACGGCACACCTGCAACCGTCCCATCCCGTCACTTTCTGGCCGCCTCCCTTGGCCTTCTTCCTGTTCCCACCTGTGAGGCTAAGAACCTCTGGGTCAACTTAGACTCCACACTCTCCTATGCTCCTCACATCTCTAAAAAGTCAATCAACTGCACCTCCTCAGAGGTATTCTTTATTTCCTCTCCTTCCCCCAAAAGCTCTTTCTGCTATGGGCATCTGGCTACCCTCCGATTTTGGGCCCAGACTGCTGCCCACCCAGCTACAGTTGTCTGGTAGGGAGGGGAATAAAGCCTGGGAGATTGGTAGCTTCTGGTTTGAGGGATGCAGGTGCAGAGGGAGAGGAGTGAGGTGGGGCAGACAATGAGGCACATGTCAGGCCAGGTTGTGACTTAAGGCCAAGAAGACCGGGAGGTGAAGGAGTACAAGAAGACATGGAGGAAAGTCACGGTGCATGAGGGAGTGCAGGAGAAATTGATAAGTTCAGACAGTGAAGGATACAGTTCAAGCCAATTAGATATATGGCTATAAGTAGGTTAAAACTAAATGTTTAATGTAATTATTAATTTAGGGATACTCTTGGGGAAATATTTTGAGCACTGCATAAAACTTTCTTTACAAGCCGATACTTCTGTATTGCCCAAGAGCATAACACTAGTGGTACACCCATGGTATCTACCTGAAAAGTGTGGCACGCTCCCAGTTATATATAAAGCATGCCCAAGACCAATGTCTTTGCACATCTACTTGGAAGATATTAAGGACCGACGATTACCGCCTTAGTTACATCTTGGCCAGTGCTCTGCATTACTTCACTAATGACGCTGAAATGGCCAGTGCTCTGCATTACTTCACTAATGACGCTGAAAATACTTCATTGCAATTACCTGTGACTTTTGTCCCTATTACCAGAGGGAGGGGGATCTCTTCAGGAAGATCTTTGAACTGGGAGACATCTGCCACTTTTCGCTGTTGTAAAAGGCGAATCTTTTGACGTTTTTGTTTCAAGGCTGACCTCTCCTCTTCAAAGAACGCAGATGAACATCTAATGAAGTACAAAAAACAAAAATGTGGAAAACTGATGAACAGGCTAAATGCAGTTTCACTTACCTGGGGAGATTGATCTTTCTAATTGCAAACTTTAAATCATTAATGTGTGATGACTTAAGTCTTGCATTGGTGATAGCTTGGTTAAAATAAACCTTTAATTTCAACAGAATTTGACAAGGTTTCTTTGTTCCAGGTATTCTAAAAGTATTTAAGTAGGCCACAGTTTACCCCCCCCCCCTCCCACTACATGCAGCTGCAAGAGGACATGCTCTTCACAAAAACAAACTGTCAAAACACTCTTATGCAAGAGAACCAGGCAGCACCTTCTGTAGCAACATATAGGACAGTGAAACTATGGATTTTAGTTCCCCAAACTAGCATTGCTTTTTCAGTTCACAATCACAAGACCATGCACTGATAAGACTCGGCAAGGATGGTCGTATATGAACAGTAGAATAGGAGGATGAATTCCACAAAAATGCGTTTTGCAGCTACAAAAGGATGGTTGCACTGTTTTGCCAAGCACCATTGGGCAAGTTGGAACAGGAGCACCCCTGCTTTTATCAGTGAGGCCCTGCCATGTCCATCCATATTTATATTGTGCCCCAGCAGGAGGGGGCATTATTCCTGAATGGCAGGCTGTGTCAGATCAAGTCTAGGAAATCAACAGACGCTACTTTCAACTGCCTGGAAAAACGCTTGACTTTTGGGCTGCAAAATGTCAAAAATCACTGCTTCAAAATAAACCCTAGCTCTAAGGGCCTAGGTCAATTTAAGTGGATATGTGTCTTAAACAGATTGCTACATGAGAGAAACTCACTTGGGCTGCAAAACCATGTGGGAAATTCAAATGGAAAAGGAAAACCTTTTGAAAGGGACCCGTTTTAAAAGTGTATGTTGGATAAGGCCCTGTCCTGGCCTAGCAATGTAAAGGGGTTTTTGCTGGGAAACATCTATGGGATGTTTTATTTCAATAGGCTTGCTTCCGATTCAGACTGTTAATTTTGTAACAAGACAGCGCAGAAATGTAAAAGTTGTACAGTTTAAATGTGATTTTCGTGGCTTCTAAACAAGAAATTGCGGAAGTCCATAGCATGGATGGGAAACAAACACCAGGAGAATGTAAATCATGGAGAAAGTACATATGGTTAAACGTTAAAAATTTATAGAAATATGCCTCATGATAATATGCACAAACACCTAAACGTGTGGGATTTTGGGTGAAGCGGTTCTTACTAAAATCACGAAAAACTATTAGAAGGTTGAAACAATGGCATACAGACCTGGGAGTTGGACTGCCATGCTCTGCGCAAAATACTTGATGTGCCTATGTAATTTGTTAAGGTCCCACAACTGGGATTTATGTTAAGATTGATTTTGGCAAAAAGGATTGTGGGAAGGCTTTGCACCTCATAAAAATACACCCCATAAACTGAGTCCAACCTCCTAGAGAGGCAACCAACAATGGCTGACCTATCCGGTGCTTGGGGTTAGTTCTAGTTGAGTTCTGCCCAACCCTAACCCCAATGATGTCACCCGCTTTATATAAGTGGTGGGAACTCACAGGGACAGTACACTACTGAATTGTCAGCGCCTACGTATCTCAACATTCCAGATCCACCTTTGCAAGATTCAAGACTCTACTGAAAGGCCAACGCATAGCTGAGCCTATCCCAGCAAGGCCAATGCATAGCTGAGCCTATCCCAGCAAGGCCAAAGCATAGCTGAGCCTATCCCAGCAAGGCCAAAGCATAGCTGAGCCTATCCCAGCAAGGCCAAAGCATAGCTGAGCCTATCCCAGCAAGGCCAAAGCATAGCTGAGCCTATCCCAGCAAGGCCAAAGCATAGCTGAGCCTATCCCAGCAAGGCCAAAGCATAGCTGAGCCTATCCCAGCAAGGCCAAAGCATAGCTGAGCCTATCCCAGCAAGGCAATTGATCCAGAAAACCCCACTAAAATCCCTATAAGAAAGGGAAAAGCTGTGGTACCCTTTTGAGAATATCCTGTGACCAGACCGGCTTTTAGCCCACTACCTGCATGCGCGCTGTACCCTTGCCATCATCCAGTGACCAGACTTGCCCAGCTGTTTGCTGTTAGGAGAGCTGCCTTCCTGTGACTAGAATCTTTTGAGTCCAGAATCCGGTTGGCTGCCCGAATCCCCAAACTCAAGAGCACATTGGGAGTATTTCCCCATACCATAGCCACACAGTGTACCGAATCTGGATACTTTGCCTTTGTTACTACTCTCTAAGAAATCATATCCTGTAACTTGTTTAAGACTGTTAGAATTCTCAGTGCACCCTGTCCTTGATCTCCAAGCGTTACCGCCACTTTTCATTTCGGTCTTGCATAGATCCTAATCCTTAGCAATATTTTGATTAAATAATTAATTTTCCCTAAAGAAAAGGGGTACTGGTGAAGGGTTACAATGGCAGCATAACTTGTATTCACAGGTGGCATTCCTCTTTTCTAGCCATTAAATTTCGTGTAAGTAAAACCTGTCCTTTTTCTTTCAAAACCGATCTTCGCTTTTTAACTGCTTTATTTTCCTAAAATCGAACCTCCTTTCATCTTGAAAATCTCATCCGATTCTTCAGCTATAGTCAATCTTTCCCTTCTATATTGTCCCTGTGATGTGCATCTATCACCCAGCCTAAAAACCGCAATCCGATTGGGTTTTTCACCAGTTTAAAAAAAATAAAAAGTTTGCCATTTAAAGCTGAAAAAGAGAAAAATGCAACTTTTCCCATGTGTAATTTGGCTGCACTGTGTTGTCAATTTCAACCTGCTTTGTGAACTGTATGCCTTTTGTGATCGTTCCCTTATAGTGGCTAGTGATATAACATCCCTGATACTGTGGTAAAACATATGTACATCATTATTTAATTACACATATAATTATTTGTTAAAATCAGTGTCATTTTAGGCCATTGCAAAGGGTTTAAAATCTGTTTTTGCCTCTTATTTTGTGAGGGATTTTGATTTGCTGCCTCATATCCCTGACTACCTGCTGCTTTTTTCTATCCACTTTCTATCCAGAATTCAAGTAATTGTGGGTTAAGGGAACATTGCAAAGGGGAAACCTTAACTTGGGTGCTATCTATTCTAATTCAAAAAGTGCTCCTATTCATTTGTGCTTTGGATTTGTTCTTGTAGAAGGTTGCCCGAGTGTATTTCAGTAGTTTTCGTTGTTATCACACCATTGGTGGTTGCTGCCCACATAAAAAGTGTGTGATTTTCTTTTAAATTAAAATAAATATTGTATTCCACCAACCGGCCAGGTTCATGGTGCAGTGTGACCCGGGATATTTGTAAAAGGGGGTGTGACACGGGTCGGGTATCGGCTCAATTTGAATTCGTTGAAATTAAAGAAAAAGTATTCTAATTGAGCCCTACCTCCTATGCTAAGGGCAAGAGTCCTGATCCAGTGAGTGACACCCGATTAGAATCCTTCACCCCTTCAGTCAGCTTTAAAATCTAACAGGATGGACTCACTCTTCCAGAGGACGATCAATTCAAAACCAAGTGGGATAACAAAACAATATATTCAGTGCTTAGATACTGAATAGATTTGGTGTGAAGTAATATTTGAAAGTACATTACTGATAGTCTGCTGCTAGCGTCATTAGAAATGTGTGGAAGCAGGACTTCAGATAAGGTTTAGAGCATGAGTATGTTCAGGAGTAATTGACACTTTTATTAGCCCCTATTTTTAACTGGAATATTTTAACTACTTGAAACTATATTTGAACAAACAAAAGGTATTTGCTATGATCCATACTTTCGTTGTAACTAGTAATTTCCATTTGACTGATGTGCATTTAACATACCGTTGGTCGCATACAAATGTTTAACTTGTTTACTTGGGTGAAGATGGATTTCCAAGATTTTGGAAGAACACTTTGTATTATTAATAATCAGTGTGATATAGTGAATACACTTTACACATGCATACAACCAGAAATGAATACAACAAATGTGATATCAAATATCTACATTTATAAATACATTGCCAGCAAATATTAAAATATAAATTTGTAAGTGATTCATAATGTAATTCATATTCTTGATGTAGCCCTCTTCAATCTTGTTCCACAACTTTATTGCAACTGTTTGTGCTAGGTTATTGCCTTTAAAGCATCAAACCCAGAAATAAGATTCTTATAAACTCAATACTATGCACAAAAGTACAGAGATGTCAAATATAATTCTACAAGCTAAGCGCAAGAAGTTAAGATGCCCACTTGTTTCTACTGTATCAATTAATGGACATATGCAACGAGAACGTTTTTCCCTGGGTATCCCATGCCATGGCCCCAAAACAGCAAGGCAAGGTAGTGCATTCAATTGTAGTCGCATAATTTGTCGTCTAATTGCATAGGAAGGGAATTTAATGAAATCTGAATTATTGTATTCATATTGTATCGCGATATACTCTTGTGGATGTTTGATCTTACCGATAGATAGTACATTTTGCATATAGTCAATGCCTTACCCTCTTGATCCTTTCCCTTCTCAAAGGGACGAAACTTAAACACTTTGAGGTTTCAGTGCTTAAAGGGCTTATCCATTTCTTAAATGACTATCCTTAAGCCATAGGGCGTAGTGTAGTTTCCTGTATGCACACTTATGTACTGCCTACCTGTGATGAGTCATGTGTGTATTGGTAAAGGAGGGAGGTATATTATGTAAAGCCTGTCTGTACGTGCTGTAGCTGGTGATGTCATGTGGCATGTTGTTGGAATGTTCATGGTGAAGGTTCTCTGTAGAGGCAGTTAGATCCTGCTTGCCTGGGTGATGGGAGCCGGTGTTAAGTATTTACCTTCTTATGTCTTATGTGTAACTGTAAGCTAAGAACTGGTAATAAACCTATCAGAAGTAAGAGCCTGGAACCTGCTTCATTACACACACAAATAGCTGACTTAAGGGGATATCGTCTATGGCAATAAGTTTAGTCAAAAAGAGACATACATTTAGTTTGGATAATGTACTTCATGAAGTTATACCCAGTTTGTGTCTCATCAGTTGAACACTAATGGAATTTGGCAAGCCTAATGAAGGTTACGCCAAAATGTACCTTCTAATCGATCCAACGACTCAAGTCTATCAGGGGATGAGCATTCTATTCCAAAAGAACAAGTTACTTACCAACTGTAACGTTCTTTCGACTGGATGTTCCTCCCACGTATTCCTCATCTTGTGATAGGCTCCCATAGCAGTAGCAATTTTGGAGGCGGGAGCACTAATTTCAGTTTGTGGACAGAATGCAGAACTGCCTTGGCAAATAACCCCTCATTAGAGGAGGCAGTATCCAAACAATAATGTTTAACAAAAGAATGTATTGTTTTCCAGGTTGCAGCTGCAAAAATATCTGCTGCCGGGACTCCCCTCTTTAGAGCCGCAGAAGTAGCCATTCCCCTTGTAGAATGGGCATGAAGCCCATCTGGTGGTTCTTTTCCCGCTAATCTGTAGCATTCAACTATGGCTAATATGATCCAGCGGGAAATGGTCTGTTTTATTACAGATCAGCCTAATCTATGACTAGTATAACCCACGACTAGTTGGTCATCTTGTCTCAACTCAGCCATCCTTGATATGTAAAACCTAAGAGCCCTCTTGGGATCTAGTCTGTGTAATCCCTCCTCTTCCTTGCCCAGATGAGGAGGAGGAGGAGGAGGAGGAGGATAAAAAGTTGGTAATACTATTTTTTGTGACAAATGGAAGTCCAAGACTACTTTTGGCAAGAACGAAGGTTGAACTTTAAGGACTAAAAAAACAGTATATGGTGGTTTGCATGAGAGAGCCTGAAGTTTGCTAACCCTGTGGGCTGAAGATAGGGCCACAAGGAGGACAGTTTTTAGAGTTAAAAGCCTCAACGGACATGAATGCAGAGGCTCAAAAGGTATGCAAGTCAAGAATTTTAGTACTAAATTTAAATCCCAAGTTGGTACATGAAAATGTACTGGAAGGTATACATTAGTAAGTCCTTTTAAGAAGTGAATTAACGGTATTTTGAAATATGAAACCTCTTCTGAGGAACGCTTGAAAATGGACAGCGCAGCAAGGTATCTTTTGATTGTTCCTATCTGGATCCCCAGATTAGCTAGATGTAGCAGAAAAAAAACACCATTGGGGTGCCACACTGAAAAGGGTCCACATCCTTGTCTTTGCACCAGTTACTAAACCTGTTCCAGCAACATCGGTACAAAGATTTTGTTGCTGGTAATCTGGCTGAAAGCAAGATTTCCATTGTGTCATCCGGAAGATCCCAATCCTTTTATATCAACCTCTCAGAAACCATGCGTGAAGGTTGAGTGTCTTGCCCTCTGGATGGAGAACCAGAGAAGATCCTCTCTTTGCGCAAGACGTATTGGAGGGCAGATGGACATGTCAAGAAGGTCTGGGTACCACGTCCTCCTTGCCCAATCCAGGGCAATTAGGATCATGGTTTTCCTGAACTTTCTCAACCTCCTGATTACTTGAGGAATCACGGGGACTGGGGAAACGCGTACAACAGTGGAAATGTCCACTCTACTACGAATGCGTCTCCCAGAGCTCCTCTGAGGAAATTCCCTTGAGCAGTACTGATCGCACTTCCGGTTGATCGCGGTGGCAAACAGATCCACTTGAGGGGTTCCCCAAAGGGCGAAGATCTCCAGGAGGACTTCCTGAGCCATCTCCCACTCGTGAGAGACCGTGCTCTGCCTGCTCAGAGCGTCTGCCGCCGTGTTCTTCTCTCCGGCTAGGTGAATTGCCGATAGAGAGATTCCTTCTCGTATTGTCCAGAACCACAGCTGCATTGCCTCTCTGCACAGTGGTAGTGACCCTACTCCTCTTTTGTTGAGGTAGTACATGGCCACCGTGTTGTCTGTCATTATCAGGACATTCTTTCCCTGTACAGAGGGCAGAAAGGCCTTCAGAGCTAGTCTGATTGCCCTCTGCTCCAACAGGTTGATGGGTAGTTTGGACTCCGATGGAGACAAACGACCGCTGATTGTCAGATCGCTGGTGTGTGTGCTCCGCACCCCGTGAGTGAGGCGTCCGTCACTACTGTTAACTCCGGCCATGGTTGCCAAAAAGATTCTCCCTTGAGAATGTCATCGTTGCAAGCCCACCATAGAAGATCCTAAGCAACTGCGCTCGGGACTTGCAGAAGATCCGACATATTCCCTGAGAACTGGGACCACTGAGTTCTGAGTGCCCATTGAAGGGATCTCATTCTCAACCTGGCCTCTGGTACTAGGAAAATGCAGGATGCCATGAGGCCGAGCAACCTGAGAAAATCGAAGGCCGGTAGACGTTGGGCATTCTGGAACTTCGTTACCATCTGCTGGATGTGGAGAGCTCTCACTTCGGGAGGCGAGGCTTTTCCCGAGGAAGTGTCCAAGACTGCTCCGATAAACTGGAGCTTCTGGGATAGTATCATGTGGGACTTCTTGAAATTGAGGGAGAAGCCCAATTTGTGAAGGAAGTGGCAGGTGATCGAAAGATGTTCCTGAGCTTGTTCTGGAGAACTTGCTTTGATCAACCAGTCGTCCACGTAGGGATATATGTGAATACCTCCTCTCCTGAGACTTGCTGCCACAACTGCCAACAGTTTGATGAAAACCCTTGGGGCGGAGGTCAACCTGAATGGCAGAACTCGAAACCGATGAGAATTGCCAATCGCGAACCTCAGGTAGTTGCTATGCTTTGGATGGATTGGCACATGAAAGCATCCTGAAGGTCCAATGATACCAACCAATCTTGGAGTTGGAGAGCCTGAAGGATCTGAGAAAGTCACCATCTTGAACTTGCCCTTCCTGAGGAACTTGTTCAAGTTTCTCAAGTCCAAAATGGGTCTCAGTCCTCCGTCCTTTTTTGGGATGAGAAAATATGGCGAGTACCAACCCCTGTTCCTCTCCGCTACAGGTACCAGTTCTATGGCACCTTTCTCTAGCAGGGTTAAAATTTCCTGCAACAGGAGCGTATCCGGAATTTTGGCAGAGTTGGCTCCCGGTGGATGATTCTGAGGCCTTTTTAGAAAGGGGAGACAGTAACCTTGGGCTACTGTTTACAGTGTCCAAGCATCTGAGGTAATGCCCCACCATTCCTTCAGATGTTGAGAGATCCTGCCTCCCACTGCTGTTTTGTGTAACAAGGTCTCAGAGGGATTTGGAGGCGGCTGCAGGAGTGGCTGACGGTACAGATGCCGCTCCTGACGCTGATTTTGCACCTCTTCCTCGTGCTCCATGAGGGAAGTTTCTTTTGCCCCTTTGAGAAGCCTGTCCTCTTCCTCTACCAAAAGAGGAGTAGTATCGAAAAGATTGATCCCTCCAGGAAGATGAGCCGGAATAGGTTTGAGAGGCTGGCGCAAAAAGGCGCTAAGTGATTTAGCTGCTGTTTGAGGTCTGAAGTTTTTCTAGGCTTTTATCAGACTTTCTGCCAAAGAGCCTCAAGCCATCAAAGGGCATGTTGAGGAGTCTAGCTTGTACGTCTGGTGCAAACCCCGACTTCCTCAACGACGCAAATCTGCGCAGCACAACGCTTGCAGCCATGGATCTGCTGATACTATCAGCAGTATCCAGTCCAGACTGGAAACATTCCCCCATTGCCTCCTTCCCGTCTGACTACATTCTGGAAGCTTTCCCTTTCCTCTCCTTCCAGAATATGATCTGCCGCCGCCGAAATACAGTCCCACAGGGTATGGGTAAACCTGGCTAGGGTACAGGTGACATTTGCCGACTTAAGTGCCATACTGCCTGACATGAAAACTTTACCTACCCAGGCATCAGCTTTTTTATCCTCTCCATTTAGAGGGATAGTTGGATAAGCAGTTTGTTTTGAAGTAGATGCTGCCTGAATGACTAAACTCTCTGGAGTCAGATGTTTATTCAAATATTGAGGACCCGTTCCAGCGGGTCTATATTTTTTTGGAAAAGTACTATCCGCAGCAGCAATAGTCTCTGGTTTCTCCCAGTTTTTCTCCGCAGTCCTTTGAAGGGCCCTGTGGAAAGGGAGAACAGGATCTTTCCGAGGTCCCTTGACGATTATATCCGTCATGTCATCTTGTTCAAAAATGGGTGAAGTATTACCCCAACCCATATGGTCATAAGGCCCCTGTACCCAGTATCTGCATGCTCTGCAGGATCAGGTTTGGCGAACTCTAATTCGGGGGATGTGTCAACTCCACTGGCAGAATGTAGAGTATTACTCGGGTCTCTCATTCTAGATTCCTGGTCAATAAGTTCCTCAGGAACTTGTCTTGTACCATAAGTAACTCCCAAAGGAGTAACCTCGTCTTCTTCTGAAGCAGAATTCATAAATTGCTGACAGATTTGAAAAGGTCTGACCTGGGCAAAGGAGTGAATCTCCTTTCTTCCTCTTCCATCTGCTTCGAAGGAATTGGCAAATCCTTTGAAGTTGTCGAAGAGGTCTTTGAAGATGACTTCAATAATGGCGTCGAGGATGTTATTGGCTTTGGAGTCGAAATTATCGACGCCGAGGGCGTCGACGAAGTAGTCAAAGCCTTCGACGACTTGTGTTTCTTGCAAGTCACTGTAGAAGTGCTCGACTCTCGAAGAGTCTTCGACGGTTTTACGTCGACTCGAGTTTTTTTGGATTCCTCGACGCTACTGGTCTTTGCCATGGTAGCGTTGGACTTCCCTTTGTCGTCCAATGGAGCGGCTTTGGGGGTATGGCTTTTTCGAGGGTCTTTCGAGGGGGACGGGCCGCGTTCTCGAAAACCTCCATCTTTTTGCAGAATTCTTCCCACTTACTGGGAGAATCCGATTTAGTCGGACAACAAATTTCTTTGGTCGACTCTGAAGAAGGAGATCTATGTCTCCTCTTAATTTTTTTCAATGATGACGAAGTGTGTCTCGATCTACTCCTAGATTGAGATCTCTTTGAGTGCCTATGGCGATCCGATTCCTTAGAATCAGTCTTCTTGTGTCTTTTTGACGTAACCTTTTTTGAGGCCTCCCTCCCCACCAACAGTTTACCTCTCCTCTCACAAAGAGCTTTCTCGGTCATTGATTGGCAGGGCCCACAGTCGTCGGTTCGGTGACTGGAACCGAGGCACCAGAGACAAATCCGGTGGGGATCGGTGATCGACATCTTAGACCCACAATCTGCAACCCAGTCCTGGGTGTCGAAGGCGTTGAAGATGACATTATCTTCACAGAAAATAGAAGTGTGCCGTTCGATAGCGAAGCAATCGGAAAAACGGTACTGAAGCAACAGGCGCAGCTCAAGCTATTTATACCATCAGTGACGTCGACAGAGTACGGAGTCCGTCGAGGGACAATCGACGCCACAACCTCGAGCACAGCGCCCTCTGCCGAGAATTTTTTTTTCCGAAGCAACAAAGCTGGAGATAACGAATTATCACAAGATGAGGAATAAGTGGGAGGGCACAATCCATTCGAAGTAAGAATATCAAAAGGCTTTATTCGTACAATAAACAGCCCACTATAGCCAAACCCTCAATAGCAGCGGGTGAAATCTTTAATTTTGTCAGCTTTGCTAAGAAATGTAGTACATCTAAACTCTTGATCCATCTGGCTCTGCTACTTATTTGCTTTGTTCATCCCCAGGTAAATTTAGTTGAATACTCAAATTCCAATCCCTGAATTATCCAACTTTCAACAGTGGCAGCTCGATCACTCTTAAATACCAAGTGTTGGGTTATCATAGAGTTTATAATAAGGTTATGGGTTCGAGTAGGTAATTAGTGCACTTAATACTAGTTTTATGCCAGTGCTTGTATGGTCTAATAAAACTATGTAATAGGCATAGCCAATCCATTGTGCCCGTTGCCCCACTATTTTTGGTGGGAAAGCATTCAATAAAAAAAATAAATCAATAGCATATCTGCGATATACAAATTAAAAGGGGGTGTGAGAAAGCACCTCTGCTTCAGACCCAGATTGGTAGCAATTGGCTTGGAGAGTTTCCCAGTACTGTCCAGATGAATCTGAACTGTATTATTGATAGAGAACAGTGGAACCAGTTTAAGTAAATATATTGGAATTTTCCAATTGATTGGTTTAGTCCAGCGGAGCAATCTATCCACTTGATGAAAAGCAGGACTGTAATCGACCAAGATGATGTATAAAGGAGCACTACTTCCAGCGGAGGCTCTCAGTCTTCAAAACAAGAATATTGTGGCTGGTCGAGCAATTTCTTAAAACCAGTCTAATGTATTCGTACCCGGCGAGAGTCAAGCAGAATGTAAGACATTCTGATTGGCTCTCACGGGGCGTTACCTGGACGAGAATCCCTCGATTTTCAGCCGGGATTCCAGCCGCTTTGTCCATGGTAGGGGGGCGTGGCAGCCCTTCAGCCAATGAGGCTTGAGGTGGAGCCATCCCCGCTGCGAGCCGCCACACGGCTGGAAGCTGCCATCGTCCCCCACCAGGGATTCAGGTACCTTTTTTTATTTTTATTTCTTTTCCCTTCTCTGCCCCTCCCGCCCCACAACCCCACTTACCTTCTATTCGGACGTCTTTCGGGAGCGAACGCGCTGGGAACACTTCTGTTCTGATGGCTGCCATGGAAAGGGAAGACTGACTCAGTTTTCCCTTCCCGGCAGCTATTTTATGTGTTATATTCTTTTTTTTTTCTGTGCCGAAATGCTGCAGCTTTTCGGGACAGAAAAAAAGCTTTTAGTGCCCCGGTCTTGGGCCGGGGTACTAATAGCAATATTCCCCAGTCGCTCAGGGCATATTGCTCAATTAAGGAATGTATTATCCATTGCCCATGACAGAGGGCCTCGAACAATGGAGGCAAGAATCTGGCCGGGTACATCCAACATCGCCAATAAGCAAAAGTTAACTGGTATCAATGTATTTCCCATTATATGGACTGGCACCAATGTATCTAGAATGTGCCATCAGTTAATATTTTAAATAATCGATGTAATATTGGAACCCAAGTGCCCAAATTGGACAGCGTTGGAAAGGCCATCAAATCCAGGTGCTCGAGATTTTTAGTTTCATTATAACTGCCGCAATATTTTCTTCTGTTATTTAAAAAAAATAATCTCTAGCGGGGGACAAATGGCAGCCTCCAGTTATGTGGAGGCTCGCAGAGGGATGGCCTGCTTCGAGCCTCCTCATTGGCTGAGGGGATGCCACGCCCCTGTCGTGGACAAAGCGGCTGAAATCCCGGCCACGCATCGAGGGATTCTCGGCGAGGTAACGACCCGGCTAAAGCCAATCAGAATATGTTACATTCTGCTCGACTCTCGCCGGGGATTAATATGGGCTAATGCATGTATGACAAGCTGCCATTAAGCATTGAGTATTGACATTTCAGGCTTCTTTAGCCAATTTCTTTACAATTGCCGAATTTAATTTCCTACATTATGCAATACCTGGTTGTTTTTAGTTATGCATTTAATTTCACGTTGCGTAATACATTTCTCAGAAGCAATTAGAGCATCATACATATTTTTCTCTTTTTATAGTTTAAGGCAAGCGCCCAGAGTTCCTATTGATCCAAAGTGGCTAGTCAACGAATACATCCAATCATACAGGCCCTCAAGTGTGCAATCTCCGGATTTTGGGATAACATCATTATGGTGAACAGAGACATATTTTAGACAAACCCAATCAGGGTGAGGTAGAAGAGCAGCAAGGCTTAGACTCATGAGTGGGTGAGAGACTGGTCTATGACTACAATGAGTCCCCACAGATAAACACCAATAATTCCAGTTAGAAAGGCAAGTACAAAATATGCATTAATTTATTAGGCCTTTAACCCGTAACTGCCAAGGGTTTTCCCGCCAGTGCCAAGGCCTTTTTTGGTGATTTCGGTATGTCGCCATTCAATCCCTTATAAATTTGTTATATGAGATCTCAGCCAAATTTGCACCTTTTCTTCCCAAATGTAGGCGGTCAAAAAGGTATGTGGTGGACATGGTTGTCCCAGTAAGGCAATTGCTTCTGTGAATTTTGAGAAAAGCAATGCCCCACTACATTTCCCCCCCCCCCCCCCCCGACTCTTCCAGTTAAGAAATCACACAATTTTTGTAATGTTTCACTAAACAAGCAATACCACAATCCAAAAACGGAGCCATGGTAAACAGGTTTTTTTTTTATGCTGGTGGCCTAAACAGATGTACTTTGCATGTGTAAGGGAAACAAGCATGGTGAGGAAGGGCACACATACATTTTTTTAAATAACAGAGGCAGACCTTTTGAAGGGTGGGTGATTTGTGCAGGTTACAAAAGTTTATAGTGCCTAAAGCAGCGACTAAATGTAGGTCATATTTGGGAAATGAAAGGGTTGTGCGACAAAGTGCAGCAGCAAATGTTCAAAAAAGTTATGAAAACTACGCTAACACAACAAGTGTCCTACCTTCCCGCGTTCCCAGAGTTGTTGCAGCGAAAAAGGTACCTCATGTGTGGGTGCACCTACCTGGGCAAAAAGGGAAGAGGCTAAACCACTGGTAAGCCCAAAAGGGTTTGGGGAGCCAACCTACAGATTTGGGCCTGGGGTGTCGCAGCCACCAAGTAAAACAGGGAACCCAATGCATTTCAAAAAAGAAGACAGATGGGAATCCATAGAGGTCTGGCTTACGAAATTGGTCCAGAATGTATTACCCACAAACCCTGGCAAAGACCTAACTTTAGGAGAAAAAAAACCACACAATTTTCAGACATTTCCTGCCTGGAAACTACTGAAACACGCCGCCAACACCATATATCCTACCTTCACACATTTCCACAGGTGCCCGGATGAAAACAGTACCTCACATGTGTGGGTTCACCTACCTGGGCGGAAAAGAAAAAAAGTGTCGTCTGTCCTCAAGTCCAACGGCAGTCCCAGGGAGCCCCATGAGGGGGCCCCGTCCGTTACTAGGGAAATTCTGTAATGCCGCCTAGCCAAAGCTCCAGGATGGTCTGGGGTGATGTCCTTGGCCTTGGGTGGTTGTCCCTCATATGGGTTGACCGTCCACAAGTCCAGCAGTGGTTTCAGGGAGCCTGAGCAGACTCCCAGTCCTTTCCCAGAGGGAGAAGGTGCAACTCAACCAAGCCAGAGCTCAAGGATTGTCGGGTGATAGCCCAGGCCTTGGGCGCCCGTCACCCAAGTGTGTCGGCTATCCCGAAGCCCAGCCTGGAACTCTGGCTGTATGCCAATACCTCCCTGAAGGGAAAAGCTGCAATGCAGCCCTGCCAGAACGGTTGGAGGGGATGCCCCCGGCCTTGGACATCTGTTTACCATGTGGGTGTACCGTCCACAAGCACAGCAGCAGCTCCAGATCTGTGCCCAGCAATGCTTCAAAAAAAGGTGTCATTGGAAAGGGGAGAGTCTCCCCTTTCCAATGACATCTCCCTCGATCTGAACGGAATAGTGCCGCAGATCGAGGGGGAGAAAGGTGGAGACTCACCTTCTCATTTCACTGCGGCAGCCGCAAATGGCTGCCGCAGTGAAATTTACTTTGTTTCACGTCGGCGTACATTATGCACGCCGACGTGAAACTGAAAGAAAAACAGACCCTGGACCATGATGAGGAACCTCCTCATCATATAGCCTGGGGGTTGGATTACACTTTTGTGCGTTCCCTGCTTTGCAGGGTTCGCACAAAATTGAGTGGCAAAAAGGACAAGCTATCTCGTCCATGGCAACAGGAACGTAATGCCAAGGACGAGATAGCTCATCCTTGGCACTTGAGCTACAATGCACACTAAACAAGTAAAAAAAAACCTAGTCAAATATCGTCATGCCAACACTTATAAAACAGATATATACGTTCACCTTTAAGAAATATAGGAAAGCATTCAATTCAATATCCAGTGCAACACAGGTGAGTACTTGGATGCATTAGAACTAGAGAAGGCACTTTAGAATAATCATAGAACAGTCCCTAGCTTTTATAAAGTCCAACCTCAGATGATTTGGGGCTTTGTGCTCAAAAGCCACCAGTTCCAAAGTATATACTTCAGTTTGGTTTATGAAGAGATTGGTAATGCCAGTGCTTTTGATTAAAAGTTGGATAAAGTCAGGAAAGTAATTCACTCAATTCCAGACACTAGAATACATCCAAGAAAGTTATCCGACCGTCCCTCCACAAACGAAAGTCAGTAAAGTGATTTTAGGGACAGGACTTCACGGCCATGTATCTCTACGGAGGACAGAAACAGGTATGCTAATTTACCCCAGACCCGGATTTCTCCACAGACCATGGTGAGGTCCCAGAAACCGTTAGGGACATGGCCTTCTGTGCTTGTTCCGGTTGAGGAAGGCCCAGGTGTCACAGGCGATGAAGTCACTTTCAAACATAGAATTTGGTTCTGGATGGTCGCTGTGCTTAGGAATTTGTTCTAGACAACTTACACAAAAACACCAAAACAAATTAAGGATGCAGTCTTCTGCACAGCAGACCACATCACAGAGTGAAGGATTGCAATGGGAGTCAAGACGGTCAGGCGGCGACATGTCAGCATCAATGGACAAAGTACCAGGCCGAGCACAGCTTAAGTGTATGCAAGAAGGCTTAAAACGCAGCACGGTGTCTTGTTACACACAAAAGATGCTCCAAGCACCAAGGATGCACTCTGAATGGCAACAGCTGCAATGAGGTAGCCCAGGAGAGAGCTAGTCAGTCCAGCGGTTGGTCCAAGGACACTTAGGCACAGATCGTTGATGCCCTACCCGTTGATCTAAGCACCAATGAGGGTCTTCATGAGATCAGTCAGAGAAGCAGGGTTTCACTGGAACGTCAATGGAGTTGGTGCAGATTCAGCTCCAGGGGTTATCAACGGGCTGCTCTTTGTAGAGGACATGGCTCAAACAATGATGGGACGAATGGCTGCAGGAGCCCCTTCTGTCTAAAATTTGAGATTGAGCTCGCCCAAGCCCACCTATGGTCAGGATCTGCAACATTCAAACATCCAGTGGCTATACAATCATGGATAGCCGCTAGCCACATCTGCTCCGCATCAGACATTAGGCACCTGAATGTCTACTGGGACCAGACTGTCCCAGCCCCCACATCTGGGCTTACACACAAACCGCCCCTTGGCCTGCAAAAGCAGCATCTTAACCCATGAAAGGGCAACCAATATTTTACATTTCCTGACCAGAGTAGGCAGGAAGAAGGCCAAAGAACAAGCATAAACCTTGTGGCACTGCCATGTTGGGGTCCAATACACTTTGAAATTATTTGCAGTAAATGCAAAAGTGCAAGAGTAAAACATTCCAAAAATGGTACTAAAATAATTGCTGCTCATGATAGGCACATTGTAAAAGTAACCAAAAAGCTATTGCAGAAAAGGTCAAAAGGATATAAAGAATATTAACGGCACTTCACTGTAAGGTGATGTGTGCAATTGTAACACTACAAAATATTCACAAAGACAGTCGCTCAGTACCGATAGTCTTTGGACTGATCAGTTTCCCCATACGAATGAGCAAAAGTGTAAGGGGAGTAAAACAGGCGGCTTTACTTCCCGCCAAAATGTCAGGACCGGAATCTAAAAGCAAAAAGTAAGAGTGTTGCATATAGGTTTATGAGAGAAAAGCTGCTAAACCGAACATCTTTCCTAATAAATTAATGCTATACTTGAAAAGAATCAAATTAGCTGCAAAACAGAAATCAAATGCCAGGACAAGACACCTGCTAGTGTAAAAGAATGAACAGCAACGAACGAAAGCATAATCACAAATCTCTTTTGCACTTCAATATATTTATTCGTTTAATTATCGTAGATCAAGCTAAAAAAAGTTCACATTAAAAAACATTTAGTACAAATTCCCTTGCAATGAAATAAACATTAATGTTCCTTAATTACAACTGAAGCACAAAACTCTCACAACACGTTTCACAAACATTCTTCATTACCCACTTATTGGAAGCTTCTTCAGAGTCACTGCGAACTGAATATCGGAAAGTCAATTGTTGAATATCAAAATAATAGTCACTAAAGTTTTTATACAGTTTACAATCTAAAGATGAAATACTGAAGCCATTAGTCTAGTGCTTCAAATGATATGGTTTCTTCAATAAACAACTACTTCAATAGGCAATATGAGTTAAACCTACTTTATCCAACAAACTGCTAATCTTTAAATGACATGCATAACATTGTCCATCAAAGGGGAAATATCCCTTGGAACACTGGGCTAGTACCTTGATTAGATTTTCATCTTTAGGAGATTGCAAATTATATTACACAATCAAGACTGACCGTTAATTAATATTCAGCAATTGACTAATAGGTGATGTAAATTTCAAATTGATTTTCAACGTATTCATTGTCAAGAATTTCTCCAATTCTTCTTTGGTGTTTCTCCAGATTAGTATATCACCAATATAGCTACAATACATTACTATTGAAGATCGCAACATATCCTCAGTCCAAAAATACAGTGCCTCAAATGTGGTCATGTGCAAATTAGCTAACCTGGGAGCGAAAACTGTTCCAATTGATGCCCCCTCTCATGCTGACAAAAAAGAAATGTTCTAAAACCAAAATACTTGTAATGCTGCAAATCCGTAAACTTTGCCAAAAACAGTCGGCACCTGTTGTGCCCTGAATCTGCTAGTCAAACTCTTGCAATACATATAAAGCTTAATCTGGAGGAATATTTCTGTGTAGAGATTCTATGTCTAACAAGACCAACAAATCAAAGGATTAAACTGTACATCTTACAATAGTTTTAGAACTTCCTTTGAATCCTGTAAATATGCTTGTCACTTGACAAAGATTTGATTAATTATTCAACACATTTTTCAACCAGTTCAAACAGAGAACTGCATGCTGAAATGATTGTTTCCCCAGTTGGCTTCCACATTGATATTAAATGTAAAGTAAAGCCAGTAGTGTACAGTTGTTATTTAAGCAAATGAATTCATTCTCTTGAGAGCTTAAAAACACCTTTATTAAAAACAGGCTCTATAATATAGCTTTAAAGACCTCACATGAGGGCCGTACCGGGAGTTATAAGCTCTGACGACAGAGTTAAGGCCTGAGTGTAGCGAGAGCCTTTAATGAGGTAAGCTTTCATAGCGGGGTAGGCAGGGAAGGTGATGAGGAATCTGCGAGAGAAGAATCCATACAGAGAACATAGCAGCCAAGTAATTTCTCCTTCACTGGATTGCATTCTCCGACAGATTACTCATCTTGCTGGACTCCCAAAGCAGTAGCAAGTTCCGGTGGGGGGATGGAAGTTCAGACCAATAAACTCTGCAACACCGCTCTCCCAAACCAGCCACCTCTACCCCAGGGCAAATCCAGGCCATATTTGGAAAACGTGTGGAGAAACGACCATGTTGCGGCCTAATGGATCTTACTTACATGCACTCGCCTGTGAATCACAAAGGAAGCTTCCACATTCCTAGAGGAGTGGGCACCGATTTCAGGGTGCTGCCTTCTTGTAACATAACCAATGCACAAAATTATTAGAGATATAGTAGTTACTGTCTGGATTGGGAAAAAGCAACGGTTGATCATCTCGCCTCATGGCAGCCATCATTAACACTCAACACCGTCTTTGGGTCGAGTATATGGCTCTCATAGTCCTCCGTGGATGGAAGAGACCGTGGAAAGAAAATACTGGAAACTCCACCCTCTGGGAAATGTGGAAAATCCAAAACAACCTTTAGGTAAGATTTTGGGTCAGACTTTCATCGAAAACGTCTTTGAAAAAGTTCAGAAAGGGGGCTTACATGAAAGTGCCCGACGCTCGCTAACACCCTTAGCAGATGTAATGGCCACCAGAAGGACAGTCTTCAGAGTGAGTAGCCGGATAGAAGTAGAATGCAAAGGCTCAAACGGAGCTGCAATCACAAATTTAAGAAACAGATTCTGATTTTAAGGGACCAAATTGTGTTGAGTAGAGTATTTTACAAGGCCCTTCCAAAATTGGGCCATTGATAGAATGGAGGAAAATGAACCTTGTCCAGGGGAATCTCTTAAGTAAAGACAAGGCAGCCAAATAGGCTTTGACTGTGCCCATGTGCAGCCCCAAAAAAAACAAGCATAAAAGAAATTCCATCACAGAAGATGTAGGGCACGAAATGGGGTCTGTCCATCAGCCTCTATATCATGCCTCAAACATTCTCCACCTAAACGAAGGCCTGCGTGTTACCAGCAGCACCGAACACCACCTCAGTCAGGTCCAAGTCCTTATATCTGGTTGCACGTCAACAGTTTGACGTACGTCTCCCTCTATATAATTCGCCCCTTCTACTCCCTTAATTTAAGGCAACACTTCATTGTGTGCCATCGACTCGCCCGTCTCCCTGCAACGCCAGGGAGTGGTGATGGTGAACCAGCGCCACAGGGTCCGTTTTTCCATTTCTTTATTTTCCACAAAGCGGGGAACACCCACGCAACCCTTGTTGGCTGTAATGGGAACATAAGGCATAATTGTTCGACTATTTCATCCCCACCATACCACCAAGGTGACAGACACCACTCACTGAAGCAGCCCTACAGCCCATAACTGGATGAAATTGCCAAAGTACTCATGAAGAGGAGACATGGTTGAACATATATATATATATATATATATATACATATACACACATATATATTCAGTAAAAAAAACTTGTTAAAGGGACGTGATGTCCTGGGTGTTCGTGTTAGTAGTGCACAGTGGCACGAGTTCTGGTTGCTTATCTTACCATAACTGCCGAATTTCAGGGGTTTTTCGGTTTTACTTTGAACCATAATGTCCCTTTAACAAAGTTTTTTCACTGAATTTCATAGGTTTTTAGTAGCGCAACTTAACCATAACGTCCCTTTAACAAAGTTTTTTTACTGAATTTCATAGGTTTTTAGTAGCACAACTTAACCATAACGTCCCTTTAACAACGTTTTTTTACTCAATTTCATAGGTTTTTAGTAACACAACTTAACCATCCCTGACTTTAAAAACATGTAACATAGAACATACTGAATCCCTAGCTAGTGATTTCGATGTCCACGGACTACCGCCATGTCCACGGACATATTGAAAATCTGAGCGTGGTGAATGTAAATTTAAATAGTGTGCCCCATTTCCCCTTTGAGGTTGGCTCTGAAAAGAGACTTTTTTGGGTTTTTTGCAGATACTTGAGACACCTGTTATTTTATATTTTTTTTTCTTTTTTTCTTACTTTACTCCTAAAATCTTCACATAACCTTCTCCAAAGCAACCCTTACATTCCAAAACAGCATGGCATTTCCCATAAAAGATAAGGAAATGCCATCTTCTTTAAAATAAACAGCATTACTGGAATCAATATTCTCATTATTACAGAAGAACATACCAGCTCTAAGCATGAAGGCACACATGCCTTGGTTGATTACACACCTAGCATTGTTTTGCTGAGGACAAAAAACTGAACTATTGTCCCATATTGCCCTAGGTAGTAATCCAGAAAAAATTACTTTGGCATTTGGAAGGATGTTCATTACTGCTTGAACCAAGTGTTCCAAATCTGCCAACAAAGTAGGGGCACTGACATAGCCCAAACGGAAAGCACCATAGTGCAAAACTACCACATGGGGACTGTTGATCCTGCCCATATCTTCACAAACTTGTACAAATCCCTGTACATTGCAATCAGGTACAGTGCTCCACACGACTTCCACTCCTTTACCATCAAAATTCTTTGCAACATGCCTGCATTGAGCATACTGTTGTAAACCATGCACAAACCTATCTCCGAGCACCAACACCCTGACTTTCTCCACTTCTGTCATCTTCACAACACAAATCCACAACCTCAACATCTGATTGGCTGATCCTTACAGTCATCTTTCCATGCTGGATTTGCTGGAAACCCCGGGATGTAGCACGCCCTGTCCACAGACAGCCGGGGTGTCCGCGGACCGCGTAACTCTTGGACAGCCCTTCTACCATTTCCACTTCACTCTCTGTGCCATTCCCTTATTGCATACAGCTAAGCAGTCACACAATACGGAGAACGTCCTCAGAACACCCCCATTTTCTTTATGTACGAACATTTCAGGACACCGCAAGTGTTATTCTGGCTCACTCGTTTTTCTTTTGCTGACATATCTAGGCCACATGGTTTTCTTCAGTAACAGTCAGAAACTAAAAATTGTATTTTATTTGTAGACGTATCCTACAAGTAGGTTCTTATAGTAATTCCCTTAGAGTACAGTCACATGATATAAAACATGAAAAGGGGAAAAGACAAGCTTTAAAGAGAGCATTATTTTCAAGCAAATAAATGATGATTTCTCTGTTTCAAAGCTATTTACCCTATGTATATTGCTATGTGTTCTTGTCTGTTTTCTCTATAGTAATGCAATTATGTAATACATTGGTTTTATTAGCTACTTATTACATATTTCACAGTACACAAAAATCTATTAAGAAAACAATTATTTCATTATTCAACATATTAACATTACGAATATTCTAACTTCATCTTGTACGCTGCACACAATGCTATGTTTCTGCATTAGTAGCTTAGTATACTAGATAGAACCCCATAATAGAATGCTATTTATATCAATGCATTGTTCAAATCACTAATTAGGGTATGATATTTATTGCAATGAACCTTGACACTTTTTTCGCAACATTATAATCAGAATCCCTTGTACACATTTCATGAAAAGTACATACACATGTGATGTCATCAATGACATATGTGATGTCATCTTTGATGTCGTGGGTGTTAGTCTTAGCAGTGCACGGTGGTGGCGTGAGTTATGGTTGCTTAGCTTATCATAACTGGCAAATTTATGGGGTTTTTCGATTTTACTTGGAACCATAACATCCCTTTAACAACGTTTTTTTATTAGCACGCAAACAATATACAAAGATGGAGTGTAAAAAGCAATTTCTCAGAGATGGCTGTACACAGTATGTTGCAAACTAAGAATTTATGGTCGTTTACAGTGAAGGTCAGCTGCTTCCATTTTTTGCTTGCGTGCCAGAGAGGCCCACGACTTGCACTATAAGGTTCTATTGTTTTTTGTCCTTGACAGACAGGGATCGTGCTAAAAGACTTCTTTTGAAGGAGTGTTGCAAAAACGTTAGACGCGATAAGGATGAAATTTCTGAAACGAAACCACTTTTATATATTATATCACTATGAGAAAGATTGTTGGCACAGACAATCGTATTTTGGCACTGCACTACGTTTAGACAATGGAAAATGCCAATATAATGTAAGTAACCCTTTAGATTATTTTATACCGAAATATAATAATAGCGTGGCGTTAAAGCCCGAATAAGTTGTACTTGTTCGTTCAATGTGGCATAGTGTTTTCTACCGCGCACTATCACTGCCAAATTGGTCCCCTGTCGCTTAGAGGGCTCTGAAAAAGGCAGAGGACAGAGGGTGGGCTAATGGGAATAAGTTAACATACTCCGTTGCACTATCCTCGCTAGCAAATAGTTTCACACCCTAATAAATAAAATGAATATTTTTAATGAAGATCGGTTGGGTGAGACTAATTTATGTTTTACAGGTACGTCCTTCCGTACTGTCAATGCCATGATTTTCAGACCCCGGCAGATGGATTTTTTAACTCCCAGGTGCAGCTACTTCTAAACAACTTCATGACCCTCACCATTTTATGGGACAATCGCCAAGGACCCCTTACGCGGTACTAGCGGCTAGAAGCAACATACCAACCATTATGGTGGTCTAATGCCTCGTTGTTGGAACAGCCTTCCGATTATCAGTGCGACCATAGTGCTTCTTTTATCATAAACCAACACCCTGTGTACCACAAAAGTAACAGCGTGTGACTCAAGATGAACTTTTACGGATCGACAGCAAAGACATACAAATCGCTGAATATTCTCTAAACATTTGATGTCAAATAAAAGTACTTTATGAAATGTACAATCTTGCTGTTTACTTTTAAATCACAGTTTCATATTCCGAATTGTTGCGCGCTGTGTTGTGAGATGATCTGTGTTGTTCTCCGGGTTCTGTGTAAAGTCGCGTAGGACTGGAGACTACTGGGCCCGGTTGGCTACGCACCCTGTACCGTCATGGAGAGAGACGGGGAATATGAATGCTTTGATAATGTCAGGCTTAGGGGCGCGAGATATGATTTAGTGTCGCAAAAGCAGGTCAGCCAGGTCGATGGAGCAAGTGATAGGATTATCACATAATGTCGGCGCACAGCAGCCAGATTTATCGTTTGTTTAGTGGACAAAAAGTCGGGTAAGGCCCATAGGAAATTGTAATGTCAACAGACATAAGGAGGGTTCTTAGAACACTTTCAACCTGACAACGAACAATACGAACAGCGTTCTCAGAACACCCCCATTTTGTTTAATTGCAAACATTACCTTCACGTCTACTCTTCATGAGGCCCCTGCCTCCGACACAGGACCTTCTTCTATTTCTTTAAATTCCTATAACTCCTCCCCCCACATCCACATCACTCAGTTTCATATTACCAAGCTGGAGCATGGGACCTTCCCGCAGGGATGGTGAGGAGGGTTGTCAGTACTGTGACGAGGAAGAGTAGGACTAGGAGTAATGACGATTACCGGTAAGTAATCAGAGCATTTCAGGATACCGCGAGTGTCCTTAGAACACATTCAACTTGCAGAGTACAATACGGACAGCGTCCTCAGGTCACCCCCATTTTGTTTATGTACGAACATTTAAGGACACCGCAAGTGTTCTTCGCTCAATTCTAGCTTGCTTGCGAACAAAACGGACACATATTCCGTCCTCAGAACACCCCACCATTTAGTATATATAGAACATTTCAGAACAGCCGTGTTGTCCGCAGACAAATCGAACACAAAAGTGTCTAGCATATAAAAAAAACAGAACATTGAACCTATCTCATACTCCCCCACCCTCCCCAAACACTTACACACCAACACACTCCACTAAATACAATTTTTACTCCAAGTTTCACCGCGCTGTCCGTGCTCGTCCGCGAATGCAAGATGGCGGGCGCCACAGAAAATCTGACACACCACGCCGTCCAATCAGCGAACACGTCGCATGTCCGCGGACATCACACAAGCCGCTCGGCCAATCAGGGCACTTTCCGCGGAGCGAACCGGGAAGTCCGTCTGCGGAGCGAACGGAGTTATCACCAATTGTTTTGCCTTACATTTTGGTCATTTAAAAAAAAACTACTGGACGGATTTACACCAAATTTGCAAAAGCACGCTTTTGGGACTAAGCCCCCGCTCCTGCCGCAAATTTGGTGTAAATCCGTCAAGCTGTTTGGGCTCTAGGCGTGCGCAAAGTTTTTTCCCCATTATGTCTATGGGAAAAAACAAAAGTTTTGGGACCTCCCCTATAACTTTGCCCCCCCCTGGAACAAACCTCTCCAAACTTTGCAAAAAAATTCTGAGTGGGCCATATACTAAGTTTGGTGAGGATTCGTCCAGAGGGAGCGAAGTTATAATCCACCCAAAAAATACTCTTCCTATGGAAACACCAACTTAACCATACCGCATCCATGTAATATGTCCAGTTATAATGTCGACTGCAAAAAGTCAAATGCAAAAATGTCAAAAAATAAACACATTTGTATGTGTTTTTATTTTGTATGTTTTTTTGGGGTCTAGCTAGTAAAAATAAACAGGGGTTGGAGGGGGAACCTCCCCCACCCCCATTAAAAAAAGAAATAAAAACACATTCAATTTTTTTTTTCCACGACAAGCTACACAAACACTTGGGCCAAACTGCTCTTAGACACCAAGAACATGCTTACAATCACTAAGAAATTACATGCACCCTCTCTTATGCGGACATGCCAATCACACAAGAATACATATAACTGCTTGCTTGAAGCAGAACGCAACTAAACTGAGTGGCCATGTAAAGCAAGATGGAAGACATCCATGGTAGATGAATGGGTGCCATCTGTGGTGAGAAAGATCCAGTCTTGCTTAGCCAACAAACGGAGCAACAGCTCTGACACCAAGTGCACAGTGCCAAGGTCATTGTGAAAAGGCATGTTTGAGCAAGCACTGGAAAAGTAGAGACAGTAAGCAAATCCCAGGCAAGGGAACCTCATATGCACACTGCATCCTCTAGCCTAAAGTAAGCCGCTCCAAAGCCAGCGGTCTGAGCTTCCCTTACATCAAGCCTACACAGTGGAACTCCCTGCCTTCTGCTCTGAGAGCTGAACCGTCCTAATGGGTGTTCCGTAAATCCCTCAAAACATGATTGTCAAGCATGATCCACTCTGTATTGACTTCCTGTCTTCTGCCAACTGTTGTGATCACCAACTATTGCATGTAACTGGCGTCTTTAACAGCCCCTCGATGCCTCTGGATTGTGTGCCGCTTTATAGATGTGATAAATAAAATAAATAACTAACTGAATAAACAAGAAACAAATGTTGCAGAACAGTCAGGTTCTCATCAGCTTACATCTGACAGACGAGGAGGCAGTCTGAACAAGACCTCACCAGCTACAATCCTCAAATCTGAGCACGACGATCCGAAACGCTGTTCCCCTACAAACGTGATTTGCAGTGGTAGAGCAGGCTTATTCAGAGAATCCATTTCAGTGAGACAGAAATGATAAATTACCCACCGTAGTGACTAACGTACTGCATGGGCGAACCTTCCAAGGGACAGGAGACAGAACCTTTTTGACCAGAAAAATCCTTCTTCCCCTTTAAGTTTAGAGGCGAGCAGGGGTGCGGCCCTCGGAGCATGCGCTGCCCCGACTCCGCCCTCTGGCACCACACCTCAGTCCCCAAAGACACGTCGACAGTTGATTAACATTGCCTAATGACACCAGTTTTATCAGGGGGGAGGTTGGTGGGACGTATGGAGGAAAGGGGACAAAGTACGTTCGTCACTACGGTGAGTACCTTTACTCTTCAGTCCTGTTCCCTTTCCTCCATACTGCATGGGCGATCACAACTGAGTGTAGTCCCAGGGTGGAGAGGAGAACCTCCTTAAGCAAACAGGTTTCTAAGAACCGCCTGTCCGAAAGCCGCGACTGATCTAGAAATGGCATTCAAACAGTGCTTGCAGAAAGCCAAAAGGGTGTCCCATGTGGCCACCCTGCTTATTTTTTTATTTGTAAATGTTATGACTTGCCAGGAGACATGCAGCTGGAAAGCAATGGCTGTTGCCTTGGCTCTGATCGCGTGGGCATGCATGTTGGCCGGAAGTGGCTTATGCTGTCCCTCATATGTTTCTTTGATGGCCGAGAACATCAAACGGGCTATGGAGGCCTTAGATGCCCGAATTTCAGGGCACGCTTGACATCAAGGAAGTGCAGAACACGCTGTGCCTCGTGTTTGGGGTCAGCAAAAAACGTAGGTAGCACCATTTCTTCGTTCAGATGGAATGCGGAAGACACCTTGGGGAAAAAATGCTGGGTGTGTCCACAAGACTATTTTATCCCTGTGGAACGTAGTATATGACTGAGGCGACTAGCGCCTGGATTTTGCAGATTCTGCGAGGTGAGGTGAGGCCTACTAGCAAGGCCGTCTTAATGGTGACCAGCCTGATGTATGCGGATGCCACTGGCTCAAATGGTTTGTGCGCTAGGGCACCCAGTACTATGTTGAGGTCCCACACGGGTGAGGCCTCTTGATGGGCTGGTAGAGGAGACGATCTGCTCCTCAGTTTCTGTAAGCCGCAATGGGTGCCAAGTAAGTGCAGCAAGTGTCCACCTGCACGCCAGAGTGGGCGAGGAGCGCCGTGAAGGAGAGCACGTCATCCAAGGTACATGCAAGGGGGTTGATAACCTTAGAGTCTGCCCAGTGGCAGAACCTGGTCCACTTGCTCTTATAATGGGCCCTGGTAGAATTGCTCCTGGAAACCTGTACGATCTCTAGATTAGCCTGAGAGAGGCTGAAGTCACCTAGCGTTACCTGTCCAGGAACCACGCTGTGAGGGCTAGTTTCTGTGGCGCGGGGTGGGTGACCCTGCCCCCCTGCTGCGCCAGAAGATGTGCTGGGCCCATCAGGAGGTGGATGGGCGGCCTTCCGAGAGGCTGAAAAGCTCAGAGAACCATGGCCTGGCCGGCCACCACAGTGCCCATTAGAATGATGCTGAGGTGGCGAGATTCATTGATCTTGCAGATCACCCTGTGTATCAGTGGAGTGGGCGGGAAGGTGTATGTTGTAATTCGGTTCCACCGAATCTCGAAAGCATCGCCCAGGGAGCCAGGTCCCTGACCCTGCCAGGAAGCGAACAGTTGGCATTTCCTGTTGTCCCATGAGGCAAAGAGGTCCATCTGGCGGTGTCCCCATTGGTAGAAAATGTCCTGCAGTACTAAGTCGTTCAACTGCCACTCAGTTGTCGGCCCCCAATCTGCTGAGCATGTCTGCCTTCAGGTTGGTTTCCCCCGGTAGATGGCCAGCCGTGAAGTAGATGTTCTCCAGGGCCCCTTCCCAAATGCTGATTGCGACCCTGTTGGAGGGGGTGGGGAGATCTGGTACCTCCCTGCTTGTTGACATAGAACATGCTGGTCGAGATATCTGTCTGGACGAGGATGACCTTGCCCTCGATAACCGGAAGGAAGGCTCTGAGCTCCAGCCAGATCGCCTTCAGTTTCAGCCAATTGATGTGGTAATTCTGCTCCTGCATGGTCCAAATGCCATGGATGCAGTGGTTGTCCAGGGTGGCCCCCCCAACCCTCGAGAGAGGAGTCCGTGGTGATGGTGACCTGCGAGGTAGGTTGCTGGAAAGGCTTGCTCCGCCCAAGGTTGCAATCCCTGGAACACCATGTGAGGTCCGGGTGAAGTGCTGGAGGAACACTGATCATCTCCGAGAGCCCCACTCCTGGTTCCTAGAGGCCGCAAATTGCAGCTGTATCATCATCCTGAGTCTCGAGTGGGTGACAGCCAACAGGACGGCTGCCATGAAACACAGTAGGTGTTGGTACCACCAGGCCAAGGTCACTTTTCTGCTGACTAAGTGTGTGGTGGCCCTCTTGAGGGCCGTGATCTTTTTCTCCGAGGGAAATCCTCTCGGAGAACATATCCCAAATGAGGCCCAAGGTGGTCAGTCTCTGCGTGGGCTGCAGCTGCAACTTCTTGAGGTTCCGTGAAAAACCCAGCACGTGCAGGGTGTTCATAAGACGTTCGACATATGGTGCACTGCTTCTGGAGATGTCGCCCTGATTAGCCAGTCATCCAGGTACGGGTAGATGTGGTGGCCCTGCGACCTGAGGAGGGCCACCACAGTGTTCAGTCTGGTAAAGACCCTGGGGGCCGAGCGGAGGCCGAAAGGAAGCACCTTGTATTGGAAATGGTAGCCCGTGATCCTGAATCGTAGAAAAGAACACTGAGGCTGCCAGATCGGGACGTCCTTCAGATCCCGGGAGCACATCCAGTCTCCCTTGCACAATGTCTCTGCTATCAAAGCTGGCGTAACCATCTTGAATTTTTTGTAGGAAGAGGTTGTTATGCAGAATCCTGTGCAGTTTCCTTAGGGAGCAATACAGAAGATTAAGACTACAGGTGAGAGCAATAAATCCCCTTTGGTATCAGTCTGTACCACAAAGATTTAGTTGGTAGCCGTGGCTGAGCAGTCAGACTTATCTCAAGAGGGAGATTAGCAGTATTCAGGGTTTACACAATACGCCTACAGTACTATGGCACAAGGAAACACTGACCAAAGCTTTGTATTAAAAGTAGATATTTATTTTTATACACTTCTAATAAAACACGTGTCACAGTTACTAAGCAAGTTAAATTAAGTCAAAGGAAACATATACACACTCCCAAGTTAAATTGTAGACCAAGTGAACCAGAGTGAAAACTGAGCAAAACGGCACAGTGATAACTACACCCAAGGGATCCTCTATCAATTCCTCACAAGGGAGAGAAAGCACAAGTTATCTAGAAATAGTTTCTTACACACCCTAGCAACACTTCCCAAAAGTGTGTGAACCAGTTTAAGCAAGACAGTGCATCAGTATAGGCAATACTTAAATGAAAACTGAGCAAAATGGCATTTCACAATGTTTAAAAAGGGGAAGAAAAGGGTAGTTATAAGAAATAGGTGCACCAACACAGTTCTAGTTGAGAATCAATCTAAAGAAGGCAGGTCTAACAAATGTAGCCAGAGTCAGTAGGCCTGTGCCAGAGTCAGTGGTACAGGACAAGGGCCCAGGAGCAAAATGTTCTTGTATCTGCAGTCAAGTCTTTGGTTAACGAATTTGAAAAGATGGATGCAGAAGTTGAAGACGATATTAAGAGAGAGGGGCGGCCAACCCAACAGGTAGGTAAAGGATTTAAAACACCTTTAGTGCTACCGCGAAGAAAGGGCGGCCTGGCAGAACAATTTACCTTTAAATATAGAAATGGCTCCTGCGGTGTCGGTTGTTCCTGGTAGTTCCTGCAGTTCGGGTGATCCAGTAAGAGGCCCAAGTTGTGGAGGAAGGTTCGAGTTACTGCATTACCCAGGGATGAAACCAGCCGCGGTGCTACCCAACGAATAAAAGGTACGCTCCTTTAAATCGCGGTCCGGGTGGACTGGTGCCTGGCTATCCGGCCTCCGAGTACAGGGTATGGGAGATTCGAGCAAGGCAAGTCCGGGAAGGCAATTGGCAAACTGGTTGTCCCTACCAGCTCAAGGGAAGAAGGCTCTTGCAGATGAAGATCTCTCGTTGTGTGGAGAAAAGTGGTGAGATGCTGCAGCAGGGCTTCACCGGTGGTTCAGTCGTTGCAGATGTCTTTAGCTTCTCTCCTCTTTGGCTTCTTAGTTCCAGTGGTGACGTCTTGCTCTTCCAGTCCTAAGGACCCTGCTTTTATGCAAAAAGATCCCCATTCATACAGCCTAGCTATCACTCACACAGTGGAGTGGTCATCTTGGCGGGAGACCCTCCAGCCTATCAGGATAGAGTGCGACATGGGTTGCTGAGGCAACCCTGTCCAGGGGTCCTTCTCCCCCTCCCAAACAATGGACCCACCCCAGACTCAGTGGCGCCGAAAGGAGGGCTTCTTGGCAGAAGCCTGCCAAAAGGACAAAGGATCTCCGACCTGGGTTAGGAGTTTATAGAAAGACACGAGAAAGAATTTATATTATAGTTCTGACAAATAAAACCTACCAGAGTCAAGTTAATATTAAAATGCACCGGCGGTATGTTAGAGGCTGTCAGAAAAAAGGGTAGTCTCGAACAATGGGAAAATCCCATAGGGAAATATTTGTGGTCGAATATTTACGGTAGTAACCACTGCCACCAGCCAGAAACTTTTGAGAGGGAATGTACGGCACCCTCTCGAAAATGAACATAAGGGAAAAGCTATTAACCCTTTCCAGTACATCCATAGTAAGATGGTTTGTACTGGTTTAGTTCATAAAAATTACCAGGTTACTCACCTTAGTGACCACCTTACTCCTAGTCCATAGTCCCCTTTCCTCTATACTCGTGGGGACATCTCTCTGTCCTGTGGGAAGGGACCGGAGCACTTTGTAAAAAGCATCCACATTTTTTTCAAAAATGTGTCCCCCCTCTTTCCTGTGCGGGGCCCGGCACGGGGCCGTAACCCTGTCCACCTTGGCTCCTCCCCGCGCATCGCCCATCAGTCCTTTTCTATCACCGGGTCAAAGACCCATTAGCAATAACAGAGCAACCTTATTAGAGGAGACAGCGGGCAGGCATATGGAGGAAAGGGGACTATGGAGTAAGGTGATCAATACGGTGAGTAACCTGGTAATACTCCTACGTCCCGTCCCCTTTCCTCCATACTTGTGGGAGATTCCCAAGCACTCCTTACAGGAACTACGGGTGGATGGAAATACCCCTTACTGAAACAGGTTCTTCAGCACAGCCTGACCAAACTGAGCGTCAGCTCTAGAGCTCATGCCGAGACAGTAATGCTTACAGAAAGCAGATGTTGAGGCCCAAGTAGCTGCCCTAGCGATGGACTCCCAGGGAACATATTTCTGAAAAGCAACCGTGGCTGCTTTGCCCCGCACCAGGTGTGCATGGATACCCTTAGGAGGTTTCAGCCTTTGGACGGTGAAAAGACTGATGCAGGCGGCGAGCCACCTGGAAATAGTTGCCTTAGACGCCGGCTTGCCCTGAGGGTTACCGAAGGTCACAAAAAGTTGAGAACTCCTAAGCTCGGAAATCCTGTCCAGGTAGAACTTAAGAGCTCTTCGGACATCAAGACAGTGTAGAACTCTTTCAGCCTCTGAGGCAGGGTTCGGAAAAAAGACCGAAAGGGAGATCAACTGATTCAGATGTAATTCGGTCACTACCTTTGGTAGAAAAGCCGGGTTTGTCCGAAGGACTACCTTGTCCTTGTGAAAGACCAAGAAAGGATGTTCCACCGACAATGCCTGGAGCTCACTCACTCTCCCTGCAGACGTAACAGTGACCAGAAGAACAAGTTACTTTCTTACCTGGTAACGTTCTTTCGATGGGATGGTCCGAAGACGTATTCCATATCTATGACATGTAATCACCACAGCTGTGCTGCTTCGGAAACTTTTTTCGGCGTCTGCAGCAGCGGGCATGACCACTCCACCACAAACGCGTCTCCTAAGGCTCCTTTTGGAGGAAATACCCGCGAGCAAAACCTTTCGCACTTCCGGTCGACACTGGAGGCGAAGAGATCCACTTGAGGGGTCCCGCAAAGGGCAAAGATCTCCAGGAGAATCTCCTGAGCCACATCCCACTCGTGAGAGATTGCGCTCTGCCTGCTCAGAGCGTCCGCCGTCACGTTCTCGTCTCCGGCCAGATGAACTGCTGAGATCGAAACTTCCTGCTGGATGGCCCAGAACTCGAGCTGCATCGCCTCCCTGCACAGAGGAAGTGACCCTGCCCCCCCCTTTTTTGTTGAGGTAGTGCATGGCCACTGTATTGTCCGTCAGGATCAGGACACTCTTTCCTCTCACAGTCGGCAGAAAAGCCTTCAGGGCTAGCCTGATGGCCCTCAGCTCCAAAAGATTGATATGGAGTCTGGACTCCGACGGAGACCAACGACCGCTGACTGTCAGCCCGTTGGCATGAGCTCCCCATCCCGTGAGGGATGCATCCGTCACGATCGTCACCTCCGGCCCGGGAAGCCAAAATGGAGCCCCCTTCATCAAGTTGCCTTCGACGGCCCACCACAGAAGATCCCGGGCGACCGAGGGCGGCACCTGAACCAGGTCCGACATCCTGCCGGAGGACTGCGACCATTGCGTCTTGAGTGCCCACTGCAAAGATCGCATCCGCAGGCGAGCCTCTGGCACCAGAAGAATGCAGGATGCCATGAGGCTGAGCAACCTCAAGAACTCGAACGCAGGGAGCGTCGGGCATGCTGAAACTTGTGCACCATCTGCTGAATGTGAAGAGCCCTCACCTGGGGAGGAAAACACTGTCGAGCACTGCTCCGATGTACTGGAGCTGCTGTGTTGGCGTCAAATGAGACTTCTTTAATTTGAGGGAGAAGCCCAGCCTGTGAAGGGAGCGGCAGGTGACGGACAGATGATCCAGGACTTGCTCGGGAGAGCTCCCCCTGATCAACCAATCGTCCAGGTAGGGGTAGACGTGAATCCCCCCTTGCCTGAGATGCGCTGCCACCACCACCATGAGCTTGGTGAAAACCCTCGGGGCGGAGGTCAATCCGAACGGCAGGACCCGAAACTGAAAGTGCGAGTCGCCAACCGCGAACCTCAGGTACTTCTTGGGATGGATCGGCACATGGAAGTAAGCATCCTTGAGGTCGAGTGACACCAACCAGTCCTGAAGCTGAAGGGCCTGGAGGACTTGAGAGAGTGTAACCATCTTGAACTTGTCCTTCCTTAGGAGTTTGTTCAAACCGCGCAAGTCCATGACGGGTCTCAATCCCCCGTCTTTCTTCGAAATAAAAAAATAAGGGGAATACCATCCCTTGTTCCTCTCCGCTACAGGCACCAGTTCTATGGCGCCTTTCTCCAGCACGGCTTGAATTTCCTGCGCAAGGAGCGGGTCCGGACTCTGCAAAGAGAGGTTCCCCGGTGGATTGTCGCGAGGCCTGTGCCGAAAAGACAGACAGTAGCCGTGGGTTATGATCTCCAGAACCCACACATCCAAAGTAATGGCTTGCCACTCTACAAGATGCTGCGCCAGCCTTCCCCCAACCGGCGAACCATGGGACATGGCCTCACGACTGAGCGGGAGCAGCTGCGGCGTTACCTGAGGGCAAAGAGGCAACTGCCCGAGCGGCCTTGGCACCACGGGTACACTGTCGTCCTCCTCTGGTACCCCTGCGTTGGCCTCTTTGACTGCCAGCTCCTCTCGCTTTACTGAAGGACGAGTAATAGCGAAAGGAACCACCCCTCCACTGCTGTCCCCTAGGACGAAAAGGCAGAGGTTGGCGAACTGCAGCGCCCAACTACTTCGCTGCAGCTTTTGAGATCTGCAACCTCTCAAGGCTCTCGTCAGCCTTGCTGCCAAAAAGGTGTTCACCGTCAAAGGGCATGTTGAGGAGCCGGGACTGCACATCAGGAGCAAACCCCGACTTCCGCAACCACGCAAACCTGCGTATCACGGTGCTCGCCGCCATGGACCTACTGACGCATTCAGCTAAATCCAAACCCGACTGACCGGACTCACACATGGCATCCTTACCATCCTGGACCATAGCAAGGAAACCATCCCGTTCGTCCCCTTCGGGAATATGTTCAGCCGCCAACGCAACACAGTTCCACAGAGTGTGTGTGAAACGAGACAAGGCACAAATGGAGTTGGCCGCCTGAAGCGCCATACCACCAGAAGAAAACACTTTCTTCGACCAGCCATCAAAACGTTTGTCGTCCCTATAAGGAGGGATGGTAGGGTACGACGCCTGCTTTGCCGGGGCCGTGGCCGCCTGCACCACCAAACTCTCCGGAGTGGGGTGCCTGGTCAAGTAGCAGGGGTCGATACTGGCTGGACGGTATTTTCGCGACAAGGATCTGCCCACCGCCGGGAGACTCTCCGGAGCAGTCCAAGCCGCCGCCACCCTTCTCTGTAAAGCCATATGGAACGGCAGTACCGGGTCAGTTGGGGGACCAACATCAAGGATGTCCGTCAGATCATCCTGCACAAACTCCCCTGGGGGAGCAGACCATCCCAAGTACTCCGAAACCCTAGCCATAAGGCGCCAGTACGAGGAATCGGCATGAGAGCCAGGCTCAGGCCTACAAAACTCCACCTCCGGAGAGGTGTCCAGTCCACTGGCATCATGCAGTGACTGTCTCAAATCGTCAAACTGACTATGGCCCGAGACAATTTCATCTGGAACCTGACTAGGAACCAGGCCATCAGAATCCTCATCCGCCTCTGAAATATAGTCCAGGTGGCGAAAAGAAGGCATCCGAGAGTGCTTGCTCTTAACCAGAGCCTTCCTAGGGGGTTCACCCGTGCCACGGGGTACCTCCGACACGAAAGGCGTCGATGGCGTCGAGCGAATCGGCGCCGAGAGAACCGGCGCCGAGGAAATCGCCGTCGACGTCAGACGCAGCGCCTCCAGCATCGGCGGCGGCGACACAGCCCTCGAGGCCGGAGCCCCGAGCGAGTCCCTCGACGACCCGAGCGTCGACGGCCTCGACGACTTCCTCGACGCCGGAGCCTCGAGAAAGCCAGTCGACGCCTCCGACGTCTATGTCTTCCTCGAAGACCTCACAGGTGCACACAGTCTCGAACGCGTCGAGGACCGGGACCTGGAACGGGTACGGCGAGAACGAGTCTCCTTGTCCGAACGGGACCTCTCCCGTGACTCGTGCCGACCACTCATGCGAGCGGTGTCTCTCGACCTCTCACGACCGACCCCACTCGGGGGCGCGGATGGCTTAGTACCCTGCGACTCAAGAATCGCCAGCATTTTCTTCCCGAAGGAAGCCCATTCCTCCGGCGTCGCACGGCTGGTGGGATAAGCGACGTGCCGGGCAGAGTCCTCCGAGGAGGACCTGGAAGACGACCGGTGTCGGCGCTTCCGAGAACGCCTCGAAGAGGCTGAGGAGTGGCGAGACCGACTCCTAGAAGGAGACCCACGAGACTTCCGACGATGACGCGGAGAGTCACCCCTCGAATCATCCGTCGAAAGCCCCGCAGACTTCGACTTCCTGGGCTTGGACACCCGACCTACCGACAACTTCTTCTCACGTTCGCGTAAGGCTTTGGACGTGAGCGACTGGCAGTCGATACAGTCATCCGTGTCGTGGGCCTCCCCGAGGCACAAGAGGCAGGCGTCGTGCGCGTCCGTCACCGACATCTTGGACCCACACTCCCCGCACTTCTTGAAACCCGGACGCGGGGTCGAAGACGAAGTAGAAGACATCTTCACACGAAGGATTTGCACAAAATGAACAGGTTCGAAGAACCGAGAAAAACAGAACTCCAAAGAGTCGAGGCGTGAACCGAGAATCACGAAGCAACACGTTCGTGGAAAAAACGGAACTGAGGCTACGGGCGTCGTGCGTCCTACTTATCACATCGGATGACGTCGGACGTCGGAAGAGGCCCTCGACGACGGCGCATCGACGCAGGACGCAGACGCCGAAAAAAGTTTCCGAAGCAGCACAGCTGTGGTGATTACATGTCATAGATATGGAATACGTCGGAGGACCCAATCCCCTCCAAAGGACACTTTCCAAGAAGCGTACTTTAGGTCTACCGTAGCCATTAGTTCAAAGGGTTTATGGCACAGCGCCGTCAGGACTACATTTAGGTCCCATGGCGGGTGCGGATTACGAACCGGAGGGTAGAGGCGTGTCAAGCCAGCAAAATGCCTCTTCACCACTGGGTTAGTTAGAGAATAAGAACACAGGTCTGTAGAAAGTTAAGCGGAAACCGCTGAGAGTTAAGTCCTGCATGACAGAACATGAACTCCTGACTCTGCTAGGGAGGACACGAAGGACAGCACTGTCAATCGTGGCCACCCTCGGATCCAACTTCTTCTCCAAACATCAATGACAGAACCTGAGCCATTTACTCCTGTATTGAGATCTGGTCGAGGGTTTCCTGGCTGCCTGGATAATGCGCATGTTATCCGCAGACAAACTCAGATGCTCTAAAGACTTGAACTCAGGCACCATGCCGCCAAGCTGAGCGATTGCGGGGAGGGGTGCCACATCTGTTCCCCTTGGTGAAGAAGATCGGGAGTTACTGGTAACCTGATCGGCGGATACACCGACAGGTGGTGAAGTTCTGAGAACCAAAACCTGGCCCGCCACCACGGGACTATCGGTATAAGGGAACAGTTCACCGAGTTCTTCAACTCCAAAATTGCACAGTGAAAAAGAGGCAGAGGCGGGAAGGCGTAAGCTCTCATGTTGTGCCATGGAATCTCGAGAGCATCCCTCAGAGACGAGGCTCCCTGCGCCCCTCTGGAGGCATACTGAGGAAGTTTCTTGTTCACCGCCGTGGCGAAGAGGCCCACCTCCGCTGGGCCCCAACGTGAGACAATCCATAAGATGACCTCCGCCTTCAGCTCCCACTCGTAGCTGACCACTGTCTGCTGGCTGAGGGCATCCGCTGTGACATTCAGCTGGCCCGGGATGTGCACTGCAAGCAGCCAGACACCATGAAGCATGGCCCACTCCCAAATCTGGATGGACAGGACCACGAGGGGGGTGGGGGGGTAGACTTTGTTCCCCCTTGCTTTTTTATGTAATAGATTGATACCACATTGTCTGTTCTTATGCGGACCACCTTGTTGACAATGAGCGGTCTGAACGCCCTGAGCGCTAGGAAGATCGCCAGAAGCTCCAAATGATTTATGTGCAGGAGCTTGTCCTGAGGCGACCAGAAGTCAGAGACCTGAAGAAGATCCAACGTCGCACCCCACCCAAGGAGGGAGGAGTCCGTTGTGATCGTCACCGTGGGGACCGGGTCCAGAAACCCAGAGCCCCCAGACAGATTGCTGAGAGATGACCACCAATCCAGGTCCACTCTCATGGAATCCAGAATCATTATCCGCATGGAATCTGCATCCACTGCCTGACAGCATGCATTCCGAAGAGCCATCTGGGTCCGTCTCATTTTGAGACGAGCAAGAGGAAGAGCCAGTACACACGAGGCCATGAGGCCCAGAAGCCTATGGAACCACCAGGCCGACATGCTCTCCGACTGCGCAAACATCTGACACATGGCCAACAGATCCGCTATTCTGTCCCCGGTCAGATACACACTGCAGTCGATCGTGTTCCAACGAAAACCCAGGAAGATCAGGTCCTGTGAGACCGTCATGGAAGATTTCTGCCAGTTCACTAACAGCGCAAGATGAAACAGGAGCTGAAGGAGAGACTGGAGGTTGCCCGCTGCTGCCAACGGACAAGGGCTGCGTAAGCCAGTCGTCCAAATATGGATACACATGGATACCCTGGAGACGAAGATAGGCCGCAATCACCGACATCATATTCGTGAAGACACGTGTGCCGAGCTGAGGCCAAAAGGAAGCACCCGAAACTGGAAGTGCTCCTCTCCCAAAGAGAAGCGGAGGTATCTCCGGTGTGGATTTCAAATCAGGATATGCATGTACGCATCCTGAAGATCCACAACGCTGATCCAATCGCCCATCTGCAAAGAGGAGCGTATCTGGCTGGGCGTGATCATCTTGAATTTCTCTTGGGGTATTGAACTGGGAAAGGTCTAGGATGGTGCGCAGGCCAGCCTGGTTGGGTTTGGGCACCGTAAACAGCCGGGAGTAGAAGCACTCCCCTCGCACCCCAAGCAGAACGGGTTCCACAGCTCTGAGGTCCAGAAGTTTCTGAACCTCGGCCTTGAGGGAGGGTGAGCCCAACAGCTGAAAAGGAGGGTTGAGGGGTGGGGTAGGGGGTAAAGGTAAGCGGAAGCCCGCTCGAGCGACTGACAAGACCCATCTGTCTTCTGTGATGGTCTGCCACGCCTCCCAATGAGACGAAAGCGTCCTCCCACCGGGGTCTCGTGCGAGGGCGGAAAACCCTCATTTGGCAGGCTTATCGGTGGCGGTGCCACTTGAACCTGATGAGGAGGCTGAGGAGCAGGCGAAAAAACCGCGTGAGTTGTCTACGGCGGTTATTCCCCGCAGGAGTATCCACTGTGAGATTTGCGGTTGAGGAAGCCCATAAACCAGAGGAAGGTCAACTTTGCGACAACGGTCTCTGGGATTTGAAAGGAGCTATAACCAGAACAGAAAATGATTCAGCCGTCTGAGTGCTATCCTTGGTTTTGGTGAGCTCTACATCAGTAGAAGAATGAAAAAGCTCCTTACCATCGAATGGAAGGTCCAACACCTTGTCTTGGACTTCCTTAGAAAATTTAGAGGCATGCAGCCACGCCTGCCGTAAGGTATCAACCCCAAGCATCAGGCCCCGAGCCGAGGTGTCTACATGATGAGCCGCAGCCTCCAGGAGATCCTGGGCCAAGACCCTGACATCGGAAAGGCCTCCTTTGAAGTCTTTGAACTTCTCGACCGGGATGTGCTCCTCAAACTCCGACAGACCTTTCCACATCCACAGGTTAGCTCCCTGTCATGATTCCCGCTCCCGGGGAGCCGGTTCAAGCCCTGGGTCCCCGAAAGCGGACATCCAGTCCCCAAGGAAGGACCCAGCAACCCCATATAGGGGCCCTTTGGACAGTGTCCTGGCGCCATAGGCGCCAGGCTCATTATGGGAGTGCTTGGGTGCACTTACCTGATGCAGACCATGCTGCAGGATCCCGGCCTCCTTGAGGCCTGAAAGGAACTACTTTACCTGTGGGACTAATTTACCATCCGGGTGTGGTCGGGGAAGGATACATACCTGGAACTTCTTCCAAGGCTATTTAAACCCCACCCGAACAGCCACAGGTGCTTCGCGTTGTTCTGCATCTAGCAGCTGGACGCTCACCGTGTCTGCTCCTGCATCCTGACTTCTGCCACGCCTGCCAGCATCCTGGATCACCTGCAAAGGAAGAGAAGAAGAGAACAGAAGGAAAAGTCCTTACCTGCTAAATCCGCATCCCGGAGACATCTCGCTGACAATCCTGAAAAGGAAGACTTATTTAAAAGCTCATTGCATCGATCGCTGCAGCTCCGCATTCCACTCACCTTTACAGGGCGCCTCCATGTTCAGCAGCGATCATCCGGATTCGCAGTCATGCCCCAGCGCCTAGGGAGAAAAAGACAAGAACAAAAGGTGAGAGAGAGAAGGGAATAAGGAAAGCTAAACTTCCATGTTAAGACCTACCTGTTGACTCGTTCCCTCTTCATTTCGGGTCCGCGCCGCATCCTGGCATCTCCGGACCCCGGCCCCTAAGGGGGAAAAAAAAAAAGACATCAGCGTTAATGAGCGAATGAAAAGACATTACCAAAAAACGCTCATTAAAGACTTACCTGATTTCTACAAGGATTTCAGCTCTCGTCTCGGGTCGGTGCCTGTTCCCCGGCATTCCGTACCCCGGCCCCTATGGGGAAAAAGACACTAGCATTAGTACATTAATGCATGGACACAAGGGGAACCTCTTATCAAAAAACGTACCTGGAAGCCAAGCAAGTTTGGTTCTCACCAATCCGAAAATCCAGTGAAGTAACTGGATACCAATGCGCCCTTGCATCAGAAGCAGTATGGAGAGCTTGTCCTTCCAGACCCTAAGGTGCGACGCTACAGGGAATCACAGAAAGGTTTTGAGGAGGGTGAGAGCGGAAAGTGGGAGGCCGATTGCATTACCCCGCAGACAGTTACTCCCCTATTTTCGCCTACAGAAGGATACTTCTGCGAGCCAGACAAGCCAGATTTGGGGGCCCGGTCCAGTCCGTCTTCCGAACCCTGCGCATCACCTTAGAAGAGGTCACAGTAGCGCGAACCAGGCCAGCGCCTCCGTGGGAGTCAGGTGAGCGTTGCACTCCCGCCAATATCAACTCAGCGCTGGCCTGCCTGAGCTGCAAGGCTCAGTTGGCAAAGATTTTCCTCCCTAGAGAGTCCAGGAGCTTGTCCTCCTTTCCCAAGACCTGAGTAGCCATCGCGGAAGAGGATGCTGCTGGTCTGGATTGCAACGTAGCCGCAGCCACAACTGGGGAGGAGGGAGGCAGACAAGACGACAGGGCCACCTCTTCAGAAGAATGCAGCCTGTACCTCGCGTCAATCTTTTTATTGACAAAAAGATTGAGTGTGGCTTTTCCCAGACTCTTCCGATCTCGGCCAGAACGTCGTCCTGCAGGAACAGGCCGGTATGCTCCAAGGGAGACAGGGTGAACGCCTCAGAAAGCACGCCCTCCTGTGGAGCGGGTGCCTCGGGCACCGGAACCTCTAAGAAACTCCTCATGTCCAGTACCCGGTCATGAAAGGCTCTGATAGAGTGGGGAAGGTCCTCGTTGTCCTGATCGCCTTGAGGATCATCTCACAGGTCAGGATCCTGCTGAGCCGTGTCAGGCACTGCCTTGTCCACGGGGGACAATGGAGGCAAAGGCGGAAGAGCAAGGGAGGCGCTGGAGGAACCACTTGAGGAACGGGTGAAGCCGGAGGCACAGGTGGACATATCTCCTTGAAAAGCCCTTTGAAATATTCCCTCATGGGGTTGGTGCGCATAAGCGCTTGAAATTTATCGAAAAAGGCATCCCCAGGAGATTGTTTCGGGACCTGAGGAGGCCTCTGAGGTGGATAAGTCCAGGGACGTAACAGGGAAGGGTGCCACACCAGCCCCTCCACATAAATCAAAGGAACCGCCCCCGCGGGCAACAAAACATTGTGCGGAAGAGGCATCCGGGCATTCCAATCAAACCAGCCTGTAAGGATGCGCACAAGGGACCTTAGGTTCACCCAAGAGACCGAGCCCTACACCAGAAGCCGATGGCGTAGTTGTAGGGGTAGCACCTAAAATGGCCACCGTGGTGGTCGTGGCGTTAACGGGCGCCATTTTGTCCTCAGAGGGGAATTGTGGCACGTGAGGAAGTGAGGCAGTGGTACCCCGTCGATGGATCAGGTGTCTTAATCTTAGCCTTAATATAAGGAACCTCGGCCAAGCCGGTACTATGAGGCCTGGAATGTTTTGTGACATACCAACCGCCAACTGAGCCTTCGAAGGAAGGACCTTGGCACTGCCAGTAAAAGTAGAACTTTGCTTCTTTGCCCCCTCAACAGATCTGGTGTTACCACAAGAGCGGAAACGGTGAGCAACCGCTTTCACTGACAAAGCCTTGTCCGGCCTCTCAGAACTGTTGGTAGCTTTAGCCTCTGTACGAGGGACCTCGGACCCAGGCCCGGTAACAGCCTTATCTCCGCGGGCCTCGAACATCCGTTCTGTAACTACAAGCCCAGTCAAGGCCCCGGTGCGCACCCCGGTTTTGTTTTTGAGGGAAGCCGACAGAGGCCTCAGAGCGAACTCCGGTATCCCACGACTCAGTAGAACTGGGTCTACAAACAGCCCCCCACAGGAGGGGCCTTGGAGCGTACTCCTGTGTTCACAGGCCCCTTACGGAGACCCTCAGAGAAAACTCTGGTAGAATTATTAGGCCCAACGGGCACCTCAGGGTGAACCCCAGTAACAAAGCGATCAACGCCCCTCCCGGACCAAGAGGAACCCGGGAAGGTATCCCCGGCCGGGGTGCTCTGAAAAGTAAAGAATTTAGTGGGTGTTTATTCTGCTCGTCGATGAACGCCTGAAAATGCGAAGGAGGAGTTTGTTGTAACACCTCCTCCCACCGCTCCAATCGACGTTGAAGTGCCCAGACCGAAAGGGAGTCACAGTACAAACAGGAGTCCCAACGGTGTTCCGGACCCAAACACTTTAAACAAAGAGGATGGGGATGGGGATCCGCCCTCGCGAAGCGATGGTGACACGATGAACAATCTGGAAAGTCTAATTTGAAAGACAGACTAGTAAACGAATGCTAGCGAGAGCCAGAGAGGGGAAAAAGGGAAGAAAATCTTCCGAGGATGCAAGTGCGTCCATCCCCGATCGAGCGGAGAAAAGGACTGATGGGCGATGCGTGGGGCGGAGCCAAGGTGGGCGGGTTACAGCCGCATGCCGGGCCCCGTGCAGGAAAGAGGGACACATTTTTGAAAAAAATGTGGATGCATTTTACAAAGTGCTCCGGTCCCGTCCCACAGGACAGAGATGTCCCCACAAGTATGGAGGAAAGGGGACGGGACGTAGGAGTATTGACTAGGAAAGTCAATTGGGACTTTACATGCCCTGGGAGACAGTAGTCAGTCCCAGGGTATGGAGTCTATGTTTGGGGGTCGCTACAACACCCCTGTGCCACTGCACTGAGGGTGCAGTGTAACACATGTGAATAAGGGTTGAGAAAATCCCATAGACAACACAAAAATAGCCTAGAACACGCATAGCAAAAATGCCTAAGAGTGGGAAAAAGAGTCCCACTTAGCAGGAAAAAAGAAACAACCCCTTCAAATCCAGCAAAGCTGCTGGGGGACTCTATAGGTAAGGGAAATTAGCCATAGAATGAGAATCCTCCCTAACGGAGGTTGAGGGTGGAAAGGTCCAGCACAGCCATCAGGCCCGCCTGGTTCTTCTGAATCTATCCCCTTCCTCCACTGCCTGGATCTGGACGAGCGACCGGATCTCCGCCAAAAGGGTTGCTGTCCCAACCTGTGGGAGTGGAGGGGAGGAGGGAGGAGAGGATGGGATAGGGAGGCGGTACCCGGTGGAGACTACAGAGAGGATCCAGGGGTCCGTGAAATTCTGGTGCCAGAAATGTGCATGGAGAGCTAGCCTGCCCCCTACTGGAGACAGGTGGACCTGGAGGGGAGTGTCATGCCATCTTTCCCTCTGAGGGTGTTGCGGAGGAGGGGGACTGGAAAAGTCCTCACCTCCGGCCCCCTTTTTGTTGTTTGCACCGATGTTGAGTCGGTGAACAGTCAGGCTGCCTGGACCTCCACTCTTGGAAGCCAAAGAACCCTCTGTATATACGCCCCTTGTCTGAGCGCTGCAGTGACTGGGTATACGCTTTGGGCGTGGTCTTTATCAAGACGGATAAAGACGGCGGTTTCTGAGCTGTTTTTCTTTCTCCAGCTCCTCTTCCATTGTGGAGTGGAAGAGGTCACCCCCTTCGAACGGAAAACACAAGATGCGATCCTGGACATCTGGGTTGTATTTTTTTCCCCACGGAGCCAGGCCGTTCTTCTCATGTCTGTGGCAATGCAGATGGCATGGCCAGAGGTGTTAATGTGGGCCACGGTGGACTCCATGTCTTGCGCCACCAATTTGGTCTCTGCCAATCATGCCTTGAATCGCAATTGGCTCTACACCGGAAGCTCTGGGAGGAAATCCGCAATTTGCTGGCAGAGCCTCTGGTTGACAGCTGCCAGCATGTCATCCGCATTGGCTTGAAGGTGCAAGGACACGTTGGCATACAGCTTCTTCCCGTACGCCTACAAGATCTCTTTCCCTAGCAGCGCCGCAGAGGAGGCAGAGGATGACTAAGGCTTGGATGTCGCAGCAATCACCAAGGAGTGTGGCTGAGGATGGGCCGATAGCAAGAGTGTAGGCCCCACCATCTGCCTGTACTTGGCGTCCAGTCGTTTGTTCATCGGATGGACTGAGTGGGGCTTGAGCCAACTCTTTATGGACAAGGCAACTACGTTCAAAGAACCGGTCCTCGCAGGCCGTATTGGTGGTAGGCGATATTGATGTGGTAGCGAGGGGCTGCTGGAGCCGCTGTGTGCCCTGCCCATATAGGCGCAGCGAGAGCCTGCCTTGCGCAAAGGAAGTATAAACTGTAGGCCAAATACCTGGTTGACACTAGTCCCACCTTGACACACAATCCTCCACCTGCTGCCTTCCCTGGAGCAGCGTCGGCTAAATGTCTAGATTTTCTGGCAAGGCAGCCATTTTGTCGAGCTGACTTCCATGTGCCCTGCTCCGTCCTGGACTCTGGAGTGTGGCCCATGTGGCCTACCCTGTTCCTCAGGTCGAGGCCCTGTATGCTTTTCGCCCTCGGCGGATCTGCTGGTAGAACTGCGTATAGGCGCCCCCCTCAGACAGGTTGCCAGTACTAGGGCGTAAAGACCCGGTAAAAGAACCTTCCGGTCCCTCAGCACTGTCACCGGGAGGATCTGACCCCCTCGCCCTGTTGCCCGATAGCCGATTCAGCCTTGGTACTTGTGCTGGTACCAGGACCTGGGCGGACCCTCCCGCGTGGGTGAGTCCTTGGGAAGGCATCTCCCTTGCGGGGTACACTGGAAAAGAGCAGCCCTACCTTGGGTCTGGATAGATGATAGACCAAGTCCTTTAGGTCCCTTGGAGGCAATATCTGGAAGAGCTCCCTCCATCTGGTAGTCTGTTCTTCAGAAACCTAGAGGATGGGGCGTTGTACATGGTATAAGCTTGCCAGCCGTGGTCTGGGCCAAATCATCATAGGCAGAGGGCGTGGGGGTCTTTAGTCAGGAGGACCGCGACGCCTGAAGACAGAGTACCTGGATGATAAAAAGACAAAAAGAAAGAAGAAAAATCAGCACATGGAATTGCATGGCCGACGCCAAACCCAGGGGTGCTGGTGAATTCGCCCCATTCCCATTGACGTGGAAAAGGGGACTGAAATGGGGCACCGGAGGGCGGAGTCAGTGCAGCACACGCTCCCCCGCCTCTAAATTTAAAGAGGAAGAAGGTTGTTTTTCTGGTGACAAAGGTTCCGTCTCCAGTCCCTTGGAAGGGACCCCCCCCCATGCAGTATGGAAGAAAGGGTACGGGACGTAAGAGTAGATACAATACAGTATGATGTTAAATGCAAGAATGTCCTTGCTTGCTGCCAAGGGATTCAGAGTGATAACCTTATTGGGACAAGGGGGCACCCTGGTGGTGTTCTCCCCTCCGCCGCCCCCCCCACATTGTGCTCATGTTCTGGTAAATTTCCAAGGCTGAGAAAGCCCTCACTGGCCAATCCCTACCCCACCTTGCACTCTAGTTCACACTTTGTTGCAAGACCCAATAGTAATGAGGTAGCCTGATAAACCCGTATTTGCAACATTTAGGATGTGGTTGCAGGGGGAGCCACCGAATAGCTTACAGCCAATGGAGGCACTAACCCCATATAGTTTATATATATGTAGCCTACCTCACTAACAAATCCTATCCCACCTTCGGCTTGTGAAATGTATCATATGTTTATGACGTCACAGCTGAAAACTCCTTGACAAGCCTGATACTAGTTGAGCATTGGAAATCTTGCGATGGAAATCTTCCAATGTGTGGGTGTATCCCTGTTTTTTTTGAAACTGCATTAAAGCAGTGGTTTTGTCACATTTCTGGACTCTGTTACTTGGGCGTGGGTATTTCCCCAGAGCCAGACCTCTTGGTTTCATGTTGGGTGCTCTCCCAGCTCCCCGCCCACTTCACCAGCCTCCTAGGAAGCCAGCAAGGTGAACAGATAGCCAACTCAAGAATGTCCAGAAACCAGGGTGGGAGGGGGGGGGGGGGATGTGCCTGGGATCCGACTGAGTGGCATGGCTCCATAAATGCTCCTGCCCAGCCTCACTGTCGTAGCATCTTTGCGCAGGCTAAAGTTGCCAAATCAAGCTACAAACCGCATCTAAAGACGACAAACCGCAGAGGCTCTGCTCCCGAAAATCAGTACTCGCCTGACAATCAGCAGCGAGAACGGAGCCCCGGGACGTGGAACGAGGGACAAGATGGCAGCCAGCTGCAGCGGGCCGCGGAGGGCTGTCGCACCCCTACACTGCCTGAAGCCTTGCAGGACCGTTAAATCCTGAATCACCCCGGCCTGGAGGAGCGCAACCGGATCTGAGGCCGCCGACCCTACTGACCCGGCCTCCCGTGGCTGATGCGGAGCGGCCCCTCTTCACCGTGGATCTCTATCCCCTCGCTGCTGCGGAGTCTGTGGGCGAGCGCAGGCTGCAGAGGAGGTGGAGCAACACTCCGGCCTGGGACGGGCCATATCCTCACCAAGCTCACTCGCCGCCCGAAGCCACTTCGGCTCCTGTAAGGTGAGCCCCACCCCCGGCACTCACCCTTCTGTCCCGCGGGCCCCCCAGTGTTCCCTGGATCCCTCGCTGCGGTCCTGGGGAGGGTGCCTCTTCCTCCCCCCGGTGGGTGGGAGCTGGGGGTGCCGCTCCAGCCAGTGCGGGGACTGCATATTGACTGCTCCAGCATCACCGCAGCTACATCACTGGCCGAGGGCAGCCCTCATGAGAGCTAGCACCAGGAGCTCTCCCCGAGCCTCTGGCACATCATCCAAGCAGAAGCAAGCCCCGGGGTGGTGGGGTCCTCTGCTCTCCGGGCGCAAGCAGTGCCATCTGAGGATCCTTCTCCCCCTACCCAGCCAGTTCTGTCATTACTAGCAAAGCCCAGGGGGAGCCTGCGCTGCACCTGTAGACATCAGAGACTTGGCCCACTCCATTGCTGGCACCCACTCTACTATCTGCTCCAGATTGCCCTCCCTGGAGCAAGTAAGGGCCCCTTCTCTCCACCTGAAGCAGCTGCAACAGCCCCTGGAGTCTGGGTTGGAGTGCCCTAGCATGCAAAACCCCAATCTTACTATCAGCAATCCATCATCCGAGCAAAAGCAAGCCCCGGAGCAGTGGTGTCCTCCGCTCTCCGAGTGCAAGCTGCGCCACCAGAAGATCCTCCTCCCCCTACCCGGCCAGTTCTCTTATTACTTGCGCTGCACCTGTAGACACAACAGTGACTTCGCCCACGCCACTGCCTCCATCCACCCCACTAGCTGCCCCAGACTCCGTGGAGCAAGCAAGGGCCCCCTCTCCCCACCTGAAGCAGCTGCGACAGACCCTGCAGTCTGGGTGGGTATCAGTGGACTATTCCCCCCCCCCCCTCCTCTGGCCCCAAGCCTTTCTCCAGCCCTAGGCCCCCAAGGAGTAAACGCCTGCACTGGGCGAAGAACGAGGCAGCGGAGCCCTCTGGGCATTGTCAGTACCCCCCACACGTCCACAAACGGCCACAGGGACGAGCAGAAGCACCTCACCAGGGCCCCAGAACCCGAGCAATCAACCTGCATTAGAACTCATCCCCACCGCAGTAGGTGCCATAAGAAGATTCTGACCGGCCCTGAACCCCTCAGCACTGTCCACCCATACTGCAAACAGTGCGTGCCTAGCCACCTTGAAAGACATCTCTCCTCACACCCGACTCACTTTCCCCCGGGTGCACTATGGCGAAAAGTGGAAAATCAGTAAAGCAGGTGGACAGTGCAACAATGATGGGGAAGCCCACCCAGGGAAAAATGGGGAGACCGCTCAATCAGCGGGGCCGGTGGCGGAGAGTGCCCATACCTTGGAAGCGCCCGAGACTGGCCAATTTGCCACCAAAGCAGACCTCGGGGAGCTACTGGCGGCTCTCACAAAAGAAATCCAAAAAGGCACTGATGAGGTTACTAGAAAGATCTCCCTGGATAAACACGCCGAGGAGGTGGAAAAACTCACTGAAGGGGTGGAGAACGGTCTATGTGAAAATGCCTTTGAACTAGAACGCAGCCTGAACAGAACTGCAGCGTTGGAAGCCAGATGCGACTTACTCGAAGCCAAGCAGGAGGATGCAGAGAAACTCTCTGGCCAAAACAATATCCGCCTTCGAGGGATTCCTAATGCAATAACCGACCCTGAGCTTGAAAGCTTCACTAAAGACTTGTTTAGGTTCAGTCTAACACTACGGGATAGCTTTCCCCTACAAAATCGACAGTCCATCGCGTTGCGCCCAAACAGGCAACAACATCGCCACCGGACGTTCTCGCCCGAATTTATTTCTTCAAAGTCAAGGAGGAGATAATGAGGGAGGCTAGGTCCTCAAAACAAATTACTTTCAGGTGAGCGTCCATCTCCCTGTACCAAGATCTAGTGAACGTAACGCACCAGAAGTGCAAAGCCCTCCGAAATCTCACAGAATGGCTGCAAGAGCGGAAAGTGCAATACCACTGGAGCTTCCCTACCACCTTGAACTTTAGATGGGAGGGAACTCGTAGGCAGAGTTGCGACCCAAAAGAGGTGGACTGCTTCCTGGGAAAGGGATCAGTTGACGAGGGCTCTGAACCAGAAACCCAACCTCAAACACAAACTAGGTCATCCTTATCCGGCCCCTGGTCGCGAGCCAAAAGACGCTGCAGGCTCCGCGGCTCTCGGAAGCGTCCTGACCCAAGTAGACATTGCGGAGCCCGAGGACTGCATCTTCATCCCTACAGAAGGTCTGTGCCATATCCCTCTGCCCATTCCCCCAGCGCCCAAGTACTTGTCCAATAGCTCTCAGAACCTCAAGTCAGCTCAGCAGAAACGACCCTATAACCACTCGAGGGGGCCCCCCAGTTGCACACCAAGCTGCACTGAAACAAACTAACCTAGCCCGCTGCGCTCCCTCGCCTGGTGACGCGGGCACGGCTGGTCTTCCTCCCCACTGGGGTCCCATTTACACATTCTCTTGCCTTTTAAACCACAGTTTAGTAGACGGTGGGTTGGTCAGCAACCCCATGAATATGTTTTCTATCATCCGTAATGTTCTTGGGGGGGGGATAGGAGGGGGAATAGTTGAGGGGACCGGGAACAGTTCTGAATCCTGCATCTCCCGGTTAGTAACCCAGTTCTTCACACAGACAGCTCTAGTCACAGCACACCAAAACCTACACATGGGGACTCCTTGAAAACCCTTTACTGACCGCACGGCAATGGTGCACCGAGCTAATCACATCCTCATAGCAAATGGGTTCGGACGATACTAGGGATGTCTGCATCATAACCTAGAATGTCCAAGGTCTCAATTCCCCCAGGAAGCGTAAATCTGTGGAGAACAGGCTGGCTGCGCTAGAGGGGGATATAGTAATCCTTCAGGAAACCCACCAATTAGCAGCTGATGAGCGCCAAATCAAATTTGAACGCTACAGAAAGGCTTATTTCTCCTCCTCGGGCGAGAAGAAATGAGGAGTAGCGATCCTCTTAAGCGATAAGTTCCCCCTGTCCAATCCCGCAGCTAAAAAACTGACCCACAGGGCAGATTCCTCTTACGAGGACAAATCGCTGAGCAACCAATCACTATAGCGGGGATTTACGCCCCTAATACAGGTCAGGACAAGTTCCTATCGGAGCTACTCCCAACACCAACGTTTGCTACAGGATACCTCCTCATCGGGGGAGACTTTAACACAGTCCCTGACCCCACAAAAGATAAGAACCTACCCCTGCCCAATCCATATTTCACCCGAGCTTTGGCCTTATCTAGATTACTGAGGGAATCGGGCACAGTCGACGCCTGGAGAGTGGCTAATCCAGAGAGTCGCGACTATACTTACTATTCTAGCGCACACGGGGACACTCCCGAATCGACCCTCCTCCTAACCAAAAGCGCACTATTCCCTGCTTAAGCAAGGTTGAGATACACATGCGCATGGTATCCGACCTCCACCCAGTTTCTGCCGACCTCTCGATCTCAGGTGCCCCCAGCACGGCCCCCAGATACTGGAAGCTCAACGACTCCCTTCTACTAGATCAACTGATCAGAGAAGAGGTGGGGGAATTTCTGGCCAACTACTTTAAGGAAAACACCAACCCCAACACTCCAATTGGGACAGTATGGGAAGCCGGTAATAAGGGGAGTTCTCATCAGCTCAGCCGCCGAACAATTTCAGATCTCCAAGCTCCATACATCGGCCCTAGAATCCGGAGTTACCACACTAGAAAAGGAACTAAAGGCCCACCACACCAGGAAGGTGGCTAGGGACCGAAAAAAAAAAATCCAGGAGAGCCCTGGAGATGCACTGGGCTGAACAGCTAAAGCGCTCACCTACACGAAACCGTTTTATTACCGCAAAAGTAAAAAGGCTAACCGTATACTAGGATATAAACTGAAGAAGGCGCATAGTCGAAATAACATCGCTCGCCTTAAGATGCTGGACTGTAAAGTCAAATATACTACCTCAGACATAACAGATCCTAGTGGACCATCACAGGTCCATCGTGACAGGCCCGCCCTCATCCTCGGAGGAGTTAGCCCAGCAGCGCCGATACCTCCAACCCTACTGCTCCCACCCCATCTCCAACCACCTCAAAGCCCTGGAGGCCCTAATCTCCGCAGAGGAGGTTCAAGAGGCTGTAAAATCCCTGAAGAGCACTGCCCCAGGCCCCGACAGGCTAACAACCAAATTTTACAAAACATTTGCACATATACTAGTCGCCCAGCTAACACTCCTATTTAACTCCTTCCTGAACACTGAGAGGGTAACAAAGTACATGGCGGAATCAATTACCATCTCAGTACAAAAACCAGGCAAGGACCCCCGAGCAGGCGCCTGTCCACCCCCGTACAGGCCTATAACACTCATGAACACCGATGGGACAATCTACTCAAAGGTGTTAGCATCAAGACTGGGAGGCGCTCTCCCCGAAACAATATCCAAAGACCAGACAGGTTTCATACCGAGCAGAGGCACACACGACAACATCAGAAGAACATTAAATCTCATTGAATCTGCCAATAGATTGGGGGTAGAACTACTGATTATTTCCCTAGACGCACAAAGCGTTTGACCTGGTGAACTGGGATTATATCCAAAAACACCCTCACATGCATGGGGCTAGGCTGCAATTTCACAAAATGGACCATGGCAAATTATGTGACCCCCATCCACTCAGCTCCGAATCAATGGCATAAGGTCAGGCCATTCCAATATACAGAGGCACACAGGCGGGCCAACGCCAGTATGGGACAACCCAGGATTCTCCCCAGTTCTCTGTAGCCGCAGCTTTGCCACCTGGAAGTCCGGAGGCCTTCGGAAAATCTCTGACTTCCTCGCGGGAGGACACCCCCTTACTTTCGAGGACTGTAAAGCAAAGTTCAAGATCCCTGAGGAGGAAAGGTTCCGCTACTCACAGATTTGCCACTGGATCTCCCAACGAGTCATCAAATAACGGGGCTCCAGAAGTCTAATGCCCCTAGAGCTAACGCTAATAGCAGCCCCCTCCCCCCTCAGGGGAAAATCTCCACACTGTATAAACTCCTGGAAAAGTCGAACCCGGAAGAGAAGGAGAGATCCATGACCAATTGGGAAAAAAAATCTAGGGTGCCCCCTGGACACATCGGCGTGGAATAGAATATGGACAAGGCTTCACAAAAGCACCCAATGCATCACCAATATGAAGGGAGGGTACAAGGTGTGCTACAGATATTACAACACATCGGTGCAGCTGCATAAATCTGCCATGCCCCCTCCCCAAACTGTTGGAGGATGCCCCCTGGAGGGTTCACTCTTCACCTCCTTTGGGAATGCCCGAAAGCATCAAGCTACTGGAGGGGTGTGCTGAACCATATCCAATCAATCACTGGACTCTCCATCCACTGGGACCCCGAGATTGTCCTGCTTGGGGATATGGGAGGCAGGGACTTGCCCTTATCGGGCAACATAGCCCGCCTATGTACTCAACTGCTAATAGCGGCCAAGATAGCCCTTGACAGACTTTGTAAGCATCCTGCAGGATCCTCCATACCACTATGGTGGTCTAAGTGCTCGGTCATTGTTACAGCAGAAAAGGTTACAGCATTACGTTTGGGTAATATAAACCTTTTCAGAAATACATGGGCCCCCCTTCATGGACCACGCAGAGCGCTTTCCCGGACTTACTCATAGGCCCCCGCTTACCCGTTGGTTGGACTGACCTGCAAGGCCAGGAACTAAGGCCACACAAGGATCACACCCGCCCTAGGAGATAGAGACCCCCACCCCTAGCTTCCGAGCAATCTGAGCCCCCATGCAGTTAATGAATTGTGCTGTACTACGTTTTACAAATGCTGATGTCCGTTTTTCCTATGTTTTTAAAAACCCAATAAAATACCCATGTTGAAAAAAAAAATACAAAAATAAAAAGTCCAGGAACCACATTTTCCTCGCCCAATGCGGTGCAATCAAGATCACAGCGGCCCGATACCTCACCATTCTGAGAACCACCCATGAGAGGTCTTGAATCGGAGGAAACGCATGCTGGAAGTCAAAGGCCCACTGCACCAGAAGCAAGTCTGCAAATGCCCCTTCAAAGGGAATTCACTTGAGCAAAACTGCTTGCCTTTTTTGCATTGTCCCGCATGTCAAACAGATCCACTGATTAGTTTCCCCTATGGAGAGAAGATCTCCACTATGACCTCTGGGAATATCTCCCATTCGTGGGCGACTGCTTTGAGTGTCTGCCAACCCGTTCTCTGCCATTGCCAGATGGGCGGATTAGGCGAAGATCCTGTTCTCTAGAATTCAGAACCACAGCTGCATGGCCACAATGCACAGGAGCAGTGGCCAAACACCCACTTGCTTGTTGAGGTAATGCATGGCCATGGTTGTCCGTCAGAAACAGGATGTTCTCCCCATTGAGGGATAACAATGACAGTACGGGCTAACCTTATCGCTCGCAGCTCCAGCATGTCTACATGCCAGCGACCTACCGGGGTCCAAAGAACATTCACTTGCAGATCACCAGAGTAAGCGCCCCAGCCCTTCAGGGACATGTCTGTTCACTTGTGCCTCTGATCAAGGTGGCCAAAAGGGTTCCCCCGACATCATGCAGTTCCCTTCGACCCATCAGGAAATGTCGCTAGCTTGCCATCCCATGAGAAAATGTGGGAACACTGACTTTTGAAGCTGAACAATAAAACCTTACAACCTCACAGGATTCAGGCAATGCAATAAAAACAAATGCCCCCCATTGACAACTTCCCTCTGTCTCTAAACCTGGGCAAAATATACATTGAATTCATTCTGATCGGTCAGCAGTGATCCCAACCAATCAAATCTCACATTAAGTCAGGACGTGACTGAAGGAAGATACGATTTCACACCTGGGATGGCTGGATGTCAAGGGGCAGCCAGGTCTTGGAATCATTCAAAGAGGGAAGGACAGAAGATATAAAAAGACCCTGTCCGCTTAACCTCAAAAGAACTTTCACCATGACGTTACCATTCACAGCAGTCATAAAATGCCCCAGCCCTGAACACCAGATATTCTGTTAATGGCTAGATTAATTGGAGATGTCAGGTTATATTTTGTTAAGGGAAAAACATGCAAAATTGAAATTACATTGGGAATCATTTAAGCATTAATAACTTTTGAATAAAATATCGTAGAGTTAATTTCTCTTTAAAACATTCAGCTTGAAAGGCTATAGAATGAGTGTAACATGACATTATTTTGATGTTTGTGAAGATTAGGCAAATGTGAAGTTTCGGCAGAAACAGTGCACCTTAGTGATTTATATATCCTAGTTCCATGCCAGCCAGCCGTTTACTTTGAGATGGAAAAATAATTTTTTGTAAAAGTATTAGTGTGCAAATAGCCACAAATTATAGCACAAACACTCCATATCGTATCGAGATGAAATTTCAGGGTTCACAATTGTTGGGAGCTATTTAACCTGGCATGTAGCATAGAAGAGCCTGGTTAGCTTGCCACCAACAGCTACCAGGAGCTGCATTTGGCTCTTCAGGACAACTGATGTCAAACACACCTATGTGAATTTAACTCTTTGCATTTGGAACAATATATAAATACATATTAGAACATAACTATAGGACATTTAAAGCATAAGGAGTCATAAATAATGCACAAAATTATGTTTCCATGTGATGGGGAAGCTAGATTTGCAGAACGCTACGTACTAGCTTGCTTGTTCCCAGTGGTAGCTTCTGGTCACTGGTTAATACAGGCTACCCAGAAGCTGCTTTTAGCTCCTGCTTATCCAATCTTAATTTTGAACCATGAAATTAAATTATTTGATTAGCCCACGTGAGAGCAATCTGATGAACCAATTAGTAACACGATCACATGTGAGGAATAGGCTTTTAGAAAGTGTGGCTAGTCAGGAGGAGACAGCTTAAGACATGAGGCACAATATTTCATTAAAGAAAAAATATAAGGCCCCAACATTCCCTATTTCTATGGGTGGCACCTACATATGTTAGTAAGGTGCTTGTTCGTCAGTCGTGAACGGCCAAAGAAATAAGTCAGCTGTCCAAACACCGCCCTAACTGACCCCAACATTGTGAAAACTAACTTGGAACAGGAGAAGGGTTCCCTTCTCCTGCGGGTACTTCTAGTACCAGTCTGTACGATTCACTTTAATAAATGATGCACAAATAAGTCTCTTGTGACTTCTTGGATCAGCCCCTTTGGTTCTTCAAAAGGGTTGAGTTGTCACTCCTTTTTGGGAATTCCTTTTGGAGGTCTCTTAAAATCTGTTACAGGAAGTTGATCTCAATGTATCCTAGTACAGTATTCTTGCTTTGATAGGCTTTCCTTCCTGGGCAAAGACAGTTCAATTTGTTTTGGTATACTCAACTTTGTATGTGGCTCAGTTGCCCATTTCTTCTAAACGCCAAGTTATATCTTTTTCTTTGGTATGTGACGAATACGAGATGACACTTCTCCCCGAGCGAGAGCCTCTTCCCATGAGGCGAGGGAGGTGAGACTGCTACCTGACAGTCTCTGTGGGGGTGAGACTTCCGCTCTGGGGATCAGGTAGGATGTCTCGGGAAGATGAAGTACAACACCCCCATTCTCCACCCACATCCTTTACCTCTGCTCAATCTGCGGCCCACCTTCCCATCCCCCACTTCCGGACCTCGAACAAACTCCTTCACATCCCCTTGTCTCGCACCACATAACTCCATGGTATACTCTTCCATGTTTGTCTGAAGTGGAAGAGTGGAATGCCTGGACTAGGACTTCATTAAGAAGTAATGAGAGGAGGCGGTGTGGAGCCATTACTAATAACCCCTGGAACCTGAATTGCAGTTTAGACATTATTGCCCATTCTGAATAAAAACTGAGTAAGCGTTTACTGTGCTGTGAAACCCTTTCTGGAGGAACCGTGAGCTGGATGTCCGGAGAGGAGAGGTTGCTATCTGGGACATGAGGAGAGAAACCCAGGTGTCCTGGTCCACCGCATGGAGGGCGATTTTGGAGCTGGGGACACTGAAGTCCCGATGCAGGAGCCGCCGGACAGCGTGGTCATGTAGCCTGCCCAGAACGAAACTCTGCCAAGGCGCTGCAAGTACTGTGGAAGCCATCGGAGAGTAAGAGGCAAACGAAGACATCACAAGTGCCCGAGGCTGACGAGTGAGGTACGACAGACGCAGGAGGTACATGGGCAGTCTGGGTAAGACATTTTAAATAATAATACCTGGCAGGAGAGTAAACTAGGTGCAGCCAGATCTATCAGGAGTGAAATACAAAGAGCAGGGTCTGCAACCCACACCTTAAGAAGGAGAGCATCAGTAGTTTTCTTCATGACAGTACCTGGAAGGGTAGTGAACTAGGTCTGCCAACATAAATATCTAAAAAGGAACTGCGATACGGGTATCAGACCCAAATCGACCAGAGTATATGCGAAAGGCAAAATGAAGGGAGACAGTCCCCTTAGCCTTGTGAACTGTGTTGAAAAGCCTGAGAAAGGCCAGTGGAAAGAAGACAATCAACCTGACATGGTGAACTGTAAAACTAAAACCAAGAAGGGTGAGAACAAAGCCAAGAAATTCCGGGGGAAATGAGTCGCTCCCCCTGGCATTGTGAAATCGTAAAACCTAGTGAAACGAGAGTCCAGGGGAAGGGAGTCATTCCCCTGGCATTGTGTAAGGAAAGACGCTGAGAGCCAGACTCCTAGAGAAGGGAGACATTCTCCGGAAATCCAATATTGAAGAAGCAACTATAGGCAATAAGGAATGTTGTTGTTTGAACTGGAACTTTACCTTTTGAGTTTGAATTGAAAACTTTATTGCTTTTTGACATTTCAAACTGGAGCTCTTGTGCCTGGGAAAGGGATCGAGACCTGGGGAAGGGAATAATTCCTTCAAGTCCCACCTAACAACTGGAACTGTGATCCGCTGTCCAAAAGAAGGGAGTCAATCTTATTAACCAAGAAGATCCACTACCTCTTTAGATTAGCTACAAGTGTGAGGGACAAAAGTAGGTTTTGGAAACAGGACTGTGGACTATTGATTTACACAGACATCTTGAGAATTCCCTTAGCATTTTAAGTTGAGGGAAGGAAACCCCTCTTAGAGTTACAGAAAGTTAGTTTTTCCTCTTTATTTCCATTACTAATAAATGTTTATGCCAACATCCATGCCACCTGTGTCAGTCTACTCCTTCTGCACCTTACAGGTATTATATTCTTGTATAGGATATTGAGTTACTTTCCCCTTTACCCAGGATATTATCCTCTGTTCTCGCTCTTCATTTGGATTTTCAATAATTCTCTCCTAGATCCATTTTTTTTGTTGGATTTATTAGTGCTTATTGAGTTTGTAAATGTAATCAAGCATAGGCAACAAGCGTTCCAACACATGGGTCAGCAAAGTGTAAAACCAATATCAGAGGTTTTGTGTAAACAGATTGTGCTAGTACATTGTGAAACATTTTACCCCTCCCTTCCACTAGAGTTCTCTCCCCCCCCCCCACCCTTTCACTTTCCGCCCCGGGTTCATTTGTTTGTCACATTGGTAAGTGGTGCTGGTAGAGGGTCCAGCATGTTACACTGAGTAGGTATATTTCGTACTTGACTGATTGAATCACAAGTAGCGTTCTGAGTCCAACAAGGTTCTGCACACACCTTATCAAGTAATATATTTGGTAAAGAATTCGGTCCACGCTATGTCGACAGAGGTGCAATCTCCACGGACGGCTGTGGTTAGACTGTTCATTCGATATAGATTTTGTGCTACGTTAATACATTCAGTTTTCCTTGGGAGAAGTTCCCTTTTCCAAAAGGTTGCAAGGCATGCCGTGGAGGCTAGGAACAAACCATGAATCATCTTTGGTAGTCTCATAACTACATAGTGCTGTTCTTCTACACTAAATAAGATTAGCAGCGGTACGTTCTCCCTTGTTACCCCATCTAAATCTTTATTGCAACTAAGGACTTCATCCTAGTAGGACTGAACAGCTGTGCAACTCCGCCACATGTGCCAGTAGCCAACTTCCATTCTGCATCTGCGCCAGCAAAAGGGGCATACTCCTTGGTACATCTTTGCCAGTCTGGCTGGTTCGTATTGCCATCTATAGAGGAGTTTGATGCTGTGGAGTTTGTACTTGCAAGCAATGGACATTTGTGCAGTTTTCCTACATATCTGGAGTCAGCTGTGCGGCGATAAGTCCCGTCCTAGGTCAGTTTCCCATTTTGCTTTTAGTTTGTTGGATGGGATGGGATCTCTTAGTTTCTACTAAGGCTGTGTATAGTGCACCTATCAAACCAATTGTACCTTTACTGGTGTCTAGGATCTTATCGAAGGGGGTGAGCTCTCTTTGTAACTTGTCTTTCCGTATTTCTCTGGTCATGACCCCTTTTAGTTACAAGTATAGGAAGACTGGGAGTGGGCCCAGTCCGAGTGCTTCCTCCAGTTCTTGTATTGTAAGAAAGGTTCCCTCCTTCCACAGTTGTCCTGCCCTTTCCAGTCTGGCTTCAAACCAGGCCTGAAACCTCTTTGGATTTGGGTTGGCATCACAAATTCCCGGAACCCATAAGTGTCCTAGAGGGGCGGGCATTGTTGTGATCCCCTTCATTCCCTTTACCCGTCTCCACACATTACACAGAGTTCCTAGTATGGAATGTTCTTGTATTCTTTTGAGTAACTTTGGTCTAGGTAGCCACAGCCACTCCCCCAATGTTGAGGGATGAGATGGTGATTGTCTAGGCCTACCCAGTGCAAATCTTTCCGTTGTCTAAGGTGTGGAATACGAATTCTTAATTGAGTGGCCTTATAGTACAGGTGTATGTCTGGGAGCCCGATCCCTCCGCCGTCTTTGTGGAGATGAAGTAGTGCACTGGGGACTCTTGTTTTGCCATAAAAAGCGTAATGGGGAATTTTTAGTCGCAGCAAAATAGGTGTCTGGTATCCGAATAGGGAACATTTGGAATAGGTACAAGATATTTGGTAGGATTACCATCTTGATGGCATTGAGCCGTCCCTTCCATGAAGTTGATTCCATCTTTTGAGGTCCTTTACTATCACTGTCATTGGGGGGGGGGGGGGGGCAGGGAGGGAATTGGCCCCTTGTATAAGTCTTTGAGATCTCTGGTGACACTGATGCCCAAGTATCGGATTGTGTCCCAACTGATTTTCATGCTTAGGGGTGCAAAACACCCTGCATCAACTTCCCTGCTTTAGTATATTGGGAGGATGACTGATTTTCCGTTACTTATTTTAAGCCCCGCTAGGTGAGCATATGTCTCAATTACTTCCATCACTGCTGGAATTGATGTTAGGGGGTTTGTCACGTGCAGGAGTAAGTCATCAGCATAAAGTCCCAATTTGAATTTTCGATCTCCAACCGAGATTCCCTCCACCCTATCTTTGGGAGAGTGGTTCTAGCGCGAGGACAAAAAGTATGGAGGAGAGTGGGCACCTTTGCCTGGTCCCTCTTTTTAGTTATAACCATCTCAAGTATTTGTATTTTATTACTTGTATTGCACTCCAGACCCGTAGGTATAAGGGCGCATTGCAGAAGAGGACTTACAGCTTAGTTACACAGCATCATCATGTTATCCATTCACATAACACATCGTTAGAATGACATAGTATAGTTGCTGCTCATCTACGCAGTAGACAGGAAAGTATACTTGTATACAGGTTATATACGCATTATACATAGTCATAGAGTCATATAATACAACTTAGATAGTGAACCACTATTGCATAGTGGTTCATAAATCGCAGTGGTTAGTCAGGAGGGGAGTGACGTCAATCATTGTTTGTCAGAGTTTGAGCCATGTTATGAAGTTCTGCCGGAATTTTAAGTAAGTTTGATCCGCGTGCAGAGGCGGGGGTAGAGAATTCCAGAGTGATACTGCTTTAACCTGGAAGCATTGTCCCCCTACTCTGGACAGTTTGAATCTCGGTACAAAGAGACAGAGCTGGATGATCTAGTATGCTTAGTGGGTATGTTTTTGATGAATCTCGCTACAAGGTAGCAAGGTGCTGCATTGTTCAAACATTTGAATGTGAGTGAGGCAACTTTAAGTTGGATTTTATCATAAGCAGAAAGCCAGTTATTTAATTTGCTGACTTCTGATATGTGCTCTCTTCTGGAAATACCAAGAGCTGCTCTAAAGGCGTTATTCTGGAGGATCTGGATTCTTTTAATAGTAGCCTTATTGGCTCCAATGTATAGCGCATTGCAATAGTCCAGCTTTGACAGAACAAGCACTCTTGCCAAGGTAATACAAAAGAGAGGGTAGTGTCTAAGTATAAACCCAGGGTTTTCATCTCATTGGCGGTCTTAATAAGGTTGTTGTCTATGTTGAAGGAAGAGTAACTGGGTCTGGGTTTTTTAAGAGTGGAGGGGGTGCCCAAGATGATGATCTCTTTCTTGGCATCATTCAGGCATAGTCCATGAGTGGCCATCCATGCCTGGATGATGAGGTACACTGTTCAAGGCCAAATCATTTTCATAATGACCAGAAAGAGATAGGAGAATCTGGGTATCATCTGCATTGTTAGTGTAGGTGATATCAAGATGGTCCAGATCATCGAAAAGGGGCTTCGTAAAAATGTTGTAAAGTATGGGAGACACATGAGCCCTGGGGAAATCCACAGGTAATGGGGATACGGTCTACTGAGGCTGTAGGGGAGAAGACTCTCATAGTCCTATTATTGAGAAAGGATTGGATCCATAGCACAGCTTCGTCGGAGCAGTAGGCAGCCGTGACTAGGTGGCTACCTTATGATCCACAAGGTTGAATGCCGCTGACAGGCCCAATAGCAGGAGTAAGGCTGATTTACCCATGTCCCTAAGCTCATCAATTTGGGCCTTAAGGTCGAATAGAGCAGTTTCAGTTCCATGCTGAGGGCGAACGCCGGACTGTCGCGCTCCTAGCAGGTGATGAGATTCCAGGTGTGACTATTTGTGTATATGCCATTTTGTCTATAATTTTTAGGAGAAATGGCACTGTTGTAATTGGACAGTAATCAGTGGCTATGGCAGGGTCGAGCATCTGTTTTTTGAGTAAGGTTAGGACCCAAGATTCTTTAAGGTTACTTGGTATGGTGCCCGTGGAGAATGACGCATTAATAAGTTTGGTAATAAAAGGGAGACAGATCTCTAGCTGCATCCTTTATTAGTTGGGCCGGACATTGGTCTCCTTTGTAATTCGAGGGTTTAAGCAAAAGGATAATTTTTTCAGTGTCCTTGATAGACACTTTGGTAAATTTAAATTGCGTGAGGCAGGGAGGAGTGTTAATGGAAGGGGATGGCAGGGGGTTGTTGAGGGAGAGACTGTTGGTAAGTGATTTATTTTTGTTGCAATTTTGACTTGTAGGGTAGACACTTTGTTGGCCAGCGCTTGCTGCATGTTAGAATACCAGGATCTGTCTTTTACACAATTGTAAGGAGGTGGTGTAGGCGTTTCGAGTTCCTTCAGGACAATGAAAAGTTCTTTAGAGCTAGAGTTAGCTTGAGAAATTCTTGTATTGTAAGTGTCACGTTTGGTCTGTATTTCCTTTTTGTAGCGAGGTTATATTACTTAAATTCGTTTTGTTTTCGTCAGAAGGTAGTAATCTCCATGCTACTTCACATAGTCTTTTTTTGTACATGAGATATTCAGTTGTGGAGTGTACCACGAGTTAAGGTGGGCCTTAGGTTTACCTTGCCTCAATTTGAAGTGTGCAATTAGGTCAAGGGAGGAGGACATCATTTTATTATACTCATTCACCAGGATATCAGCAGGCAAGGTATCTGGTAGAGAGTTAAGTTTCGGAATGATAAGGGGGAGTAGATTACCTGTGGTAATATTCTTTTTATTTCTTGTGGGAATATGCAGAACCCTTTGGATGAGGGCAGGGGTAGGTCTTTTGGTCACTAATGAAAAAAATCACTAGGTAGTGGTCAGTCCAAATTAGGGGGGAGATTGACATGGATGCATTACAGTTATGGTCTGCCACCCAATCCAAAATTCTACCTTTATGTGTGGGGTGGAGTACTCTTTGGGTAAAGCCAAGTTCTGTCAGAATGTTGGCAATGCTCGTTGCATGTGGGTCATTAGGATCATTAAATCCTAGAAGGAAGACTTGGGAAGAATTTTTTAGGTTATTTGACAAGATATTAGATCGATCCTCAGCAAAGTTTCCCAAGGGACCTGGGGGTCGGTATATTAAGTGGATAGTGAGAGTGAGAGTTATTAATAAGCATTGTAGCTGTGAGATTTTCACAGGATGTAAGAACCATGGTCTGAACTAACCGAATAGATAGGTTAGATTTGGGGATGAGGGATATGCCGCCTCCACGGTCATCGCTTCTATCAGATCTTAATATAATATATCCGCTAGGCATAGCTAGCATGAGGGAAGGGCCTGCTGCATTGGGCAGCCAAGATTCAGTGATAGCTAAAAGTTAAGATTGTTGTTCTGGAGAAGGTCAGCTAGCTCTGTGAGCTACCATTGATCTGGCATTTATTAGGGCTCCTTTAAGGAGTAAACTAGTTGGTATAGGAATGGTAAGTGTTTCAGGTGCAGCGGTCTCAAGTATAGAGTTAACGTGGGTCTTTGTTAGGGACAATTCTACGTTTAGGCTGAATTTCCTAACCTAGTGAGTTCCCCAGCAGCTTTGCTGGATTTTTGGGGTTTCTTTTTTTCTCCTGCCAAGAGTGAGAGTCTTTTACCCTCACTCTTGGGCATGATTCGAGTGCGTTTCTTTGAATCTAGATGTGTTTAATGGGCTATGGGGTCTTTTACCCCATAGGGCTTCATGTGTTTTTGTGATGTGTGGTGCACCGCACCCTCAGTGCAGTAACACAGGGGTGCCATAGTGACCCCCCCAGTATAGACTCCATTCCCTGGGACTGACTACTGTCTCCCCGGGCATGTAAAGTCACCATTGACTTTACTATTCTTAAATTCTGAACAGAACTAGTACAAACCATCATATTGTGGACGTACTGGCTGGGGCAATTCAATTGCCCCGGGGTCTGTTAGTCGAGGGGGCACGTCTCCGTCCCCCCTGATCGAGTTTTGGCTGGTGGCAGTGGATACTACTTTTTATATTCAACCGCAAATATTTTCCTATGGGATTTCCCATTGTTTTAGGCTACTATCTTTATTTAATTATTTACGGTAGCCTCGAACATACCTCCGGTTTATTTAATTATTAATTCTCCGGTTGGTATTTTTTGCCAAAACTTGATTCTAAAATGGCGTTTGTGTTCTCTTCTGTGACTCCAACCCAAGTCGAGCCCTTTGTTCCACTTTTTGGCGGGCTTCTCCACAGAAGCCCCCCAAAGTGGTGCCACTCTGGGGTACTTAGGAGGGGTGGAAGGGGATTTAGGCACCCTGGACTGAGCTGCCTCGGCAACTCAAGTCGCACTCCGTCCTGATTGGCCGGCCGGCTCACCACTTAGCATGTTTCAGTGACAGCTAGGCTGAGTGAATGGGGGTTTTCTGCATAAAAGCAGGGCTTTGGGGACTGGAACTTCAGAAGTCGCCACAGGACCTAAGAATCCGACGAGGGAGAAGCTGAGCCGACCTGCCATGACGCCACCACCGGTGGAGCCCTGCTGGACCGTCTCACCACTCTTCCCGACGACCGAGGAGATCTCCCGCCAGAGAGTCTTCTTCCTTTGACTGGTGGGGATAACCAGTTTCACCGTCTTTTCGCCTTCCCGACGTACCTCGTGGCCGCCTTGCCTATGCCAAGCACCCCGGCAACCGGGATACCACGTTTTACCACGGCCGCGAAACAAAGGTACCACCTTTAACCGGAAAACTCAGCGGCTGGTTTCTTCCCTGGCAGTGCAACGACCTTCATCTTTCCTCCAAGTCGAGATCTTCTCTTCCCCTGGATGACGACGCGACTTGCGCCCACTGCCAGGAACAACTGCCACCGCTGGAGGATCCTTCCCACTTAAGGTACCATCTCCCGCCTGGCTTCTCTTGCCACCGACTGTACGGGGTAGATTTAGCCCCTGGCTTTCAAACCTGGGTTGGCCTGGGACACCCTGGCTAAACTTTCCTGAGCCTACCTAAACTCTTTTTGAACTCCCTGCAAGACTTTTTAAGCCTAGTCTAACTGTGAACTTGGGCGCATTTGTGCTCTGCTCTCTCTAAGAGTGGGCACAGCCTTTGGACTTTGGCTCACCAGTGTTCCTGAATCTTAGAGTGGTGTACCTTTCCATATTCTGTCCTTTTCCCTCCCTTTCTCACAAACCTATTGGAGTGCCATCTAGTTAAGCGCTCACCTCTGTATGAAAATAAGTGGTGTTTTACTGAGACTAACCTCATAAGGAAAAAGGGGTGTATATATTACAGTAGTAACTGTGTTTAGAATATTTTACAACAAAAGAGTGCTGGAGTGTTTCAAACAGTGTTTTTAAATAATTATATACTTTGATACCAAAGCTCTGGTCAGTGTTTGCTTGTGTTGGTGTGTCTGAGTGCCTATTGTGTATACTTTGCATACTGCCAAACTCTTCTTGAAAGAAGTCTGACTGCTCAGCCACAGCTACCAGGTAAAGCTGGGTGGTACAGACTGCTACCAAGTGGGTTTACTGCTAACACCTGTAGTCCTAAATCTTTTGCAGTGTTCCCTAAGGGAACTGCACAGGTTTCTGCCTAACAGTCTGACTCAACGACTTTGGGAAGGCTTAGGTTTTTAGTCCCATTACAGATTGTATTATTGGACAGCGTAGGCTTCCTGGTGGTGGTGGTGGGGGGGGGGGGGGGAGGGGGGGGGGGAGTGATATGGCTAGAGGTTGAAATATTCTAGATAATCTAGAGCGTAGTCTTTTGTTCCTATTAGTTATATCGCACGGTTGGGTGCCGTAAGTAGGAGTTACGTGTAGGCTTGCCCAATTATTGCTAATGATAGGTGGTAGGGTGATGGTCTGGTTAGATTGGGTCATGGTGGTGATGTAGAGTGGGCAGTATGGGCACAAGCACGTGTCAGTGCCAGTCTTGAGAGAGTAGGTTAAACTATGATCAGTATTGCTAAGGCTAGAAGGGACTTTGCAGCTTACATTTTGTAAGGCACAACAGTTCACTAGGCAATTCTTGTAGTACTATATCTTATGCAAATAACTTGTAGCAGTTAAACAGGGATGGAAAAAGTATTTGTATGCAGTTTTCAATTAGTATTTGGACAAGAGAGGTTAAGGCTAGGTTAGTACAGGATCAACAAGTTTCAACAAAAGTCTAGAACAGATTAGGAAATATACCCTAGTCTACGCCTCGACTAGTAAGCTGTTAAGAGTTTAATCAGCATAATGTATAGTGTACTTCAAGTCAGGTTAGGAGCCGAGATGCAACATCAGAGCAAGCTAAGTGGAGTACTGTACGTATGGTATATAATCTTAGTAAACCTCATGAAGCAAAACGCGTCTAATTCAACACAGTTGCACATGCTGCAAAGTCATTATACAGTGTCAAGAGAAACAGTAATAGTACAATAATATACAATCAGGAAAGCGTCAGCCATGCACATATAAGGAAAGTGATCATGAGCAGGTTCAGCAACTTGAATTGTGCAAAACTATTGCTAATTAAGGGTACAATGCTGAGTACCAAAGTTTAGGCAACATACCGCAAGTGCATGAACAGTTCAAGTGAGTAGGGGTTGTGCGTTGCGAATACTATAGTTGCCAGGACAAACTGTACTTTTAGTAAGGCAGCTCATATGTATAGAACATAGATCAGGAGTAAGGCACACTAGAGGGCAAGCGACCTCCTTAGTTCGGCTAGATAATGTTCATCAGTCTACAAAGTTATTTGCCAAGTTTGTATGCGCAGAAGCTGTGAGCAGACTCTTACCTCCCTGGGTAAAGGGGCAGCGTGATGTGGCCCCTTGGCTCCGGAGGCAACGACAGGCAGACAGGAACATGCCTTACAATGAGTGCCTTAGGGCATGTGCCGGCTCACGCCTTCTGGCTAGGAGCAGGGCCGGATGTGTTTGACCCAGCCTATGGGACGTGCTGTAAGCATGAAATGGTTGCTAAGCAACCATTAAACAAAGCAGCCCGGCGGCCATTACAGGCAGCTCCTCGTGGAGGGGCTGGGGATCCTGGGGCAAATAACGGGCAAAAATGAAAAATGTAATGCTGCTGCTGCAGACGCAAAGCCGAGTAGGTCTGCTTCCACAATGCGGCGTCTGATGGAGGTTATGCCTCACAGGCCGATCGAGGTGCAGATCCAAGTCCAGTTGCAGGGGGCGATTAGGGTTGGGCTCCAGCAGTTAGAGCGTTGCAGTTAATGGAGTAGCCTCCATTAACCGCTATGCAGGTCATCGGAGAGGAGTATATAGCCTTAATGCCCCATAGGAACTTCAATCCCAGGCGTATTTCTATGAGGACCCCATCTAAGAAATCCCACGCTACCCTATCAAAAGCTTTTTCAGCATCTAACGAGAGTAGCGCGGGGTCTCCTTCAAACCTCTGCGCTTTATTTATTAGATGCAGTTTTTTTGTCATTGTGTCTGCTCCCTGACGCCCCATCATAAAACCCACTTGGTCAGGGTGTATCAGCTTGGGTAGGTGATTTTCCAATCTGGCTGCGATAACCCTGGCATATATTTTTGCATCAATGTTGATGAGTGATATTGGGCGATATGAGCCACAGCATTTGGGGTCTCTACCTTCTTTAGTATCACTGCGAGGAGAGCATGGGCAAATTACTTGGGTGCTTTACCCGTCGCCAAGATATTGTTAAAGAATGTCCTAGAGAAGGGGGGTGAGGATTGGGGAGAATGTTTTAAAGAATCCAGTGGCGACGCCTTCGTCACCGGGTGCCTTCCCTAACTTGGGGTGTCCAATGGCTTTCTGTATTTCATCCTCTGATCGGTGCCTCGAGGGCTGTGGCCTCTACTTTAGATAGTGAGGGGAGGTGTGAATCATATCTATCGAGATCCCCTGCAGGTGCTGTCCTTTCGCTGGTGTACAGGCCTTCGTAAAAGGTGGCGAATGCCTCTTGGATCCTCTCTGCTGTGCTCTCTACTAGGTTCGCTTGGTTGATGTTGATCTTTCTATTTCATTAACCCACCTCTCGGCTCGTTTACGTAGTCGTACTGCTAGGATGGCGTTGGCGTTATCCCCTTTTTTTGTAGAATTTTTGTTTTAGAAATTGTAAATTCCAGACTATCTTTCCGTCCTCAAGTGCCCTCAGCTCTTCTCTTAGGTCTTTGGCCTGCATAACATGCCTTTGCCCATCTCTAAGGGAGGCCTGGGCGAGCTTCTCAGCTGTATCTATTCTTGCCCTTAGTCCCTTCTCTACGAGTGAGTGTTCTCTTTTTCCGGGCCCCTTCCCTGATAAGGATACCTCTCCATGTGGCCTTGGCCACCTCCCACACCAATCCCTTCCTTACTTCCCCTGTGCCACAAGCAATGAACAATTGCTTAATCTCGTTTTCTATTTCCTCTCTAAAGACTGGGTCTTTAGATGGTGATTCATTACATCTCCATTTTGAATTTCGTGGGTGGGGGGGAATAGAACTTCCCAATTCAAGTCTACCGACACCATTTTGTGGTCTGACCACGCGATCGGGTGGATGCCAAAATTACCCAACACCTCCAGCAGGCCTCCTGATATGTATAGATAATCAATTTTTGTGAGTGCCGTGTGGGGTGGAGTAGAAAGTGAAGGCCTTTTCTTGTGGGTGAAGACACCTCCAGCTGTCCTTCAAGGCATATAGTTCCAGGGCCGTGTTAACCTCTGCTGCCCCCTGTCCTCAGGGTTCGCACAGTTCGTCATTTTTGGTCTGTCTAGGGTTATGTCCATCCAGGCCTTAAAGTCTCCCCCAAGTATAAGGTGCCCCCATGTCAGTCCAATTTTTTTTTCTGTGGTCCTTTGTAAGAATCTTCTCTGACCTTGGTTAGGTACGTAGATGTTTGCAAAGATGATTTTTGTATTTTTTATGGATCCTGAAATGAGTAGTGCTCTCCCTTCTGTGTCCGCCCAAGTTTTCGTGACCTCCATGTCTAAGTCTTTAAATGTTAAGATGCCTACACCCGCCTTTTTGAGGATACCCAAGCTCAAATATCTGTATGTCCTTCCTATGAGGCCTCTGGTTTTTTTGCACTCGTCGCCTTTTTGGTATCTGGCTTCTTGCAGAAATAGGTTATCAATATTTGACCTCCTAAACTGACAACTAAGGATCTCTTTGTGGGAGAGTTTAGACCTTTGATATTTAGTGATATGACATATGATATAATAGGTTATTTCTAACGTGCTTAATACCCAGAGGGTTCTAAGCACGGAGCCGGGGTTCGAACCTGTGCTGCTCCGTGTCGTCTTGCTTCCAAGGCGAGCACGTTGTCCCTGAGCTATCCTCCCGAGTGTGCATACTCAGTGTGCCGTTTGTGGGCTCCCATTATTGCGGCCATATGTGGGGATTGTGAAACTCGCCTATTTGTGTGTACCAAACATGCCCCTCGAGTGAGTTATTCTTATTCGTAATATTGATTGCTACGTGAACCTTTTTTGTTTATGGAGTGACCTCTGGTGTACCTCCTTCTCTTTCCTCTCCGTCCCTCCCACATCCCATGTTCAACCTCCTCCAGGCATCCAGCCCCTCCCTGTCATGGTCACTAGGCGAGTCCGAGCCACCAGCGAGGTCTTTGAACCTGACCCCTTCCCTTAATACTGTACTGTAGGGTGCCCCCCCTAAAACTTTGCTTATTGTTTTCTAGCTAATCACAACATATTTAACTACAAACTAACATTTTCCAACAGTGCCAAATTTCCTGTTACGTTAGAGCCCCTGTGACCGGCTGTTTGCCGCTCTACGTGTCTTATGGTGTAAAGGATATTTCTCTACTCCCCAACGGCGACCCCATAGCTGGTCAACCTGTATGAGTGTGCTGGAGTCTTGATAGGTAGTTGATGGTCGGACGTATCCTCACAGTGCATTGTGTGAGGATGCGTTTAGTTTGATGAATTTTCTTGATCCTGGTATTCTCCTCGTTGGCCCCTTAACTCGCCATCCTGTCTCTTTTCTGGTTTGCGCCCGACTGTCCGGGATGAATTCTGTTCCTCAGACTAGTTCCCGTATGGTGTTAATGATTTCCAGTTCTGTAACGCGTTTGTGCCCCTGCCCGTCCAGTTCAAAAGTAATAGATAAGGGATAGCCCCACCTGTATCGTATTCCATTTTCCTTGAGCCATTTGGTTAGTGGTGAGCAAAGTCATCTTTTGGCGAGGGGTAGGGATGACAGATCCTGGAATATGGCGATTCATGCTGTATCCAACATTATAGTTCCTTTAGTTTTGGCCTTCTCCAGGGTTTTAAACCTGCCAAGGTAGTTATGGAAGCGAACTAGGACAGATCTTGGGCCTCAAGTTGGTCCTCCAGATCTATGGAGCCTTTCGATCTTTATGACATCAATGGATTCATCAAAGAGGTGTTTTAGGATCCGGTGGATTGCACTCTTGAGATCTCCTTCAGTCTCTCCATCTCCTTCTGGAATTCCGAAAAAGCAAAGGTTGTTTCTCCGCTCAGTTTTCAAAATCGTCCATCTTTAAAATCATGTCTGCCGCGCTTTGCTCCATTTCACTTAGTCGGAGGTCCATTTGTGTCTCCATAGCGTCAAGGGAGGACTGGTTGTGCTCTACTTCCTGAAGTCTGTCTTCCAGTTTGTCCATCCTGCTGTTAATCTTGTCCACTTTGCATACCCATTATTTCGTCTAATAATGCGGCGACGTTCCCCCCCCCCCCCCCCCACACGCCCTCTTCGTGGCCATTGTCGTTCTTGTTGACACCTGGGAACACAAATATGGCTAGTCTGTCTTTGCATTCCATGCACCAGTGTGATTGCCTCTGGTCACCTTCTCATGGTGCAGCAGCTGAGTGCTTCTACCGTATTTCGTGGCAGTGCCGAAAGTTGCCTGTGGTGTTTGGCGGTTACCCAGGGGGTATTTTTAGAGCTGGTTTTTAGTGTTCCTGAGGTCACTGGGTATTGATTGTGACTCACTTGTATGTTGCACTTCGGGTCGTGGCGTAGATAGTCTGGTGGTATCCGTGTTCGATGCCAGGTCTGGTTAGCCTGATTGGCTCGATTACACGTAGATGAAGTAGGGGGGCACACGCCCCAGGCTCGGGGCCACACAACTCTGTTAGTCCAGGGGGGGGGGGGCTGGTGTGATCTGGTGCTTCTACTAGATCTGCGGGTTTCACCTCCAATTCTGGTTTGGAGTCACTGTTGGTCGTGGTCTTCAGAAGACGAGGCGATTTCAGTGTCTAGAATTCCAGGCCTTTTTGTGTTCAGAAGCCATGTAGTCTTGCTCTTTGTTATGTCAAGGTGACGGACCCTGCAAGGGGTTGTGTTCCGGACCGCCATAATATTCGACCAGGTTTTAGGGTCTCTCGTCCTCCCGTGCATTTTTGATTGTTAGAGGGTCAAAAAGCAAGCCATCATGTGAATGGACCCGTATATTGGAAGCAGGTTGTCAACTCTGGGGGCGGGGGGGTTCGCTTCGGTTGTAAATGGGATCAGGCCCCTTGGTGGACATTGGTGTTTGTTGCGCTTCGTTGCCCCCGCAGGATTCCGTGTGCTACCTGGTCTCCTGGATGCCGTGTTGGTGGTGTAGGGGTGCAGCGCAAGATTTTGCAGGGGGTAGTTTGTCTCAACACTGTCCTGGAGCGGTTACTGTAGTTATGGAGTGCGACTGGTGGTGGTGTGGGGCTTTTGGTGCTCAGTAAGGAACAAGTTACTTACCTGTAACTGTTGTTCTCCAGCATGGGTCTGGCATGGATTCACATGCTCATTCCCCGTCGTCAGGCTGGGAATCCTCGGTAAAGAAAAAACCAGTATCAGTTTCATTTCTGATCTGTCTTTCGTAGTAATAACCAATCACTGGTCTCTGCGTCATACTGACCACAGCCAATGACTGCCCTCTACCTAAGCACCGCCTCTGGCAGCCATCTTCAGATTTGGAAGCACGTGAAGTGGCAGTATGACCAAGTGAAGAGCCGCAGAGGGGTAGGCGGGAGGGTTCGCATGTGAATCCATGCCAGACCCATGCTGGAGAACAACAGTTACAGGTAAGTAACTTGTTCCTTCTCCAGCATGGGGTCTGGCATGGATTCACATGCTCATGAATAAAGAATACATAGCAGTACACACATGCACAACCACGGGAGGTGGCAAAGGCTCAACATTAAGCATCACATCAACTCAACATTAAGCATCTTACCTCCTCACCAGGCTCACCTCAGGCGAACAGGTTGCGCAGCACTGCTTGGCCGACCCTGGACTCCTCCCTGGAATCCCGGTCGACGCAGTAGAATTTCGTGAAGGTGTGCGTCGACCTCCACGTAGCAGCCCTGCATATGTCCAGCAGGGGCACACCAGATAGGAACGCCGTGGTAGCTGCGATCGCTCTGGTGGAATGGGCTCTCGGACGGCCAGGCAGCGGTCGGTTAGCCAACCGGTGACAGTACATGATACAGCCGGAGAGCCATCTGGAGATGGAAGCCTTCGAGAGAGCCTTCCCCTGATTGACAGGTCCAAAGTTCACAAAGAGTTGTGACGTCTTCCGAAACCCCTTCGTGCGGTCCACGTAGAACTTCAGCGCTCTAGCTACATCCAGCGAGTGCAAAGTCCTCTCAGCCGGCGACGAAGGCGACGGGAAGAACACAGGTAACACCAAGGGTTCGTTGAGATGGAAGTCCGACGGTACCTTGGGCATGAAGGAGGGGTGCGTCCTGAGCACTACCCTTGTGTCGTGGAAAGTCAAGTACGGGGCCTTGCAGGAAAGGGCCTGGATCTCTCCCACTCGTCGTGCGGAGGTGATGGCCACAAGAAAAGCTGTTTTCCACGATAGAAACTTCAACGGGGCCGAGTGCAGAGGCTCGAACGGAGGTCCCATGAGCTTGGTCAGCACCACGTTGAGCTCCCACGCCGGGGCCGGAGCCTTCACCGGCGGGAACGATCTGAACGGTCCCTTCATGAACTCTTTCACCAGACGATGGGACCACAAGGACGTCCGCCCCGTGGTTCTGGTGTATCGGGAGATCGCAGCAAGATGAATCTTGATGGACGCGTGTGCCAAACCAGCTTTGGCCAGCGTCAGCAGGTACGGCAGTACTTGGGGAGCCGTAATCCGTAGAGGGTTAATCTTCTTTGCGTGGCACCAGACAGAGAACCTCTTCCATTTGTGTCCGTAGCATTTAAGAGTCGAGGACGCCCTGGCCTTTGCAAGAACCTCTCTGCAATCGGCCGGTATGTCGTATCCTCCAAACTCTAGCGCTGCAGGAGCCAGGCCTGCAAGTTCAGCGACTTCGGGTCGTGGTGGAGGATGGCGCCTCCTTCCCTGGAGAGTAGATCCGCGTCCGCCGGCAGCTTGATCGGCGGGGACGCTGACAAGTCCAGAAGGTCCGGGAACCATATCTGCCTCGGCCACGCAGGTGCGACGAGGATCATCCTGCACCGTGACCTCTTGAGCTGGTTGACGAGCCGGATTAGCAGAGGCAAGGGAGGGAACGCGTACAGGAACAGGCCCTCCCAGGGGAACGAGAAAGCATCGCCCATGCTCCTCGTCTGGGGAAACCTGCTGGCGAACCTCCGGCACTTGGTGTTCGTCGCCGTCGCGAACAGGTCGATCTGGGGTGTGCCCCACCGTCGGAAGAGGCGATCCACCAGATCCTGCCGTAGTTCCCACTCGTGGCACGAGCGCAGCTCCCTGCTGAGTGAGTCGGCGATGGTGTTTTTTATCCCTGCCAGATGAAACGGCACCAGAAAAATCCCTTGGGCGACGGCCCAATGCCACAGGTCCTGCGCCTCCTTGGACAGCGCTGGGGACCTGGTTCCGCCCTGTTTCCTGATGTAAAACATGGTGGTGGTGTTGTCGGTGAAGATCCTCACCACCTTGCCCTTGAGGGACGGAAGGAAGGACCTGAGGGCCCAAAACACTGCACGGAGCTCCAGGACGTTGATATGCAGGGACTTCTCCGTCGGGAGCCAGAGTCCCCTCGCGTGCAGATTTGCGGTGTGCGCTCCCCACCCTTCCAGGGAGGCATCCGTGGTCACAGTCTCCTGGTGGGCTGGGGTCTGGAAGTCCATGCCCGCCGTCAGATGCGCGCGGGTGCCCCACCACCGTATCGCTCGTCGGAAACTCTCGTCGAGCTTGATCCTTTCCTCGAAGCTGCCCGTCGTCTGGATCCAGCGCGCATCCAGGAATTCTTGCAACGGGCGCATCCGGAGCCTGCACATGGGAATGAGGTAGATGCAGGAAGACATCATCCCGAGGAGGGACTTGATGGATCTCACTTTGGCCGCGTCGGCCACCAACATCCGTTGCACCTTGCCCAAGATGGTCCTGGTCCTCTCCTCCGACGGGGAGGCCAGAAGGGACACTGTGTCGAGCCTCGCCCCTAGAAACAGTGCGACTTGCGCGGGCACCAGGTGGGATTTGGCGTAGTTCACGGAGAATCCCAGGTCCGTGAGGAGTTGGACGGTCCTTGCCGTGTGGACCACGGCGAGCTCCTTCGTCTTGGCGCGGATGAGCCAGTCGTCCAGGTAGGGGTAGACGTGAATCCCCTCGCGGCGCAGCTGCGCCGCCACCGGTGCGAGGCACTTGGTGAATACCCTGGGTGCCGACCGTAGTCCGAAGGGAAGGGCTTTGAACTGGTAATGACGCCCTTGGACCACGAACCTGAGGAATTTTCGGTGCCCCTTTAGGATGGGAATGTGGAAGTAGGCATCCTCCAAATCCAACGACGATAGGAAGTCTCCTTCCTCCAGTTGACCCAGGACGTGCTGGAGGGTGACCATCCGGAACTTCTGCGCCTTGATGAACTTGTTCAGCCGTCGCAGGTCCAGGATGGGGCGCCATCCTCCCGTCTTCTTCTTCACGAGGAAGTATCGCGAGTAGACACCGGAGCCCCGAAGCCTCTTTGGGACGAGTTCGATGGCGCCCTTTCTGAGCATCGCCTTTACCTCCAGGAGAAGTTGAGGGACGTGAAGTTCTTTCCTGGCCACGGGGGGGACGCGCGGGCACCTTCTTTGAAACTCGAGCGCGTGGCCCCGGGCCAGGGCGTCCAGCACCCAACGGTCGGTGGAGATGGACTCCCACACGCTGACGAAGCCCGCCAGCCGGCCTCCCACCGGGGTGCTTCGGTGGGGGCCCTACCCCACGGCCGGTTCAATCCTGCTTGGACGCGGCCTTGCCGCCTTGACCTCCTTGGCGACGACGGCGGGGTCCGCTAGACTTGCCTCGTCCTCTGTAGGCCTCTTGCGACGACGAGCGGGCCGCTTGACGGTAGGAAGCGAAACCGCCGCCGGAACCTTTGGAGGCGCCCTTGCCTCCGCCGCTCCGAAAGGGCGTCCGTCGTTGCTGCAGGACTCCAAGGGCCCGGGCCGTCTCAGTATCCGCCTTGATGGCCTGAAGGGAATCGTCCACTGTCTTCCCAAACAGGTTGCTCCCGTCGAAGGGCATGTCCAGGACTCTGGTCTGGACGTCCTGCCGAAAGTCCGTAGCTTTGAGCCATCCACGACGTCGAAGGCAAACGCCGTTGCCCAGCTGGCGGAACCCAGTGTCGGCGATGTCCGTCGCCACGGTGATGGCGTGGTCAGAAGCCACTTCACCTTCCTGGAGGATCTCAAGGGCCTCCGCCCTCTTGTCGTCTGGCAGAAAATCCAGCAGGGGAGCTATCTTGTACCAGAGCTCCCTGTCGTAGCGGGCCACGATAGCCAAGGCGTTGGCCGCTTTAATCGTCGTCGCTGCCGACGAGATGACTCTACGTCCCATAGCATCCAATTTCTTTCCCTCGCCGTCCGGCGGGGAAGTCGATGTGGAGGCCGCACCCCCCCCCCCCCCCCGCTTTCTTCCTGGCTGCCGCGGAGACGACGGAGTCCGGGGTAGGCTGCGCCCGGAGGCATAGGGGGGCCGTGTCCGGGACCCGGTACTTTTTCTCGTACCGGTCTCTTCTAGCTGGCGTAGTGGAAGGGTTCTTGAGGAGGGAAAGGCCCCAAATGTCGTCCAGCAGGGGCACTGCGAGGACCGTCTTCCTCTTGGCCTCGCGCCGCTGATAAAGGAAGCCTTCCTTTTTCTTCTCCTCAGGGCAGAGTTGGAAAAGCTCGGAAGCCCTGGAGATCATGGAGTGGAAAGATCCGATCTCGTCGGGCGGAGAAGCCCTGGTGGGGGGCGACGACGGAAAATCCTCGTCGTATGCCTCGTCGTCCGTACCCGTCGCTGCCGTGTCAGTCCCCGTATCATCCCCTCGGGTGGACGGGGAGGAGGGCTGGACGGGGCGCGACGGTTGAAAAGGAGGTGGAGGATGGATCCTTCTTTTCTTGGTAGGGGGAACACCAGAAGGTCCCGGTTCTGGATCCCCCGACGGGAGAGGTTCCTCCGTCGGTAACGGTAGCCTCGTCCTTATCTCGGTGCATAAGGACTGTATGGCCAACAAAATGGCCGCCGAGTTGTCTCGCGGCGCTGGCAGAGGGGAATCCGACGGGCGAGCAGGGGCCCCGTCGGTATCCTCGACGATGTCGTCGTCGTCACCCGCGTCGGGGTCCATTCCGACGGGCTGGCCTTGTTCCACGCCTAGGCCGTGGCTTAAGACCTTGATCAGCTCCTCTTCTGAGGTTGAGGCCGAATCTAGGACGACGCCCTGCCCCCCCTTCTTCCCCACGGAGGGTTTCACGGGGGGTCCTATCGATGGGCACAAAAGAAGACTCCCTCCGAGGAGGCAGGGAGATTCTGGGCCCTGAGGTCGCCACCACTGGCGCAGCCTCCACAGGCTGAGCCAGGGCCGCCGCGACCGTTTCGATAGAGGGCTTGGTCGGATGGATCAAGGCCTTCACCACCTTAGGTGCGCTCACCGCCTTATCCTTGAGGGAGGGGGCACTGCCACGCTCCTCCTCTGCCTTAGAGCTCGACCAGGGCCTCTCCAGGAGCTTCGCCGGGTGCTCGGCCTTCCTCTTACCCGACCCAGAGCGTTGGCTCGTGGTTGATGGTGCCGGGGAGGGTGCGCCCTGCCTGGCGCCCGTAGAGCCCGACCGTTCGGCGCTCCCGGTGCCAGCGGACTCGCGGTGCTTGGCCTTATGTTGGGCCCCCGTCGCCGGGGCGCCCTCAAAGGTCTTAGAAGACCGCTCGGATTTCTTCTTCTTCTCGCCAGACGGGCTCTTACCCTCCAGCCAGTTGGCGAGACGTTGATGACGGTCCTTCATGGTCCGTTCCGACATGTTGCCGCAAAACGCACAGTCCTTCTCCACGTGCGTTTTGTCCTCATGAAGGCAGTAAAGGCAGAAAGAGTGTTCGTCTTCCTTAAAGACGTTCTGCAGCTGGCATCCAGGGCAGACCCTGAACAGCTTTCCGGGCGTCGAGCTTCCCTTCTCCTGGGCCATCTCCGAGACCGGGCCTGAGAAGCTTCTGGAGTCCTCCGAAGTGTAGCTCGACGAAATCTTCACCCTTGAGGGGCACAGACGAATCCGACACGGGTCCCCGTTGATCGGATGTAGGATCGGTGGAGCTTGAGGCTCTTTTGACCGAAAGAATTGAAGTTTTTTGTGAAAAAGCGCGAAAAATAGCACTAACGCTCGAGAGCAATAGCACGAGGATCCCAACACATGAACGTGCGGTAAAAATCTGAAGATGGCTGCCAGAGGCGGTGCTTAGGTAGAGGGCAGTCATTGGCTGTGGTCAGTATGACGCAGAGACCAGTGATTGGTTATTACTACGAAAGACAGATCAGAAACGAAACTGATACTGGTTTTTTCTTTACCGAGGATTCCCAGCCTGACGACGGGGAATGAGCATGTGAATCCATGCCAGACCCCATGCTGGAGAATATGGTCTATTGCTGCATGGAGAGAACCGGGGTAGCTTGCTTTCTTGGAGGGCTCACCCTTCTCCAAATTCATATATGTCTTGTGGACAGTGCAGTTGCAGGGTACCAAACTTTCTGAGGGTACCAAGTCTCACCACTGCACCAGAGTGGCTCGTGCAGCTGTCAGACTTGTTGGATAGCGTGGGGTGAGTGCCGTGTAGTGTGGTTTTACGCTGCACTGCAGGCCCCAGGGTCTTGCCTGCTTTCCCCACGATCCGTGCCTCAGTGCCCGGCCGAGTCACGTTCCTGATCCGGTGGTGTCTGTCGGGCCCAGCCTTTCAGTGGCGAAAGGATCACCACCCTTGATCCAAAGGGCAGGTCTTTTACTGGGTGAGGCAATGTGTCCAATGCTCTTGGGGCACTTTTGCAGTGTTTGTCCAGCACGGGAAACAGTACTTGGGCAAGTGTGTTTATGTCCTTCACTGTGCTGGTGTAATAGCACTGGGCACCAACAGTACCTAAAAGCAGTGCACAATGGCCCAGTCCGAAAAAGCGTCAATACTGTGAGGGGGAGTGAGCGAGCGGGTCAAGGCAGCGGCGTTAGGTGGAAGCCCCGGGTGTTTGTTGCCTGTGGTCACCTCTGAACACTAACTGCTTTCGGGGCTTATCTTGTCACAAGGCTTTTCTCAATACGAGAAGCGTGCAGGTGTCTGAGAGCCTACGTTGACATTTATGGCCTTTGCAAGCGGGTCTATGTTTAGCCTCCGTATGCGTCGCCGATTCTCATCAAGTGGGTAGGCCGTCATGGTTTCATGATGAGCGGGGAAGTTGTACCTGTACTACAGCTATGCAGTCTCCGCTATCCAGTCAGGATATCAGTAGGGTGTTGTCCATTGCAGCGGTGGGCTATTTGTTTCAGCCAGGTTTTCCCCGTCAGAGGACTCAGGCAGCTCTGGTCCCCTATCATCCTCAAGGGGCGCACCCGCAGGGCGTCCCACACGCAGTTTCCACCGCCAAGCGCCGGCCGTTGGTTCAGACATTGTTTCTTTGGAATGGTGAATCCGATTTTGATCAGACTTTCTCCGACTGCATGCTCTGGTAATCCTCCAACCTAATCAGTGTAGTGGTGTTGCCAGAATGTGGGCAAATGGGGGCACATTTGCTAATTCGGTGGGTCAGGGACACAGAGCTCTATATTGTGTCCTCCATCCGTGCACCCCCTGGTGGCTGTCGATCATCAGGTTTTTAGTTCATTTGTTTGCTGGTTAACTCTGTTTCATAGTCTCCCACTGAGAAAGGTTGCTGATGAGGCATAATTATTCCCACGGGGCCTCCCGTGCTTACAGTTACCTTCCTTCTTGAATGCAAACCTCTTTGGGAGCTTTCTTCCTCAGGTCATGGACCGCCATCGCCTTCTCTTTGTTGGAGTTTCTTTCCTTGCGTTCACTCACTTGTTTACAGTGTCCTAGTGCTTCATGCGTGACCGGACACCCTGTGCCTCGTTATTGCCGGTGGTCTCGGCATTGGTTTGTGGAACAGCTGTCCACCAGGGCTTCTCCCTAGTGGTCTCATCACCATCTTCTCGTGGGCTCCTACCCTGCCATGTTCTCCCTACTCAGGTTTGCCATAGCTCTGGCGTCCTGTTCTGCGATATCTAGCAAGTTAGAAATTCACAGGCTTCCTGGTTTCTGTCTTCCTCGGGTCCTACGCAGCTTGGGAGACTGCCAGGCCTACGTACATGTTTCTCTCACTCTCCACTCTGCCTTCTCTCTGAGGGCATGTTAATAAATATACTCGTCCCAGTAGATTGCATATATTGATTTAAAGGGACATGTTGTTCTTCCATAACATGCCATGTATTGGGTGTTTCTTCATCCCAGTCTTGATACTTCCTGTCCGTGGGATGGATTGGCACATGGAAGTAAGCATCCTTGAGGTCCAGAGACACCAACCAATCCTGAATTCGAAGGGCCTGGAGGACATGAGAATGAGTGACCATCTTGAATTTGTCCTTCCGGGGGGGTTTGTTCAACCAACGCAAGTCCATGATGGGTCTTAAACCCCCGACTTTCTTTCGGATCAAAAAATAAGGGGAATACCATCCTTTGTTCCTCTCCGCTACAGGCACCAGTTCTATAGCGCCTTTCTCCAGCAGGGACAAGATTTCCTGTGCAAGGAGCGGATCCGGAAGAGTCAGTTTCCCCGGTGGATTGTCGTGAGGCCGCAGAAAGAAGGGAAGACAGTAGCCGTGGGCTATGGTATCCAGAACCCACGCATCTGAAGTAATGGCCTGCCATTCTCAGAGATGCTGAGACAGTCTGCCCCCAACCGGTGAACCAGGGGACATGGCCTCATGACTGTTTGGAAGCGGCTGTGGCAGTCCCTGAAGGCAAAGAGGCAGCTGCCTGAGCGGCTCTGGCACCATGATTTCTTTTCCACCATGGGTACCTCTCCGCTTGCCCCTTTGACTGGCAGCCCCTCTCGTACTACCAAAGGAGGAGTAGTACTGAAAGGAACCTCCACTCCACTGCAGTCCCCGGGGACAAAAAGGAGGAGGTTGACCCACTGCTCAAAGACTTCACCGCAGCTTTTGAGGTCTGCAACCTCTCATGGCTCTCATCAGCCTTGCTGCCAAATAAATGTGCGCCATAAAAGGACATGATGAGAAGATGGGCCTGCACATCCGGAGCAAAACCAGACTTGCGCAGATTTGCGTGGTTGCGTATCATGGTGCTCGCAGCGATTGATTGGCTAACACGGTCGGCCGTATCTAAACCCGACTGAGGGGATTCACACATAGCATCCTTGCCATCTTGCACAAGAGCAAGGAAACCATCCCTTTCTTCACCCTCGGGAATATGCTCAGCCGCCAAGGAAACAATTCCACAGAGTGTGTGAAAAGCTTGGCAAGGCACACGTGGAGTTGGCCGATTTCAAGGCCATGCTCCCAGCAGAAAATACCTTCCGGACGCACGTCGAAGCGCTTGTCCCCATCTGGAGGGATGGGAGGGTACGCCGCCTGCCTCAAGGTGGCCGTAGCCGCCTGAATCAACAAACTCAGGAGTGGGGTGAGTAGACAAATAGCTGGGATTGCTAACGGAAGGGCGTTATTTCTTAGTTAGATTTTTATTCACAGCCGGAAAAGATTCCGGGGACTGCCAAGCAGCTGCCACCCTTTTCTGCAAGGTAGAATGAAATGGCAAAACCGGGTCAGAGGACAGACCTTGATCCAAGATGTCCGTCAGATCATCTTGCACAAAGTCTTCCGAGGACTAGACCAGCCCAGATACTCCGAGACTCGTGCCATGAGTCTCCTATAAGACCACCGCATGAGCCCCAGGCTCAGGTCTACCAAACTCCACTTCCGGGGAAGTGTCCAGTTCACATGCATCATGGAGGGTCTGTCTCAACTCCTCCAACTGAAGGTCAGCAGGTTCCTCAACCTCAGACCTTTCCTCCTCCTCAAAAATATCATCCAGAGGGGGTTCAAACCCAGGTCTAGGGACAGAAGAGGGCCTGGAGGCCAAAACCGACTTCGATGTGGCCTTTCTTGCAGGATCCACAATGTCTGGGTACTCCACGGCAAATTGAGAAAAAATTCCCAAAGGTGCCGATGCGCCCAAGGCTTCGACGTCGAGAGCATCAACAACCTCGATGTCGTGATTGCCGAAGGCTTCGACGGCACCATGGGTTGATACGACGGCAAGGCGTTGATGTCTGAATCGGACGGACACAGCGCCGAACGAGTCGACGCCGGCCCGAGCCAATAGGTTGCTGCGGTCTCACTGAGGACGAGGACCAAGACCTAGAGACACGTCTCTTGTGATCTTTCGATTCCTTGTCCGTACGGGAACTCGATGGCTCCCGATGAGTGTCGCGTCACAAACCCGAGCCCGAAGGTGTGCGAGCCACGGAACGAGACCGATCCAGGATGGCTTCGTCAGAAAGCGCGACCAGACCCGTGTCCTGCGATTGAAAAATCTCCATCATAGAATTCTTGAATGCTGTCCATTCCTCTGGAGTCTAAGACTTTGTAGGGCAGGTAACCGTCCTCGAGGCACCATCCTCCGAGGAGGACAGTGAAGGAGACCGTTGACGGCGCTTCCGCGAGTGCTGGGACGAGGAAGTCGAGTGGCGGGAACCAAGATCCCTGGGATTCCTTCCGACGCGGAGTCTCGTCCCTCGAGTCATCGGTGGAAACCACCTTGGACTTGGAAGTCTAGGACTTAACAGGCTTCGAGCCCCTACCTACCTGGAGCTTCCCCTTCCGCTCCCACAAGGCTTTGGCTGTCAGCGACTGGCATTTCGAGCAGTCGTCGGTGTCGTGCGACACACCCAGGCACCACAAATACTTGCGGTGGGGGTCGGTAAGCGACATATTAGACTTTCAGTCCCAGCAGGTCTTGAAGCGGACCTCTGAGTCGAAGAGGGGTCGAAGAGAAAGACATCTTCGATGAGGAAAACACACGAGACGCGCCGAGTCTCACAAAGTTAACATGTTCGCAGAAAAACAGAACGGAGGCTACGGGCGCTGTGCATCCTATTTATAACATCCTGTGACGACGTCCTCGATGGAGGCCATCGAGGGACATGGACTCGACGCCAATGACACAGGACGCACTCTGCCGAAAAAATTTCCCCCAAGTGCATAGCTGTGGACATTACATGTCAAAGATGTGGAATAAGTTGGAGGACAATTCCTTCGAACCTCTCTTTGTGGAAGACACATTGGAGGGCAGATGAACATGTCCAGAAGGTCCGGGTACCACGTCCTCTTAGCCCAATCCGCCGCAATAAGGATCATGGATTTCCTGGACTTTCTCAACCTCCTGATCACGTGAGGAATGACGAGGACTAGAGGAAATGTGAATAGGAGGGGAAACCCCCAGTCCACCACGCATATCTCCAAGCGCTCCTTTTGGGGGAAATTCCCTGGAGCAGTACGGATCGCACTTCCGGTTGACACTGGTCACAAACAGATCCACTTCAGGGATTCCCCAAAGAGTGAAGATCTCTTGAAGGACTTCCTGAGCTAGTTCCGATTCGTGGGAAGACTGCCCTGCCTCCTCAGAGCATCCCCAGTCGTGTTCTCTTCTCTGGCTAGGTGAACTGCCGATAGAGAGAGTCCTTCTTGAATTGTCCAGAACCAGAGCGGCATTACCTCTGTGCACTGTGGTAGTGACCCTATACCACCTCACTTTTTGAGGTAGTACATGGCCACTGTATGGTCTGTCATTATCGAGACATTCTTTCCCTGCAGGGCAGAAAGGCCTTCAGCGCTAGTCTGAATGCCCTCAGCTCCAAAAGGTTGATTTGTAATTTGGACTCTGATGGAGACCAACGACTGCAGATTGTCAGATCGTTGGTGTGGGCTCCCCACCCCACGAGTGAGGCGTCCGTCACTACTGTCATCTCCGGCCATGGCTACGTAAAAGAGTCTCCCATGAGAATGTAGTCCTTGCAAGACCACAAAAGGTCCTGAGAGACTCTGCTCTGAACTTTCACATGGTCTGACATTCTGCCTGAAGACTGGGGACTATCAAGGTCTGAGAGCCTATTGGCGGGATCTCATTCTCAGAGGAGCCTCTGGCACCATAAAAATGCAGGCTGCCATGAGACTGAGTAACCTCAAAAAATCAAAGGCCGGAAGATAGTGGGAACTCTGGAATTTGGTAACCATGTGCAGAATGTGTTGAGCTCTCACCTCGGGTGGTGAAGAGTTTCCTGAGTAAGCATCCAGGAATGCTCCAATGAATTGGAGTCTTTGAGATGGTATCATGTGTGACTTCTTGTAATTGAGGGAGAAGCCCAGTCTTTGTAGCGAGTGGCAGATTACGCTTAGATGTTCCCAGGCTTGCTTGGGTGAACGAGCCCTGATCAGCCAATCGTCCAGGTAGGGGTGGATGTGAATCTCCCCCCCTCTCCTGGGACTCGCTGCCACAACTGCCATCAACTTGGTGAAATCCCTCAGAGAGGAGGTCAGCCCGAATGGCAGAACACGAAATAGATGAGAACTGCCAACCACAAACCTAAGGTACTCTGTGCTTGAGATGGATACGCACACGAAAGTAAGCATCCTGAAGGTCCAATGACACCACACAGTCTTGGAGTTGGAGAGCCTGAAGGATTTGAGAAAGGGTAACCATCTTGAACTGGTCCTTCCTGAGGAACTTGTTCAAGTTTCATAAGTCCAAGATGCGTCTCAATCCTCTGTCCTTTTTGGGAATCAGAAAGCATGGGGGAATACCAATCCTTTTTTCTTTCCATTACAGTTACATGTTCTAGTGCACCCTCCTCTAGCAGGGTCAAAATGTCCCGCACGAGGAGCAGATCCAGAATTTGTTACCTCGTGGATCCAGTTGTTCCCTGGTGGATGATCCGGAGGCTTTCTTTGGAAAGGAAGGCAGTAACCTTGGGCTAGTTTCCAGTGCCCAAGCATATGAAGTAATGCTTCACCATTCGTTCAGATGCAGAGTAAGTCTGCCTCCCACAGGGGTCTTGTGAGTTAAGGCCTCAGAGTGGTTTAGAGGCGGCTGAAGCAGCGGCTGAGGGTAAAGTTGCTGCTGCTTGGGTTGGCTTAGCACCTCTCCCTCGTCCACCACGAGGGAATCTTCTCTGCCCTCTGTGACTGGCACTTCCAATTGAGGAATATATTCAGAAGGACCGACCCCTCCAGGAAGATGAGCCCGAGTAGGAGTGTTGAGGCAGTCTAATGGCGGCACTAAGGGATTCACCTGCTGCTTTCGAGGTCTGCAGCTTTTCCAAACTCTCATTCGCCTTGCTGCCAAACAGCCTCGAGCCGTCAAAGGACATGTTGAGTAGTCTAGCTTGCACATCTGGTACAAACCCAGACTTGCGAAAAAACGCATATCTGAGTGAACGCTGTGCTAGCTGCAAAGGATCTGCTGAAGCTGTCTGCAGTATCCAGACTAGAGACATTCACCCATTGCCTCCTTACCACCCTTCCGGGATGTGGTCAGCCGCCATAGCTATGCAGTCCCACAGGGTAAACTTAAATCTTGACAAAGTACAAGTCACATTCGTTGATTTTAATGATATACTGCCAGCCCTAAAACCCTTTTTCATCCAGACATCCACTCATCATCCCTATCGGGAGGGATGGATATGCATGCTGACTACTTGGTAGATGTAGCAGCCTGAACCATCAAACTTTCTAGTGTTTAGATACTCCGGGTCGCTGCTGGAGGTCCATCTTTGGGCAAAATGTGTATTTACTGCAGCCACAGTTTCTGATGTCTCCCAATTTGCTGAGACCCTTTTCTGTAATGTAGTGTGGAAGGGTAATAGGGGATCCTTCTGGGGACCCTGGCTCAAGATGTCAGTCATATCATCTTTTTCAAAAGAAGGCTCCGGCCTAAAAAATTCACTGTAGCGACTAACATACTCTTAGTCCTAGGTCTCCTTTCTTGCATACTGTATGGGCGTCCCTTCCTAGGGACGGGAGACGGAACCATGTTCACCAGAAATAACCTTCCCCTTTAAATTTGGAGGCGCACAGGGGTGCAGCACTGGGAGTATGTGCTACCCTGACTTCGCCCACCGGTGCCACACCTCAGTCCTCTATGATTTAACATTGCCTAATGACACGTATTATTAGGTGGAGGATGGTAGGACGTATGGAGGAAAAGGGACTAAGGACACCAGTCATTACTCTTATGTCCAATCCCCATACCTCCATACTGGAAGGGCGATTACAACTGAATGTAGCCAAAAGGTGGAGAGGAAACCCTCCTTAAGCAAATAAGTTCCTTAGAACCGTCTGCCCGAAGGCCGCGCCTGACTTCGAGCCGGCGTCCAAACAGTAATGCTTATAGAAAGCCGAAGGGCTGGCCCAGGTGGCCGTCCTGCTTAGGACTTGCCACAGAACCTGCTGCTGGAATCCGATGACCATGACCTTGGCTCTGACCGTGTGAGCATGCATGTTGGCTGGCAGCGGCTTGTGCTGCCCCTCATAGCCCTCTTTCGGTGGCCGCAACTGTCCATCGCGCAATAGAATCCTTGGATGCTTGATAACCGGGTTAGGAGCCCCCAAAAGTGACAAAGTGCATCAGACTTGTGGAAGTCCTTGGTCTTGTCCTGATAGAATTTCAGAGCGCGCCTGACTACCAGACAGTGCAAGACTGAGCCTCTTCCTTGGGGTCAGCTAAGAACATAAGTAAGCCTATTTCCTCGTTTAGATGGATTGCGCAAGGTACCTTGGGTAGGAACGCCAGGTGAGTCACTGTGGAAAGTGGCATATGGTTCTGAGGTCACCAGAGCCTGGATCTCGCTGACTCTGCAAGCGGAGGGGAGTCCCACTAACAAAGTGGTCTTAATGGTGACCAGCCTGATGTCAGCAGAGGCCATTGGATCGAAGGGTTTGTGTGCCAAGGTGCCCAACACCATATTGAGGTCCTACACAGCGTGTGGCTTCTTAATGGGCGAGTAAAGCCTGGACAAGACCGGCAGATGTTTCTCATCTATCGGGTTGGAAGAGAAGACCTCCACTGAATTTCTGTAGGCCTCTATGGCTGCCAGATAGGTGCAACATGTGTCCACCTGCACGCCTGAGTGTGCAAAGTGTGAGCACATCATCCAGCGTGCACGAGGGGGGGGGTTGATCTCCTTAGAGTCCACCTAGTGACAGAACCTGCACCATTTACTCTTATATTGGCTCCGGGTAGGTTTGCTCCTGGCACCCTGAATGATCTCCAGGTTAGCCCGTGATAGGCTCAGGCGCTTGAGGGTGATCACAGGAACCACGCTGCGAGGGCTAACTTCTGGAGGTGTGGGGGTGGAAGACTGTTAGGCAGAATCCTGGCCAGTGCCCTTCGGGACCACTACACAAGATTAAGACTACAGGTGGTAGTACAATTTCACCTTTGGTACAAGCCCGTACTACACAGTGTGGTAGCAGTAGCGGAGCAGCTAGACTTATCTCAAGAGCAAATGAGCAGTAGTAGAGATTACACAAAGGACTACAATTACTGAAACTCAAGCAAACACTGACTCAAGGTTTTTGGTTAAAAAAATAAAAGTACATTTATTTTTAGACCATCTGTTCACACAACACTTCACTTCAATTAAATTAAAACCACACTTAAAAATACACTACACAACCAATTCCCCTTGTGCAGAACAATTCAAGGTAAGTTCCTTTGGATTTGACAGACCCGTGTTGTGAAACAAAGACATTACCGGGGGTTATCACGCGATCACTGACAGTAATGACAGTTCGGTCTTACGAAAGAGAAGCGTATCCGCAAACAGAAATGTTACCGTAGTCAAACACACTTAGCACATGAATTAACACGAGAGTTGGGGATAAAAATCATAGGCAATATTTTTGTCAAGGTAGATAGAATCCAGAGACACTTTCTAAAACGTAGATAAAAGTCAATAGGCCTGCGCCAGTGTCAATGGGACAGGGGTCCTGTTGTTGAGGATCACAAGGTTAGAATAGTTCACGATTCGAGATTGCCAGGAGTACTGAGATATTGTCAAAAGGGAAGCAAAAGTTATAAAAGGGAAGGAAGATGAGGACAGCCCTTTGGTGAGGAGAAAAGGGTTCACCCTAGTTCCTCGAAGTCAGACAGTACCTTATTCGTATGAAGAGCTGGTTTGTTTGTTTGTTTGTTTATTTATATAGCGCTCTTGACCCGGGGGTATATGTGCGCTTTGAACATCAGGTTACAGGTAAATGACAATAATACAGTATTAATAGGGCATAGATAATAGTATTCAAACAATATACATAAAATACAGCAGTTGTTCCTGGTAGTTCCTGCAGACTCACGGTTCCTGAAGCTTCAGTTGCGGGGACAAGGACGACGTCTGGAGCGATCTGCACTACCCAGGGTTGAAGCCAGCAGCAGCAAAAGCAATGGTGAATAAAAGGTGCGCTCCTTTAAAAGAGGAGAGGCTCTTCAGATGGCTATCTGGACCACTACAGCTGTGTGCAGCGATTTCGGCCAAGAAGAGGATCCTCTGCCTGCAGAAAGTGAGCTGGTTGATCCTACAAGGCTCAACGGAAGACTACTCCGGACTGGATCTTCTCTTGATGTTGAAGGGTAGATAGCTCAGGACTGCTGCAGGGCTTCACCGGGACTCGGGAGTTGCAGCAGTCGTCTTCTCCGCTTCTTTACAGTTCCAGTGGCGACTGACTTCCAGCTCAAGAGTCCTGCCTTTTATGCCAAAATCCCCCATTCACACAGCCTGGCTGCCAATCACTCAGCAGGGGGGTTGTGTCCGGCCCGGACAACCACCTCAGCCAATCAAGACAAAGTGCGAATTGGGTCTCCAAGGATACCCTGTGCAGGGGGTGACTACACCTCTCCCTAACATTCAGCCTACCTAGACACCCAGACATCAAAAGGAGGGCTTCTGGACAGAAGCCTGCCAAAGGTCGGCGAACAAAGGAGGCAAACCTGGATTGCCGCGTAAAGTAAAACACAAGAAGGACTTTAATAAAAAGAAATGGCAATAAAACCCAACCAGAGCTGAAATAAAAAAGTATTTGGTCAAGCAGGTTTAAGTTCGAGGCTAATATAATAGCCTAAAACAGTACCACGTCTATATAGTATAATCGCAGTAGAAAAGTTATGGTAAATACCACTGCCACTACTAGCCAAGTCTTTGTGTAAGAGAGCAAAATAAAGCTCAGAGAGGTACAGACAAAAAGGGATAGGAACTAACCCTTTCCAACACTCCATGTAAAATGGGCAGTACTGGGTCTGTAGTTTTAAATGACTACATAAAGTAAATGTTAACTTTACCTGTTTCTGGGGGACAGTAGTCAGCCCCAGAAAAATGGAATCAGAGGGAAGTCTCAGACAATCCTTTGTCACTGCACGGAAGGTGCTGTGTAACACAAAAAAGTGGGGCTCATGGAGTGGTGTAGCTCCAGAGCCCAAGATCACAAACAGTAGAAATACACACGGTAAAACACATGTAAGAGTGGGAAAAAGGGCTTGCACCCTTACCAGGTGGAAAAAATAAACCCCTGAAATCCAGCAAAGCTGCTGAGGGACTCACTAGGTGAGGGAAATTAGCCATAAATGAGAATTCTCCCCAACAAGGACCCAGCCCTCCCCCCCTTACTGGACTCGGCGGAAGGTCTGTCCCTGAGGCTGAGCAGTTCTGAGAAACACGGTCTCGGCGGCCACCAAGGGGCTATCAAGATAATGCTGAGGTGACCAGCTTACTTTACCTAGTGGAGAATCCTGGGGATCAGAGGTGTGGGAAGAAAGGCGTAAGCCGTCCGTCAAGCTGTGCCACCGTATCTGTAATGTGTTGCCCAGGGAGCCGGGGGGGGGGGGAATTGGGGGAGGAAGGGGGGGGGGGTGGAATTGGGACGGGGGGGGGAAATCAGCCGCTGCCAAGACACAAAATGATGCCACTTCCTGTTCGTCCATGAGGCAAACAGATCCACCTGAGGGTGTCCCAATCTGCTGAAGACCTCCAGCAGAGCTAGAATATTATTGAGATCCAGAGGGTAAGCATGCATGCATATGGGTAACTCACGTTGAGCGCTATAATCACCCGCACACCATTTACTTTCACATTGTTCTCATTCCTGTGTTTACAGGCAACATACTGTTTTTTTACATGTCATGGACACTTCTATATAAGGAAATTCTCCTGAATTATGTATTTGTTTGGATCCTATCTACAATAAAGTAGCAAATAGGTGAGGCTCACTTTCTACAATAATGTAAGAGCACCGAGATTTTATACTTCTCTATGAGTCACTCCGTACCAATTTAAATAGTCAGCCACATATGTAACTAACAAGCACACAGAATTAAGGCGGAGAAGAAAAAAATGGTGACAGAGGTGCTGCACGTACATGAACAATGCATGATCAACGTGCCAATCCACAATTTTAATATCTTTTGACCCAAAATCATTACTGAACATAGTAAAATATTGCCCTTCTGTCTTTCCCTGTTCCTTCCCCGTAATGAACACATTGACTTCTACAAACTGGGTATGTGAACCTCATTTTTCATTTATGTGTTAGTCACTATTTGCAATATTTTTGATGTTTTTCTTTATAAATTGGTCATTTATTGTATATTTCTTATTTTACTGAAACTTGACCATATCAATTCGGTTTGCATCATTTCTCGTTATGGTATTGCCAGCCTTGAGAACAACGCTTTCGTCGAAACACGTGTCAGCTGAAACAGTGTCAATAAATCACACCAGTATATGGACTTTTGATTGTTTCCTATATATAATTGTTGAATTGATTATTACTAATACATATAACAAATCAGGAGAAGCGTGTTTTGCGGGTCATTGCCCTTTTCACTGACCTCCAGCAGCACCTTGTCGTTCAAATGCCATTCGAAATTGTCCACCCTCAGTCTGCTGAGCCTGTCTGATTCCAAGTTGGCCTCCCCTGGGAGGTGGACAGCCAGAGGTAGATTTTGTTCTCCAGGGCACACTCCTGCATGCCGACCTCCAGGTTGCACAGCGGAGGGGACCGTGTTTGTTGACGTAGTACATGCTGCTGGAGTTGTCGGTATGGGAAAGGACAGTCTTGCCCCCAATGGGTGGAAAGAATGCTCCGAGAACCAGCCAGATAGCCCCGAGGTCCAGCCAGTTAATGTGAGACTCCTGTTCCTGCCGTGTCCAGACTCTGGAGGCTGTGGCTGTCCAGAGTGGCTCCCCAGCACTCTAGGGAGGAGGCCATAGTGATGGTGACCTGCGAGGATGGCTTGCCCATCCGCAGTTTGTAGTCCATAGATCACCACGTGAGGTCAGAGAAAAGAAGGCAGTATGCTGACCAGCTCCACTTGGGAGCCCTTCTAGTTCAATGAGGCTGCGAAGTGCAGCTGTAACCTCCTCATTTGGAGTCTAGTGTGTGGCACGGCCAGGAGGACCGCTGCCATAATAACCAGTAAGAGTTGGTACCACCAAACCGAGGTCACTGTTCTGGCAAGGAAGTGCTTTGTGGCCCTCTTGATGGCGTAATCTTGTCCTCAAGGGAAAGACTTTCTCAGAGCTCGTATTCCAGATGAGGCCCAGGAAGGTGAGGCTCTGCGTGGGCTGCAGCGAAGACTTCTTGAGTTTGATAGTAAAGCCCAGGTTGTGGAGTGTGCTCATAAGCGCGAAGGAAGTGTGGGTAACCCCCTCCAGGGATTTCGCCCTGACTAGCCAGTCCACGTACGGGTAGACATAGTGGCCCTGAGGAGGGCTGCCAATGCATTCATGAGTCTGGTAAATACTCTTGGGGATGAGTTGAGACCAAAGGGTACCACCCTCTACTGGAAATGACAGCCCATGATCCTGAGCGTAGGAATGAGCGATGTGGCGGCCAAATCGGGACGTGTAGGTAGGCGTCCTTCAGATCCAGGGAGTACATCCAGTCTATTGTCTAGTGTCTCTGCAATGAGTGCTGGCATAACCATCTTGATTCTGAAGAGGGAGGGAGAGGTTGAGGGTGGACAGGTTGAACAACTCTCAGGCCAGCCAGGTTCTTTTGTATGGCGAAAATTGTGGAATAGAAGCCTAATCCTCTCCGGGGGGGATGGTACTTCTTGCACTGCTCTCGACGAGCGACTGGATCCCCGCCAACAGAGCTACGGCCCCAATCTGTGGCAGGGAGGCATCGGTAGGCGGTACCCCATGGATACTACAGAGAGAATCAAGGGGTCTGCAAAGTTCTGGTGCCAGAAATGCACATGAGAGGCAAGCCTGCCACCCACTGGAGACACGTGGACCCGAAAGGATGAGTCCTGCTTTTTTCCTTCTGAAGCTGCTGCTGAGGAGGGGGGCTGGAAAAAGCCCTTATCCCCCCCCTCCCTTTTTTGTTGCTTGCACCAGTGCTGACTCGGCGAGCAGCCAGGTTGTTTTGAAATCCGTTTCCTGGAACCCCCAGAACTCCCTGAACGACCGCCCCTTGTCAGAGCGTTGATGCGACTGGGTGTATACCTTGGGCTTGGCCTTCATTAGGATATACGTTATTCACTGTAGAGACTAACTTAGTCTTTAGTCCCCTATCCTCCATACTGCATGGGGCGTCCCTTCCAAGGGAGACAGAACCTTTTTCACCAGAAATAAAAACCTTCCCCTTTAAATTTAGAGGCACAGCCCTGACAGCATGTGCTGCCCTGACTCTGCCCTCTGGCGCCACACCTCAGTCCCCATAGACGCGTCGACAATAGATTAATGACACCAGTATTAGGGGGGTAGGATGGTGGGATGAATGGAGGAAAGGGGACCAACAACGTTAGTCACCACGGTGAGTAACTTATAATTACTCTTACATTCCGTCCCTTTTCCCCAATACTGCATGGGCGATTACAACTGAATGTAGCCCCAGGGTGGAGAGGAGCCCCTCCTTAAGCAAACAGGTTCCTAAGAACAGCCTGTCCAAAGGCCACGTCTAATCTAGAGCCGGCGTCCAAACAGTAGTGCTTGCAGAAAGCCAAAGGGGAGGCCCATGTGGCCGTACTGCTTATGACCTACCAGGGGACATGCCGCTGGAAAGGGATGCCGTTGCCTTGGCTCTGACATCGTGGGTGTGCATGTTGGCCAGCAGTGGCTTATGCTGTCCCTCGTAAGCTTCTTTGATGGCCGAGACCATCCAACGGCTATGGAGGCCTTGGAGGCCTGATACCCCAGTCTTGATCAGCCAAAGGCGACAAAAAGTGCGTCTGACTTGCGGAAGCCCTTGGTCATGTCTAAATAGAATTTCAGTAAGAACAAAACATGAGTGTCCCCTTCGTCGCTGACAGGGGGGAAACCAATAGCAATAATCAAACAAGGGTTATGTCAAGCGGAACACAAAGAACTAAAACATGTGTTAACCAGACAAAGATGAAGAAAAAGGCCCATTTTGTAAAAACAATACATCACAATTTTATTATCATTATTAAATCAAAAATGTAATAAAATTCATGTTCATACTGTATAGACCAATACCAAATATAGGATCAACATTTTGCAAAAAAGATGCATTGAAATAGAAATACTTTTATTGCATCAAAAAAGTGGGCACACTTAAGGGTCCACACCGCATGCAAGCGTACGGGGTAGCCGAAACCCAAGATGAGTGAAGGGAATCACTCAAGGAGGGAAAGCTGTATCCACATAAGATTGTCTGGATTATCTAACAAAACATCTTTAAATTACACAGTCACAAACATTAGAAATATAAATTTAGATAAAAACGAAATGTGCAAGCAAATGAATAGAGGTGCCATTCATCAACTAGCCTAGTGTGGGACAAGTAGAATGTTCTAAAGTCAACCAACCACTTAGAAGGAAAATATATTAATAGTTTTGACGGGGTGAAAGCATCTAATCACGTAGTTGATGCCAGTCTTCCTCAGGACGAGAATGCTACGTTGTAGTCAAAAGCCTCAGATGGTGGCTCATTTCAATTATATACAGTTTTAAACAAAAATAAATGGACACAAATCAAGCAGGGAGTCATTCCATTTACTCAACCAGGCTGGCCAATCCCAACGTCAACCTTATAACTCTAGTGACGCATAGGTCCTGCCTGTGCTTAGAGAGGCTCAGCTTCACCTCACTGATGATGCCCAACAAGGCTGAAACACGTGTATGGGGTTGCTGTTGGTACTCTTGTTCATAGAGGAATTGCCATAGCATTTCGGTGCTGGACTGCCCATGTGGGCGGGACAAAGACATATGCAAATGGATTTTTCCCATCTGTGAAAGGTACAATGATCAAAAAGCAGATGGCTGCGAACTCTCAATGTGGTTAACCCCTGAACAGGTAATCATGCCTTGTTCTTTCGAAAGAGGGGCGCCTGCTATCTTTGTTGAGGTCCTGCCACATATATATCTCTTTGATGAGTCATGTCAAAGATAGAAACTATAAGATAGTCCAAAGCCCTCGAATAATCCGGGCAAATGTCAATGGCTTTGATTTTATAGCCTATCGAAGTGCAGAGGTATCACAAGAGACACTGGTCAACCCTTAATATATTCTGTATCCAACGGGTACTGCACGGCAGCAGGTAATGGATGAAAGGATGAAAGGATCTACGCACGAGTGCGTTTATACCGTTGATGTTGTCATGGCTTGAATATGAAGGTAGTTGAATAAAGTACGCGCGTCAATGCGAAAACACTGGTACTTCAGCTACTTTTTTTTCCAGTGAAGTACCAGTGTTTTAGCATTGACGCGCATACTTTCTTTATTCAACTACGTTCATATTCAAGCAACGACAACATCAACGGTATAAACGCATTAGTGCATAGATCCTTTCATCTATTATCTGCTGCCGCGCAGTACCCGAAAGTTAACCCACTTAAATCTTATGCCTTGACATTTACTACCAAACGCACAGGCAGGAGATATGCTTGGCAAGTAAATCATACTGCAATTAAACAAGTCACTAGCATACATTATTTGTGTTTCTCCAATATCGACAAAGGAACATCTCAGTATTCAAAAGGGGAAGATGGAGGGGAAACGTAACGCGTTGAGTTCCCTGATGAAAGTCAAACAAGAAGCTAAGCACATATTCCATAATGCCTTTAATTGAGCTGTACAAACTGAAAATAATGGCAACGTTGTATGGGTGTGAACTTGTATTATTTCCAGATCGAGCCTTCCTCGATCGCTTAGAAAGCAAAATATGGATGAAATATATGGAGGTCAGTTCTAAACTTACCAAAGTGCACCCCAATCAGCATAATTAGACTAGAACTCGGTCTGACATTGTGGGCACAATACATAAAATAATGGAAGGTTAAGATCATTCCTTGAGCTTTTACATAAAAAAATGGATTTGTGGGGACTACAAATATAAATCCTTTCTGAACAAAAGGATATAAAAAGTAAGATCTACGCAGTTATGATGCAAGTGGAGTTTGAAGATAGCGCGTACACAGTTGAAAGAGATGGGATAGAAATTCTATGAAGATCTTAATAGGCTGCAATCATATAGAAACAACAAGCATCTATGGTTCCCTGCAAAAATGCCAACATTTTAAATACAAAAATGCCCCTGTAAAAAGGCATAGTGATTTATATTTAAGATTTCGGTTGAATAGTTTCCTGACGATGGAAGTTATCGGGCCAAAACTCCAAATCTGTAAAGAAATGCGAGGCTGCTGCACATTTGGTGGAGCTCCAAACGAATCCCCGTTATCACCCGTCTCGGAATCCCGGGCACTCTACTGGGAAATTTTACCCACTCGATGGGTACTGTCAGAACATTTTGGGTGAGACTAATGAGGACCACAAATGAGTGTAATAGCCCTCACTACACTTGCTGGTTTAGATCTTCGAGGAACTAAAAAAACTAAATGATGCAGGGCAAAGCAGATTGGTGATCAATCTGGGAAGACAAAGTTGCCAGGGATAATGATCATGTGATACATGAGTGAGCGTCGGATCATTTAGAACAGACACAATCGGGGCTGAATAGGAATATCGAGTGTGTGGAAACAGTTAATTGGCCGATTGCAAAATTCATGAGACTAGCAAATGGAAACATGCTTCGATGTGACTGTACCATGCTTTATATGAACATTCTTCAACACGTACGTTGGTTTTATTTTGTATTTTAGTGTATTTTATTTTGCGGAAGTGTTCAAGTTTTAGTTGTTGATGGGTAAAAGTAGGAACAATTTACTTACCTGTAACTGTTGTTCTCCAGCATGGGTCTGGCATGGATTCACATGCTCATGAATATTCCCCGTCAGGCTGGGAATCCTCGGTAACAGAAATAAAATAAGTTTGTTCCATTTCTGAACTGTATTTCTACTAATAACCAATCACTGGTCTCTGGGTCATACTGCCCCCATCCAATGACTGCCCTCTACCTAAGCCCCTCCTCTGGCAGCCATCTTCAGATTTGGTAGCACGTAAAGTGGCAGTAGGACCAAGAGAAGAGCCGCAGAGGGGTAGGCTGGAGGGTTCGCATGTGAATCTATGCCAGACCCATGCTGGAGAACAACAATTACAGATAAGTAATGTGTTCCTTCTCCAGCATGGGGTCTGGCATGGATTCACATGCTCATGAATACAAGAATACACAGCAGTACACACATGCACAACCACGGGAGGTGGCAAGGCTAAACATTAAGCATCTCAACATTAAGCATCTCTTACCTCCTCACCAGGCTCACCTTCAAGCGAACAGGTTGCGCAGCACTGCCTGGCCGACTCTGGACTCCTCCCTTGTAACCTGGTCGACGCAGTAAAATCTCGTGAAGGTGTGCGTCGACCTCCACATAGCAGCCATGCAGATGCCCAGCAGGGGCACACCAGAAAAACGCCGTAATAGCAGCGATCGCTCTGGACGAATGGGCTCTCGGACGGCCAGGCAACGGTCAGTTTGCCAACCAGTGACAGTGAATGATGCAGCCGGAGAGCCATCTGGAAATGGAAGCCTTGGAGAGGGCCCTTCCCTTGGTTCACAGCACCAAAGTTCAAACACAGCTGTAATGTCTTCCCGGAAACTCTTCATGCGGTCCACGTAGAACTTCAGCGCTCTAGCTACATCCAGCGAGTGCAAAGTCCTCTCAGCCGGCGACAAAGGCGACGGGAAGCAAACAGGTACACCAAAGACTCGTTGAGATGGAAGTCAGACGGCACCTTGGGCATGAAGGAGGCGTGCGTCCTCGGCACTACCCTCGTCTCGTTGAATGTCAGGTATGAAGGTTTACAGGATAAGGCCTGGATCTCTCCCACTCATGTGGAGGTGATGGCCACAAGAAGGGAATAGTTTCTTACCTGTAACTCCATTTCTCCAGCATTGGTATCTTTCATGGATTCACATGCTTAGAATATTCCCCGTCGTCAGACTGGGACCCCTTGGTACACATATATAGCCTTTTCCAATAGGAAAACTTCCGACACTTTTGTGTCCTATCTACGTCCTTTTAGGACCCGCCTACGCCTGCTCCGTAGGCCGTCCCAGTATAAGAGGACCGCCCCCGCGGCTCCCCTTCAGATTTCGGCCCCTCCAAAGTAGGAAGGGTTAGACTTATCAATCAAATACATTACATTCCGGGGAGGTTGGCGGGCGCATGTGAATCCATGAAAGATACCAATGCTGGAGAAATGGAGTTACAGGTAAGAAACTATTCCCTTCTCCAGCATTGGATCTTTCATGGATTCACATGCTTAAAATAGATTGTATAGCAGTAACACTTGAGACGGCGGTGAGAATGTAATGTAATATACCCTCAACATACTACACAATGCATATGTACAGTAGGAATAAGTTACCTCAAATAACCTAACCCACATAAAATAAACTGTCATTAAAAGGTAGACAACATATTCTCCACAGCGTGGAGCTTACCTTACTGGAACAGATGGCGCAGGACAGCTCTTCCCATCTGCACCTCGTCCGCATGCTGCCTGGCAAGGCAGTAGTGGCGGGTAAACGTGTGGGGCACTGACCATGCCGCAGCTTGGCATATGTCCGTCAACAAAATTCCTGCCCATAAAGCTGTTGAGGAGGACATCGATCTTGTAGAATGGGCTCTAGGATGTCCTTGCAGTGGCCTTCCGGCCTTAGAGTGACAAAACGCAATCGTCGATGAGACCCATCGAGCCAATCCTTGTTTAGAGATTGCTTTTCCTCTCGTCGACGGACCATACGCGACGAACAGTTGTCTAGTAGACCTGAATTCCTGTGTACGATGTAGGTAAAATTTCAGAGCCCTCTTAACGTCCAGGGTATGAAGAGCTTTTTCTGCTGCCGATGATGGTGTGGCGAAGAAAGTAGGGAGGACAATGGACGAGTGTTTGTGATACACTGTCGGAACTTTTGGGACGAACATAGGATTAGTTGCCAGGACTACTTTGTCCTTAAAGAATCTTAGGTATGGCGGGTCTACGACCAGCGCTTGCAGTTCCGAGATTCTTCTAGCTGATGTGATAGCAATCAAGAATGCCAACTTCCACAAAATGAATTTTATGTCGGACGTGGCCATAGGCTCAAAAGGCGGTTTCATTAAGCCTGCCAACACTGTGTTGAGACTCCAAGTCAGGGGGAAACGTTTTTCCGGGGGAAAAGCTCGAAATAAACCCCTCATGAACTGTTTTACAAGTCTGTCGCTAAATAGAGGAGACAACTGCCTTTTCCTTGTGAACCTCGAGATGGCCGCCAGGTGCACCTTTATCGATGTGAAGGATAATCCCCTCTCCGCTAAGAGGAGCAGGTAAGGTAGAACTTGTTCCGGCGTCACCGACAACGGTTGTAGGCCCTGTTGTCCCCTACACCATTCACAGAACCTCTGCCACTTATAGGAGTAGGATTTGTTTGTAGAAGGGGCTCTAGCCGCTTGCAGAATTTTTTGACAATCCTCCAAAACGTCTAAAGCACCGAACTCCGAAAAGTCAGGAGCCAGGCTGTAAGGTTGAGACTGTCCGGGTCGTGATGCCACACCGTGCCTTTTTCCCTGGATAGTAGGTTCGGGACTTTAGGAAACCCTATGGGATGTTCCAGCGACAGGTGAAGCAGGTCGGAGAACCACGGTTGCCTTGGCCAATATGGTGTCACTAGAATTACCCAGCAATTGTATCTGCGTATCCACTGTATTGTCCTCCGTATGAGGGGAAACGGGGGGAAAAGCATAGAGGAACTTGTCCGTCCATGGGAAGGAGAAGGCCTCCCCCCTGGAGCCCTCTTGAGGCCATCTGCTTGCGAATTGCTCGCATTTCTTGTTGTCTTTGGTCGCGAAGGCGTCCAGAGGGGGGTGACCCCATTTCTCGAACACTTTCATCAGGTGAACTGTGTCCATTTACCACTCGTGTATCTCGGCCATGCTTCTGCTGAGGGAGTCTGCTTGAGAGTTCCTCACTCCTGGAAGGTGATGAGCCACGATGGAAATTTCGTGCTTTAATGCCCAATGCCATGTTTTCTGGGCTTCTATGGAAAGAGTTCTTGATTGCGTCCCTCCTTGTTTCCTCAGATAAAACATGGCCGTTGTATTGTCGGTCAGTATTCGTACTCGCGAGCCCCTGATGTGTGGTAGGAATGCCTTCAAGGCCCATCGTACTGCTCTGAGCTCTAACACGTTTATGTGTAGGAGTGACTCCGTTGGAGACCAGCGACCTTGCGTTTGGAGAGCACCCATGTGAGCTCCCCATCCGGTTAGGGACGCATCCGTGACTATGGTTCGCTGAAACTCCGGCTCCTGTAGGGGTACGCCGTTGTTCAGATTGTGGAAACTCTGCTACCACTGAAGGGTCCGAAGCAGCTTGTCGTCGTCGATGGTAATCTCGTCTGACCACGATCCTTGAGCCTGCGTCCATCGGTCCGCGAGGAATTCCTTGACTGGCCTCATGAATAGGCGACAGTTTTCCACCAGATGGATGCAGGATGCCATGGCCCCTAGGACCGAAACGTATTTTCTCACTGAGATCTTGGTGTTTCGCCGTAGTCGGCATGCTTGTTGATTGAGTCTTGAGGTTCTGTCGAGAGAAGGTTTCACTAGTCCTAACTGGGTCTCGAACTGTGCCCCCAGGAAGACCAGCGATCTCGATGGCTGCAGAGAGGATTTTTCGAAGTTTATGGCGAATCCCAGCTGTTGTAGAAGCTGCATGGTGGCTTGTAAGTTTGTGTTGGTCGACGCATGGGGAGGATCCCCTTACCAGCCAGTCGTCGAGGTATGGGTACACATGGTGGCCTTGCTTCCTTAGCCAGGCCGCTACAGGAGCCAGGCATTTCGTGAACGTTCTGGGGGAGGTCTTGAGCCCAAAAGGAAGAACCGTGAATTGGTAGTGAGTCCGCCCTATTACAAATCTTAGGAATTTCCTGTGTTTCCGACACATTGGAATATGGAAATACGCGTCCTGTAAATCCAGGGACGCTAGAAAATCCCCCACTTGAACGGCGCGGATCACTTCCTGCAGAGTGAGCATCTTGAATTTCAGGCTCTTTAAAGACTTGTTGAGATCGCGCAAGTCTAAAATGGGACGCCATTTGCCGTTCGGTCTTTTTATGACGAAATAGCTTGAGTAGACTCCTTGACCTCTCTGTGATGTTGGAACCAATTCTATCACGCCCTTTGCTAACATGAGTGTTACCTCTTGTTGCAGTATCTTCAGATGGGAATGAGCGGTGAACGCAGGTGGAATATGCGGAGGGCTGTGTTTGAATTGTAGAGAGTGTCAGTTTCTTATAGTATCCAGCACCCATTGATCCGTCGTTATTCGTTCCCATTCGTCGACATATGCTGAAACTCTTCCCCCCCAGAACAGTGTGTTGTATGTCACTGCTTATCTTTATTATGCTAGTCTCTCGACGACGACGGATATGATGGTCTTTTCCTGGAAGTCTGGAAGTTCCGGCGACGGTTTGCCGTTTGGGAGGCACGTCTGTATCCCTGGGAGGGGTAAGCTGATCTGCCAAAGGATCTGTCACCAGATGCAGAGAATCTTGAATTACCTGAAGCCCCTCTAAAGGGACGAATAGACTTGTAGTTTCTGCCACTCTGGAGGGCACCCAAAGAACGTGCCGTGTCCGAGTCCTCTTTCATTCCCTTTAGGGCTTCGTCCACCTTCTCACCGAAAAGAAGGTCTCCCTCAAAGGGCATATCTAAAACTTTGTATTGTACTTCTGGCCTGAAGTAGGTACACTTAAGCCATGACTGTCGACGTAATACGACCCCATTATTGACTTGCTTGAAGCCTGACTCAGCGAGGTCCACCGCAATGTTTATTGCGTGATTTGAGGCTTCCTCACCTTCTCGGACGAGTAACATCGCTGCCTTCCTATGCCCTTCCGGAAGATGATCAAGCAACGGAGCTAGCCTGTGCCACATCTCCCTATCGAATCTGGCAACAATTGGCAGAGAGTTTGCAGCCTTTACTGTGGTCGCTCCCACGGATAGCACTTTTTTGCCAAAGGCATCTTGGCGTCTCGCTTCGTTCTCAGGAGGAGTCGCGCACTTGTGCTGGGCCTTCGCCTTCCTCGCCGCTGCCGCCGACATCACCGAGTCTGGCGTTGGTTGGGGGAATAAACACTTGGGGGTAGACTCTGGAGCCTTAATCTTTTTTTCCAGGCGTCCTTACACTGCCGGCTCTGAAAACGGGTGATGCATTGTCTGCAACCCCTCCTTCCATACATGGTCTAGTATTGGTATCGAGAACACAGACCTTCTCTTACCCATGCGGTCGAACAAAAAACATTCCTTTTTCTGTTCTTCCTGGGACAAACCAAATTCTTTGCATGCCTCCTCCATCATAGAATGGAATGACGCAATGTCGTCCGGAGTGGACGGGTGAGCTGGGCTTCTAGGGGTTTCCAACTCCACCTCTGACTCCCAGGTTGGATCCCTGGAGGGGGATGATGAGATATCCGACCTGGCTCCCCTGTCAGACTCCGAATCTGGCAGCTCACCCTTCCTCTTGTGCCAGCGCTGAGATTGGCGTGCGTAGGTGCGCCGGTTGACGGGACGGGCCCGGCTCGTCGACGGGTGCCTGTGGTAGGTTTGCCTGAGGTAGTCTCTGGTCCAACGACTGAAGCGTGGACAGAATTTCCAACGACAAAACAGATTGAGAAGTGGGGCAGATACCGGTATAACGGATCCCCTCGTCGACGACTTGTCAGCCACTCGTAGCTCTAGGTCTGCTGGGCCAGCTATTCTCTCATTCTCGTCCTCCGAGGACAGCAACACAGCCTGTTCTTGTAGTAAAGTATCCAGGGGGATCGGATCAAAAATTTCAGGCCTCCTGTAGAACCCCCGCCGATGACGTTGTCGGTGCGGTGGATGCCACCTGCGTAAGTGGCAGGGTGGAGGCCGATGACTGGGCCGCCGTCGACGACGGCGAGTTAGCCGGTGGTTTTGGCGGTCCCGCCTTTTCCACACTTGGCTTGCTTCTACTCGACTCGACTCGTGGTCGATCTATGATGATCGCCCGAGGAGGATTTCCTTTTCATGCTTTTTTGATGAAGATGATTTCTTTGACGAGGAGTCTCTCGTTGAGTCACTTCCAGACGACTTTTTCCGTCGGTCGAGATTTCTTCGCCGGTGGTTCCGACGAGGTAGCGCGGCGTGATGTTTTAGCCGATTGTGTGGGGCCTACTTCCGAAGTGGGGTATGCCCCCTGCTCCATCATTCAGCCATGCCACCAGTCGTCGACTGCGGTCTTTTAGGGTTTTTTGAGAAAACCCTTTGCATATGTCACAGTTATCCGCCGAATGATGAGGGCGGAGGCAATATATACAATCCATATGTCCGTCCCCCTCGTAAACTTTTTTCAAGCCGCACGACGCGCATGGGCGGAACAGCGCTTTTCCTGAAACGGATGACATTTTCTGTACTCAAATTCCAGTAATGCAACCTTGTACAAAATAGTAAGACAACGCAAGGAGATCCCACTACTTTGGAGACGGTTGAAATCTGAAGGGGAGCCGCAGGGGCGGGCCTCTTATACTGGGACGGCCTACGGAGCAGGCGTAGGCGGGTCCTAAAAGGACGTAGATAGGACACAAAAGTGTCAGAAGTTTTCCTATTGGAAAAGGCTATATATGTGTACCGAGGGGTCCCAGTCTGACCACGGGGAATATTCTAAGCATGTGAATCCATGAAAGATCCAATGCTGGAGAAACGCTGTCTTCCACGATAGGAACTTTAGCAACGCTGAATGCAAAGGCTCGAAAGGAGGGCCCATGAGCCTGGCCAGCACCCCGTTGAGCTCCCTTCACCGGCGGGAACGAGTGGAACAGTCCTTTCATGAACTCCTTCACCAGGTGGTGGGACCACAACAATGACCGCCCCGGAGTTCTGGTGTAGCTGGAGATAGCCGCCATATGAATTTTGATGGAGGCATGTGCTAGGCCCGCCTTGGCCAGAGACAGCAAGTACGGCAGCACTTGAGGGGCCGTAATCTGCGGAGGGTTGATCTTCTGTCCGTGTCACCAGACAGAGAACCTCTTCCAGTTATGTCCGTAGCACTTAAGAGTCGATTATGCTCTGGCATTAGCAAGTACCTCCTTGCAGTCGGACGGGATATCGTAGCCTCCGAACTCCAGTGCTGCAGGAGCCAGGCCTGCAGGTTCAGCGACCCTGGGTCGTGGTGCAGGATCGCACCTCCTTCCCTGGCGAGATCTGCATCCGTCAGAAGCCTGACTGGAGGGGACACTGACAAGTCCAGAAGGTCTGGATACCATATCCGTCTTGGCTACACTGCTGCGTCGAGGAACATCCTGCACCGGGACCGTCTGAGTTGAATGGTTAGTCGCAGAAGCAACAGCAACGGTGGGAACGCATAGAGGAACAGGCCATCCCAAGGGAAGGAGAATGCATCGGCCATGCGTGGGAAACCTGCTGGCGAACCTCCGGCACTTGGCATTTGTCGCCATCGCGAACAGTTTTATCAGGGGATTGCCCCATCGGTGGAATAGGAGATCCACTTGATCCTGCCGGAACTAAAACTCATGGCACGAGCACAGTCGGCGACCGTGTTCTTTACTCCTGCCAGGTGGAAGGGTACCAGGAACATCCCCGTGCCACGGCCCAGTGAAATAGGTCCTGCGCTTCCTTGGACAGAGCTGCGGATCTGGTGCCTCCTTGCTTCCGGATGTAGAACATTGTGGTGGTGTTGTCAGTGAAGACCCGTAAAACTTTGCCCTTGAAGGATGGGCGGAAGGGCCCCGAGGGCCCATAACACAGCCCGGAGCTCCAGGATGATGTGTAGAGACCTCTCCTCCGGGTGCCAAAGGCCTCTTGCGTTGAGCTCTCCAGTGTGCATGCCCCATCCCTCCAGGGAGGCGTCCGTCACCGTTTCCTGATGCGCTGGGGTATGGAAGTCCATGCCCGCTGCGAGATACGCATGGGTGCCCCACCACCGGATCGCCTGCCGGAAAGTCTTGTTGAGGGCGATCTTGTCTTCGAAGTTTCCTGTCACTTGTACCCAACGGGCATCGAGGAACTCCTGCAGCGGCCGCATCCGCAGCCTGCACAGTCGCACGAGGTAGATGCAGGACATGCCGAGCAGGGACTTGATAGACCTCACCCTGGCAACCTCTGTGGTCAACAGCCGTTGTACCTTGCCCTGTATGGCCTTTATCCTCTCCTCCAATGGTGACGCCAGCCATGCCACTGTTGAATCTGGCTCCCAGGAACAGGGCGTCCTGCGATGGCACCAAGCAGGACTTCGCAAAGTTTACGGAGAACCCCAGTTCCGTGAGCAGGCAGACGGTCCTCGCTGTGTGGTCAACGGCGAGTTCTCTTGATTTTGGTCGGATGAGCCAATCTTCCGGATAGGAGTAGACATGGATCCCCTGGAGGCACAGCCGTGCCGCCAAGTACTTGAAGTCGCTTGGCGCCCATTTCAAACCGAAGGGCAGTGCCTTGAACTGATACTGCCACCCTTGGACCATGAAGCGCAGAAACTTGCAATGCCCTTTGTGTATGGGGATGTGGAAGTAGGCATCTTGCGACGACAGGAAGTAGCCTTCCTCCAGTTGTCCCAGCACGTGCTGAAGGGTGACCATCCGGAACCTCTGGGATTTTATGAATTTATTGAGGCGGCTGAGGTCTAGAATGGGCCGCCAGCCGCCGGTCTTCTTTCGTACGAGGAAGTACCGCAAGTATACTCTGGAGCCCCGGAGTCTCTTTGGGACGAGTTCTATCGTGCCCTTCATCAGCATTGCTCATGCCTCCAGAAGCAGCTGTGGAATGTGGTTTTCCTTCCTGGCCACAGGTGGAAAATGGGGACACCTCTTTTGGAACTCCAGAGTGTGCCCGTGGGCCAGGGCATCCAGGACCCAACTGTTGGTGGAGATGGATTTCCATGCGCCGACCAAGTATGCCAGCCGACCTCCCACCGGGGTGCTCGGGTGGGTGCCTGATGTCACGGCCGGTTCAGTCTTGCTTCGCTGAGGCCTTGCCCCCTTGGGCCCCTTAGCGATGACCGTGTCCACTGGTCTTGTTGGGGCCTCTGTAGGCTTCCTGCGAAGAGCGTGCCAGCTGGCGGTACGAGGAGCTACGGCTGAATCCTTTGGAGGCACCTTGGGACTTGCCTCCGGAGGTCCGAAAGGACGGCCGTCGCTGATGGAGAGCCCAAGGTCCAGACCGTCCCGGTGTCCATCTTGATGGCCTGCAGGGACTCGTCCACTGCCTTGCCGAACAGGATGTTGCCGTTGAAGGGCATTTCCAGTACCCTGGTCTGCACGTCCTGATGGAAATCAGTGGCACTGAGCCAACTGCACTGGCGATGGCAAACGCTGTTGCCCATCTGGCGAAAACCGGTATCGGCGATGTCCGTGGGCACTGATTGCATGGTCCGACGTAACCTCGCCTTCCTGTAGGATTTCAAGGGCTTACGCCCTCTTGTCGTGCATGAGGGGAGCGATCTTGAACCATAGCTCCCTGTTGCTCACCCTGGCAGTCGCCCCATGGCATCCGGCCTCTTCCCTTCGCCGTCCAGTGGGGAAGTGGAGAGGTTGACGCCGCCGCCCCTGCCTATTTCTTCTTGGCCGCCAGAGACCACCGAACTCTGGGGACGACTGTGCCCTGAGGCACATAGGCACGGAGTCTGGGATCCCAGTACTTCTCGTACTGTTTCCTCTTTGCAGGGACCGTGGACTGGTTCTTCAGAAGGGACAGTCCTTGGTCCCAGATGTCGTCCAGTAACAGTACTGAGAGGACGGTCTTCCTCTTGGCCTCCCGTCGTTGGTAGAGGAATCCCCCTTCTGCTCTTCGGGGCATAGCTGGAACAGCTCTGATACCCTGGCGATCATGGCGTGAAAGGAGGCAATTTTGTCGGGAGGGGAAGCCTGGAGAAGGCGCGACGGCAGATCCGTTCCCTTGTCACCACTGTTGTCAGTTGCCGTCTCAGCCCTCGGTGGAGGGGATGGAGTTGAAGGCTGGAAGGGCAGGGGAGGATGGACTCGCCTCTGCTTAGGTGGAGGACTCCCCAACGGTCCAGGCACCGCTGGATCATCCACCGGAGGCAAGGGAAGCCTAGTCCTCATCGTGGTGCACAGGGTTTGCAGCGCCAGCAGAATGTCATCCTGCCTGTCCATCAGTGGCTGCACCGGTTGCGACGTGAGCGCCTGCGTGCTGTCCTGTTCGACCTGCCGTTCGTCTGCTCACTCGCTCTCCACATCCACCTAGTCAGGATCCTTCCTGCGGGCCCTCTCAAACTTCTTGTCGAGGGTTGCTTTGACGACTGACAGTTCGTCTTCGGCGGCAGTATCCGAGTCAGTTTCGCGGCCCCCCACCCCCTCCAATTATTATCCCGGGATATCACGGGGGTCCTTTAAATAGGCTGGAAAGACGATTCCCTCTGGGATGGCAGGGAAACTTTAGGCCTGGAAGTCATCTCCACTGGAGTTGCCTCCATAGGCTTCGCCAGGGCCGCCACGACTCCATCTAACGAGGCCTTAGCCGGAGCGCCCTCAAAGGCCTTAGAAGACCGCTTAGACTTATTCTCACCTGCTGCTGGGCTCTTCGCCTCCAGCCAGTTAGCGAGTCGAGTACGACAATCCTTCATGGTTCGGACAGACATGTTTTTGCAGAACGCACAGTCCTCCACATGTGACTTGTCGGCGTGAAGGCAGAGGCACCGGGAGTGCTCATCCTCGAAGACATTCTGTAGTCCACATCATGGGCAGATCCTAAACAGCTTGGATCCAGTTGGCGTCTAATCTTTTGTCCTGGGCCATGTCCACGAGGGGTAGGCCTCAAAGATCTTCCGGAATCCTCCAAGAAGTGAAATTTGACAAAACAAATCGCCCTTGAGGGGCGTAGAAATTTCCGAAATGGGTCCCTTTTGATCGGAAGATGAAAGGGTGGAACTTGAGGCTCGATTGACCGAAAAATTAAGAGTATGCTCTTTGGAAAAAAAAAAACATACAGTAAAAGCTCGAGAGCTAAAGCACGAGGACTCCCAACACTTGAACGTGCGGTAAAAATCTGAAGATGGCTGCCAGAGGAGGGCCTTAGGTAGAGGGCAGTCATTGGCTGGGGCAGTATGACCCCAGAGACCAGTGATTGGTTATTAGTAGAAAGAGTTCAGAAACTAAAACTGATTTCTTCTGTTACTGAGGATTCCCAGCCTGACAACTGGGAATATTCACGAGCATGTGAATCCATGCCAGACCCCATGCTGAAGAATGTATAAACTAAATGATTTATAAAAAAAAAAAAAGTTAATTTATATGGTAACGTTCTTTCGATGGGATGTTCCTCCGACATATTCCACACCTATGACAGTAATCCCCACAGCTGTGCTGCTTCGGAACATTTTTCTGTGTCGGAGTCCCACGTCGAACTGCTGTCCCTCGAGGGCCTCCGTCGAGAGCCGAAGTCACTGGAAGTTAAAAGCAGGACGCACGTAGCCTCACTTGTAGTTTTTTCCCAGAACGTGTGGCACGAATCTTCTGCGAGTAGGACTACAGAAAGCCATGCGGAAACGTAAGCTGCAATCGCATAAGAAATTCTGTAGAGGGGCAGGCTGGGAGGGTGCGATGTGGAATACGTTGCAGGAACATCCCATCGAAAGAACGTTACCAGGTAAGAAAGTAACTTGTTCTTCGAAGGGATTGTGTCCTCCGACGTAGTCCACATCAATGACAGACTCCCAAAGCAGTACCAACGTATGGAGGTGGGAAAAGAATTTAGAATTTTAGAATTCCCAATCAAATTGCAGAATAGAGGACCGCCTTGCTAAAGGCCAAATCTTGTCCATGTCCAATCTTGTCCATGGATAGAATCCAGGAAGTAGTGTTTTACAAAAAGTATGGACAGAGGCCCATGTAGCTGCTTCTCAAATGTTACGAATGGGAACACCCCTTTGCAGAGCAGCCGAGGCAGCCACACCCCTACTAGAATGGGTCCGTAAACCTACCGGAGGGTCTTACCCGCCAAACGGTAACATTCAGAGATTGTCAAGATAATCCATCTGGACAAGGTCTGCTTAGTAACAGCTTGACCCAAACGCCTTCCAGCGTATGCATTACGCTCACCTGGTATCCACAGGGACGCCAACCAGCCGGGTTACTCGCTGGTATGCTTATCAGCTTTGCCCTGATGTGGTCTGCGGGGAAGGGTCTGCCTGAAATACAGGAGGACTGTGTTCAAGACTGGCCGACTGGGGTAAGTATCCTCCCTCCACCCCCGTAAGATTTCAGTCCCTCTGGCGCCCTCTCCTCACCTTGTGTTAGAATTAGTCGTGCTCTCCGTCCGGCCTTTGCAGGGGCGCGTTGTCTTTCATGGGCGAGAGCGGTCCAGTTACTTCACTGACGCCGGCCCGTTTGATATTGTTCAGGTAGGTCTTATTGCTGTTCTTTAGTTTTGTTGCTATCCTGCATGCCTTTCTTTGTTTAAAATGTGTTTTTTCTTCCTTAGGTATGCAGAGCTACAGCGCAGCGAACTGGCTTGGTTGAGCCCCGCTGGTAAATGATGGCACATTAAGAGCGCTATTATGCAGTAAGTAAGCGCTATGCGCAGCGCAGCAAAGTCTTGCCTTTGCTAACCTGTGTTTTTCTTCCTTGTAGGACGCGGTGTTCTTTAGCGCGAGTGGAATGTCCGGAGTTGTGCCAGCCGAGAGGCGACCAGCCAGGTAAGCCTTTTGAGCAGTTTGTAATTTGTAAATGTCTCTACTGCTTTCTTTAACGTTGCCTCCATCTTCCTCTTTCAGGTCGTTCTATCCGGGAGGTGTGCAGATTCGAGGAAGCTGTTCTCAGTAGCTGCGAGTGTTTAAAGATGAATGCAGGTAAGATGCTGCTGCTAATGATGTTCCTTTTGTCTCCTTGCAGGTTCTGCTCTCTGAGGTTCGAGGAAATAGCTGGACACGGTGAGCGTCACGTTGCAAGCTGCAAAGTAACGCGAAGCGTGTTGTCTTGCTCGGGTGTGGTTTAAATAGCCCCAACAAAATAGTCCAGGTAAAGTAGTCCCTAGGCTGCCACACCCAAAACACTAGACCGCATAGCTTGGTTCTTAGGAACCAAGCTATGTGGATGCCTCCATGTTGGCTGACAATACAATAAAGTAGTTCCCAAGCACATTGTTTTTCATGGTGTATTAGCCTGGCGCCATAGGCCCCAGGACTGGCCCCATGAGGGCTTTTGAAGAGGATGCCAGGCTCTAGAGGCCCGAGTCCTGACTCCACCTGGCCAATGGGTTAGCCAGAGGGGGTTTTGGGCAAGGGTCACGACAGTATTCTACAAAGAGCTGATCGTCCACTCTGACCCGGGACATGAGAGATATAGAAACTTAAAGCTCTCCTAGGATCCAACCTATGGAGCCTTTCCTCTTCCTTACCAGGATGCAGAGGAGGATAGAACGGCAGAAGAATCACCTTCTGGCTTAAATGAAATTTCGACACAACCTTTGGAAGAAAAGAAGGACGAACCCTAAGGACAACCCTGTCCTTATGGAACACCGTGAAAGGTGGCTTGGCGGAACATGCCTGCAACTCACTCGCTCTGCATGCGGAAGTAACCGCAACTAAAAATACAGTCTTAAATGACAACAGTCTCAATGGACAAGAATGTAAGGGCTCAAACGGAGCTCCCATCAGGAACTTTAAAACTAAGTTCAAATCCCAACCGGCCACCTGGAAAGGTGACAGTGGAAACATTAGTTAGCCCTTTCAGAAACTGAGAAATCAAAAAGAATCTTAAAATAAGAGCACTCCTCAGACGAGCGCTTAAATATGGATAGTGCTGCCTGTTAACCCTTAATGGTACCCACTTGCAGGGCCTTGTGGGCTAACGAAAGCAAAAAAGACAGAACCACAGGAATGCCACATGAAAAAGGATCCACATTCTTTACCCTGAACCAGTCGCAGAACTTTGTCCAACGGCAACGGTACAGGGACTTTGTTGAGGGCCTTCTGGCCGAAAGCAACACCTCCAACACGTCTTCAGGGAGGTCCCAATCCTTATACCTCAACCTTTCAGAAACCAAGCATGAAGGTTGAGAGACTTGACCTGTGGATGAAGAAACCGACCCCCCCCACCCGACCCCCCTCCCGTGAGAGCAGATCGTCTTGATAGGGAAGACAGCGTGGAGGGCAGATGGACATGTCGGGAAGGTCCGGGTACCACGCTCTCCTGGCCCATGCCGGAGCAATGAGGATCATTCGGGAACCGAACCTCCGCAACACTTGCGTAATGACGGGGACTGGAAGAAACGCGTACAGCAGTGGGAAGGACCACCCCACTACGAACGCGTCCCTAAGGCACCTCTTGGAGGAAATTCCCACAAGCAGAATCTTTTGCACTTCCAGTTGATACTGGTGGCGGAGAGATCCACTTGTGGGGTCCCCCAAAGGGAGAAGATCTCCAAGAAAACTTCCTGAGCCAGCTCCCACTCTTGAGAGACCATGCTCTGCCTGTTCAGAGCGTCCGCCGCCTCGTTTTAGTCTCCGGCCAGAGATCGAAATTTCCTGTTGGATGGCCCAGAACCAGAGCTGCATTGCCTCTCTGCACAGTGGGAGAGACCCTGCCCCCTGCCCCCCTCCCCCATTTTTGTTGAGGTAGTGCATGGCCACTGTATTGTCCGTCAGAATCAGGACATTCCTCCCCTGTATAGACGGCAGAAAAGCCTTCAGGGCTAGCCTGACGGCCCACAGCTCCAACACATTGATATGGAGTCTGGACTCCGACAGAGACCAACGACCGCTGACTCAATTCGTTGGCATGAGCTCCCCATCCCGTGTGGTATGCGTCCGTCACGATCGTTAGCTCCGGCCAGGGTATCCAAAATGGAGCCATCTTCATCAGATTGCCTTCGACGGCCCACCACAGAAGATCAGTTGCTGCCTTCGGTCGCCCAGGAATGGGATCCGACATCCTGCCGGAGGACTGCCACCACTGCATCTTGAGAGCCCATTGCTCATCCGCAACCTGGCCTCTGGCACCAGTAGAATGCAGGATGCCATGAGGCAGAGCAACTCTAACGCTGGGAGACTCTGGGCATGTTGAAAGCTTGTGAAGGGAGTGGCAGGTGACTAACTGATGATCCAGGACTTGCTTGAGAGAGCGCGCCCTGATCAACCAATCGTCCAGGTAGTCGTAGACTTTAATCCCCCCCCCCCCCCATTTCCTGATACACCTTGCCACCACCACCATGAACTTGGTGAAGACCCTCAAGGCAGAGATAAATCTGAACGACAGGACCCGAAACTGAAAATGCAAGTCGCCAACCACGAACCTAAGGTACTTCTTGTGCTTGGGATGAATCGGCACATGAAAGTAAGCATCCTTGAGGTCGAGAGACACCAACCAGTCCTCAAGATGAAGGGCCTGGAGAGCGAATAACCATCTTGAACTTGTCCTTCCTGAGGAGCTTGTTCAAACCACGCAAGTCCATGTCGGGATCAAAAAATATGGGGAATACCATCCCTTGTTCCTCTCTGCTACAGGCACCAAGTCTATGGCGCCTTTCTCCAGCAGGGATTTGATTTCCTGCGCAAGGAGCGGATCCAGACTCTTCAAAGAGCTTCCCTGGTGGATTGTCATGAGGCCTCTGCCGGAAAGGAAGACAGTAGCCATGGGCTATGATCCCCAGAACCCACAAATCTGAAGTAATGGCACGCCATTCTACAAGCTGCCGCACCAGCCTTCCCCCAACCGGCGAACCATGAGACATGGCCTCATGACTGAGCTGAAGCGGCTGAAGCAGTGCCTGAGGGAAAGAGGCAACTGCATTAGGGGCTTTGGCACCTCGAGTACCTCGTTTTCCACCTCTGGTACTCCTACGTTGGCCCCTTTGACTGGCAGCTCCCCTCGATCTACCAAAGGAAGAGTAGTATCGAAAGGAACCTCCCCTCCATTGCTGTCCCCTAGGACGAAAAAGCAAAGGTTGACGTACTGCAGCGCTCAACGACTTCGCTGCAACTTTGGAGGTCTGCAACCACTCAAGGCGCTCGTCAGCCTTGCTGCCAAAAAGATGGTCACCATCAAAGGGTATGTTGAGAAGCCGGGACTGTACATCAGGAGCAAACCCTGACTTCTGCAACCACGCAAACCTGCGCATCACGGTGCTCGCTGACACAGTCTGCCACGTCCAGACCCAACTGAATGGATTCACACGTGGCATCCTTGCCATCCTGAACGAGGCCAAGAAAACCATCCCGTTCCTCCCCTTTGGGAATATTTTCAGCCGCCAAACAAACACAATTCTGCAGAGTGTGAATGAATCTTGTCATGGCACAAACAGAGTTGGCTGCCTTTTAAGCCATACCCCCAGATGAAAACACTTTCTTCGCCCAACCGTCAAAGCGCTTGTCGTCCCTATCCGGAGGGATGGTAGGGTACGCAGCCTGCTTTGCTGGGGTCGTAGCTGCCTGCACCACCAAACTCTCCGGAGTGAGGTGCAAAGACAAGTAGCTGGGGTTGCCACTGGCTGGGCGGTATTTTTTCGGTAGCAACTTATTCACTGCCGGGAGACTCTCCGGAGCAGTCCAAGCTGCCGCCACCCTTCTTTGTAAAGCCATATGAAATGACAGCACCGGATCAGTGGGTGGACCTTGGTCTAATATATCTGTCAGGTCAACCTGCAGAAAATCCACAGGTGGAGCAGACCACCCCAAGTACTCCGTCACCCTCGACATGAGACGCCTATACGACGACTCGGCGTGTGTACCAGGCTCAGGCCTGACAAACTCAACTTACAGAGAGGTGTCCAGACCACTGGTGTCATGTAAGGATTGACGCAGGTCTTCCATTTGCTGATGACCTGATAACAGGTCATCAGGAACCTCAGGAGGAACAAACCCCTCCACATCCGACCCTTCATCAACCTCTGAGATGTAATCCAAAGGCCGGAATAAATCCTTGGATGAGGGTACAGAAAAAGGCTCAAACACAGGCCTCACTGATTTACTCAGGGCCTTTCTCAGGGTTTCCACTGGTCTCCGGGGCACCTCAGATAAGGCCTCCTCAAAAGGCGACGACGGAATCGAAGTTGAGAAAGGCGCTGATGACTTCAACAACGGCTTTGGAGGCCGGAGCCCCGAGTGTGTCCTTCGACTGCCTCTGCGCCAATTTCTTCCTCGGAGGCGGAGCCTCAAGAGTGCCCCTCGACGGACATGTCGCCGATGGCATTGATGCCTTCTTAGAAGGCCTCACAGGCTCCAGCGGTCTCGAGGCGCCAAGGACTGGGACCTGGAGCGGGCATGGCTAGAGCGATCTACCTTGTCCGATCGGGACCTAGACGGCTCCCGATGATCGCGCCGACCGCCCGAGCCTGAAGGAGTGCGAGCGGTGGCCTTGTTGGCTTCTCTCAAAGGCACGGACGGAACGGATCCCTGCAATTCGAAAATCATCATCAACTCCTTGCGAAATGCATACCATTCCGCCGGAGATGAATGCTTGTTGGGACAGGCTACCCGCCGTCTGGCGGAGTCCTCGGACGAGGAAGGCGACCGGTGATGGCGCTTCCGAGAGTGCCTTGAAGAGGCAGAGGAATGGCAGGAACCACTCCGGGACCGAGACACCCCCTTGGACGTACGCCATTGCAGATAGTCGCCCCTCAAATCGTCGGTCGAAAGCCCAGTGGATTTTGACTTACGGGGTTTGGAAACCCTACCTACAGATAACTTCTTCCAATCCCGCAAGGACTTCAACGTCAAAGACTGTCATTCATCGCAGTCATCGGTGGCGTGGCCCTCGCCGAGGCACCACAGGCAGACGTTGTGCGGGTTCGTAAGCGACATCTTGGAACCGCAGTCGCAGCACTTCTTGAAACCCAACCTCAGGGGTAGAAGAAGCATGCGTCTCATAATAAACCAAGAACAAAGAACTGATTCAACAGGAGAAGAACCGAGGCGAATCGAGATTCTGAAGCGAACACGTTCGCGGAAAAAACTGAACTGAGGCTACAGGCGTTGTGCGTCCTACTTAGAAACATCCAGTGACGTTGGCTGTCGACGGTGGCCCGCAAGGCACAGTATCGATGTAGGACTCAATGCCAAAAAAAATTCCAAAGCAGCACAGCTGTGGCGATTACTGTCAGATGTGGAATACGTCGGAGGACACAATCCCTTTCAAATGTATAATATAAATATACTGTTATTTTTGAGCATCCCATCTAGACCACAGTATGCATAGATTTATAGAGTTCCTCACTGGAACAAGAGTCCTTGGAAGAGTCTCTCGCGTTGAGGTCCCATTTGCCTCTACCCCCAGGGATGGTATTGCGGAGCGGGCTCACCTCCCTAGCCTCATTTGGGTGGAATTCCTTTGATTCGACAACAGTTACAACTGTTTAGTGCAGAAATATCTACGATCACATCAAATGGGAGGAGTACTGTGTTTGGATGTTCCTGTCATCAGACTGCCCGCCTCATTTAAGGCCAATGACTACGAAGGGGTTGGTTTAGTGCAATGTAACTTTTGAAATACTGTCCAATCACTTACATTGACCGATCAGATTAGAGAAATGATACACACCTTTATGGGGTGCGTTTTTCTACTCTATAAAAAAGTGCAAACCCATAGATTCTGGGGACCAAAACACTCACTCCTTGATGGAGAGAAGGAGAATTGATAACGGAAATGACAATGGAATAGATCACCTTTCTTTTAGGACTTATTTTGGATTAATCGCAGCACACTAAGAAAGGCCTTCCTGGACTTAAAGTGTCAGGCCTCCTTCAGTGGGAAAGACAGTAAACGGGCCCAAAGAAAGAAGGAAACCAAAGTATGAAACGAAGCAGACACTGCCTTGCAGAGGGGGCGAGTTAAGCCAGTCCTTAAGATGGTACCAAGCCCCCCCCCCCCAGGACAGAATAGTAAGGATCTCTGTGTGCATACCTAGAAAATGAAAGTAATTTAAATAATTTCCTCGCTACACCACCAAGCACAGTTATGTTACTGATCCAATCAACAAAAGGGTTAACAGCCAACCATTTTCCTGCTTTTAAGATGCTCTTGAAGATGACAAATTAACACTTTTACGCATGAACACTTTCAGCTACCAGCACCACGGTAAGTGGAACCCCCAGCATGAGACCCTGAATCTCCATTTTGGTGTAATGTAAATTAAGTTCAGCGCCCCTGGTATTCCTGCCTGTTCTCCAGCTACCCAGTTTCCTGGTTTCCATCCCGGTTTCATCCCTGGTTTCCATCCCGACCGTCTGTTAGGGAGAATTCTCTTATGGCTGATTTCCCTCACCTAATGAGTCCCCCTGCAGCTTTGCTGGACTTCTGGAGTTTATGGTTTTCCACTTGGTAAGAGTGAGAGCTTTTCCCCCACCTGTGTTTTGCTAAGTGTTTCCATCTGTTTTTGTGAGTGTGGACTCTGAAGTACACCACTTCAGTAGCCCCCTTCTTTGTGTGTGTGTCACAGCACCTTCGGTGCCGTGGCACAGGGTTGTCTTTGAGACTTCCCTCGACTCCATTTCTGAGGCGACTGTCCCCAGAAAAAGGTAAAGTTACCATTAACTTTAATCAAATCTACCACAGATCCAGTACACCCCATCTTCCATGGAGTACTGGAAAGGGTTAACTCTTATCCCTTTTTATCTGTACCTCCTAGAGCTTTGTTTCGCTCATTTAACATTTAGACTTGGCTGGTGGCAGTGGTATCTACCCTAATTTTTTCTACCGCGATTATATTAGATAAACGTGGTACTGTTCTTGGCTATTATATTAGCCTCGAACATAAACCCGCTTGACCAAATCTTCTTTCTTTTGGCTCCGGTTGGGTTTATTCGCCATTTCTTTTTGTTAAAGTCCTTCTTGTGTTTTACTTTGTGCGGCAAACTAGGTTTGCCTTCTTTGTTCACTGTCTTTTGGCGGGCTTCTGCTCAGAAGCCCTCCTCAAGGCGCATGGGTGTCTAGGTGGGCTGAATGTGAGGGAGGGGTGTAGTCACCCCCTGCACAGGGGATCCTAGGAAACCCAAGTTGCACTTTGTCATGATTGGCCAGGGTAGTTGTCCGGGCTGGACATCCCCACCCCCTTGCTGGGTGATTGACAGCCAGGCTGCATGAATGGGATTTTTTCGCATAAAAGGCAGGTCTCTTGGGCTACAAGTCGGAGAGTCGCCACTGGAACTACAAGGAAGTGGAGAGAACGACAGTGGCTGCAACTACCCCATCCCAGTGAAGCCCTGCTGCATTCTGGAGCTATCTGCCCTTCAACGACTCAGAAGATCCAGCCTGGAGTCTTCTTCCCTTGAGCTTGGTGGGGATAACCAGCTCTTCTTCAGCCAGAGGATCCTCTTCTGTGGTTGAAATCGTTGCACACTGCTGTAGTGGTCCGGATAGCCACCTGAAGAGCCTCTCCTGTTTTTAAGGAGCGCACCTTTTATTCCGTGTCGCTGCTTCCGGCCTCATCCCTGTGTGGTGCAGACCGCCTTCCTTCTCGACAAAGCTCCAGGAATCGTGGGTCTGCGGGAAACCAACAGGAACAACTGCCAGGGCACCAGCTGCACCATTGGAACAAGGTACTGTGTTCTGTTCAGGAAACTGGGTGAATCCCCTTTCTTCATTTTCAAGGCTTGCCCTGGTCTTCCCTCCTCCTTATAACGTTTGCTTCCGAACATGGACAATATCAAAGTACTTTTGGCTGCGTTGAATCGTGAACTGTCTGACCATGTGATCTTCGGCAACTGGCCCTGGTGTCTTTCGACCCGGTCTCTGGCCCTTTTGACTTTTGAACTGTCTGAGTGTTTCTTGATTCTGCCTGCCTAACCAAAATATTGCCTGTGATTTTTACCTCCAACTCCCTCTGGGTATCTTAGGTGCTAAGTGTCTTTTTGCCCCGGTAGCATTTCATGTCACGGATAAGTGTTTGTTTAGTAGACCGAACTGTCAAAGTGATTGCAATCGTATTCGCGGTAACATGTTTTGTGCCCAACACCGGTTCATTCCAACACAGGGTACTTACCTTGAGACTTACTGTACAAAGTGAATTGGTTAGTCGTAGTATATTTAACGTGTGGTTTTTATTGAAGTTTCATAGTAGTGTTGTGTTTATAACGAATGGTTTAAGAATAAATGTACTTATATTTTTCTACCTGAAACCTCGAGTCAGTGTTTGCTTGAGTTACAGTAATTGTGGTCCCTTTGTGTAATCTCTGCTACTGCTCATATACTCTTGAGATAGGCCTGGCTGCTCCGCCACTGCTACCACTATGACATTGTAGTACAGGCTTGTACCAAAGGTAAAACTTGTATCACCACCTGTAGTCTTAATTGTGTGTAGTGGTCCCTAAGGGCACTGCACGGGATTCTGCCTAACATCGTCACCTGTTTGGCTCAAGTAATCCCTTAAAACATTCACTCTGGGCAGCCTCTGTCCGGGCCAGCACCCAAGGCAATGGGGCCAGCTCCCAAGGCACTGGGGCCAGCTCCCAAGGCAATGGGGCCAGCTCCCAAGGCAATGGGGCCAGCTCCCAAGGCAATGGGGCCAGCTCCCAAGGCAATGGGGCCAGCTCCCAAGGCAATGGGGCCAGCTCCCAAGGCAATGGGGCCAGCTCCCAAGGCAATGGGGCCAGCTCCACTCGGTTTGCACCCGTGTTTGCCTGGGATGCCTGCTGCAGTCAACCAGCAGTGACTGATGAGGTAAGTGTGGTCTGGTCGGGGAGTACAGCCATTACTCTATTCCAGTGAAGCCCCACCACTCTTACTACCTACTATAACATAGCCCACTTGTGTTTATCAGCTGCATTTATTTTGGGATAAATATTGCACTTCTCCATCACTGATGTGTTCCAATTCTAGGCATTTCCCCACCATTGCTGTGTCTCCAATCTAGAGGTTTGCCCACTACCTCGGTTTCAAATCTAGGTATTGTCCCACTACTGCTGTGGTTTGAATCTGGTCTCTCTGCCACTGCAACCGATGGTTAGTCACAAAGTCTAAACCTCCCTGCCCACAGCCAACCCGGTTTCCTTCACAATAACAGGAACTTAACAAAACTATGCCCCATAGCCAGCCACAAAGGCTGTTCCACCTAAGTTAGCCTCAGTTAGAGGTGATGAACTGTGTTTCTCACCATAACCAACCCCCAGGACCTAGCCATCCAAGGTTAGCCGGAGCAGTACTGTGCAAGTCACCACCAACAAGCCACGTAACTGAACAGTGCTGCGACCCACAACAACCACAGCAGCACACAGCCGGAGCACCCCAATACCCAAACACCGAAACCACACAGTCAAAAAGGAAAACCGATAAACGCCCAAACCATGAGGGGTCACGCCCCAGGTACCATCACCTTAAGGGACAACTAACCACAAAACTTACACCTCATCCAAAATTAAACTACAAATCAAGAAGAATGAATCTTGGGGACCAGGAAACAAGCCAATCCAAAGAGGATTACAGCTCCAAGAAATACAACCCAAAAACACCATGCCTCGCCACAGGAAAGACAAAGAAGCTAGAATGGGACACAGAAATTAGAAGGACCCTTAACCACACAAGAAAGTGTCGATCAGCAAAATATCACATCTGCAAAAAACCTGATGAAGATCATGCCAAATGGACCAAGGATACAGACAAGGAACAGAGCAAACAAACTACATCATCTTTCGCTACCTCTCCCACATACGACTCCTTTGCAAGGGAAAGGAGACAATCGGCAACAAGCGCACATGCAAGGCAAGGGAAAGCAGACAATCGGCGACAAGCGCACATGCAAGAAACAAAATAAATGTAGACCCGATCGGGCGCTGAACCCAGCATTCCAATAAACAAACCACACTAACCCGGAGAACACCATGGACAATACGCCAACAAGAATCGGGGACAAACTTAACCATTACCCTCAACACGCCCTACATCACCAAAGACTGGAACAAAGTACTTGCCCCAACAATTCACCAACCTAAACAAACCAAAATCAAACAACCCTGCCATAAATTTAATCTGACTACTCAATGAAGAGATAGACCACCCAAGAACAACAACTCCCAACAAGCACAACCAGGGGGGATCTGCCAACGGAAACCCCATCTTCTCCACACTGATCCCCGACTGACAAAAGAAACCCCACAAGGCAAATTACACAAACTACAATGCAGCCTTCTCAGCGTTAGAGCCATGGCAAAACGATCAACAGAAATCCATTACTTCCTAAGCGAGGGAGGATCAGGTGCGCTCTTACTCATACAAGCTTGGTTAGCTAACAACTACAAACCCACCACGCAGGAAGCCATACCAGATCATTTCAAATTAATACACGCCAACTGAGAAAGCCAAAGAGGAGGCGGAATCGCAATAATACACAGCACATCTGAGCCGCACCTCTCCCCTCAAACGAGATCGAAGACTGAATCTGTCCTCAAGATCGAACTCCATGACCAAGCCAACCTAGTGTTCCTCCTGAACTACAGGCTGTCCTACAACCCAAACATTGCAACAAAACTAGCAGACTCCATCGCCATACTATCAACCTACCATGAACACTTGGTCATACTGCAGACTTCAATTCTGGTTTGAAAAAGAAAACTAAACCTCAGCAAACTTACTCTGCGAAAACCTGGAAACACTGCACTTCAAGCAAATAGTGAACTGATCCCATAACACCAGACACTTATTTATACATTTGTAAAGCGCACAAAGCCCAAAGGCAACTATGCGTTGGCACTTAAGAAGATGGTTATATGTTTTTTGGTCTTACATAGCAATTACATTTACATACAATTCACAGAGTACAATTCGATGCACCTGCAAGCATACATTCAGAAGATGGTTACTGTCACAATGGTTAAGTATGCGAAGAGGTTGTGCTAGTGACCGTGGGGGGTGTTGATGGCAACGGTCATAGTGTCTGAAGGAAGATCGGACCTAAAAAGTAGGTTTGTTTTAAAAGAACAGAAAGATGGGTCATTCCTTTGTTGCATGGGAAGGGTGTTCCATCGTTTTAGTGCGATCACTGGAAAGCTTGAGCCTCCTGATTTGTCTTCTAAATCTAGTTGTGGTGAGCAGGTTAGTGTAATAGGACCGAGTGGGTCCGAGTTTTGCTCATCAGGTCGCTTTGTTGGAGACACATTTGTGTGCGAGTGTGTGGAATGGGAGCCAATGGATGTTCCTCCTAGTGGAAGAGATGTGTTTGTTGCTAGGGATATTCAACACCACTTTGATGGCGTTATCTTGCACGATTTGTAGCTTTTTAATATTTCTATTGCTAGTTCCAGCATAATGAGTTGCAATAGCCAATCCTGGAGAGTATTAATGCTCTGGCCAGGATGGTGGTGTTGTCAGGGGTAAGGAATGGTCTGCTGGCAGTGGAGGAACTTTGCTGAAAATGTTGGGGGGGGATATGACAAGTGAAAGAAAGGGGCAGGGTAGAGGAAGGGGTGACGGTGGCTGTGAGGGAGAACACTGAACTACTATACCACAAGAGTCCATTGCCAACGCTCTTATAACTTTCATAAGACTGGTGGTTTATCTTTAAAATTCAATTCTAAAGACACTCCAGTCTTCTGGCACATAACATTACAGTTGGTCTTTAGAATTCACTGCATTGACAACAGTGAAAAAACCTGCGGCCCCTCTACCTAAAGAGGGCCTGCAAGCATGCAGAAGGGGGCTGGTGTTTTATTGTCACCAGGGCACTTAAGCATATTGACATAGTACAAAATGGATGCCTGCAATATTTTAAAACGGCACATTAGGTTGCTTACTCTGATTTCCTTAATTACTTGCAACAATCTGACTCATTAAAATTGAAGTATGTTTCCTGTGTTCAAATGACCCCAAATAGTAGCGTACCGAGCGGGAGGTCAGACGAGGACATTTGTCAGTGGGGTGCCAGACCAGGACATTTGTCAGTGGGGTGCCACTCCCGTTGGGCATCTCACAGAGGGTGCCCAACGGAAAAAGGTGTCCCACTGGTGGACAATGTGTGCCAAGCAATTTCAGCTCAGCACACTTATGTCCTGGCAACAGGACACCTTACCCTTTCCAAACGGTACAGGTGTCCCGCTGCCAGGACAATGTTCCAAGAGCTCCGGTTAGCAGAGGGTCCTCACGTTGCTCTGTCAATAGACCATTACACTGTGAGCCATTAGGCACTGATGGGAGGGAGGGGGCGACTATTAGCAGGGACTTTTGTCACTTTAGGAATGGGAGGGCGTGATCAGAATTGAGAAGGGTGCATAATGTTGCATGTTTTATGAAATAATGACTATCGCTTTAACACCCAAAGGGGATTTGTTAGGCTCACGTTAATCTGCCTGATGCTATTGTGACTTTGCATTCAGGATGGGGAGGATAAAATTAAAGCCATACTTTCATTCCTCAACATATTTCTTTGACAATGTTTATAGTGTACAGTTAGTTTACTATGAAAGGCTACCTCATTATGTAATGTGGTTTGCTTCCAAGGCATTGCCAGAAAAAACGATTTAAGCACATGAAATGTAAAGCAAAACTTTAACAAATATCTATATCAACTAAACCTGGGAAGTTGTGCACAGTTGATTAAATCAGTTTCACCATTTAACCAAAGTGTGTAATCCTGGGCAATTAATTTAATCACATGGTGTCTTAACTGAAGCTCTGTACGCGATTCTGATTTACTTCAAAACTTACGTTAATATATCATGCTATTATAATAAAAAAGCCTAATGACTATAGAGTTGCTCCATATATAACAAAAATGCAATGTAGGTATTGTGCACCACAAAGTTGTTTGCCACTTGGCTTACTTATGGCAACTTATTCTAAAGTCACTAACATGATGCCTCCACGTAACAAAGACTGATGATGCTCCTTGCAATGTCCTTTTCTGTGAAGTCACTACTGTTGGTGCAATCCATTTGCAAATTGGGAGGTTTCCATATATTTTGCCCCAGAGCACCTGGGCAGAGCTCTAATAGATGACTGTCGTGCAATCTGCAATGATGCTGCAGAGGGTGGGGGTGGGGGGTAGGAGGTCTGGGGGGGCGGGAGTGTGTAAAAATGCCATCTGCCACTAATGTTACCAAAGAAAGTAGATTGGGGCAGGGTTGTGCGGTTTGGGGGGTGTGAATGAAACTATTACACATTGCATTTCGTTGCTCACCTCACCCCTGACTCTTGCAATGCTGGATTCTCTCGACACCAAATGTGATTATCCACTAGGGTCAGCACGCAATCCAGCTGCCCAACAAAAATACACGCAGCTGAGCTCAGCTTGGCATTATGTAATGAGACAGCACAAGCCTGGCTGGGTACCTCAGCCAGGCTCAAGCTGGCCCATTACTTGATCAATGAATGCAGCAGCCACAATGCGGCCCCCGACCCTCCCACCAAAAGATGGGGGACAAAAAGGCATGTCACAAAAGTTGGGGGACTTGCCTCCCGCATACCCCTTATAATTACGCCCATGTCTGCTGGCTCTAATCAGTTTGGCTGTGTAGGCAGGAGGAGACTATAGCGTTGACATGTCTATTTAAGGTGAGGGACGAGTCAATGTAGACCCCACAGGTATTTATTTCATTGGCGACCATGATGGTATTGCCAACGATGTAGGATTTATACTCTTGTGGGGGGTTGCATAATTTAGTTTTGTATCCAATTAGAATCGGCTTTAGTTTCATTGAAAGACAATTCATTCTGTGCCATCCAGGCTTGGATGGCAAGGTAGATAATGTTTAAGTTTTTTGAGTCTGTATCGTAGCATTCAGTGATTGGGCTGGGTATTTGTGTATTTATCCACGTAATTTGTGTACATGATACCCACTTTGTCCAGTTTATCGAAAGAGCTTGGTGAATGCATTTTATAGTGTTGGTGTCACGCAGGATCCTTGAGGGCTGCTGAGTTGTCCGAGAAGACCCTCATAGTCCGATTAGAGAGAAAAGATTGGATCCAATTGATCTAATCTGTAGTAAAGTGTGCAGCAGTTTCAAGGTGTTAGAATACTATGATTGACCAGATCAAAGACTGCAGAAGTCACCTTTGTCTTTGTATTGGTCCATTTGCGTTTTCAGGTCAAGAAGAGCTGTTTATGTTCCATGACCTGGTCCAAATCCTGAATGTCTTAGGCCCAGGAGATTGCTATCTTCCAAAAAAATGTGGCTATGCAGATAGACTGCCCGGTCCAGATTTTGAATAAGAACGGTACTGTAGTGATGGGGCGGAAATTAGTGGGGATGTTGGGGTCTAATGTGGGGTTTTTGGGTAATGGTAGGACGCATGCTGTTTTTAAATCTTCCTAGATCGTGTTTGAAGCAAAAGAGTTGTTTATAAGGTTGGTGATGAGGTGCAAGGTCAATTGCACAATCTTTTACCAAGGTTGCAGGGCAAATGTCGCCCTTGCATCTAGAGGGTTTTAAGCCTTTGATGTTGAGTGTTTCTGGGATGGTCAGTGGGGTAAATACCAATGTATTGTCGCTGTGGGGGTTCTGTTGAAAGAGGTGTCATGTGGGCGGGGGGGAGGGGATTGAGATTAGATTTTTTTAGAGCAATTCTTTGTTGTAGTAACAAAACATTTGTCTAAGGCATTTTGAATATTGGAACACCATTGTTCATTTTTGATAGTGCGGTCTGGGGTGGGTGCTGGCGACTCCAGTTCAAGGAGAATTGTAAACAGTTCTCTGGTGTTTGACTGGGCACGCAAAATTCTAAGTTTATAGACTTCACTTTTAGCTTTAATGATTTATTTTTTATAGTTGTTTGCTAAAGTCTGGAAAGGTGCTTTATTTGTCTGAGTTGGTGATTTCAGCCAGTTGTTTTCTGCTGTTCTTTTGGTTGTACGCATAGTATGAAGTTCAGGGGTGTACCAGGAGTTAATATGTGCAGTAGGTTTGGCTTTTTTATTTTTTAGTGGGGGTACTCTTGGATGCAATCTTCTCCAGAGGAGAACTAAGAGCATCCGCGCCTCCAATGGGATGGAGCTACCACTACTTGATACAATTCTACAACAAACTCCAAACCCGCTTAACAGCCGGGAAGGAAATACAGCATGCCAACAAGAAAAGAAACTGGAAGAGCCTAGACCTGGAGTCGTAACGGACCATATTTGCTCAAACCAACCTAACACCACAGAGCCAATTGAAACAACCCCAGACGTAGCAGAAAACACTCAGCATCTGGATTAACGAGGCCCTATACTGCCTGTCACCAGCAAAACCTTGCAAAGCCACACCCAAATAAACTTGCTGCAAAAGACTTTAGAACTGAAAGAACTAAAAAATAAAACCCTGCAAAATGGAACGAATATGGAGAGAACACTACAACCGACAGGACAAAATAAAATACCAAAGACAACTCAGACTATAGAAATCAACAGTACTCAAAGCAAAAAAAAAAAAAACAAAAATTGAAACCGCAACCAACCGACAAAAAGAACTCCCCCAGAATCAAAGATAAAAAATACCTCATCCTGCACGAAAGTAGTCAGTCATCCGACAAGGACTATGTGACAGCATCACAACTTAAGATCAAAAATAGAAGCCATCCAACAGACCAACACAAACCGCGCTAAGTAATAACCACTGAAACACAGATAACGGGCAAAACACGACTACAGCAAGACTCACCTGCATTGAACAAATGACCAAAAAGATCTCCACCCTCATCAAGGACACCAACCTCGCAGGATTTCCAAGCAACAGTTGCCACCCGGACATCTTCAAAGAAATCCTCAACCACAAACCCCAGAGACACTTCCAGAACCTAATGAACCCATCACTTAAAACAAGAATTGTACCAGCCTCCTTCAAATCACCATACATCAAACCACTGATAGAAAAAGGAGTCTGAAAGTACAGAAAATCCAAGCAACTACAGACCTATATCCAACTTGCCCTTCCCAGTGAGGAGAGAACCACATACAAAACCCTACTTAATTACATTTAAACAAATGGAATACTCGACCACTCGCAAGTTGGCTTCAGACCAATGAGAGGAACAGAAAAAGCACTCCTATCGATATGGGACAACCTGAAAATAAAAGACAACGGCACCCAATCCGCCCACATACTACTGGACATATCTACGGCATTCAACACAATTAGCCACGCAATACTAATAAAAAAGTCTGATGGAATGTGGCATACGGAAATCCGTCCTAAGGTGGCTTAGCCCATTCCTCACCAATCAAACCGAAAGAACCTACTTGCCACCTTTCTTCTCAAACACCGAAAACCTATCCTGTGGGATACAGCCTCTCCCCCCTGATCTTCAACATCTACATGTGTGCCCCTGAGGAAAATTATCTGAACCAAAGGACTGACTGCCACTACGCAGACACACAACACCTTGTGAAGACTATCACGACCCAGGAACCAAATTGCCTGAACTGCCTCACAGACATCTACAATTGGATGACAACTAACAACCTCAAATTGTACCCGGAAATAATGATCTCGCCCCCATAAAGAAACGCAACCAACACACAACTGGACAACCGGCATCAGAACATAATCGGAGTCTTCCAATGTGAATAATCTAGGAATACTCACGGACTAGCCTTGGATCGCAAGTCAATGCAACCACTAAAAAGTGCATCTATATCCAAAGATTACTCAGGGGGCTGCTTCCATACCTCTCATTTCAACACAGAACCCACCCATACAAACAGATCCCCGATACCAACAAGAATCGACTACATAAGCAGCCTCTACCTAGGAATGCCAGAAAGACTCACCAAGAAACACCCACGAGTCCAACACAATGCAGCAAGCATTCTCCTGATATTAAACAGAAGAGAGCACATCACTTCAGCTCTGAAAAGCCTTCATTGGCTAAAAGTAAAAAACTCAAATTCAAAGCACCCTGCATTGCCCATAAATCTTTACACTGACAAGGAGCCGCTTTCCGCCAGGCCAACATCAGCTGTTACCAGCCACAAAGGGTCCTAAGACCAAGCAACGACCTCCTTATAGAGACAAAACAATACTAAGGAAATTTGCAGGAACAGCATGCCCACGCTTAATCCCCAACCTATGGAACACCGTAGCCAAAGAAATTATAACCACAGAAGCCCACCTCACATTCAGGAAAATATCAAAAACCTAGTAATTCAACAAACAATGACAAGCGCAAAAGGGACAACAGCAGCAAAACATCACAGACAAAAGGAACACTAAGGGACGTGGTCACAGATGGCAACAAAACCAAGGAGGACCCAAATCCCCCCCCCCCCACCGCCTGACCCCCAGTCATGCCACAACCAGAGACCGGCAAAGAGTAGCCCGCCCAATCAGCATACAGACTCTGAAATAACACCCCACGTGTAAATTGATGGACTCATGAAAACCCAGCCAAGTAACGCATTAAATCGAAGTATCAGACTAACCATAACTAGAGCTGCCCCGCTGTGCACCACTTGCTCAAATATATGGCAATATCAGCTGTGCACCCATTTAGCAGCCAACCGCACAACGGACAAAAAAGCAATCTGCGCCAACTAATTCACACTGAGTAATTGGGAACCCACTAGGTATAACCATCCCCCCGCCCTCAGAAGCCATGTGGGACGTTTACCTCCCTGCTTGGAGAGGAGGCGGGCAGGATGACGGATCACAACCAAGAACGTTGGAAGGTACCATTGAGCAGAACCGAAGACACTTCAGAGGCATTGTCAAAAATAACCGATGTACTAATCAATTCCGTTCCTGCTCTTCCAACATAACCAACGCCACTATACACAACTGGGGGCTACCAAAATTACACAAATCACAACACAATCCAAACACCCAAGTCATCTGCGACTCTGGACCACCTTATGGATACAACCAACTAGTGCGCTCGACCGCAACCCCACCCTAATCTCATACTACCCACACACCCAACACAAACACGAGCACACATCCGAGCCCTACCATTATGGTTACAACAAGCGGGTCGGTCCCCTCACCCAACTCCCACATGCAAGACTATGCACAAAGATGCCAGTTTCTCCTGGTTCTGAACCTATCCTCACTAACATACCCTGACCTCTCCTCTTGCAGAATCACGTGAGTGCTTGGAGACTGCCCTTGGTGGTAGCAGTGCACGGTAAATGAAAATAAGAGTAATGCAACAGAAACACCACTGAAGGAAATTTACAAACATTTTTAAGTGATTCACATGTAGGAATGTTAAGTAGCTGGTCTTGCACTTGAGTTTTTTTAGAACACGGTTGGACTTTGGCAGGTTAATTGAGTGGGTGGGGAAAGACCTATTCGCAATGATTAAGTAGTAGAGAGATTTAGATAGGTAGGGATGGTCGGATTTAATTTGGCTGTCTATAAAGTCACAATGTTAATCCGATCCCTTATAGACTGTTCAACGCATGTTGGATGCATGCTCTGGAGAATTCAAAGGTACACATGGTGACAATTGTGTGTTAAAAGTTCACCTTCATAATTATTCTGTTACGATCCTTGATGTTGCAATTTCAGAGATGCATAATTTGTGTATATATAAATGTAATTAATTATTTCAATATATCATTAATAAATAGAACGTGTGTCGCATAAGGGGAGGGATACTGTAGGGAATAGTTATATTGGGAGCCGCAAGAGTCAAACTATTAAATGAAGGACAATTGAGCGTCCGATTTGGGTTGGGTGGAAAACTCCGAATTGCACGATTACAACAGCCTCTGCAGCCTAGCCCCTGGCACCAGGAAAATGCATGAGGCCATGAGACCCAAGAGGCTGAAGAAAATTAATGCTGGCAAGCTGCTGGAGTTCAGGAAAAGTATGACCACCTGAATGATGCTGGTGACTAACCTTGAGGAGAAGTCCCTCCCGACTAGAGTGACCAGGGGTGCCCTGATAAACTGGAGCCTCTTTGTTGGTGTAGGATGCGACTTCTGGAAATTCAGGAAGAAGCCCAAGCTATGAAGCAGGGAGGTGTCCTCAAGATGCCTCGAAACCTGCTCTGGGGATCTCCTCCAGATCAACTAGACCAAGTAGGGGAATACGTGGAAGCCAGATTACCAAAAGTGCACCGCCACTACCACCATCAGCTTGGTGTAGACCCTTGGAGCAGAGGTTAGGCCAAAGGGAAGCACTTTGAAAAGATGAGCATCCCAATGACTAACCTTCTGAATCATCTATGCCTTTGATGGATCAGCATGTGGCAATAGTGATCCTGAAGGTTTAGTGACACCAACCAGTCCTATAATTGTAGAGCCTGCAGAATCTCCCTCGTGGTAACCATCCTGAACTTGTTGAAGGTCCAGGATGGGGGAGGGTCCTCCCAGTTTCTTGGGCACCAGAAAGTAACAGGAGTACCAGGCCGCCCAGTCTCCTGCTAGTACCTCCCACACTGCACCCTTCTTTAGTAGGGCTTTCAGCTCTGCATGGAGCTCTGGTTCCGGCTGCAGAGGAAGTGGTGGTGGTGGTGGTCTGACCAGTGGTCTTTTGAGTAAAGCGAGGGAATATATCCCATTTCTATCCAACTAAAGCACCCAGTCATCGTATGGGATTTCCTTGGACCTGTCCCAGTGCCCAGAGACTATTCCACCAATCAAAGAAATATGTGGGGATAACTCAAGGTTTTGCAGGCACCTCTACCCCTGCCTGGCCATGAAAATCTTTGGACGTGCTTGTACTGGGAAAGTTGAGACTTACAAAAGTAGTATAGCGCTTTTAGCATCTGCAGCCAAATGAAAAAGATTGTTTGGCGGGCTGATGAATTGCCAGCCCCAGCGACTTTGCTGCATTTGGACTCCATGAAGCGCTCTAGAGACTCAGACTTCGGTACCGAAGAAGTGCTCACCATCAAAGGCAACATCTAGTAGTTTGATCAGCATGCTCAGGGAGAACCCCCTACGCCCCCACCCAAACCTCGGAAGTATGACGTCCTCTGGAGCACAGTCATTATTCCCATCAACCAGCCGACACAATCTGTGGCATCAACACCAGCTTGGAGGGATTGACACCACTTTTTTTGCCATCTCCTACTAGGTCTACAAACTAAACTCCCTTCATCTGCTGGGAGTGGGTCAAGAGTCTCAGGAATTGTGTTCCACAGAATGTGGGATTATTTAGCAAAAGCAAAAATTGAATTAATGGCCTTTAGCAACATACTCTCAGATGCAAAGATAAGATTTTTCACAAGAGTGTCCGACTCCCTTTCAGTCTGGAGGTTAGACATTGATAGCCTTGAGTTTACTGTGGCGGTCTGGACCGTCAGCCCATCAGGGGTTGGATGTTTTGCGAGGAATGGCAAATCACCCTCACCGGTTTATACTTTTTGAACTGCCACGTCGACCACCAGCATCACAGGCACAGCTACAATGTGCTGCTCGGATCAGATATGGCTGCGTTGAAAGGCAGAGCTCCGTCGGACTGGTTTCTTGTCCAAGTTATCCATTAAGTTGTACAAATGTAAAGGTCTGGAGCGCAAAGCCACAACCACGCTTTCAACTATTTTCCTATATTGAGCGTTTAGGTGAGCGTAAGGCGGTGCCTCCTGCATCGATACATCGGGGTGGTATCCAGCCCGCTCGCATTGTGCAACTCCGTCGCCAGCTCCAACTGGTGTCTGGTCCATTAAGAAATCAGGCATGTGGTGTAAATATACACCTGCCATGGGTCCATCCTCAAAAGGCATAGAGTCCACCTATTGTTGATCAGTGTCGATATCGATGGGGCGGACCAAATGAAGGAGTTCGGCACTGCTGCCTCAAAGGACGCTGGAGCGTCTTCGAATGAGTCGAGATCACGAGACCTGGTCTTCGACACCTTTTCACGAGAACCTCAGGGAGCAACTGGCACTACTGCTGCTTGTGGTATAAAGGTCAAAGCTGTACTTGCCGCGGCTTTCCAGAAGAGTTGGAGCATCTGTTTAAATTCCCCCCTCGGGTCCTCCTTGGTATGACTAAGCCCCTTTCCTCTGGAGAGTCAGAGTCGCGCCTATGTTTGTACTTCCTCTTTCTGCGAGATGACCAGGAGGTGAGATTCACCGCAAGAGCAGGAACTCGGTTTTTCCTTTTTGCAATGTCAGTCTCCTTGTTTTTTCCTCAGACATAGGAACTAGTGTCAGCACGCAGGGATTTGATGGCCAATTGGGCAAGGACTTTGCAGGGGTCCTCCCAAGCACCAACTTCTCAAAGTGTTTTGCCCCCAGAGCCTTTGGGCTAATGGTCTGATCGGAACCACACTGCTGTGTCATTTCACACCAAGAGAAACTATACAGATGTTTTGCAGGTCCGTGAGTGACGTTTGAGCTACAGCTTCTGAAACGCTTACAACCTGATGGCTTGGGCCTAGACACATTGGCGCCCGAATGAATTTCCACCCAAAAATGTTGTGTTGAACCGTTTTCTGAAACAGCATGCTGAGCGGGTAAAAGGAACTAGGGAATGGGGTATAGTGATGTTGCATTTGTAGAACAGATGTCACTCCGCAAAATGTAGGAGTGGAGCAGCCAAGGCAAGAAGATGTAGAGGAGACTATGCTGAGCTGCACTACGCCCCCTGTTTAAATTGTCCATGCACCTGCATTGAGGAAATCATCAAGTTGAGGAATCTGTGGGAAATTGCAATCCATTGAGAGCATGCGCTGAAATAGAAAATAAATACATGCAGGCATAACAAAATGTGATGTTCCACAATAAGACATCACAAAGCCGTAGTTTATCTGGACCTGTTGCCTAAGTAGAGCACAAGTTAAGAGCATGGGCATCCCTATGGATGTTGCAAGAGTGACTATAATCCACAAAATGTAAGGTGACTACATCTATTTATCACTGGCTTTTTTGCATACCTGCCTGTGGCTGCAGAAGTATGAAGTAAAACGGGAAGGAAAAGGCCTTCATGCCAGAGGATCCTGAGTGTAGATTAGAGACTAGAATTCCCTACCACAATCATTGCATCACCAAATAATGCACACAACTTTCATACAAAAAGCAAAAAAGACCAGTGGTCGAAGTGCACGAAAAGAAGTAGTGGAACTATGTTCCCTGCTGGCCTGCCTCCGCTCTCCATAAACATCACTGCACCCCCTCCCACACACAATCCAAACCCACAAACACCTGCTATTTAAGGGAATATTCAGTGCAAGCTTCAACTTCTTCCTACACTTTTATTTTAAAACTAAACCATTCCAGAACGGTTTATTTTTTTTAAAAAAAGTATAGGACCAGTAAAACTGGAATGGAAGGTCCAACATGCGTTCCTGGACGTCTGGGTTAAATTTAGTAGCCCAAAGCCGGGCAATCCTCATGTCTGTGGCGATGCATATGGCCCGCCCAGAGGTGTCAATGTGGGCCACAGTGTACTCCATGTCTAACGCCACCAATTTAAGCCTCTGCCAGTCCTGCCTTGAAACGTGCCAGGCTCTGCACCGGAAGTTCTGGAAGGAAATCTCCTATTTCCCGCGAAAGCCTCTGTTTAACGTCTGCCAGCATGGCATCTGCGTTGGATTGACAAAGGTGCAGCGAAGCGTTAGAATAAAGCTTCTTCCTGTACGCCTCCAAGATAATCTCCTCTTTGTCTAGCAGCGCCGAGGACACTGCGGCTTTGAATAGAGGGACGCCACAGCAATCACAAGAGTGTGGTTGAGAGTGGGAAGACAGCAAATGTGGATCCATTTTGCCTATACTTTGCATCCAGGCACTGATTGACAGGCTGGGCCGAATGGGGCTTGAGCCACCACTTTTTGGCCAAGACGACAAAGTCCATCTGCATCAGGATCCCTGTTCTAGCCGCGGGGCATAGAGAGAGGACCTCTGCAAGTACCCCCGCCTCCGGATGTTCAACTTCAGGTTGAGGAAGGCCCAAGTACTCTGCCAGACCTGCAAGTCGTTCGAGGAAGACCTTGGCTGACGATGGTGTGTCGGGGGGTCTTCTTCCTCATGCGTGTTCACCAGGGTGTCCGGCTGGTCCAGAGCGGGTGGAGGGGTGCTGGGTCGCCGAGGGCGTAGGTGTGTAGACCGTAGCCAGAGGCTAAAGTGGAGGCTGGTACGGAACCGCCTGAACTGTGAGGCAGGGGAGCCGGAATTGAAGGAGCCAGCGTTGGCTGCAGGGGCTTCACCGGGGCCTGTGGCGCTGGAGCCATAGGAGGAATGACTACGGGCACAGGCGGCGGGAGCATGTTCCCGATTACCTCCCTAAGGATGGACCCCATCTGAGGAGATCGCAAGAGTGCAGCAAAGGGCGTGGGGATCTGATGTAGGGAAGAGCCCCCCGCAGGCTAGACACCTGCTGAAGCTCGCTGAAGTAGACATGTGCCGGAGAAGAGCGTGGCGGCAGAGGACAGAGTACCTGAATGATAAATAGACAAAAGAAACTATCCGAAGGAAGAGCGCATGGTATTACATGGCCGAAGCCAAACCCAGAGGCGCTGGTGCAATCGGCCCGTTCCAGTCGATGCGGAAAAGGGGACTGGGGAGTGGCGGGTGGAGTAAGGGGAGCGCATCTCCCAGAGCCGTGCCCCTGCGCGCCTCTAAATATAAAAGGTGAAGATTTTTTTCTGGTTGAAAAGGTTCCGTCTCCCCTACCTAGCGAGGGACGCCCATGTAGTATGGAGTAAAGTGGACGGGACATAAGAGTAAAAGGCTGGAGGAGAGGGCATTCTAGATAGGTGGGCCACTCCACTCAAAGATTCACTTGTTGAGTCTGGGAAGTGTAAAGACTGGAGCGGGTGTCTGCACTCCTCTATATGGCAGAGGAGAGGCACAAAGGACCCCAGCCAAGATTCTCTATAGGGTAGCGCTGGTCGAGAAATCAAGGCATAGCTTCTCAGGAGGTGATGCAGGCTGGTTCTTAAGTACAGTGCAGTCCCCAAGCCCCCACAAAGGAATGTCTACACACTAACAGTCTTTATATAATTAATATTCAAGGATACAATAACTCATTTTGTGCTTAGTTAATCTATAATGGCAAATATATACAGTTCTAAAGTGGCACCACAATTATTATCAGATCAATAAAGTGCATCAACTATAGTCTTGTGAAATATCACACAGATCACTTAATAAAGGCAACCAACAATAGACATAGGAGGGAAGCTGTTGCTTAGAACAATTGGCAAAATACTGGCCTCTACCGTTAAACACAGTTGTGTGTGGAGACCCTCCTCCTCCCCCAACTGGGCAGCCTGTAAAGTAAAGATATATCACAAGCCCAGTCCATATATCGTTCTAGAAGTCTTATTTCCTTCTACAATAGTTCTACAACCCCAATGTACCTGGAATAGAGTTCATCGTCGGGTCATCGACGGATCCTTCTTGAGCGGCTCTCTTTAAGGCAGGAGCCACGGATCATCGAGATCCCACGAGGAAAAGGGTTGGACGACGGTGAGGTTGCAGCTTTGTTCCTAGCGGTGCTCATCGACAACGGAGCGTTGGCATCCTGCAAGGAAGAGGCGTGCGGGGCACCTCGGTGACGATAGTTCAGGACCACAAAGAGTTTGAAGAACTATGGCCCAGCAAGGGCATCGAGTCGTCGGCATCTCTGTGGTCTTTAGATGGCGGGAAACCCACCGGCGGATGCTCCTCAGCGGCCTCGACTTTCTCCGGCGGGACAAAGCGGTCAACGGTGCAGGCGAGAGCATCCTTGGATCAAATGTTACTTAGGCAAAGGGAGCCCGGCGACGGCGGTCAATGATGGACAGTGTCCGGGCGCTTCTCCTTGCGATTCCACAGCGATCCCAGTCTCCGGACGGCAGCCTGTCGTAGGTCTGTCTACCGGGGAGCTTTGGCAAAGATCAGCTGGTGCACGATGGTCCCTCGTAGCTTAAGAAGGTGTTGCCTTACCAGGTCCTCTCTGGGTCAGTCTTTGAAGACACAGCAACTTTAAGATTGATGAAGTAGAGAAAGAGCAAGACTTCTTCTCCAGCAGTGCATCAAGGTTAAGTTTCAGTTTCAACTCCAGTTTCTCTTCAGCTTCTGAACAATTTCCAGTGGCGAGAGGGTCCCCAGAAATACTATTCTCTCTCATCCACACTGCTGGGTCACACTCAGCAGCCAATCATACAGAAGGGCATTCATGCAGTCAATCAGGCATACAGTGCATTCAGGCCATACTCCTCCCTCTCAGACACTCACAACAAAGAATGTGTATTGGCACAGGTACCCAGCCATTCAACACTACACACTGCATTCATACCGGTTTCGGGAAGGGCTGTCTCAGTCATTGTGTCAAACACCAGAAACCAGACATCCACAACAAGAAGTGCATATTGGTCACACACTCCATTCACCCAGGTCCCACCCACAGGGTGTACCCACAACATACAGTCACTGTGAAGGCTCCAGCCAGTCTGGCCTGGACTTCACAACAATACCATATATGGAACTTCCACCCAACAGCCAGTCAGGGGGAAGGGACAGTCCAGGCTTCCCAGGACTTTGGGAAAACAAGGTAATAGGCAATAGAAAGCAAGAGGCCACAGGGGCCATCTTGTTTCCTATCAGGAATCAATGGATTCCAATGGCAGGGCCTGGGTATCCCAAAATGGAGGATACTCAGGGCACCTGTCAAATTCAACATGGAGTTGCCACCAGCCCATACCCTGCTCTGTGGGCCACACATAGGTGCCCAAAAGCATACACTAGGGGCACAGGGGTGCACCCCCCCCATAGGTGCCATAAGGGTATCCCATGAGTCTGTACACCAAAGCAAAAACAGTTAAAGCTGCACTGCCAGGAGTCCCATATGGACTCCTAGGCAGAAAACAATACAGAACACAAATGAAAAAGGACTACAGGACAAGGACAGGGAGGCCCTGTCCCTCCAATGCATTTCCAGCATCACAGGAAGACAATCGCCTCAACTATGAAAAATGTGCGAAAAATGGCAGCCGTAGAGTCACTACACAAACTGGCTGCCTATGGAACAGGCAACCCGTGCAACCATTTACGGTATAGATTTTTCATGTGTCAAAAATGCAGGAATCAAAGAGGAACTATTTTGGGCTCGAGTGGCTGAATTTCAACCCCACAATACCAGTAGATTAATTAGCCGCTGAATGGAGACCAGTGAATTAGTTTCTGGATAAGAAAGGCCAGTGATCGATTTAACCCCTACATTTGAGGGTGTCTTGTTAGGCAAGATTGTATGCAGTACCCTTTGGGTGCACTAAAACAACCCTGACCTCCTGGCAATAGAAACCCAAACTTTGGTATAAGCTTGTACTACACTGGTTGGCTAGTGTGTTGAGCAGCCAGGCATCTCAAGAGGGGTCAGTGTGAGCTGTAGGGGAGTTGCACAGAGATTCACAGTGACAAGTATTCAAATAAACTTGTACACACAAGGTTTCTTGAAAAACAATTATTAATTTATCAGTCAGAGTAAGCCTTCCTTCAGAAGGGGCAATATAACAATAACACTCAAATACACTTCAAAAATACACACTTAATATTTCGAAATCAATAAGTACCCTTTTGGGATGGCCCACAGACACTACCTACACCCTCAGGTGATTTCAATAGTTACGGTGCTGGGGACATTAATATATCAATGTTGCATTTAGAAGAACAAGTTACTTCTTACCTTGTAACGTTCTTTCGACGGGATGTTCCTCCGACGTATTCCTCATCTTGGATATCTCCTTCCAGCTCTGCTGGCCTCGGAAATTTTCTCTCTAGATGGCGCTGCACTGTCAATGTCCTCCGAGTCGATGTGCCTCGACAGCCGCCGTATCGACGTCGTCATCCTGCCTATAAAGGCTGCGCGCAGCGTCCGCTGCTCAGTTCCGTTTTGTAGCCCACAATAATACTTTCTGGACTAAACTAATCACCCTGAAGGAGCGTAAGCTGCAACAACAAGGGAAGTAGAACTGCGGGGATGGATGGGAGGGTCGATGAGGAATACGTCGGAGGAACATCCCGTCGAAAGAACGTTACAAGGTAAGAAGTAACTTGTTCTTCGAAGGGATTGTGTCCTCCGACGTATTCCTCATCTAAGATAGGCTCCCATAGCAGTATTCTATTATTGAAGGAGGGAGTACTGACTTCACGCTGTCTTCTATTGATGAATAGAATGCAGTACAGCCCTTCCAAACCTAGTCTCTTGACTGGAGGAGGAATCCAAATTGTAAAAACGTGTAAAGGTATGGACAGACGACCATGTAGCGGCCGCACAGATGTCTTTAACCGGCACGCCTCTTTTGAGGGCCGAAGAAGCTGCAATACCTCTGGTCGAATGAGCCCTAAGGTTTTGAGGGGGCTCTTTCCCTGCCAGTTTATAACATTCCAGAATGGCTAGAATGATCCATCTGGAAATGGTCTGCTTAGTTATTGGTAACCCCAGCTTGTGACCTGCGTAACCTACAAACAGCTGGTCTGCCTGTCTTATCCTGGCTAGTCTACTGATGTAAAAACTTAAGGCCCTCCTAGGGTCTAGCCTGTGTAACCTCTTCCTCTTTCCCCGGGTGAGGAGGAGGATAGAAAGATGGTAGGGTAATCTTCTGAGTGATATGGAATTCAGAAACCACCTTTGGGAGGAAATTAGGCTTCACTTGCAGGACAACTTTGTCTTTGTGAAATATTGTGTGAGGGGGTTTACAAGAAAGAGCTTGTAATTCGCTCACCCTTCTAGCAGATGTAAGTGCTATTAATAAAACAGTTTCAAGGGTCAGGAATCTTAACGAACAAGAATGGAGAGGTTCGAAAGGTGTGCCCATCAGGAAAGTTAGTACTAAGTTTAAATCCCATAGGGGAACTTGGAATGGTCTTGGGGGATAAACATTGGTTAACCCCTTTAGAAACTGTATAACCAAGGGTAATTTGAAATAGGATGGTTCTTCCGCAGTGCGCTTAAAGATGGATAGCGCTGCGAGATAGCCCTTAATGGTGCCAACTTGAAGGCTTGAATTTGCCAAATATAGTAGGAAGGACAAAACCATTGGGGTACCACATGAAAAAGGGTCGATATTCTGTTCTCTACACCAGCTGCAAAATCTGTTCCAACAGCAGCGGTATAAAGACTTTGTTGCTGGCCTCCTTGCCGAAAGCAACACCTCCATAACATCATCAGGGAGGTCCCAATCCTTGACCTCAGCCTTTCAGAAGCCAAGTGTGAAGGTTGAGGGTTTTGATGTCTGGATGGAGAACCTGACCTCCCTTCTGTGAGAGTAGGTTCTCTCTGAGTGGAAGTCGAATTGGAGGGCAGATGGACAAGTCTAGAAGGTCCGGGTACCACGTTCTCCTGGCCCAATCCGGGGCAATTAGGATCATGGTTCTCCGGAATCTTCTCAACCTCCTGATCATTTGAGGAATGACAGGGACCGGTGGGAACGCGTACAGAAGCGGAAACTCCCAGTCCACTATGAACGCGTCTCCCAGAGCTCCTCTCGGGGGAAATTCCCTTGAGCAGAACAGGTCGCATTTCCTGTTTAGGCTGGTGGCGAACAGATCTACCTGAGGGGTTCCCCAAAGGGCGAAGATCTCTTGAAGGACTTCCTGAGCTAGTTCCCACTCGTGGGAGACTGTGCCCTGCCTGCTCAGAGCGTCCGCTGTCAAGTTCTTCTCTCCGGCTAGGTGAACTGCCAATAGAGAGATTCCTTCTTGGATTGCCCAAAACCAGAGCTGCATCGCCTCTCTGCACAGGGGTAGTGATCCTACGCCTCCTCTTTTGTTGAGGTAATGCATGGCCACCGTGTTGTCCGTCATTATCGGGACGTTCTTCCCTTGTACAGCTGGCAGGAACGCCTTCAGCGCAAGTGTGATGGCTCTCAGCTCTTACAGGTTGATATGTAGTCAGGACTCTGATGGAGACCAACGACCGCTGATGGTCAAGTCGTTGGCGTGGGCTCCCCACCCAGTGAGTGAGGCATCCGTGACTACTGTCATCTCCGGCCAGGGTTGCCAAAACTGTTCTTTCAGAATGTTCTCCTGACAGGCCCACCACTGAAGGTCTCGAGCTACTCTGTCGGAAACTTGAAGAAGATCTGCATTCTCCCTGAGAATTGTGACCACTGAGTCCTCAGTGCCCACTGGAGGGATCTCATTCTCAAGCGAACCTCTGGCACTAGGAAAATGCAGGATGCCATGAGGCCTAGCAACCTCAAAAAGTCGAAGGCTGGGAGACGTTGGGCATGTTGGAACTTGGTAACCATCTGTAGAATATCTTGAGCCCTCACCTCTGGTGGCGAGGCTTTTCCCAGGGAAGTGTCCAGGATCGCTCCTATGAATTGGAGTCTCTGCGATGGTATCATTTGTGACTTCTTTAAATTGAGGGAGAAGCCCAGTCTGTGAAGGAAGTGGCACACGTGATTTAGCTGGATCTGAGCTTGTTCCGAAGAAACAGCCCTGATCAATCAATCGTCCAGGTAGGAGTAGATGTGAATCCCTTCCCTCCTTAGACTTGCAGCCACTACCGACATTAACTTGGTGAACACCCTCGGGCGGAGGTCAGCCCAAATGGCAGCACTCGAAATTGATAGTGAGAGTTGCCAATTGCGAACCTCAGGTATTTCCTGTGTTTGAGATGGATAGGCACATGGAAATAAGCGTCCTGAAGGTCCAGAGATACCAACCAGTCCTGGAACTGAAGGGCCTGGAGGATCTGAGAAAGAGTGACCATCTTGAATTTGTCTTTTCTGAGGAATTTGTTCAACTCTTGCAAGTCCAAGATGGGTCTCAGTCCTCCGTCTTTCTTTGGAATGAGAAAGCAAGGGGAGTACCAGCCCTTGTTCCTCTCCGCTACAAGTACCGGTTCTATGGCACCTTTCTCTAGCAGGTCCAAAATTTCCTGCAAGAGGAGCAGATCTGGAGCTTTCTGAGAGCTGATCCCCGGTGGATGACTGAGGTATACGTAGGAAAGGCAGGCAGTAACCTTGGGCAACTGTTTCCAATGCCCAAGCATCTGACGCGATAGCCTGCCATACCGCCAGATGTTGAGTCAACATGCCTCCTACAGGTGTCCTGTGAGGGAAGTCCTCAGAGTGGTTTTGGGGCGGCTGATGCAGATGCCGATGGTAAAGAGGCACCTGCTGTTGCTGCAGCTTTTGAATATCTACCCCGTCCACCTTGGGTAGTTGTTCTTTGTCCCCTTTGAACCGGTCGTCCTCTACCTCTTCCGAATGCGGAGTAGAAGCGAAAGGACTTGCCCCTCGCAGAGGTTCCTGTGGGACGAAAAGGAGTCTGACGGATTGCAGCTCCTAGGGATTTAGCTGCTGCTTTTGAAGTTTGCAGTTTCTCTAAACTGTCATCCGCCTTTCTCCCGAACAAAGAAGAGCCATCGAATGGCATGTTCAAGAGTCTGGCTTGCACATCTGGGGCAAAACTAGACTCTCAACCAAGTGAATCTCCTGGTTGATGTACTTGCCGCCATTGCTCTGCTGATACTGTCAGCCAAATCAATGCCCGTCTGGAGGGATTCGCACATAGCGTCTTTACCGTCCTGTATAATATTCAGGAACGCATCCCTTTCTTCTCCCTCCGGGATGCAGTCAGCCGCTGTAGAAGCACACTCCCAAGGTGTATGGCTGAACCTAGCAAGGGTGCAGGTAGCATTCACAGATTTTAACGCCATGCTACATGCTGAAAAGACTTTCTTTGCCATAGCATCATATTTTTTATCGTCCCTGTCCGTTGGGACGGTAGGATAAGCCGTCTTGACATCGGTAGAGGATGCTGCCTGTACCACCAGACTTTCTGGGGATGGGTGTTTAGACAAAAACTCTGGGTCTGTAGAAGATACCCTGTACTTTGTAGACAGTTTTTTATTTACTGCTGGTACGACATCTGGGGTTTCCCAGTTTGTCATGATCTTCCTCTGAAGAGCTTTATGAATGAAAAGGCACCACAGGATCCTCCTGTGGGCCTTTGTCAAGAATATCTGTGAGGTCATCTTGTTGGAAAGATTGTGAAGGTGCAGACCACCCCATAAACTCTGATCCTGGCCATTAAGGCTCTATAGGGGGTTTCAGCATGCTCCCCCGGGTCTGGCCTAGCACACTCCACCTCAGGGAAAGTGTCTAATCCACTTGCCTCATGTAAGGAATCATGAAGATCCTTTAACCTGCGTTCTTCAGAGGAAAATTCCTCTCTAATTGGGGTTACAGACCTGCAACTCAAATGTGTCTTCCTGTTCAGACAATTCACCCTCTTCCAAGATTGAGGACATAGTTCTCAATTGTTCTGAACTCATAAAGGGAGTAAATCCCATTTCCAAGGCAGAGGGTGCCGAACTTGTCATTATCGGCCTCGAAAACGTCGATGTCGTCGACGCCGAAGGCTTCGAACGTGGCGTCGAAAACAAAGGCGGAGGCCTCGAAGACCTCGACAGAATTGGAATTCTACTCGACAATCTTGAAGCCATCGACGTCGAGGACCTGGGGATAGTCACTGGGTGTGTCGTAACCGTGACTTTTCTTGGCGTCAACGCCGTTGTCTAAGCTGGCGTCGAGTCGACAGACCCGTGTGTCGAAGGTCCCTTCGACAACGGCGTCGAAGACACCGACCTCGGCGTCGACGGAACCTTCGAGGAAGGTTTGGAGGTCATAGTCCTACTCGAGGGTTCGAGACGCGCTCGAGAGGTTTCCTTCGCCGGGTACTGCGACTCGCGGCGTTTTTGACCTTCGGGTCTTTCGACCAGAGCATCGCTCTCGTCAGTCTTCGAGGGGGGTCAAGGCCGCTTTCTCGAAGACGCTCATCATATTTTTGCGGAATTCCTCCCATTCAGCCCGGGAACTATGCTTCGTGGGGCAAGGGATTCTTTTTGGCGAAACAGAGGAAGAGGAAGACGGAGAAGGGGATCTTCGACGTCTCCTCTTCGAGTGCTTCGATCTCGAGGAGTGATGGGACCCACTCCGAGACCTGGAGCGCGAATGGTGACGAGGAGACGAGTGTCTCGACTTCGTCGACGAAGAAGAAGCTTTAAAAGTCTTACCTTTCTCCAGCTTCCCCCTACGCTCCTTCAGGGCCTTAGCTGTCATGGACATACAGTCCTCGCATTCCGAACAATGGTGTTCAGCTCCCAAACACCACAGACAAACTCTGAGGGTCAGTCAGCGACATCTTTTTCCCACAATCTCGGCATTTTTTGAAGCCGGATCGAGGAGTTGTCGGTTCCGACGAGGAAGCCATCGAGTACGGATCGAATAACTCGAGGTAAATAGGTATTAATCTGACAAGAACTGAGCAACGGTATTCCGAGGCACTGAGTAAGCGCGGAAAAACAGAACTGAGCAACGGACGCTGCGTGCGGCCTTTATAGGCAGGATGACGTCGACGTGGCGGCTGTCGAGGGACATCGACTCGGAGGACGTCGACGCGCAGCGCCCTCTAGAAAGAAAAAATTTCCGAGGCCAGCAGAGCTGGAAGGAGATATCTAAGATGAGGAATACGTCGTAGGACACAATCCCTTCGAATTAGGAGTTTGTCAAAGAGAAATGTTATGACACAAGAGATCTCACAACTATTTCTCAAAGCATCCAAGTACATTTGTAAACCCCCCAATGCAGAGTTAGTTAACCCTTTCCTGGAAGGAAGATCAAACATTTAGAGAGGGAATTTAGGGAGCAAGGCTAAGCCAAAGTCAATTGAGCAAAAGTCTAGGTGAAACTGAAGTACTTCTCAGAGGTAGGTACAGTCTTGCACAATGTTTTAAAAGTCATTGTAAAGTAGGGCCACAAGCTGTTTAGGCTTGTGAAGTAACGAAGCTTAAAGCAACTCTAGACATGCAACCAAGCAAGTCTCCAACAGGGCCAAGTGGCTACACAACAAGAGGTAAGTTCTCTTAGACTTTACAGTACCTTTAGCTTGACATGCAGCAGATGACTTCTGTTCCTGTGCAGCTCTGCAGATCTCACTGTTCCTGGGCCTCAGTCGTGGGGACAAGATGTAGGACTTCTGGGGACTCTTGCACTGGGACAGTCACCGCTAGCAACCAGCAATCTTCAAACAAGTGGCACTTCAGTGTTTCAGATCCTCATGTCTACCGCAAATAGCAACACCGTGGTTTCGGGCTGTCAAGATGGGCTTTCCTTGCCATCTGGGGTCCAGCACTCTGTTGAGGTGGCTCAGGGTCAGACAGCCCTGCTTCCTGGGAGTCCGTAGGATCTTCCTGGAGCTCATGTCCAACTTAAAAGCAACACACAATCTGGTGTTCCTCTCCCTGGCGTTTCGGTTTCCAGCAGCAACTCTGGAAATGCAACCAGCATTATGGGCCATCTCTAAACTTTCTTCGTCCAGGGCAGCGGGCCCTGATGGGCTTCCTTCTTGCGTCATTAAAGATGAACCTCACTTTTGGGCGAAACCCCTGCTCACTCGCTTTCGGCTAGTATTTGCGCAGAGAGCAATTCCAATTTCTCGACTTACTGCCATAATCATTCCAATTCATAAAAAGGGCCCTGCTGACAACCCGGGCACCTTTCGACCTATTGCCCTTATCTATGTTGCGGCAAAGGTCTTTTCACGCCTAGTATTGTATGATCTGGAAACATACATGATCAAGTGACTGCTTCTATCCAAGGCACAAGTGGGTTTTTCACAAACAAATGGGCACTCCCCTGAATGGGACTATACTTGCCCATCTATTGACATCACAAAACGCAACCAGTGGGCCAATATGCATGGCTTCACTGGCCCTTTCGTCGGCTTTTCATAGTGTACTGGGCAACAGACTTATGGACAAAAATGCTTGCTTATGGAATTCCAAAACATATTGTATCATTGATTGCTCAGTTACACTCAAACCTCCTACAGTGTGCGCCTTAATGCTGCAGGTTTGCTGTCCAATCACATCACTCATATTGGTGTAAAACAGGGATGCTATCTTGCAGCAGTACCATTTAATCTGTATCTTGCGGACATGGGTAACATCTGGTAAGCATTAGATCTCTTTCCTGTAAGATTGGGTCATCCGCGCCTTAGTTGGTTAGCTTTTGCCGACGACATAATACTCTTCGACAGAACCCCATTTGATCTACAAAACAAACTGAATTACTTTCATCAATATTGTACAATCAATCTTACTATCAACTCGGAAAAATCAAATATTCTTATTTTTACAGCTAAGAAGAAATTGCCAAGATATAGATGCTATGTCCATGCAAAAGAGATCACTGAGATGAGATATTTGGGATACCAACTTTCAAATTCTCACGTAAAAACTGGCAAATTTCACTGAACCTCAAAGCTATGCAGATAACAGCTCAGGTGAAATTGATACTCCAGCGTCATTTTAAGTTCTCATTATAACCTTTGCTAGATTACTGCCAACTTAAGGCTGTACCCATCTTTCTGTATGGCCTTGATCTATGTTTGCTGAATAGTGGTATCTTAAATGTAATTCAAGGCAAACTGTGGAAATCAGTCTTGGGGTTTCCAGCGTACTTCCCAAATCCGATCCTCACTCATAAACTAGGCTTACTTCCCCCCTGAGTCATAGATTTGAATGGCGCTTGTTTAACAATTTCATGAAAATGGTCCTACCTCCTCCTAATTCCCTTTATGAAGATCTCCAATTTATGCTCACTTAGGATCCACCTCTATCAATCTCCAAGTTTCATGATCGTATCAATAAAATTCTGGCATCTCTATATTTGAACAAACAGGATATCATCAATCGTCCAGGATTGATGAAAAACAATTTCACCTTAATGCATGGGCATTGAATTCAGACCAGATTGAAAGCTATTCCTCCTTTGCCAATTATTCGAATTTCAGACATGCTCAGAAACTACGATGCACATATTTGTTGCGGTCTCCCGACAACAAAATGCGCTAAGCATACATGAGATTTCGTTTAGATCTAGTCCACTCCGGATCACAAATTCAAAAATGGTATAAATACGACCATATTGATCTTGGCCTCAAATGTCGTTTTTGTACCGATGAAAACGAAATGGGGTCCTTACAGCACCTATTTCTATTCCGTTTGTATTTTCGTTGCAATAGGAAAGCTGGTCTTGGAGCATATATGGGGTCGGAATCAATCCATGAAGTCCGCCTAGTCTGGTTAGGGTGTATGTGGGGCAGCACGGACCGGATAATTATAGCCACTGCATGTCTTATGTAGGATCGAAGAAGCCCTCAACGAAAAATAATATAGGACTTCGAGGTCTGACTGAAGTTGTAACAAATACCTGCACCTTAAACATATGTGGAGGAAGGGCAACTTTATCTGTGTGTACTTGGAATCCCTCCTTATATTGCTTTAAGATGGAGCTGATTTTGTCACGGAAAGCAAATGTAGATTATGGTTTGCGATAAGCTATCGTAGCAGTGTTATAACAGGTGAATATAGATTGTCATGACCAAAATATTTACTGTGGCACATAAGGGCTTCGTTTTTTGGAAAACTATACTCATGAGGATTATGAGATATGGTCAACACCTTAAGTGGGTATGTTAGTAATTCGAATCAGTCTGTTACTTATGTGTAAGCGTGCCCTTTATCCCATTAGTGAATTTTGGTCTCTAATCTATGACTTACGTCATCTACAGCGTAAATACTTCCGGTTGGAAACTGCTACTGTAGCATATTACATTACTATTATGGAATCGGATCTTGTACAAATTTACAACTTGTATTTAAAATCTAGAATACTCTCCAGTTTCTTCTTTTTCTTGTTGTCGGTGTGCTTAAATGCTTCACTAGAAGCTGTTTGGTTGACATACAGGGTGTAATTAATATATCCTCACTTCTTTGAGTATTTAGCCTCCAGTTATGAGGCAACTTAGTTGTCTGTTAAATTTTATGCGATGAATTTATTAACTTTGACGAATTGAGCTAATGTGATGTTCATGGATTTATGTAGAATTGCTTACTTTGCAAAAGCTTTGTGTTAAGTATGAAAAGATAACTTCTTTTCTAGAACACTTGCATATTGTCTAAAAATTGTTAGCTCTAAATTCAAGTTGTCCATTTCGAAAAAAGCTCAGTGAGAAGAAAGAAAAGATGACTTTGCTGTGATGACTTTGTGGTGATCCTAGAACACTTATAAATTGCTCACAAATTGTTCGTTTTTAATGTAAAAGGGAAGTATTTTAATATTGTTGTGATTAAGTATGGAATAATTATGATGTTTTGTATGTGTGTACATTGTTCATAAATTCTTTGTAATTTGATATATTTTAAGGACTTTGCATATAGTAACGAAGTATGCAGTTTTTATGCAATGTGATTGATTTAAAGTATTTTGATATATTTGTAAAGGTTTTGTAAACCAAAAACCAATAAAAACTTTAATTCAACCAGCTCTGAGAGAATGTCCAGTTGGCTTACTTTGGAGACGATTGGTCCCACCAACTCAAAGGGAGAAGACGTCCTTGCATGGGCTTCTCTGTCAATACGAATTTGGAGTTTCAGAACAGTCACAAGGCTTCACCGGGCAAACTAACAGTCCAGGAGTTGCAGCAGGCACCCTCTTCAAGTTTTTCTTCGGTTCCTTTGTCCAGTGGTCGACTGCCTTCCAAGCCAAAAACCTTGCCTTTTATTCTGGTTTCTCCCATTCATTCCAGCCTAGCCGTTAGTCACCTAGCAGGGTGGCTATCCTTGCCGGACAGTCAGCCGGCCAATCACCACTGAGTGCATTTGGGTCCCCTAAGAGACTAAGCACAGGTAGTTTCAGGCACCTCCCTCACTTCCTGCCCACCCCAGACACCCAGGAGCCAGTGGCGGGATACACTTGTGAATCCCGCCAAAGGAAAAGCAAACGAAGGGACCAAACCTGCTTCAGCTCGCAGAGTAAATCTCAAGGACCTTTCCACAAAGAAATGGTGAAAAAAGACGACCGGGCCATTTTGCCAAAAATGGCACCCTTGGGGGCTTTACTGCAGCTGCGAAAGCAGCCCGGGGTAAATGCACTCCACGGTAGTTAAAAGTAAACCACTGCCACCAGCCATTCAGTGAGGAAAGGGTAACATAAAATTGTTACATGAGAAGCTAGACAAAGGCGATACTAAGTAACCCCACCCCATTGTACGATAGTGTGTGCTGGGTCTCCAAAGTTACAAATGTAAGTAAAGTCAATTTCACTTTACTTCTCTTGGAAACAGTAGTTTATCCAAGAGAAGGTATTTAAACCTTTGGGAAGGTGCTGTGTCACAAAATGTAAAAGATGCCTATGGAGTTTGTCAGACTGCACAACCAAAAGAAACAGTGTTCACGCACTTGCGTTTTTGGTAAACAGAGGAATCAGGTAACTTTACCAACATGTTGCCCTGCACTTGTGCTTAACGGTGCAAGAATAGTATTATATTTTAAAAAAATCTTACAAATAATTCTGAAAATATATGCAGATAACAAGTGTATTTTGAGTTTTTTTTTAGAATTGGGTTAGCTCTAAGGTAAGCTATTTCGCAACAGAGGTAAGTGAGACTTCTCTCAGATTATGCTGGAATATGCAGCACATGATCATTCAATTGGCCTCGACTAAATCTATTCACCCCCTCGCCAGGTTACCTTACCAAAATGAGTGTCATACATGAAAAATACATGTACGCTGTGCACCAATGGGGGTGGCAAGCAGTTTTAGCATGTGTATTTTGTACTAAGCAAGGTATTAAATTAGGGGTCAACATATTACACCAACACATTTAACGATTAACAGCACATTGAATGGTGGAGGTACGGCTGTCATTTGGTCGCATGTGCAGGCGGTCTACATACACAATGGGATCTGGTTAGAATTTAAATTGGCAAGCATATGATTTGTATTAATATTGATTTATCTTTCAAACTTGTGTTCTTTAACTTTAAGATGTGTGGTTATCTTTTCAATTCTTTCTGTGAATTCATATATAATTTGTTTGAATCCGTAGACAAATGGGATGACATTGTATCCTTTTTATTGTTTACATATAATTATGTTTGCAATTTGGACTCCTTATGTCCTATGGTGTATATGTATTTTCTTGCGGTAATTCATTGTACCAATGCATCGATCATCAACATGCACCCATAATTCTTATGCACCAATGTCGCGCTTGGATTGCCCTAGCCTGTATCAAACATTGTTTTCATATGAACCGAAATAGTTTTGATATTTTTGGGAATTACCATTTGTAGCCTGGAGGAAGACTGTTGCTTGAAAAACGTGTTGGCTAAACTTTGTTTTGATTATATGTATTGCTGCTGCGCGGATTGGATGTGTAATTCTGTGTTTATAATTCTACAATTGGCCACCGTGGGCAAAGGTGTCCACCAATACTCAGGCATCTGCTGCAGGCACACATTCTCCAGTTGAAGGTGTGGGTTTTTGATTACTTTGGTATAGAGAGCGCACAGAGTTCCGGCTGGTTGCCCAATTTAGCTTTCATTCTAATATAATCTATTGTCCATATAAAAGTACACTATTATTTAATCTAATTTTCGATTTCTCTGCACCAAGGGACAAAAAGTGATTTTATTTTTTTATTTAATTCTTACAGACTTTCACAAATATGAATAAAAACATTCATATATTACAAATACATTAAAAACAGATACAAAATCAATGTAAGCATAGGAATAATATTCAAACCGATTGTTGACTCAAAGTGCCTAATACACTATTCTAGTGATTATTTCTAAAAATTCTAAGAAATTGTTTTTGAAGGTTCTAAAAAGTACCCAGGAATACACTCCTGGAAGTCAGCTAACTCGTTCCACAGCCTCAGATTGGCTGCTTCCAGGTTGAGCTTGGTGAATTGGCAAAGACTTTTCTTGCCCAAGGAGACCAGAGGTTTATTCTCTTTGGATAGGATTTGGGCCGCTGCCGTTGAAGATGCAGAGGCCGGCTTGGACTTGAGGGTAGCCGCTGCCACCACCGTTTAAGAAGGAAGTGGACAAGCCGATAAGGCTATCTCCTCAGTGGTGTGAAGCTTGTATTGAGTGTCAATTCTCTTGTTGGTGTATCCCGGTGTGGGGTTTATCCCAGACCTTGCAGGCCTCAGCCAAGACGTCCTTCTGGAGGCACAGGCCGGTAGGCTCTTGAGGTGACAGGGTAAAGGCTCCAGAAAGCACCCCCTCCTGAGGAGTGGAGGCCACAGGTACTGGAATATCAAGGAGGTTCCATCATATCCAGGACCCGATCATGTACTTCACTCACCAAGCGGGGCTGCTTATCTTTGTCCTGATCCGCTTGAGGCCCCTTCAACAAGGCGGGAACAGAAGACTGGTCCATCACGCATACTGCCTCAGGTTTTAAAAAGTGTTGTCCCGGTCTGCCGCTGTCTTCTCTATAGGAGACAACGGGGGCAGAGGAGGAAGAGATGGAGGAGCTCCAGAAGGAAGCGGTGGAAGGAGTGGCACCACCGGAACTTGCAATGGAACAGCAGGTGGGCCAGGAGGCTCAGGATACATTTCGCTGAAAAGACTTTAGAAATACGCCTTCATAGGGTCAGAGTGCATGAGCATCTGAAACGTCCCAAAAAAACTCAACCGGAGGCTTTGGCGCTGGTACAGGGAGAGGCCGCTCGTGAGGGGCATACCCCCATGACCGCAAGGAGGATGGTTGCCAGGAGGGCCCACCACCGGCTGAGTCCACAGAGATCAGTGGAGCGGACGCAGGAGGGAGCGAGACTGCATGAGGCAGCAGTGTCCGAGCGCGCCAGTCAAATGAAGGGCGGAACGCATTGCTGTTGTCCACAAAGCGTGGAAAAGGCTGCTCAGCCCCAAAAGGAATGCTCCCAGCACCAGACGGCGTGAACGTTGGTGTACGAGAGGTATCCAAAATGGCTGCAATAGACAACAGGGTTGGGCCGCCATTTTGTCAACCCCTCAGGAGAACTGCGTCACATGTGGAGAAGAGGCAATTGTCTCCTCAGGGGACTAAAGTAACACCTTAGCCTTGATAAAAGGATTCTAGACAGAGCTAGTACTGGGGGGTCTCGGATATTTACTGGACATCTGAGAAACTGCCCCAAAATTAACTTCCGGAGGAGGAACCTCAGCACAGCCGATAGTGTAAGGGTTATGGTCCGTGACTGCCCTCCTTACCCCCTCGACAGAACTGGTACCACCACGACCCTGAGCGTGGGACGGTTGAGGGATGTACCTCACCGACAAGACCTTCGATGAAGATCTCTGTTCTATCGGTGCTGACCTTAGCCCCAAAAAGAGTAACCTCAGGTTTAAACCCGGGACGTATAGCGCCCTGAAGAGGGGCCTCAAGCCGTGGCTCTGTATGAAAAGCTCCAGAAACAGACACGCAGACCTCGGGTCGCACCCCGGTATCCAGAGCCACAGACGAACTGCGCTGAACCTTTGCTCCCAAAAGGTGAACCTTGGAACGGTGTCTGGTTTTGGCAGGTCCTCTGGAGGAACCCTCTGAGAACACTCAGGTACACCTATTACGCCCTTGAGGCACCTCAGGGGAACCCCTGGTGATAGAGCTACACGAGCCCCTCCCGGACCTGGAAGACACAGGGCAGGAGTCCCCTGGCCATGGCGCCCTCAAATGTAAAGAACCTACTGGGCGTTTCTTCTTTGTCAAAGAAAAGCTGGAAATGAAGTGTAGGAACGCTCTGAAAAACTTCCTCCACTGAAGAAGGTGACGGAGTGCCCAGAGGGAGGGTGAGCCGCAGTAGAAGCACGAATCCCAACGATGCTCCGGGCCTAGACACTCCAAGCAAAGAGTGGGGATCCACCCTCGCAAAGCGATGTTTGTATGAATAACAGGACACGAATCCCCAGAAGCTGCGGCATAGACGGAGGACTAGATGACTGAGGAACCGGAGCCCGAAGTAAGGACAAGGAATACAAATAAAAAATTGCCAGTGATGCTAGTGCATCCAGCCCCGACCGCGCAGAGAAATGGACTGAAGGGCGATGCACGGGGCAGGGTGGAGTTCAGGAGGGCGGGGTTACGGCCACGTGTGGTACCCCACATAAAAACAAAAGGACAAAAATTTGAAATTTGATGCTTTTTACAAAAGTGCTCTGGTCCCGTCCAGAAGGACGGAATGTCCCTCATGTATGGAGGAAAGAGGACATAGGAAGGAATACTTCATTGAGTCTGTTTCTGTAACTAAGAGAACTCTGGTTGCCCATTAACATTTGAATCAAAACTTCTTACAAATTCTTGTAACAGTGCCTCGATGCCTCCGGGCTGCAAGTGTGCTTCACAAATGCAAATAAATATAATTTTGCGCCGCCTTCATCTGCATGTTGGAGGACTCCATTGGTTTTGTCATCATTTTCTGTGTAGCTAGTAACTTAGTCCGGATGTTTGCTCAAAATGCTAATGAACCGAAACATGTAGAGTAGATATATAAAGTATATGTCATGAATAAGTTACACTGGAAGTATGACATATGCATTTTGAATTACACCAGCTTCAACAGTATTGTTAGCAAGATATTTTTGTACTGTTGTATGGTGAATGCCAGACGGAGTTGCAAAATAAAAGGAGTCACGTTTATGAAGTATTTGCAGTGCAAGGAAGGCGTTTAAATCTATGTATCGATACATTTACACGAGATTAATATGAATATTAAATAAATAAAAATGTTGCCTAATCTGTGTAATGGGACGTTAGCCACGGGATCATGAGTTATCTGCAGTGATTACATTTCCCCTAAGGTAACATTTCTTTAAAGGTTGGTCAGAGTAATTTTACCATGGGGTTAAAATTTCGGACTCCCCTTTGGCTGTATGGGTCTTTAGGGTAGTAACATATGCAGAAGTCAGTTAATGGCCAAAAACAGTTTCAAAGTTCAGACTGGTATTCTGGATAGGGTTTTTAGATGCGAGGCACAATCCCATTGTTAGCCAACTGGATAAAACCAAATCCAAACAAAGCTTGTCACTGTGAAAAGGAGGAGTCAAAGCTTACGCAGCCACAGTACAAGTTGCAATTGTGTGTTGCTTGCACTCACTGATTTGCTAGGTGCACAACATTCAATGCAAAAAAGAAAAAAAACAATTTCAACAAAAAATAAAATCAGCAAGCGTCTTGAAGAAGAGAAAACTAGCAACCAGAGTCATGGTTCAGGTGAAAAGGTGCTGGTGTGTAGGCAACTGCCTCCAGCGAAGAACACCAACCGCCACAAGGACCCTAGACTATCATTTGAGCAAAGGAGAAATCACCAGATGCAGGAATCAAGACAGCTAATGTAACCAATTGCAGGGTCAAAGAGCAAAAGGATGCAGGAATCTAAACAAACGGGAATTGCCCAGGACTGGAGGGCCTAGCCATGGAATTTTATGTATTCCTTCAAATAAAGCTGACATTCGTTATTAAATGAAAGATTCAATATTAAATAAATAGTATTAAAAAAGATGAATACAGTTAAAGAACAAATAGACAACCCTGGTCAATGGATTCTGCATTCTCCTACTGGACAACCAGACGTCCTGCCTTGTCTATTGTGCAACCAAACAGTCTATTGCATCTTAACCATTGCAATGTGCTCCATAGCTGGGTTCATTGTATAAACTACCATGCATAGCGTTGTCGGATTCCTTTCTGGAGGAGAACAAATGAACAGACGACTAACAGTCAGTGTTGCTATACAAAAGACAAGTACCACCACTCCTGCTGTAGAAGGTGCCTTGCTTGGCAGTAAAGTCTTGAAGTAGATTCATTTATGGTTCCACAGAGTTTATTTCAGTTCCACCTTTGTTTTTGAAGGGTTGATAAATAAGGTCCTATTACATATACAGCCCAAACCCTAATTTCTTCTGATGAAAATGCCTTTTCTGGGAGCCCATTTCGGCACAAATTATTTTGAGTTTCAAAATCATGCTCCAATTTGGGCCTCACTATGAAAGACTCCATACATTACATTTACTCACCCTTCACCCCTACACAAACACCATGCAGGCTGGAGCGCAAATTGCATGATTTATAAAATGTTGGCATGCACTAGCAAGGTGGTCTGCAACCTTTGTCTTGTCATATGATTTGGACTATAACTCCCATTAGCTCTATCCAACAGTCAATGGTGAGGATCATTGCAGCCGTAATCCAAACATCTGGCGAGCTGCAGGTTGCAGACTCATACCCTTTCTACTACCTTTGAATGTCAAGTATTTTTACTGTCCAGTTAATTGCTGTACTAAGAGCAGGTTGTCAAATAAACTCTGCTGTTATCCCCAAAGTTATCAGGGTTCTACTGCCATCTGCTAACCTAATTGTGCAAATGCAGCACAGTGACGATTAGAAATGACGGGTATGGGGGCGTGGCCTGCAGCCTTCAAATTGGCAGCTGAACTGCAAAACTCTTGGATCCCCACTGTTTCCCCACAGGCAGACGTCCTTAAACTTGCTGTGTACTGTATAAAATTATCGGAGCTTGCAGTCGGCAAAGATCTGGTGCACAAAATAAGCCGGAAGTTGTGAACCAGAGAAGTCCAGAAGCACCGAAACTGGACCGGGCGGCTATCCTCGGTAAGCATGGACTACAGCGAGAAAATGGCATAGCCGTCTGGATCAGCCAGCGTTCTGAGGCAGGGCACTGTGGAAAATGTGAAGCTGCTGCCATAGGGAGAAGCTACGGTGCAATACGGGGAGTGTATCAATTGTGGGGGCCGGTACACCAGGGGCCGGATGGGGATGGACCGGTTGCTCTGTGCATCGGAGGGAGCAGTCGTTGCGGTAGAGCCCCTGAGGAGGGGTGCAGACCCGCCAGGCTGCTGCTCTCCCCGGAGACACTGTGGCTCACTGACGCGCGAGTTTGCTGGCAACTGCGGCGAGAGCCGAAAGCTGGGGGAAGCTGGGGCGCACTGAGCAGGAGCAAGGCAGAGGACTCGCTGAATAAGGGAGAACATCTGAGATAGCCGTGGTGAGCGGTTATGGAGAGCAGCTGAGCAGGCTCGAAAAGCGCCCCCCGCAAAAGACAGGTCGGCAAGCAACGCAAAACTGTGGGCAAATTCCTGTTGTGATCAGTTGATAAGCCGTAGGGTGAACCGCAAAGCAGGAAAGGAAGTATACCTCTGAGGTGAAGATTAAAGAAAGGAAAGCAGCGTTGTAAAACTAAATGAGGCCATCGCAGGCATGTACGCCAGGGTAAGAGCTGCACATACTGAAGTGCTGGAAGGGAAAACAGATGTGAGCCAGCTGACCGAAGTGGAGGAGAGGGTGGGGCAAGTCGAGGAGGTGACTTAAAGTATTTGCACTCCAAGCACAGCTTGAGGAAGTAAAGGCGGCACAACAAGTTGGAAGACTGAAGGTGCAACTTGCGCTTCTTCAGATGCCCAGATAAAGTAGAGGGCGGAGACCCGGTGGCATCCTTGGAGAAGTGGATAAGGTCTGTGTTGCAACTGAAGATGAGCAGATCCTTTGAGGTCCAATGGGTGCATAGGATCAGGAGTAGAAATGGAAATATATCCATCCAGTGAGACCAGGAACACATTCTTGGCGCTCAGACTGCAGCTGAAAAGGTTAGACATAAGGTATGGATTGCTTGACCCTACCAGTATGCTGATAGGAGGGCAGAAGACGCTGGAATTCAAGGAGCCGAAGGAGCTGTGGGACTTTGTACAGGAGCAGTTACCAGTATCGATGGACATCTCAGATGGAGCGTAGTGGAGAGGCAAGACATGGTGTGAGTATCAGCGGAGAAGCGCAGGATGGAAGGAAGTGGGGCATAGGTCAGGCCTGCAGCATGCAGGAAGAAATGAATGCCCGACAGATCCCCGAATCAAGGTAGGCCTGGGTGAGAAAGGCAAATAAAGTCACCATCCCTGAAAAGAGCTGGTGATGCAAGGGGTGGGGAGGGCGCAAAGGAGCAAGCAGCCGTCGGAAGGCCAAGGCATGGCAAATCTGCGCAAGTATGGTTCTAGACTGGGGAGGAAGGGCAGGCGAGGCACACCCCAAACGGGAAAGTGAGGGGAGATTTCTTTGAAATGTTGCAGGGGGGAGACTCATGACTAATGCCCACCCTTTGCACATCTCCGTGGGAGTGGGAGGTAGTCAGGGAGGGACCAGCAGGGTTCTCAGAGCAAAACCCTAGTAGGCTCCATCAATGTACCGCAATGACTCTGGTAAATCAAACAATAAGGAGACGTGATGGTGGATAAAACGTGGAATATAATCTTTCTGAATGTTGACGGCCTCAATCATTACATCAAGTGTAAAAAAAGAGCTGCAATATCTACATTCGAATAGGGGTTGACAATGCACTCTGGGGAAGGGGGAGGCCAGGAAGCAACGCAGGGAGTGTGTGGGGAAAGCATACCACAGCAGTCGCCAGAAAGTAAAGCAATATGGGGTGGCCATCCTCATCAGGAAGTCGTTGCCTACTAGGGTTAGCAAGATGGGGAGGGCAGGCTGGCAGCGATCAAGGTGTATTTGAGTGACCGCACGTTGGTGACTGGTTCCGTGTATGCACCTACCACGGAGAAGCAAGCTTTCTTCCCACACCTGTCCACGACGCTGAATGAGATGTCCAACAATAGTATAGTACTGGGGGGGAAGATTGGAATCTTGCCCTGTGCCAGTTTCTAAACAAGTCAGACAAGCATGTAGATGGACTGAAGAGGGGAAAGGAAGTGAGCTTCTCAAACAGATTGTAACAGAACATGGGTTAGTGATTAGTGGATGCGTGTAGACAAATAAACCCAACAGCCAGATAGTATAATTTTACATCATGTGTCCATGGCACCCAGTCGAGGAGTGCAGTGCCTCAGCTGATATACGGGGCGATAATCCCGGGGGGCATATCGTGTCATGTCTCAGTCATGTTTTGTCTGAACACGCTTAAAAATCATGGATCCAAGAGGTGGAGACTTAATGTCAGCCTGCTGAGGAACCCAAACGGCAAATGAGGTAGCGCTTATGATCAGGGACTTTGAGCTCAATGAAGGCTCTTTAGAGTCTAGATGCACTCTCTGGGCGGCGGGAAAGGCATTCTTACGGGGAGCACTGATTAAGAGGGGAGCTAGGAAGAAGAGTGGCGATAATGAAAATCTGGCAGACCTGGAAAGGGAGGCGAGAGCAAACACGGCAGTATGATAGAGAGGCCAAGACCGAGGGTTCTGCTAGTGCTCAGGAGGGCAAAGTATGGGGTAAATAACGAATTTACATAAAAAGGCAGAGTTCTCTCTTCGGGCCTCCCATTACGAAAAAAGGGGAAAGCAGGGTGTCTCTTGGGCGGCCCAGATTAAGAAGAGAGGAGCAAGGGGCAACTCGCAATGATCCAATGTACGGGCAGAGGGAGCCAGGTAACGCAGGCTGGGGACATTCCACAACAATTCCAGAACTTTTATGAAGCCCTTTATAAGGTGGAACCTGCTACTGACCGCACATTAGGAACTGCCGTTCCTAGATACCTTACTGATTCAGTGTTTAGACACAGAGGATCAGGGGGATGTTGGGGAGCCCGATAAAGGCAGAAGTATCGGACACTATTCACTAGCATGAAAAGCAGGACTACCAGTGGAGGTGGGTGTGGGGGCACACAGATGTTTAATGAGGCAATAAGTCTAGGGGAGATGCAGGCAGAATTTAACAAGGCGTTGATAACAGTAATACCGAAGCCAAAGAGACCTTTTCTGTAGCAATTACCGACCAATCTACATCAATGCACACATCAAAATATTTGCAAAAGTATTGGCATCAATGCTGAAAAAAAGCTATCCCAAAATTAATCCAGCAGACAAAAGTAGGGTTCATGCCAGGCAGATCTGCGAGAGAACATGCGGCTACCACTGCACATGTTATGGCAAGAAAGGGGAGAGACAGAGCCCAGAATAGCTCTATCGCTGGAGACTGAGAAAGCATTTGATCGGGTGGAATGGGAATACTTGTTCAGGGTGATGGATCGCTTTGGGTTGGGTTGCAAGTTTATTGCCATGGTCCGACTCCTCTAGAAATGTCCTGGTGCCAGAGTTAGAGGGAATGGCTCGGAGTCAGAAGCTTTCTGTATAGGCAGAGGAACAAGGCAGGGATTTCCGCTTCCCAGCCGCTCTTTATCCTGGCACTGGATCCGCTGTCCATGGCTATAAGATAAAGACTGTTCATCAAGAGGGTAGAAACACTGGTAGGGGAGCAGAAGGCACTCATATACGCAGATATCATGGCAACACTGGCAGAGCGGGGCGCCTCGGTGAAGGCACTAATGCGGGTGATTGAGTGTTCTTCTCAGGCTACAAAATTAACTGGGAAAAGTGTGAGGCAATGCTCCTGAACGACAGGACCTATCAAAGCTGTGTAAAGGGGACCCGGTTACGGTGGATGCAAGAAAATCTCAAATATTTAGGAATTCGTTTAAATAAGGGCTTGAAAAATATGGCTAGGTACAATGTGGAATCAGCATGGGGGAAGGAACAGGTAGAATTTGAGCGGCGGTCTTCGCTTAAACCTCTGGGGGCGAAGTTAAAATGGTTACAGCGGCGCAGCTGAATTATATATTTGGAATACTAACCCTGAAAGTACCACCAATACTGAGGAGGAAAATACTGCCGGGCATCAAGTAGTTTGTGTGGGGGAGCAGAAGAAAGCGGGTGAACTATATCAGCGGGTGAACAGACAGTCTCAGGCTACCTCAAATGGAAGTGTACTATGTAGCACAATAATTTTCCCAAGTGGCAGAATATTTTAGGGGTGAGGCACAAAGGCTGATGTGGGTAATATGGGAGCAAAAGATCTCACGAAAGGAGGGCCCCTGATTGTCTACGGAGCAGATGGAAGAGACAAAAACACACCCAATACTCAGTACAAACATATCAGCATGGGAAAGAGCCAACGCATAGCTCAGGGTGAATAGCTACTGGCATCTGGAGGCACCAATCTTGGACAACAGGACAATAAGGATAGGAAAGAAGTGCATTTACTAGAAGCGATGGGCGGAAGCGGGTATGAGAATTGTGAGAGATATGTTGATGGGGAATAGTTTGAGCCTTTCAGGATCATCAGGCTCACTGGGAGTAGGGAGTGGGGGAAGAATGGAAGCACAGGCAACTGTCTCATTGCGTGCAGAGGATCATGGACCTGGTCGTGAAGTGGAAATGGGGCATGGGTCTTGAGGGTAGGATTTACGCTGAGATGATAGACGGGCTGTATACGAAAGGAAGCTGGGAAAGAATTGTGGACAGGTGGCAAAAGCTTCTGGGGGAACTGTTCTCGGAGGACACAACTAATAGCATCTTCCACATCTTTGAAAGAGGGTTGACAAGAGTGAATTGAATTGAAATTTTATTTATATTGCGCTCATACACATGTGTTTCAGAGCGCGGCAAGGCAAGGGAGGGGAACAGGGGAGAAAAAACAATGATCTTATTAGGCCCAGTGACATTGAGAACGCGCAAGTGCTTGGGAGAGGGTGCAGTGGAAAAGTGTAAGGGAGGGGGAGAAGTGGAAAGTGCAGAGCAAGGAGAGAGCAGAAATAAATACTGATAAATACATGATAAAAATAGCAAACAGAAAATATTAGTGCATCCAGCAAGTGGCAAGTTGAGGGAAGCAGACAGGGTAGGTCTGGTAAGTGCAAGGGACGAAAAGGGAGGACTGTGTGGGTACAGATACAGACCCCAGGGCAAAGGGTGGCCGGGAGGCAGTGCAGGAGGGTGGAAAAGATAAGCAGGAGCCTGGGCCCGGTGGACAGAGGGTGGCCAGGTGCACAGTACCAAGAGAGACCAGAATCAGCGGAGGAGAGGGGTGGGGGGGATTTTGGGAGCGAAAGCAGAAGCAAAGAAGATGGTGTTAAGGTGCTTCCTGAACCGGAGGTGGTTCTCCTCAAGTTTTAGGGTTGTAGGGAGGCTGTTCCAGAGGGAGGCCCCAGCCAAAGAAAGATCGGCCCCAGCTCGTTTCTTAGAAAAACGACTGACCCTGAGGGAATTAGAGGTAGAGGAGAGCTCGAGAGGGGAGGTATTTGCAGAGGGATAGCTGAAGGTATTTTGGACCCAGGCCCCAGTAAACCTTGTGGATAATGTAGAGGGTTTTGAATTTAATCCTTGAATCCACTGGGAGCCAATGAAGAGATTTCAAGGCTGGAGAGATACGATCCCAGGGCTTAAGGCCAAGGACAAGTCTCGCAGTCCTGTTCTGAATTAGTTGGAGGGCTGAGAGTAGAGGAAGGTAGATTTAGAAAGAGGCTGTTACCGTAGTCCAACCTAGAGAGAAGTACAAGTTACTTTCTTACCTAGTAAAGTTCTTTCGATGGGATGTCCGACGACGTATTCCATATCTATGACAGTAATCACCACAGCTGTGCTGCTTCGGAAAATCTTTCGGCGTCTGTGTCTTGTGTCAATGACGTTGATACGCCGTCCTCGAGGACCTCTTCCGATGCCCAACGTCACCAGATGTTATAAGTAGGACCGTACAACGCCCGTAGCCTTAGTTGTAGTTTTTTCCCAGAACGTGTGGCACCAATCTTCTGCCAGTATGACCACACAAGGCCTTGCGGAACGCAAGCTGCAATCGCAAAAGAAATTCTGCAGCGGGGAAGGTAGGGAGGGAGCGATATGGAATACGTCGTCGGACCATCCCATCGAAAGAACATTACCAGGTAAGAAAGTAACTTGTTCTTCGAGGGGATTGGGTCCTCCGACGTATTCCATATCTATGACAGACTCCCAAAGCAGTACCAAGCAAGGAGCTGGGAAAAGAATTTAGAACACAAATTTAGCATGCCCAATCAAATTGCGGAATAAAGGACTGCCTTGTGAAAGGCCAGATCCTGCCCTCGGATGGAATCGAGGGAGTAGTGACGTACAAAAGTATGTACTGAAGCCCAGGTGGCTGCATCACAGATGTGACGAATAGGAACACCCCTCTGCAGGGCAGTAGACGCAGCCACTCCCCTAGTAGAATGGGGCCGCAAGCCAGCCGGAGGGTCCTCCTTACCCGCCAAGCAGTAACACTCGGAGATAGCTAAAATAATCCAGCGAGACAAAGTCTGTTTCGTCACAGCTTATCCCAAACGCTTTCCAGCGTAACCAATGAAAAGTTGATCGTCCACTCTGACCCGGGACATGCGCGAAATATAAAAGCTCAAAGCTCTACTAGGATCAAACCTATGGAGCCTCTCCTCTTCCTTACCAGGATGTGGAGGAGGATAGAACACCGGAAGAACAACCTTCTGGCTCAAATGAAATTCCGAAACCACCTTCGGAAGAAAGGAAGGACGAACTCTAAGGACAACCCAGTGAAGGGTGGCTTAACTGAAAGTGCCTGTAACTCACTCACTCTGCAAGCGGAAGTATCCGTAACCAAAAACAGTTTTCAGAGTTAACAGTCTCAAAGGGCAAGAATGCAAAGGCTCAAACGGAGTACCCATAAGAAACTTAAGAACAAGGTTCAAATCCCAACCGGGCACCAGAAAAGGTGACTGAGGGAACACATTAGTGAGCCCTTTCAAAAACTGAGAAATTAAAGATATCTTAAAATAGGAACATTCTTCAGACGAGCGCTTAAATATGGACAGCGCCGCCAGGTAACCTTTAATGGTCCCCACTTGCAAGCCCCTGTGGGCCAAGGAAAGCAAAAAAGACCGAACCATGGGAATGTGTCACTCAAAAGGATCCACATTCTTAACTCTGCACCAGTCGCAGAACTTTCTCCAATGGCAACGGTACAGAGACTTTGTTGCCGGCCGCCTGGCCGAGCACAACAACTCCATCACGTCTTCAGGGAGGTCCCAATCCTTATACCTCAACCTTTCAGAAGCCAAGCGTGAAGGTTGAGGGATCGGACCTCTGGATGGAGAACCTGACCCCACCCATCCCGTGAGAGCAGATCGTCTCAGTAGGGAAGACGATGTGGAGGGCAGATGGACAAGTCGAGAAGATTCGGGTACCATGTCCTCCGGGCCCACGCCGGAGCAATGAGGATCATCCGGGAACCGAACCTCCATAACCTCTGCAGTACTGGCGGGATGACGGGGACTGGAGGAAACGCGTACAGCAGTGGGAATGACCACTCCACCACAAACGCGTCTCCTAAGGCTCCTTTTGGAGGAAATTCCCACAAGCAGAATCTTTCGCACTTCCGGTTGACACGGGCGGCGAAGAGATCCACTTGAGGGATCCCCCAAAGGGCAAAGATCTCCAGGTGAGCCAGCTCCCACTCGTGAGATCGCGCTCTGCCTGCTCAGAGCGTCCGCCGTCTCGTTGTCGTCTCTGGCCAGATGAACAGCCGAGATCGAAACTTCCTGCTGGATGGCCCAGAACTCGAGCTGCATCGCCTCCCTGCACAGAGGAAGTGACCCTGCCCCCCCTTTTTGTTGAGGTAGTGCATGGCCACCGTGTTGTCCGTTCGAATCAGGACACTCTTTCCTCGCAGAGTCGTCAGAAAAGCCTTCAGGGCTAGCCTGACGGCCCTCAACTCCAACAGATTGATATGGAGTCTGGACTCCGACGGAGACCAAAGACCGCTGACTGCCAACTCGTTGGCATGAGCTTCCCATGCCGTGAGGGATGCGTCCGTCACGATCGCCACCTCCGGCCAAGGCAGCCAAAATGGGGCCCCCTTCGTCAGATTGCCTTCGACGGCTCACCACAGAAGGTCGTGGGCGACCAAGGGCGGCATCTGAACAGGGTCCGACAACCTGCCGGAGGACAGACCACTGGAGCTTGAGTGCCCATTGCAAAAGATCTCATCCGCAACCTGGCCTTTGGCACCAGAATGCAGGATGCCATGAGGCCGAGCAGTCTCAAGAACTTGGACGCTGGGAGAGTCTGGGCAAGCTGAAACTTGTGCACCATCTGCTGAATGTGAAGAGCCCTCACCCGGGGAGGGAAACACAGCCCCAGGGATGTGTCGAGCACTGCTCCGATGTACTGGAGCCGCTGTGTTGGCGTCAAATGGGACTTCTTTAAATTGAGGGAGAAGCCCAGCTTGTGAAGGGAGTGGCAGGTGATGGCCAGATGATCCAGGACTTGCCCGGGAGAGCTCCCCCTGATCAACCAATCGTCCAGGTAGGGGTAGACGTGAATCCCCCTTTCCTGAGATGCGCTGCCACCACCACCATGAGCTTGGTGAAAACCCTCGGGGCGGAGGTTAATCTGAACGGCAGGACCCGAAACTGAAAGTGCGAGTCGCCAACCGCGAACCTCGGGTACTTGTGCTTGGGATGGATCGGCACATGGCAGTAACTGTCCTTGAGGTCGAGAGACACCAACCAATCCTGAAGTTGATGGGCCTGGAGGACTTGAGAGAGAGTAACCATCTTGAACTTGTCCTTCCTGAGGAGTTTGTTCAAACCGTGCAAGGCCATGATGGGTCTCAATCCCCAGCCTTTCTTCGAAATCAAAAAATAAGGGGAATACCATCCCTTGTTCCTGTCCGCTACAAGCACCAGTTCTATGGCGCCTTTCTCCAGCAGGGTTTGAATTTCCTGCGCAAGGAGCGGATCCAGACTCTTCAAAGAGGTTCCCAGGTGGATTGTCGTGAGGCCTCTGCCGAAAAGGAAGACAGTAGCCGTGGGTTATGATCTCCAGAACCCACACATCTGAAGTAATGGCACAACACTCTACAAGATGCTGCGCCAGCCTTCCCCCAACCGGCGAACCACGGGACCTGGCCTCATGACTGAGTGGTAGCGGCTGCGACGTTGCCTGAGGGCAAAGAGGCAACTGCCCGAGCGGCCTTGGCACCTCGAGTACCTTTGTTTCCACCTCTGGCACTCTTACGGTGGCCTCTTTGACAGCTCCTTTTGCTTTACTGAAGGACGAGTAATAGCGAAAGGAACCTCCCCTCCATTGTTGTCCCCTAGGACGAAAAGGCGGAGGTTGTCGAACTGCAGTGCCCAACGACTTTGCTGCAGCATTGGAGGTCTGCAACCTCTCAAGGCTCTCGTCAGCCTTGCTGCCAAAAGATGTTCACCGTCAAAGGGCATCTTCAGGAGCAGGGACTGCACATCAGGAGCAAACCCAGACTTCTGCAACCACGCAAACTTGCGTATTACGGTGCTCGCCGCCATGGACCGGCTGACACAATCTGCCATGTCCAAACCCGACTGAACGGCCTCACACATGGCATCCTTGCCATCCTGAACCATAGCAAGGAAACCATCCCGTTCGTCCCCTTCAGGAATATGTTCAGCCGCTAATGCAACACAGTTCCACAGTGTGTGTGTGAAACGAAACAAGGCACATATGGAGTTTGCCGCCTGAAGCACCATACCCCCTGAAGAAAACACTTTCTTCGCCCAGCCGTCAAAACTTTTGTCGTCCCCATCCGGAGGGATGGTAGGAAACGACGCCTGCTTTGCCAGGGCCATAGCCGCCTGCACCACCAAACTCTACGGAGTGGGGTGCCTGGACAAGTAGAAGGGGTTGCTACTGGCTGGATGGTATTTTCGCGACAAAGACTTGCCCACTGCCGGGAGACTCTCCGGAGCAGTCCAAGCCGCCGCCACCCTTCTCTGCAGAGCCATATGAAATGGCAGCACCGGGTCAGTGGGGTGACCAAGATCAAGTATGTCCGTGAGATCATCCTGAACCAACTCCCTGGGGGAGCCGACCATCCCAAGTACTCGGTGACCCGAGACATAAGGCGCCGGTATGAGGAATTGGCATGAGTGCCAGGCTCCGGCCTACAAAACTCCACCTCCGGAGAGGTGTCCAGTCCACTGGCATCATGCAGTGACTGCCTCAGGTCATAAAACTGGCTATGGCCCGAGAGAAGCTCATCTGGTACCGTAACCGGAACCAAGCCTTCATCAGAGCCTTCTGAAATGTACTCCAGGCGGTGAGAGGAAGACACCTCGGGACCAAAGCTATGCCTGACCTTAGCCAGAGCCTTTCTAGGGGCTAACCCCGTGCCACGGGGCCCCTCCGACACCACCGCCTCAAAAGGCGTCGAGGGCGCCGAACAAGTCAGCGTCGAGCGAATCGGCGTGGACGTCAGCTGCAGCGCCACCAGCATCGACGGTGTCGACACAGGCCTCGAAGCCGGAGCTCCGAGCATATCTCGCGACGACCTAGGCGCCGACAGCGTCGATGAGCCCCTCGGAGGCAGAGCCTCGAGAGAAATCGTCGACGACCTTGGCGCCACAGGCGTCGACGTCTTCCTCGAAGACGGCACAGAATCACGCGGTGATCAAGGACCGGGACCTGTAACGGGCATGGCGAGAACGACTACCCTTGTCTGAGCGGGACCTTTCCCTCGAGCCGTGCCGACCACCCGAGCCCAAAGGCGTACGAGCGGTGTCTCTCGACTGGTGCTGACCGACCCCACTTGGAGGCGCGGACGGACCGGTGCCCTGCGATTCAAGAATCGCCAACATCTGCTTCCCGAAGGAAGCCCATTCCTCCGCTGTCGCTTGCATGGTGGGATAAGCGACCCGCCGACGGGCGGAGTCCGCGGAAGACGACGGGGAAGGCGACCGATGCTGGCGCTTACGGGAATGCCTCGAAGAGGCGGAGGAGTGGCGAGACCGAGTCCTGGAAGGAGACCCACTGGACTTCCAACTATGACGTGGAGAGTCGCCTCTCGAGTCATCCGTCGAAAGCCCCATAGACCTCGATTTCCGGGGCTTAGACACCCGACCTAACAACAGCTTCTTCTTGCACTCTCGCAAGGCCTTGGCCGTGAGCGACTGGCAGTCGACAGTCGTCCGTATCGTGGGCTTCCCCGAGGCAGGCGTTGTGCAAGTCTGTGACCAACATCTTGGACCCACAGTCCCCGCATTTCTTGAAGCCCGGAGGCGGGGTTGAAGACGAAGTAGACATCGTCACAAACAGGTTTTCACAAAAACAGAACAGGTTCAACGAACCAAGAAGAATACAGCAAACTCCAAAGAGTCGAGGCGTACCGAGATTCACGAAGCGAACACGTTCGCAGAAAAAACAGAACTGAGGCTACGGGCGTCCTACTTATCACATCGGGTGATGTCGGAGGAGGTCCTCGCGGACGGCTCATCGACGCCGAAGATTTTCCAAAGCAGCACAGCTGTGGACATTACCCATCATAGATATGGAATACATTGCAGGACCCAATCCCCTCGAAACAGAGCTTGGGATACCATAAGCTTCTGGGGGAAGGAGAGGCAAGGTAGAGTACATCTGAGGAGGTGCAGTAGGAAGTTTTACTTTTTAGAGACCTCAGATGTGGGCGGAGAAGGAAAGGGTGGAGTTGAAGATGACCCCGAGGTTCTTAGCCACACAGGTGGGGGTGGGTGGAGGGCCCAGGGATGCAGGCCAGAGAGTGAGAGGAAAGGATGGTGAAGGTGTGCCGATGAGGAGGATCTCCGCCTTGCTGGCATTCAGACAAAGATCATTGGCGGCAAACCAATCTTGAATGGCAGTCAGACATTCAGAGATAAGAAGGGATAGGAGGTGGCCGAGGGCAGCCTGAAAATGAGCCGAGTGTCGTCAGCGTAACATTGGTAATTTGAGCAGAAGATGGCAATGCAGTGGGCGAGAGTTGCCAGGAATTGGTTGAAAAGCCAGGGTGAGAGGTTAGAACCCTGAGGGACACCACAGGTAGAGAGGGAAATAGATGATAGTAAGGACCCAAGTTGGACCTGGGAGGGTCGGTCAGAGAGGAAAGAGGTCAGCCAAGCCAGAGCCTGATCAGTGATACCCAGGTTATCACGGAGACTGTTGAGCTAGATGGTATGGTTGACTGTCGAAGGCAGAAGAGAGATCAAGGAGGATGAGGACAGAGGGAATGTTAAGTCAAGGTTGGTGAGCAGATGTTCACGGATGTTAAGAAGAGCAGTTTCCGTGCTTCTGGCTGTTCTGAAGCCAGACTGGTGGTCGTGGAGACAGCCAACAGAATCGGAGTGAAGGTTAAGCTGGGAGATGCCAGCTTTTCCAGGAGTTTGCCCAGAAAGGGAGTGATGGAAATTGGGTGATAGTTAGCAGATCAGAAGCACCCGCTGTGGGTTTCTTGAGAAGAGGATGCACAAGGGAGTGCTTCAGCTAGGAGGGGAAGGATCCAGAGGCAAAGGAGAGGTTGCAGAAGTCGGCAAGGGCCGGAGCGAGGGTGTCAATATGGTCCTTGATGGTTTTGGAGGAACAGGGATGAACCTGTTTTGATGAGGCTTTCATAGATCAAACTTGTCTGGCGACCTCATCAGGGGAGGAAAGGACAAGAAGGTGGGTGGGGGGGGGGTGTCTGAAGGAAAGTCAGAAAGTATAGATGTAGAGGGGGGTGGAGGGGATAGGGAGGAGAGAGTGGATATGATTGTTAGGCAGAAACCTGTGCAGTTCCCTTGGGGACCACTGCAAAAGATTTAAGACTACAGGTGTTGGCAGTAAACCCATTCGGTAGCAGTCTGCACCACCCAGATTTACCTGGTAGCTGTGGCTGAGCAGTCAGACTTCCCTCAAGAAGAGTTAGGCAGTATGCAGAGTATACACAATAGGCACTCAGATACAATAGCACAATCAAACACTGACCAGAGCTTTGGTATCAAGGTATATAATTATTTAAAAACACACTGATTGAAACACTCCAGCACTATTATTGTAAATCACCCAACACAGTTACTATTATATATACATCCCTTATTCCTTATCAGACAAGTCTTAGTTAACACCACTTATTTCCAGACAGAGGTGAGCGCTTAACTAAAGATGGCACTCCAATAAGTTAACGAAAAAGGGAGGCAAAAAGCCAGAATATAGGAAACTACACCACACTAATATTTAGGAACTCTTAAGCAAGGCAGGAAAGAGCCAAAGTCCATAGGCCGGGCCCACTCTTGGAGAGCAGGGCACAAATGCACCCAAGATCACACAATGACAACAGGCTTAAAAAGTCTTGCAGGGAGTTCAGAAAGGTTTTAGTTAGGCTCAGAAAGGTTTAGCCAGGGTGTCCCAGGCTAACCCAGGTTCGAAGGCCAGGGGCTAAATCTACCCCGTACAGTCGGTTGCAAGGGAAGCCAGGCCGAACACGGTACCTTATGTGGAAAGGATCCTCCAGCGGGGGCAGTTGTTCCTGGCAGCGGGTGCAAGTCGCGGCGTCCAAAGGAAGTGAAGATCTCGACGTGGAGGAAAGATGAAGGTTGTTGCACTGCCAGGGAAGAAACCAGCCGCTGAGTTTTCTGGTTAAAGGTACTACCCTTTGATTCGCGGTAGTGGTAAAACGTGGTATCCCGGTTGCCGGGCTGCTTGGCACAGGCAAGGCAGCCACGAGATGCTCCAGGAAGCGGAAAAGGAAGCAGACTGGTTATCCCCACCAGTCGAAGGAAGAAGACTCTCCGGGCTGGAGATTTCGGTCGTTGGGAAAAGTGGTGAGACGGTTCAGCAGGGCTCCACCGGTGGTGTCGTCGTAGCAGGTCGGCTCAGCTTCTCCCTCGTCGGATTCTTAGGTCCTGTGTCGACTTCTCAAGTTACAGTCCCCAAAGCCCTGTTTTTATGCAGAAAACCCCCATTCACTCAGCCTAGCTGTCACTCAAACATGCCAAGTGGTGAACCGGCCGGCTCACCACTTGGGCAAATCGGGACGGAGTGCGACTTGAGTTGCCTACGCAACTCAGTCCAGGGTGCCTAAATTCCCCTCCACCCCAAGTACCCCAGACAGAGTGGCACCACTTTGGAGGGCTTCTGTGGAGAAGCCCGCCAAAAAGTGGAACAAAGGGCTCAACGTGGGTTGGAGTCACAGAAGCGAACACAAACGCCATTGTAGAACCGAGTGATGGCAAAAAATACCAACCGGAGAATTAGTAAATAAACCGGCGGTATGTTCGAGGCTATAGGAATTAAATAATTAAAGTTGGTAGCCTCGAACAATGGGAAATCCCATAGAGAGATATTTGTGGTCGAATATAAAAAGTATCCACTGCCACCAGCCAAAACTCGATCGGGGGGACGGAGACGTGCCCCCTCGACTAACAGACCCCGGGGCAATCGAATTGCCCCGGCCAGTACGTCCACAATATGATGTTTTGTACTGGTTCTGTTCAGAATTTGAGACTAGTAAAGTCAATGGTGACTTTACATGCCCTGGGAGACAGTAGTCAGTCCCAGGGTATGGAGTCTATATTGAGGGGTCGCTATGTTACTGCGCTGAGGGGCTGTGTAACACATCACAAAAACACATGAAGCCCTATGGAGTAAAAGACCCCATTGCCCATTAAGCACATCTAGAGTCAAAGAAACACACTCAAATCATGCCCAAGAGGGTAAAAGTCTCACTCTTGGCATGAGAAAAAAAATAAACCCCAAAAATCCAGCAAAGCTGCTGGGGGACTCACTAGGTTAGGAAATTCAGTCTAAATAGAGAATTCTCCCTAACAAGGATGTCTTGAGTTTTTGAGATAAAGTGAGAGGCAAGGGCATTGCAGAGAGCCTGCGAGGCAATAGGGGGGGTAGAGACTGCAGCAGGGTTGGCCAGCTCCTTGCAGTTTTTAAAGAGTTCGGCCGAGTTGTTAGATGCCGCAGAGACACAGGCTTCAATGTGTGCTTCTTAGTGTGAACAGAGTCGATATTGCCTTTGGAGCAGGCGACAGGCCAATTTGTCAGAGGATGAGCAAGAAGTTCTCCATTTCATCTCAGCCACCCTACACTTTTAAGTGTGGCTAGGTCAGAGTCAAACCAAGAGTTGCACCTGGCTTTATGCTTCAAATGGATCCTCATGACTGGGGCAAGAGTGTCAAGAGTATCAGAAATAGAGGAGTAGAGAAGCGTCAGGGTGTGAATCAGCCAGAGGTGGGGAGAGAGAAGGTGGCAGCGAAAGCCTCAACTGACGCGCGCTTCATGGGCCGGATGTCCGTGAAGGTAGGCGGCAGTGTAGGGGTAGGCTTGGCTTGGGGTGAAGAGAGATGCGAGGAGAGGAGGCAGTGATCACTCCATGAGAGTGGGGTAGTCTGAGAGGTAGCGAGGGGGAGGCCAGAGGAGATCAAGACATCAAGGGTGTGTCCTGCAGAGTGTGTAGGGCTAGAGGGGAGGATGGAGAGGGGAGGATGGAGAGGGGAGGATGGAGAGGGAATCGCAGAGGTCAGGAAAGAGCAGAGATGAGGGACAGGGAGAATCAAGGTGGATGTTTAGGTCCCCAAGGAAGACGAGTTGGGTGGTTGGGGCAAGGGGGGAGGAGGAGAAGTCAACCCAATCAGAAAAGCGGTGATTTGACCAGGGAGCCGATAGAGCGTAGCAATAGTAAGAGTGGTTACGGGAGATAGAGAGCCTGCAGACAAGGCATTCGAAGGAGGGGTAAATCTGAGTGGGAATGATGGTGGCAGGAATCCACTCAGGGAAGATCAAGGCTCCACCACCTCCGGGCCGGAAGAGTCTGGTTGCGGAGAGGATCTTGTAGCCTTCAGGGAGGAGTGTCAAAGCTCGTGACAGAGCTGCCCGTGAACCATGTCTCAGTAAGACCGAGGACATCAATGTCAAGGTCAAGTTCTTCGAGGAGGTGACAGATGTCAGAGGAATGTTTGACAGAGGAGCGAGAGTCTAGAGTGGCCAGATGCAGAAGGTTGCCAGCCTTAAAGACCTTCAGGGGAGAGGTACAAATCAGAGGTAAGCCCTACAGAGGGGAGGAGGTAGCCTGTAAAGGGGTAGAAGGAGGAGTGTGCAAGGTAGCAGAGGAGTTGAGAGGAAGTTGATGAGGCTAGGGAAACGCCTATCAAAGAGGAGGAGATTGTCCTGAGGACCTTTGACCATGACAGTGCCATTTAGATAGACATTAAGGATGACTCTAGAGGAGTGAAAGGAATCCATGAGGACATCCCAGCGAGTGCCACCGCTAATGGGAGGAGGAGGAGACAGGAGAGAGCACAGATCATATGCGGGGTCCATAGATCTGGCGAAGGAACGACAAAAAGGATGTCGGTGATGGCCTGTCTTGAAGAGGCTCAGGAATAGGTATCGGCAATAGAGAGACTGGGTGAGAGGCCAGGATATCCTTTTTGAACTTCTTTCCAGATTTAGTGAGAAGGGAGGGATAGTTGCTAGAGAAGCAGTTTGAATAGATGGGAGAAAGAGAGCACCATAGGGAGGGAGGGTAGAGGAGGAGGATGGAGGAAGTAGGCAGGTGCAGTGGTATGGAACAGTCACTGGGCTCGCAGGTTACAGTCAATGGGCAAAGTTAAAAGCAAAATACATCCAAGTGTGACTTTCCAGTTAAAAGCAAAGTGGAGGCTAAAGCTTATGCACTTCAAGATTTTGCAAAGTTGGATCTGGACGCCGGAGAGCCTCGGATCAGCCCAGCTCACGCAGGAAGTTAAGTGCTGGAGATGCAGCAATAGCACGGGGGATCTAGGGCACATTCTGTGATATTGCCAGAAGGTACAGGGATACTAGCCGAGGGTGTGGGAGGTGATACAGAACACCCTGGGGGTGGAGGGCTCATATGAACCAAAGATTACATATCCTACAGGATATGTCACAGGAGCCGTGATTCACCAGAGGATGAGAAATGGTTGGCCAGCGCCGATGGTAGCGAAGCAGATGATCCTGCGACCGTGGAAATAAGCCATGGTTCCGTCAGTGAGCGCCTGGGAGCAGAAGTAGCCACATACGAGCAGCTAATACATAGGGTGAGAGATAAGGAGGCAGACTTTCAATCAGTCAGAGAAATTCCTGCAGGGTACCTGAACTGGTCGTAAGTGTGGCAGGGCAAGGAGGCCATCAGGAGCTGATAAGTCAGGAAGAGGTCCGAGGACCTTTAGGGGAAGGTTCTCTGGGTATGGGGTACACAGAGGCCTGCTGAGGGACCATTTACTGAGCCGGGGTTATAGATTGGGTTTGTTCCTTTATTTCCCAGCTTTGGCTGTTGTCGAGGTTAAGATCATGATGCCATTACACTCAAGATTCTCACCCTCACAATAGGTCATGGGAACAGCACCATTAGGGCAACAGGAAGGGTTGGGCCCAAGGGGGTGACAGCAGTCACCTGGACGAGGCAAATATGACAAATAATGTGAGTTCAATCCCAGGGAAAAGCGGCTTAATCACCACTGAACGAAGCCCCAGAGGAAAAGTACACTACGGCTGACGGTAAAGGGAACAGTAAAGGATGTTGAACTGATTGCACAAGCAGAGGGGAGTAAACGCGGCAGCCATATGAGATGGGGGGGGGGACCAGTTGGGGCTAGCAATGGTTCGGGGAGGAGCAGAGGGAATGTCCAATACAGTCAACTATTGAATCAAGTCTATTTGAATGGGGTTTGATCAAATGAACTTTTGTCGCTGTTCTATGGGACTGGGTAAAAAACTATGGCGATGAGCGACATGAAGGACTGGGCTCTACGAACAGCGGGGTTTGGGGGAGTACGAACATCTCCTCGTGTAGGGGGTGTTGCAAGGCAGAGGATTACTGTATTGAGGTGATTGTTCTGTCATGAATGAACGGTAAGTGCAATAAACTTGACGGCATTGCTAGAAGTATGACATTTTAATAAAAACTATAATGATAAAAAGAAATGGCTGTTATATATGCAGGCTATTCCCAGAGCAGCACTGCAACGTGGTAAAATGGGTCTATTCTTCCCAAAGCCCCAGGAGCACCAGAGGTTTGGTGGTGTGGACAAGGACTACAGACCATGGTCTGTGGTCTCTGCAGTGAATCTGCATACAGAAGTTAACTTTGACATCAGAATGTTCAGTGTAACCCAATTACATCTACTATAGAACTGAAACATTTTGGTACAATGAAACATTGTTGGGCTGCAGCGGCAAAGATGTCTCCCCCATCCTCCGCCCTGAACTGCAACGAGGGGGGCTCTTACTGTATATTGCAAGCAACCAGCATATCATAACTATGTAACACTACCTCCTGAATAAGAACCCTCTCAGAAAAGAATACAGATCTCTGAAGTGAAGTGATACAAATGACAGCTGTGCACTGTCCAAGGCCATGAGGCCACTCTCATTCTTCCCCCGTTTGTGCATATGCTCTGAATAAAATTCTCTCATACTTCCTCTAATTGCCAATTTGCTATCAACGTGACTAGTGAAAATTAAACGAACCAACTACATGTTTAGTGTGATTAAAGTTATGTTTTCCCTAAATATGCTTTATTTCAAAGACAAATCAAAAAGGTAATAAAAGAAACAGTAGACCATTCTAAGATAAGACATAAAACGGAGGCAACCCCAATGGACCCACACTTAATTGAAAATGCACATAAGGGCCTCAACTTAGGCCAACAATGACACAGATAATTGGCCTAAAGGAAGTAGGTGTGGCAATACAACCTGCGATCAGTGGAGTGGTCTGAAAAAACTATTCTTAACTAACTCCAAACCATTCAGTATCACCAGTTTTTTTGTTGCATTCAAGCAATACACTGAGACAAAGCACATAGGATCCCATATGCGCCCCATACTTGTAGCATTTCTAATCTGAATGAGATTACAGCTGCGTTCATGCTTATAGTGTATGACTGCTAGTACATTTAAGCAGCTAAAAGTGTTTTATGCTAAATGGTTTATGTTTTTTTTCACATAACATATGTAGGATTGCCATAAAAAAAATAAAAAGAAAAACAACCGTAGAGCAGGGTCCCAAATCAAAGTAGACCTCATCCACCAATTTTCTGGTTTATCCATTTCTTTTTATTAAGAAGTGGATCTGCCCGTACTATCACAATCACAAAGACAGTATTGTTATTTGGAACAATGGGTCCATGTCACTCCACCCTGTATGACCGATTTCATATTGAAGGCTCGCTGTCCATTCAGATCGCTGCTGGTCTACATATCTAAATCAATCTGGAGTTTGATTACTTGCTTTCTTCTCTATAGTAATTCTGCTATTTGGAATCCTTCTTCATTGAGGAATAGGGAATGTCATGCATTTTTCCTACCTCAGCTAGCATTAAAACATATGAGCTTTCTTTTTTTTGTTATTTTCACCATAACCTGTCCCCCTTATTTATAGTCTCAAGGAATATGCAGCCATTAATTCAATAGGTGCACCACTAAAATTACTAGATTCTGCAACATATTGAATGGTTCTGAGATTCGATATTTTTTTTTTCAGATTTATAATGTGTTTGTGTTTATATTAATGTGTCCAATGTTTGATTGCTTACAATTGTATTTACACTTTGTACATATGTATGTGTGCATGTAATGCTATGCAGTCTGAACGCCTTCACATATTGTCCTGCTTGTTTTGTTTCTGCATGTATGATTTATTAAACATGAACATGGTTGCTTAAACCACAACTATATGTTGATGTAATCATGCTTTGAATATATCCAGATGACCTTAACAGCCAGTTATCTGCTTTTAGTTTTACCTTTTGATACCATAAAATTGCAGCAGGTCCCTTTCTTCCTGTGTGACTCATGTCTGCGTCACTGACCCTTGCAATAGTATTAAAAAAAACTATTACATTTTGATATGTAGCTTGACATTGCATAAACTGGGTATTGCTCATACTAAATGTATACTTTCTAGTCTTGCACAACTGAGCACTTCTACCTGACCCTTAACATCGAGTAGAAAATCATCCACCTGGAGATCCCATTTACATAAATGGTTTCAGTACAAATACAATCTTACCAATTCACCAAACTGCAGAGGGCAGAGCTTTTCATAAATTGATTGTCAAGGAGGTTGGCGAGGGGGATGACCAACATGTCCATATTTAATTTAAAGGCCTAGGCTATCAGCATGCATTACATTAACTTTATATAGATACTTCATAGATAACTTGCAACATAATTGTCTACATTCTTTCATATCAATAGGCCTTTCTTTATGGGATCATTCAACTAGAGCCTTCTAATGCTGCTGATGTGAAAAAACCAAAATCAACGTGTTGTGTTTTGGTTTGATGTATGGTTTGTAATTTGTGATCCTGCCGTTTGATCATTGGACACTCAACCCTTTCACGTAGGGTTAAGACACCATCATTGCACCTGCTGTCTTTAAAGAACTTTTAGAAACGCCTCCTTCATGGAATTACTCCTTCCTGCCCCATTTTAAAGCATTTTACTGGTTGTACCTATTCAAGGAGGTCTGTAAACAATTGAGGTGTTCTGAAAATGTGTTCTCGTCTTGATTGATAATCCATTGAGGCAGTGTGTATTGTGTGAAGCACTTACTAAATAAATGCAAGTGACTGTGCGTTTTGAAACGGCAATGTCTGGTGGAGCAACGTTGGTACGCATGGGGCATGGTTTTATCAGTTAACTCACACTTGCTGTAGTTTTTCGTATGTTCTGGAGCCTTAAAGTGCTTTACTTTTTATTGCCAAAGCACAGGGAATTTGTTTGCACTTGTTGGCCAGAAAATGTCATCACATGTAGGTTAATTTAACCAGTTACTGTATAGGAGCGATTGCTTTTTTCAATGAATCCCAAAGGAACGTTTACCAGATAGTCTTTAACATGTACAAGTAGAATGTTTTTGTTTTAGAGTAGGTGATTTTTGTTATGATTACATGCGTTAATAGCTAGGTGAACATTAAATATTAACACTTCATTAGCCAGTGAAAATGCATTTTAGACTGGACATTAAGATTGTATGGATATATTTGGTATACTACATACAATGCGTAATATTCTAACACTGCTGTGGTAGTTTACACTGCATTTGAAAAGGGAACATTGATTTTATAGATTGTATTTTATAGCTAAAATGATATTTTTGTAGCTATCTTGTTCTAAATATGCAATAAAAAATGTAAGCTCTTAAAAAAGGTATCATTGACAATTATGCATGATACACAAAAGCGACTAACCTTTTTTGTACAACCCCGAACGTTTAATAAAAAGCTGTTTTCGTAAAAAAAAGAAATCTTTACATTCATGGTACTTTCCCTTTTTTCTGCACTTGATGCACCCCATCCCAAGGGTTGAAAGTGAACGTTACAAATCCCTTAACATAATGTACTCCCTCAACACATTGCTTAATTTGAAAGATCGATTTAAGCGGAAGCAGTCGGACAGGAGTGGCTACAACTGAGTTGATGAGACCCAGCAAAGTGACAACTAGCTGACACCCAGGATGGTTAGCAAAACACGGATTAGAAGGAATGACTGCTCAGCATTTGCTGTTCTCCACTATATACAAGTATTCCCGTTCTCTGGCTACCCTCTATACCTCAACACTATATCAGATTGTACCTATGAATCTGTTGTCCAAACGTGTTGGTTATACACTTGAATAGCCCAGCTTTGCGAAAACACTGATAATGTATTATTGAAATTATATTTCAGTAAAGTGATACATCCAATGTTAGTCCAACGGGCCTCTGATCCTTTGGAGGCCAGTTTGTATTTTGCCGTTAACCATTCACTGTACGCCACCATGCATTCCATCAAGACCCACAACGGATTATTTCTAGTTGCCAATTGTCTAAATTCTTTTATTATTTTCCCTGAAGATTGAATGCAGGGAGAGTGAGCAGTAGAGAAGGAAGCACTGGAGGTAGACTTAAAAAGGGGAGCAATAGGACAAGTCTCTAGAGCACAGACGATCCAGCACCACTGGTAGGCTAGCAAGGGGAATGGAGACTGTCCCATCACAGATGGCCACAAAACGTGCAGTGAAGTGCTCATTAACATACAATTAGCCTTTAATACATTGCAATTCCATCAAATAGCGCCTCGACTGCTGAATAGTTAAAAAAGTTTACAGTATGAAAATGTATTCGTTAACTGCAGTACCCAAAGCTGCAATCTGTTGCTTCAGGATTTTTTCGCTTAACCTTCTAGTCAACCATCACCATACCTAGCCAAACTTGTTTTTTATGCTAGTAACCACTAATTAACAGAGCACTCACCAAACAACTGGCAAAGCTGGTGCTACCGTACAGGTACTCTGACAATTGCCAGCAGTGTACAATACAGTAGACCCTTAAAAACCCAATCTGGAGGGCCACCAGGGGGGCGCACAGGTGATGGCAGCCTGAGTGCCGTGCTCCTGCTCAGGAGAGGCAAGGGATCTGAGCATCCCCCAAGCCCCCCGCCTTAGAGACCCTCCCAGAATTCAAAAAGTTGGACCAGTGAGGTGATCATCTACGACCTTTCTCTTCTGCTCTTCAGCGAGATATTCTTCTCCCCTGACCGACGTCGAGCCTTGCTGTCACTGCCTGGAACAACTGCCCCCGCTGGAGGATCCTTTCCGCTTAAGGTACTGTGTTCCGCCTGGCTTCCCTTGCTACCGACTGTACGGGGTAGATTTAGTCCCCGGCTTTCGAACCTGGGAGTGCCTGGGACACTTTGGCTAAACTTTCTGAGCCACTCTAAACTCTTTTTGACTCTTTGCAAGACTTTGAATCTCTAACTAACAGTGTGATCTTGGGCACATTTTCGCTCCGGCTACTCTAAGAGTGGGCCCTGCCTAGTGACTTTTGCTCACCTGTGACTTTATTCTTCTTTAAGCCTATTGCAAGTGTTCTGGACCTTAGAGTGGTGTGTCTAACCTATTTCTGCTTTTTCTCTCCCTTTCTTGGAAACTACTAGAGTGTCATCTAACGTTAAGCACTCACCTCTGTTTTAATTAAGTGGTGTTAACCTAGAGTTGTCTAGATAGGAGAAAGGATTGAATTTACTTTCATTATAACTGTGTTGGAGTGTTTTTACCATATTCGTTGTTAGAGTGTTTTTACTTATGTGTGTTTTTAAATAAATAACTATATTCTTTTGAAACCAAGCTCTGGTCAGTGTTTGCTTGTGCTATTGTGTTTTGGTACATATTGTGTATACTTTGCATACTGCCTAACTCTTCTTGAGAGAAGTCTGACTGCTCAGCCACAGCTACCAGGTAAATCTGGGTGGTGCAGACTGCTACCAAAGGGGTTTACTGCTCTACCTGTGGTCTTAAATCTTTTGCAGTGTTCCCCAAGGGAACTGCACAGGTTTCTGCCTAACACTGGTGGCAGCGGTGGGATTTGTATTGAGTATACATTTTATTGTGCTTTAGATACCTTAGTGCAACTAACCACAAAGCTTAGCACTGAAAAAGTAAAACCTCTAACATGTCAGTTATAGAAAGCTATAGTCAAGAGTCCCTTGCAGCCAAAACTGCTGATTGTTTAAGAGTGCTCTGTAAACATAAGGATCTCCTGACTAAGGGCAAGAAAATGGAGCTGATTGAAAGATTGTTAGCTAACCAAAGTCTGGGTGATGGTTCAGAGGAGCCTACCACTCCAGCAACTGTAGATGACAGTATTGAAGTTAACATGGAGCAAAATGTTGATGATTCTGAGGAAGAGTCAGAAGAGGAGGGTGAGGCTGTTGTAACTGTCCCCCCTAGGCCTCTGCCTGCTCTACCTGCTGTACCTACTGGACCTTTACCAGGTCCCACATTTAGTCCTCAGTACTTTGAACTGGAGAAAATGAAGCTAGAATTGGAGTATAAGAAACTTAATGCTCAAACTGACAAAGAACTAAGGCTAAGAGAAATGGAGCTCAAGTATGACTTAGAAATGAAGAAATTATCTGTTGAGAATGTTTCTCTCTCTGGCTCCTCTAGAAGTTCCAGTCCTAAAAGACCCCGGATGCCTAAAGAATTGGTTGGTATGTATGAGCCTAAGTTGGATGTGTTGGATTGGTTGTCTCTGTTTGAATATAATCATGGGCTCCAGAACATCACAGGAAATGACTTACTCACCTGGTTGTTCTCTAGGCTTCCCCCTGTTGCAACTGATGTGGTAATGGAGATGGGGGAGGAGGATAGGAAGGACTATGAATGTGTGAAACTAGCTTTAATAGCTAGGTTTGGGAAGACCCCTTCCCAGTATCTTAAGAGGTTTAGGAGCCTCAAAAAGCATGATGGTACCCCTTGGGCTACCTGGGTGAATGAATGTTTGAAAAACTTAGAGGGATGGATTAAGGGTTACAAGGTGAACACTTATGAAGGTATGAAGAATTTGTTTATGTTGGAGACTATTTATGATGCCTGCTCTCCTGAGCTCAGACAACACTTGGCTGATTCCAGGGAATTAGATTCCCGGAAACTAGCTAAGGCTGCTGACTTGTGGGTTGCCAACAGGGCCACTCACAAGGATTCTGGGGTAACTCAGAAGAAGGATGGGGAAAAACAGTCTAAGAAGGACTCCAAAGAGAATTCTAATACTACAAATTCCAAAGAGGGCCCCAAACAAAACTATAAGGGTAAGCCACAAGGGAAACCAAATCAGGCTAGTGTACCTTCTGGTCCCAGACCAGAAGGAGGTCAGAACAAGCCTCCATTCCAGCGAGCCTTTGGCTCATGCTTTGTTTGTAAGGCTACTGACCATGTGAAAGGAGATCCCAGATGTAAGGGTAAACCTTCAGGGGTCCAGCTTGCCTCCTTAGCCTTCGCTCCAGAAGAGGAAGTACATATGGCAAGTGGAAACTTTCTATTACTAGCTGATGAACCCACTGGAGTCTCAGCTAGTGTTTCTTTAGTCTCTCTGGGGTTGTGGGAGCAACAGAATTTAGATGTCTATAACTCTATCCCAGATAATACTAAAGAGTATTATAAGGACAGTGTCCAGGTGAATGGTCAGGAGACTCCTGCCATTAGGGACACTGGAGCCAGCATAACTGTGGTGGATGAATCATTTTTCAAGGCAGAGGATGTTGCTAAGGCACCCAAATGCCTCACCAAGTTAGCTGGTGGGCCTGTGCAGATGTGTCCCCAGTTACCAGTTCTCATCCAATGTAATGATATGGCTGTAAAAATACCTGTCAGTGTACAATGTGAAGTGCCAGGTAGGGTTCTGTTGGGTAATGACCTCAAAGCTCTTGGAGTTGTATCTCATACCCCCAGACCTCCTAGCAAAAGGTTTCAGGAACTCACAAAACCTGCAAGGGAGAAAACCCTGAGAGGGTTATCTCAGGAGATGATGACAGAAATCACTCCTCTACCACTGGAGCAACTTACTGCAGTAACTACCAGATCAGGAGCAAAGGGGCAACCCAAGACTCCTAGGAAAAAGCCAGCAGCAAGCACTCCAGTGCTTCCAACAAGGACTTCCCCTAGGTTGTCCAAAGTTACACCTGTAACTCCCCCTCCAGCTGAGGCTGAGAGGGAGGTACAACCCTGTGTGGTTGAGCTAGACTCTGAGGAAGAGCTAGAAGGAGGCCCCAACCTTATTGGAGATTTGGACCCTGAGGACCATCCTGAGCTGCAGTCTTTACTGGCAGAAGGTGGGCCTAGCAGGGCAGCTTTTCGTAAGGGGCAAAGAGAATGTCCAACTCTGGAAGGTCTCCGCCACCAGGCAGCTTCTCAAGCTGATGGGCAAGAGCCTGGGAAGTATAGGTTGCACTGGGAAGATGGCCTCTTCTACAGTGAACCCACTGAGTCTGAACCTGGAGACTACAAACGCCTTGTAGTCCCACAAGAAAACAGACAACAGTTCTTACAACTAGCCCATGAGATACCTTTGGCTGGCCACTTGAGTTTCAAGAAGACCAAGGAAAGGCTCTCACTCTACTTTTATTGGCCAAAGATGGGGGCTGAAGTAGATAGATATTGTAAGAGCTGCCATACCTGCCAGACCTCTGGTAAGGTTGGTTCCAAGAATGTGGCACCTTTAGTGCCTCTCCCAGTTGTGGGAGTCCCATTTGAGAGGGTAGGGATTGACATTGTTGGTCCCCTTGATCCTCCAACCTCCTCAGGCAACAGGTTTATCCTTGTTGTAGTAGACCATGCTACTAGATACCCTGAGGCCATTCCTATGAGGACTGTTACAGCTCCGGCTGTGGCTAAGGCCCTCCTTGGTATTTTTACCAGGGTTGGGTTTCCTAAGGAGGTAATCTCTGACAGGGGGTCAAACTTTATGTCCCACTACATGAAGGCCATGTGGAAAACCTGTGGAGTTACCTACAAGTTCTCAACCGCCTACCACCCTCAGACAAACGGGTTGGTTGAAAGGTTTAACAGAACCATGAAGAGCATGATAGGTGCTTTAGAAGAACCCCTTAAGAAAAAGTGGGACCTTCTACTGCCATGCCTTCTCTTTGCTTATAGAGAAGTCCCTCAGGAGGGAGTAGGTTATTCTCCCTTTGAGCTTCTCTATGGCCATCCAGTCAGAGGTCCATTGGCCCTGATTAAGGAGGGGTTGGAAGGTGCTCCTCCCCTCAAGCCAGTCAGAGTGACTGACTATGTGATAGGTCTCCGGAGGAGAATGTCACACATGATGGCAGAAGCAAGTGACAACTTGAAAGCTGGTCAAGCCCTGGTCAAACATTGGCACGACCAAAAGGCTAACATGGTTGAGTTTACTCAAGACCAGCTAGTTCTAGTTATGCTCCCAACAAGGCAGAGGGCCTTGCAAGACAAATGGATGGGACCCTTCAAGGTTGTGGGAAAACTTGGAGAGGTCAACTATCTGGTGGATCTGGGCAGACCCAGGGAAGCTCCTAGGGTCTTCCACACCAACCGACTAAAAGCATACATCTCCAGACCTGATGTAGGAGCCTTGCTTCTAGCTTCAGCTGCAGAGGAGGAAGAGAGTGAATCTCTCCCTGATCTCCTCAGAGGTATACCTTTAGATGAAAAAGTTGAAGGAGTCCATCTCTCTTCAGACCTGACACCTGAGCAACAAGAGGAGTGCAAATCTATGTTAAATCAGTTTGCCTCCCTGTTCTCACTGTCACCAGGCTTGACCCCTTGGGGCCAGCACGAGATACTCACTGGTGACTGTCTGCCAGTCAAAAGCAGAGGATACAGAATGTCAGAACATATCAGAGCCCACATCAAAGGAGAGGTCAAGAAGATGCTTGATCTCGGGGTAATAGAGCCCTCTACTAGTCCATGGTCTAGCCCAGTTGTGTTAGTACCAAAGGCAGGATCCAAAGACTTGAGATTCTGTGTGGACTATAGAGCTCTAAATGCAGTCACCAAGACTGATGCCCACCCTTTGCCCAGGACAGATGAGTTGGTGGATAAACTTGGTGCAGCCAAGTACCTCAGCACATTTGACCTGACGTCAGGCTATTGGCAAATAGCCCTGACAGACCATGCCAAGGAGAAAACTGCATTTTCGACCCCAGTTGGCTTGTACCAGTTTAAGGTCATGCCTTTTGGACTAAAAAATGCACCTGCCACATTCCAAAGGATGGTGAACCAGGTTCTGGCTGGGATGGAAGATTTCTGCATGGCATACTTGGATGACATTGCAGTCTTCAGCCACTCCTGGGAAGAACATGTGAACCACCTAGGACATGTGTTGCAGGCTCTGAAACAGGCCCATTTGACAATCAAAGCCAGTAAGTGCCAGATTGGTCAAAGTAAAGTGGTCTACCTTGGACATGAGGTAGGAGGTGGAGAAATAAGGCCTTTGCCCAGCAAGATTGAAGCTGTGCAAAATTGGACAACACCAACTACTCAAACCCAAGTGAGAGCTTTTCTAGGCCTCACTGGGTATTACAGGAATTTCATTGAGAACTATGGGACCATAGCTTCTCCACTGAATGTAATCTCCTCTCCCAAATTCCCTAAGAAGGTAAAATGGAATGAGGAGTGCAATCAGGCCTTTGAAAAACTGAAGAGAGCTCTTTGCCAGGCTCCAGTATTGAGAGCTCCTGACTACCACCAACCTTTCATTGTACAAACTGATGCTTCCAATGTAGGTATAGGTGCAGTTCTAAGCCAACTGGATGAGAAGGGTAGGGAGCACCCCATTTGCTTCATCAGTAGGAAACTGAAGGATCCTGAGACAAGGTGGGCAACTATCGAAAGAGAATGCTTTGCTATTGTGTGGGCACTGAAGAAGTTTAGGCCATACTTGTATGGTTCTACTTTTGTTATTCAGACTGACCACCAACCCTTGAGATGGTTAATGCAAATGAAGGGGGAAAATCCAAAACTATTGAGATGGTCAATCTGCCTGCAAGGGTTTGATTTCACCATTGAGCACAGGTCAGGGTGTCACCATCAAAATGCTGATGGACTCTCTAGGATGTATATCATCGACTAGAGGTATGAGGTTCATCCAGGAGTGGATTAAATCCTCCTGTCCCTTAGTCTGGGGGGGGCGAGTGTTAGGGAGAATTCTCTGTTTAGGCTGAATTTCCCTACCTAGTGAGTCCCCCAGCGGCTTTGCTGGATTTCTGGGGTTTAATTTTTTCTCCTGCCAAGAGTGAGACTCTTTTACCCTCACTCTTGGACATGTTGAAGTGTGTTTTCTTGGTTAAACCTTGTGTTGAATGGGCTATGGGGTCTTTTACTCCATAGGGCCTCATGTATTTTTGTGATGTGGGTCACACAGCACCCTCTGTGCCGTGACCCAGGGGTGTCCTAGGGACTCCCCAACATAGACTCCATACCCTGGGACTGACTACTGTCTCCCAGGGCATGTAAAGTCACCAAAGACTTTGCTAGTCTTGAATCCTGAACAGAACCAGTACAAACCATCATATTGTGGACGTACTGGCTGGGGCAATTCGATTGCCCCAGGGTCTGTTAGTCGAGGGGGCACGTCTCCGTCCCCCCTGATCGAGTTTTGGCTGGTGGCAGTGGAAACTACTTTTTATATTCGACCGCGAATATTTTCCTATGGGATTTCCCATTGTTTTAGGCTAACACATTTAATTATTTATTTACGGTAGCCTTAAACATACCGCCGGTTTATATATTTATTTTTATAACTCCGGTTGGGACTTTTTGCCAAAACTTGATTCTAAAATGGCGTTGGTGTTCGCCTCTGTAACTCTGACCCAAAGTGGAGCCCTTTGTTCCACTTTTGGCGGGCTTCTCCACAGAAGCCCTCCAAAGTGGTGCCACTCTGTCTGGGGTACTTAGGAGGGGTGGAGGGGGATTTAGGCACCCTGGACTGAGTTACCTTGGTAACTCAAGTCGCACTCCGTCCTGATTGGCCCAAGTGGTGAGCCGCCCGGCTCACCACTTAGCATGTTTGAGTGACAGCTAGGCTGGGTGAATGGGGGCTTGTTGCATAAAAGCAGGGCTTTGGGGACTGGGACTTCAGAAGTCGCCACAGGACCAAGAATCCGACGAGGGAAGAGCTGAGCCGACCTGCTTCGACGACACCACCCGGTGGAGCCCTGCTGAACCGTCTCACCACTTTTTCCCGACGACCGAGGAGAACTCTTAACGGAGTGGCTCCTTCCCTTGACTGGTGGGGACAACCAGTTTTCGCCTTCTTTCCGTTCTTTTGAGGTATCTCGTGGCCGCCTTGCCTGTGCCAAGCACCCCGGCATCCGGAATACCACACTTTTCCCCCATACCGCGAAAGTCGGTACCAACCCTTTAACCGGAGGACTCCGCGGCTGGTTTCTTCCCGGGCAGTGCTACGACCTTTCTCTTCTGCTCTTCAGCGAGATATTCTTCTCCCCTGACCGACGTCGAGCCTTGCTGTCACTGCCTGGAACAACTGCCCCCGCTGGAGGATCCTTTCCGCTTAAGGTACTGTGTTCCGCCTGGCTTCCCTTGCTACCGACTGTACGGGGTAGATTTAGTCCCCGGCTTTCGAACCTGGGAGTGCCTGGGACACTTTGGCTAAACTTTCTGAGCCACTCTAAACTCTTTTTGACTCTTTGCAAGACTTTGAATCTCTAACTAACAGTGTGATCTTGGGCACATTTTCGCTCCGGCTACTCTAAGAGTGGGCCCTGCCTAGTGACTTTTGCTCACCTGTGACTTTATTCTTCTTTAAGCCTATTGCAAGTGTTCTGGACCTTAGAGTGGTGTGTCTAACCTATTTCTGCTTTTTCTCTCCCTTTCTTGGAAACTACTAGAGTGTCATCTAACGTTAAGCACTCACCTCTGTTTTAATTAAGTGGTGTTAACCTAGAGTTGTCTAGATAGGAGAAAGGATTGAATTTACTTTCATTATAACTGTGTTGGAGTGTTTTTACCATATTCGTTGTTAGAGTGTTTTTACTTATGTGTGTTTTTAAATAAATAACTATATTCTTTTGAAACCAAGCTCTGGTCAGTGTTTGCTTGTGCTATTGTGTTTTGGTACATATTGTGTATACTTTGCATACTGCCTAACTCTTCTTGAGAGAAGTCTGACTGCTCAGCCACAGCTACCAGGTAAATCTGGGTGGTGCAGACTGCTACCAAAGGGGTTTACTGCTCTACCTGTGGTCTTAAATCTTTTGCAGTGTTCCCCAAGGGAACTGCACAGGTTTCTGCCTAACAGCTCGGGCGCGTGCCCGTCCAGTGAAGTCTTATCAAGACAGCTCCTAAACTAGAAACAAGCCCAGTATCGGGACCACGGTGGGCCAACATGCCTCCTGGGAGAGAAGAGTGACACCTGACCCCCTCGCACAGCCCTTCTGGAACCCCAAGGAGACCGGTAAGAACCTAGTTGGGATCAGTCACGCAGGCGGTGGACAGGGCGCACCGGCATTTGAAGCGTTCGTAGCAAAGGGGGCCACCACCCGCAACACATCCTTAAAGCATCCAAGCACGGGAGCTCGCATCAGCTGCAAGGTAGTCGGGCGATTGGGCTGAGGATACTGCAGAGGAAAATCTCAACTACACCATGTAGACCAAGGAAAACTAACCTGGGATTCCCCCTGACCGTAGGTGGACAACAGCAAACGACCTTGTACAAGGTGAGGGCCCCCAGAAACAGTTACTGGGGCATCTGCCTGCCTTGAAGGAGACCTTCACTCAAACCTACACCGAGTGGGGGAGCGGATAAGGACGGAAACAGCCACATTGGGTAAAAAGTCTGCCCCGCTCTGCCCTGTGGTCACCCAGCAAACGCACCTACGATGAGCACACAGGAGCCACTTGAGCCAGAACTAACACGCCAGCACCAGACACGACAGTTATATGAGTTGGAAGAAAGCCCTGCAGGAGTTTCAATTTCAAGAGGCGTCAAGGTGCCAAGACAGTCCAGGCCCTAAAAACAAGATGACCAGTCCGATGACCCACAGCAATGGAGAAGGGCTTCGCCTCAGTGCTGCAAGAAATAAGGGACATGCGGACAGACATAACTCAAAACTTAGAGAAAAATCGACCAAAGGGTGGACAAAGAGGATGGGTTGCTCCAACTTGAGACTAATCAGTCATCCACCGTCCTGGAAGCACAGACAGACATGAGACTCGTGCACTGGAAAAGAGATGAGGAACGAGCCAGACAAATGGACGACTTTGAGACAAGAGAGAGGCGGAATAACCGCAGATTGTTTGGCATTCCGGAGGTGGAAGGAGAGAGGGATATTTGTTGAGTGGTCAGAGACGTGATCCACCTCCTGTTTGGGAACGAAGCGACTACAGAACCGACGATAGACAGGGCGCACAGGGCGGGGGGTCCCCCACTCTATCCTAGTGAGCTTTCATTATTACACCGAAAAAACAAAAGTCCTTGAGGAGGCCAAGAAAGCAAACATCACATATAATGCAAGAATATCAATTTCAGGACCCGTCCGCTTTCACGCTGGCTAGACTGAGATTGTGCTGCCCCTGAACCAATGCCTGCGGGAAAAGGGCGTGCGATATAGGTGGGGCTCCCCGTTCTCCCTGTCCTTCGAATATATGGGCCAGAGAACCACCCTGGTCAGGGACGATGACAGGAGCAATCCAGGAATACGTGGAGGCATCTGAGGATCAGAGACAGCCCACGGGGGACGCAGCAGTTGGAGCAAGTGGAAAAGGAAATGCGAGAGACAGGAGTAGAATCCCTGGATCCAGAACATTTAAGAAACATAACACTCCCCCCTCCGACCCAGGACAGAGGCCGGGGAAGCCCGAAGGATGCCGGTGACCCCTGTTTGGATCGGGGAAGCTGTCCAGCGCTCTGATCTATGACACAGCGAGCTTCCCCGGCGAATATCAAGTATGGGGGGAATTTATATGACCTGGCCGTAGTGGGCACAATGGTGGACGGGCCAAGCACCAGGTATGGTCGAACCTTTTGGCTGGGTGCCTGGGGAGGGGGGACAGATTTATTGTTGGAAGTTTTGTAGGATGAAATGGGGCAGTTGGGGGCACGTTCCATCTGGGGGGAGGTGGTCAGGAGGGTGGGGGGCAGGAAGAGAACAAAGGGGAACAGTGGTCTAAAGCACACATCTAACCTCACAAGCGGGGCAAAACCGAGGCGAAACTTGCCAAGGGGACCCCCTGATGAGATTCACTAGCGCCAATCCTGCTTGCAGGAAAGGCTGACGGTACACCAGTATTACAAATGACTCTTAACGTCGAGGGAATTAACTTGCCCAGTAAGAGATCCCTGCAAGCCAGGGACTTTAGAAAGGTAAAGTTAGACTTGGTCTTCCTCCCGGAAACACAATGGATGAGGAGGGAAAGAACCGGCCTTCCGAGGTAGAGGGGTTGGGGATGTACTCCACGCTTCGTACAAAACAAAAAAAAGTACAAAAAGGGTGGTGGTGATCATCATGGCTAGCGATATAGGCTTCAAAACGGAGGCCTCGATTAAATCTCCAGAGGGTCGCTACCAATTAGTATAAGGAAAGCTCCAGGGATCCCAATTAACCCTAGCAGTGATATATGGTCCGAACGAAGGTCAGGCGTATTTTTGGGATGAGGTAGGGGACAAAATGAAAATTTTTTGGGAAGGCACCCTAATTGTAGGAGGGTACTTCAACATGGTATTGAACCCCTCGAGAGATCGGAAGAGAATGGCACCCGAATATCTCCAGGCGACGGGTGATCCCACGTCTCGGAGCTTCCGTAAAACTAATCAAGAGCTGGGCCTGGAAGACACTTCTGTACTCTGTGACCCTCCATAAACGTACTTCTCAAAAATCCATGAGACCTTCTCCAGAATAGATTATATCCTGGTAGAAAACTCCCTGCGAGCCCACGCAAAAAACCACAGGGTGGTTCCTGTCCCTTGGTCCGACCATGACCCATTGAGGATTACGTTAATGGGAGACTGGGGGCGATAACGAAGAGATAGATGGAAATGTAACGATACACTGTTGAAGGACCCAGTATTCGCCAAATCGGTGCTGAAACACAATCAAATACTTTGAATTGAATGATAATGAGACGGTCAGCCAGCACATTTTATGGGACGCATTTAAAGCCACCAAGCGGAGGGTCCTGGTAAAAGAAGGGGCATGAAAGAAAAGGGAAAGGGACACGCAGGAAAATGCCCTTAGGGATACAATCACAGAATTACAGCCGGGCCAAATATCAGGCAAGTCTATTACTCCGGACCAGGCTGTGGCTCTGGACCGGTGTAAGACCCAATTGAACGACCACCTACTGTCTAAAACAGAAGGGAGCCTCCAATTCCTCAAACAAAAATATTATGAAAAGGGGGAAGGGAAGACAAAATATTGGCATGGAAACTGAGTGAAGCCCATAAAAGTAAAATGGTAATTGCTGCCAAATCTGACGAGGCTGGGTTAACCTATGATATCCAGAGTATAGGTGGGGCCTTTAAAGGGTACCATGACTCTGAATTTGACGGTAACGATGCCCCAATTGTAGATTTTCTGGGGAAGATCCCTATACCTGGCCTCGGTAGAGAGGTGCCAGATAACCTAGAGGGCCCTATAACGGAGGAGGACGTTGTCCAGGTGATTAAGGTAATGAAGGGGGCATGACGCCAGGTGAGGATGGTTTTCAGTGAAATTTTCTAAGCTGTTCCGCTTTACCCTCGCCCCACACCTGGCCAGGGTTTTCAACGCAGTCCTCATGGGGGAGATCTTGCCCGAGACGATGATGGGTGCCATAATAGTGGTGCTACCAAAGGAGGGTAAAGACCTGACACAGTGCTCCTCGTATCGCCCCATATTACTCAATACAGACATCAAAATTCTGGCTAAGGGGCTCGGTAGGAGGATGGAGGGGATAATGCCCTCCCTGGTTCACAGGGATCAATTGGGCTTTATCAGCGGTTGCCAGGGGGTTGGATAACATCCGGAAGACAATAGACCTGATCCACAATGCACGAGAATCTGACCTAAATACGAGCCTGCTTTCCCTTGACTCGTTGACTCGGAGAAGGCCTTCGACAGGGTGGAAAGGCGATATATGATGGTCCTTTAGAAAATGGGTTTTGGGGACAAAATGAGGAAATTGATAGCAGCTTTATACAGAGCCCCCACAGCAAAAGTACAGGTCAATGGGGTGCTCACTTTTACCCTCACCAGGGGTAATAGGCAGGGATGCCCTCTATTCCCCCTGATATACGCTCTCACTATGGAACCCCTAGCGAAAGCGGTGAGGACACCCCCAGAAATACAGGGGATATGTAGGGGCCCGGTCAAATGTAAACTCTCCCTGTTCGCGGATGGCATCTTGGCCCATCGCCCCCCCCCCCCTCCTTCGTGCCTTGATTGACACCTTTGGGGCCTTCTCGGGGGTGAAGATCAACAAATCCATGTTGCTTCCCCTTCGAGCACATGACCCGCTCTTAGATCCTCTGTCGTTTCTTGGGGTCAGGGTAGAAAAAACTGCAATCCAGTATTTAGGGGTGCTCATCCCAAGGGATCTCACAGGGGGTCTCAGCAAACTACAACCCCCTACTGGCCAATATCAAGGCCGACCTACAACGATGGGGCAGATGTATCCTGTCATGGTACGGCTGCATGACGGCAGCAAAGAAACATTCTGCCGAGACGTCTGCGCTTCTTTACAGCTGTTCCCACGAGAGATCCAGAAAGTATCTGGAGAGCGCTCCAATTATCGGTCCAGCGATTTATCGGGGAGGGCAGGCCCTCGAAGGCTAAGGGAGCCACTCTCACTCTTCCCAGGGAGGAAGGGGGCTTTGGCTTCCCCGACTTCCGTCAATACCACAAAGCGGACCAACTCTGGGTCCTCCTGGAGCACATGAAAGATAAGGGTGCCTATTGGACCATCTAGAGGATATGGATACTCATCCGCTCAAAGTGAGGACCCTTTTGTGGGCCCCCCAAAAGAATATCCCGGGTAGATTACGTGATCACCCCACATTAGGGGTACTGTGGTCCTTGTGGGAGAAAGGTGTGCAAACAGAACATTTATCCACATGGCCCTCCCCGACGGCATCACTTTGGGGCCCTGTAATTAGGTTTGGAAACAATGGGTTCCGGAATGGACAACAATGGTCAGAGAGGTTTGGAAAGAGCAGGCCAACTATTCTGGGATGGGAGTTCATAGCTTATGAAGAAGTGGCCGAGGCCCTGGGTCCCAACATGATCACAGTATTAGAGTATCTAAGGCTGAAGGGTCTCTTTTGACCAGAAATGGGGAGAAAACGTTGAGACCCCTAACCCCCTTTGAGAAAGTTCGACTCAGCCAGAACAAGGAGGGGAATGGTATCTAAACTGTACAAAGTAACTATCACCAATAACTTGAAGGAGAGACTAGGGTTCCGACGATACTGGGAGGATCTAGCGCGGGCGGAACTCAGGCGGTATGGGGCAGGGTCTTTAAAATAGCATTTCACAGGAACCTTTTTACAGCTGACATGGAGCATAACTTTAAGGTACTACAGGAACCTTCTAAAATTATCTAAAATGTTCCAGTGGGTCCCCCAGGATGCCCGAAGGGGTGCAGCCTTCTAGGCTCAAGAGCCCACATGTGGTGGCACTTCCAGAGATACAAGTATATTGGGAAAACCTGCGAGGGTGGATGGCCGAGGTTGTGAAATAAACACTCCCACAGGACACGCTGACAATGCTACTGGGCTTACCTCAGAGATTCAGGGACATTCAGATATCCTAGGATGTGGGAGACTATGGTACGGGCAGGAAGGGTAGCCCTGGCTCAGAAGTGGAAAAGCCCTGTGATCCCCAGCAAAGTAGAATGGCTATCAAAAGTCAAGAACATGTTTCTAATGGACAAACTAACGACCATGGTGAATGACTAAGCTGGCAGTTTGAACAGCCTGGGATGGGGTAAGGGAAAAATGGGGCTGGGATGTACACTGGGGGATGGTGCACTGACACGGGCTGTAAAGTAAGGGGGTCGGGGGGTAGACTCCAACGCAGAGTAGAGAGAAGAGGGTAGAGCGCCCTCAACGAGGCAGGGGAAATGGAGTGATTCACTATGGGAAGGAGAGCCAACAATAAACAGCTAAAATACACAAAGGTAACTGGACACATTAGTATGTTTCGCCAAATTGGATCCCCAGGCCATGGACGACGGCCCCTGGAAGGGGTACAGGACTTCTAGTGAAACATTTGCTGCTTCGATCAGTCTTCCTTTAAGCAAGAAACCACTGAGATCGTTTTTTGGGTTAAGGGGAGGGTGGGATGTTCTATTTACCAGGATCTGTCTCTAAGCTTAAGAGATGTGTTCTTTTGGTCCTTTTCCTGGTCTGTTGGAAATGCTAATAAAAATCTAATGTTAAAAAAACAAAAAACTGTTGGAGTCTTTTGTTCATTTTAGGAAATGGAAAATCAGTACAATCCATGGGTAGTATAATCCCCAACACTGTTTATGCCCTGTGACCAGCGCTGCCCCTTGGAGTTCAAAGAGCCTCAAGGCGGTCCACCTCCATCCTACATTTCAGGAAGTAACTAAATGCCCTACTCTTCAAGGAACATCATGGCAATCCGATTGCTCCACTCAATCCTTTCACCCCTTTAGAGGACCTCCACACTGCATGCTCCTCCGCTACCTGTTCCCCACTTGCAACCCCTGGAAGTGTCCCAATTGAACAGTGCTCTGTTGCTTCCCAGCTAGGTTTGCTCTTAATAAAATCGTATCCATACAAGTAATTGTGATAAGTATAGCTGACATTTTACATGGGAAGACAGACAGGCAGCACAGCCAGAAAAAAGCTATGTAGGATGGCCCCCCAACATCTATGAGATTAAAAACCACCACTTACAAAGGATGAATGCTGATTGATGGTAGGAGACAACCCTTTTCCAAAAACAGACGGCCCTCTAGGGTGAATCCTAGGAAGCATGAGCTGCAGGTTTAGGTTTTAAACCCAACTAGTGCTTCTTTGAATTTATGATGCCCATTCCATACTTCCATATATACAACGCTTTGAAAGCCTAGAAGTGCTAGTATGGTGTTTTGGCAATAAGTGAGGAGAAATAAGATGTTGCTGTTAGTATCCAAGTTCAACATTTTTGGAAATTTAGTACAATAAATAAAAGATAACTTGCCTTCAGAAGGCAGATTAACAGTATCCTTTGTGTAATGTCAACACAACTGGGATTGTAAGATCGGCCTTCTCTCCACAGCACATTCAAAGCACATTTACCTTCAAAAACTAGGAAGTGCATTTCTCTGCTGCATGAACGGGAACTGTGTGGAATAATTCTGAGACTCGTTACCTGAATGTTTGAAAAGGAAAAGGGCTACTGCGGTGGAGGAATTAAACCAGAAATAGTTTATCCTTCAATGATGGTACAATCATAAGGAGAATCTAAGATCTGTTGAGGTGGAGTCTCATCTCACTGGAGTATTAAAAAGCAGTCTTGGAAGAACGACAAAGTAGTGAAGCTTAGAAATCAAGTGCTGGGTCCGATAAGCTAAATGATACAATCATCTTATCTAACCAATAATTGTATTTAATCTAAATGAATTTGTTAGAGGATGGTCCTCTCTAACCAACCCCTAAAGGCATCTGGCTTGAGGAAGAGCTTGGTACCAAACAAATATATTGTCTCTATGCTCCAAAGTGGCACATCAAGCAGGTCTTCTACTCTCAAAATTTGTTATCATTCCTGTGGTACTTTGCAGGATTTTGGGTGGAAATCTAGACTGGTACTGAAGGTTCTGAAGTCTTCCTAGTCTGCTTTGATCTAAACTCCAGAAGCTCAAATATACCCGTTTTAAAACCTGAGGGAGCCTTGGGCACCTCCCCACCCCTCCCTCCCACACATATATGGATGATTTGGTATGGGAATCTTGAGAGGAGAGCAACTTTTAACTTGACCTCCATGTGGGGCAGACTTTTTAAGGAAGGATAAAACTTCAGCTACAGGGTTCCCTTTACCTAAACAGACTTGTGCTAACTCTGATGTGCTCCTCAGTAGGAGTATAGTGCAATCTCGGGTTTGAATAGATTGCTCATCAAACCAGGGTCTCAGAATATAGAATGTGGCACTTTCCATGCCAGAGTTGCAGGCTTTTGGAGGTTCCCAGGCGGACTCTTCCCCCTAATCACGTGACACCAAGACAGAATGGCACATGCTACTAGAGGCCTCCTTTTATGTCCAACAGCTTGCAACCGTCCACAAAGGTGACTGCTGCCATGAATAGCCTGGTTCCACAGATATCTGGGAGGACACTCCCAGAGTCTATGACACTATATACAGCAGAAAAGCACACCTACTATCCAAATGGAGGAAAAAAGGAACAGTTTCACACCAAAATGGATACTTAAGTCATGTCACAGATGCTTGCTATGGGTCAGCCATGAAGAAATGTCTGCAGCGACCAATGCATTTTTAAAGTCAGTTGTGTGGCATGTGGCAAAGCGAGGTGACAAGCAAATTAACATTGAGTGAAGTGTCCCATAGGACAATAACCTTTGAGAAAACTAACAGGGAGAAATCAAAAGGAGGGGGAGAAGGCAGCTCAGGGACAAGAGGAAGAGACAGAAAGAATGTATTGTGAAGGTGGAAAAACAGTAATATGTAATGGTTGGAGAAACTATTATAAAGGGCACAGCATACACGTGAGGGAAAGTGACATCCATTATAAAAAGGGACAGTAACCTTTTTACGAGATCGTTAGCAGACCTGCCAGCAGTGTAAGCAATTCCCAACCAGTTAAGAGGTGAGTGAGAGCACGGTGACAAATAGGTTGAGAGAAAAGTAACTGCAAAACATAAGGGCAGGACACCCATGAATGCAGGATAAAACTAGCTTACTTTGGATAAGGTTATGGGTATTTAGCACAAGTGACAAATCTATGGTTGAAAATCAACATTCAGAACAAAAGGCACAAAAAATTGTGAATATGCGAGACATGATAAAATTGTTACCTAAATTAAAAAATAGACTGAATTTGAGTGAGGTACTGAATATCTGTACCAGTGTCTTCTACATTAAGAGTTCAACTTTCCAATAGCTACAACTCAATGTGCCTATACCGTTGAAATAACATATGCTTTAGTAGTTTCAGAGCTTTACTCAACTTACTTTGAACTGAAGGACGCTCTAGAATGGCATTCCGCACTTTTTTTGCAGACAATCCTTGTGGAACAACTCAAGAGAGCTCAATGGGCGATTAATATAATCAATAACTATCTGCAAAGAGCCCTTTAAATAAACACTGTTCCAGTATGTTATTTTCATTAAATTCTCAATATTTCCAAGCTGAACCTTTACTTGTAGTGCATATTTTCCCTGAACAGTTTCACATAATAGCTGCATCAAATAACTTGATTCCTATTAATAGTATCCCTATGAGGACATGTGAAACACACTCCAGCCCCAGAACATACAGGCAGTGCTTCAGATAGGATTTTGGCGTGAGTGCATTTTACAGCCAATTAGAGAGAAAATCCGATTTCAAGAGAGTAAAAGGGAGTTTCCTTCTTTGCAAAAGTGCCCAACAACTATGCAATTGGTAAGTAAAATTAAAATTGTTTGAAAAACATAAGTGACAAAGAACTTGTTGATGCATACTAGTCAGCTTTATCTTAATTATACTTGGACACTAAAATTCTGTTAAGAACTACTACAGATGCCAGCTAGTTGCATCATAAAGCAAGCCCCACACAGTGCCAGCATCACCTCTGTCTCGAGCCTACTGTTGCTGCCTCGCACTACCTGCTTGACAGCCACTCCATGTTTTTGCCCCATCTCTCCTTCCCTTTGCTACTCCGTTTCTCCAGTCTCTCACTTTCTGATGTTCTGCCTCCCACCGCAAGTTTTGCTATGTCACTCTGCCTCTTCCATCATTGCATTTTATTATTGTTGTTTCCCTGTTACATTATGCTGTATCAGTTGATTTAATTCCTCTTCACTCATGTCATTACTCTGGCTATATCTGTTTTTTTCATGTTCTCTGCTGTGATTGCTACTCCTTTACCTCTTATGTTATTGGCCTGCCTTTCTCTTATTTGGATGTTCTATTTCCAGCTCTCCAAGCCTGCTGTTGATCAGAGTCCTCATTTTACTGTCTCTAAATGTCTCTTTTGATCTGCTTCTGTCCCTCACTCCTATTGTGTGTCCTATTATTTACCTCTGTTTCCCTGCTCACTTTCTTTGTTGCTCTCATATAGCTCATTGGTCTCTCTTCCTGTTGCACAAATGCCAATAGGTTCTCTGATCTCTGTGTCCCCTCCCACCTCGTTCTCCTGTATTACTTAGGCTGAGAGTTGCCCTTTTCTCCTTTTTATCCATTTACATAGCACCAATATATATGCAAAAAGATGAAAGCCTTTTCCATTCACAAATCTAGTGCAGCTTTACCATTGGGTGCTCCTTTTTAGATGTGTGCAAACCATTAGGCTGGGAATTATAGAGTTAGAGGTTGGTCTCACTGAATGCAGCACTTGCTTGAATGCAGATGTTTTACTAGCACTTTGTCATTACAAGTTTAAGAGCCCACCTGAGATGTGCATTCTGAGCCATTAGAAGTATGAAGGAACTGTCTGGATTGTTAAAGTAAAGAGTGGATTTACAAGCTGCTGCTGGCCAGGCTGTCACCAGTGAACGCCATGATTTAGGGGGGGTGCTGCCATAAATAGTCAACGTAAGCTCTACGCAAGGAAGAATTAAAAGGGGCATATTTACAAGATTTCTGTGCGTAAAGGCCTCATATGCACCTTATCTGGAGGGCTGCATACAGGAATGCACCCTTAAAATGTTTTAATCTCTTAACAGCTCAATCTCAACATAGTGTTTAAGAAGTCCTATGTTGATTTTTAGCTGCCAATTATGAAAATCAAACTAAGTTGATGAGCAAAACAAGAATATATTAAAAATATGCTTTTTACTCACCGTCGTGGTTTTCCCATTAACCGTCTGATTTTGCCCCATTCCACTCTAGACAATTTTCTTGTTTTAAGATTTGGAAAAGACTCTTTCAGGCAGACACAGAAATCATTATCGCCTTCAAATAGTGGCCTGTTTAAAAAACAAGGAATACCCAATCTTACTGCAGTGAACTCATATGAATAACTAAAGTTGTATTGTTGATGCCTCATGCAGAAAGAAAACTCAGCACACCAAGAACAAGTCAACAGAAGTACAATTATGGAGCCAAAGTAAGGAATTCAAACACCTGCTAATATATAGCAGCCTGCCCCTTTGTATGGTGAACACATGAAATTAAGGATTTACTTACAGTATATTCAATCTGAAAGTTAAAAAAGTATTCCCTCTCAGAGATTCTGCACCTTGGGCAAATCCTCCAGGCAATAGCTGGTCTGGCACCATTTATCTACAGGCCGTGGTCAAATGTCATGGCTCCTTCGTGTCCTTTGCACTGGAAGGGGTGTCCTTCGGTAGACATATGAGCTTCCGATACCCTGTTCCCTCAGTTCCACCCTCGCTCTTCAACCCACCCTCGCTCTTCAACACATTCAAAGAGCAGAGGTATAGCAGAACTGTTCCAGCAAAAATCACAGGTTGATTTACTAGCAATCGTTAAAGGCGTTCGGGGGTGGGAGGGTGCAACGTGGGTGAAAATCACATCAGAAAAAAGATTACCAAAGGCAACTTGTTCTTGTAATGACATATGCCTCCAACCAAGTTCTCATCTTTGAAAGACTGCCACAGTCATCCATAATGAATTGGAGGCTCCTTGACAAGCTCCCCGAGAAGAACAAACTCATGATAGTCACCCTTGCTAAGATTGTAGAAACCTTTTAGTTGCAAGGTTAACTCCTCTATATACATCCAGGGGATAAGCATTTTCATCTCCATCCTCCCCAAACATCAGCATTAACAGTTTTAAGGCAGGAGACGCTGATTGAGTTCATGGTGCTCCCATACAACCTCACTTTGGCCCCTTATTCAAAAATGTCATTTCATTGGTGTACAGGCAGACACTACACCAAAAACCCTTGGAGCATCGATCGTACGACCAGAGCATCCACTCCAGCCAGACTGTCAAGGTGGTAATGCTGATTGAGGCTAAGCAGGGACACCCAGGTTGCTGCCTCAGATGTCCATCACTTTCTGAAGTGGAGGCATAACTGCAGACCCTCTGGTCAAATGTACGCCCATTCCCCCTAAGGCCTTCTGGTATATTTTGGAGAGTAAACTCTTGTACAGTGAACAATCAACCTAGAAAGAATGTTTTGTGGCGACCTTGCCTTATTACCTGTGTCCTTAAAAGCCCACAAAGACCTGGAAGCCTGATCAATATTTCTTTGGTCCACGGCATGTAGAACTTGAACTTTCTAGGGTTTATCTTGTGAAAACGCTGCTCGGTCTTAGATGGATGTGGAAGAAGACGGACTACAGAAAGCTTTTTTTGCTGCAAGAGGAATTCTAACTCCAGATTGGAAAGGAGGGATTAATACTCTAAAGAGATGAGTTAACATGGCAACCCCCACAATTCTAGAATCTTAGCAAGGGTGACTATCTTGATTTTGTTCTTCGGGGGAACTTGTTAAGGAGCCTCCAATTCAAAATGTGTCTGAGGACCCTGTCCTTTTTGAGAAAGGGTTTGTCACTCAATGCTCAATTACAGGATTGTGTTTCAGTTGCAGCTTAAAGGGGAAAGTTCACTCAAAAATGGTAGGGTTTAAAATATTGCCCATAACTAAAAATATATGCAAAACTTTTTTCTTTAGTTGCTATGAAAAATAATCTGCATAATGTGCCTCAAAGTCCTGCTTTTCAATGACTTGGAGGTATTTATTTTGCAAACCGTTTCATCTGTTGTTCATTCTCTGCACTAGTAATCAAGCAGGAGGCCCCTACTGGTGGTTTAAACCTGGTGCTGTAGGAGAACAAAGAATCAAGTTACAAGTACAAAGGACAGTCGGTCCTTTTAATGCCAATCCTAATACAGAACACACATTTTTCAAATCTGGAACGAGTTTGTTTTCTGTATTAGGATGGCATTGATATGACTGCCTGTCCTGTGGACATGTGAGCGAGGCAAACAGGTCAGGGTCAGGTGCTGGCCAGACTAAATTGCAAGGTAGGGTGCTAGCATACCCAACTTTTTGTGATCATCAAACAGATGGGCCAAAGAGACATACCTGTGCATACCCTCTATTGTGTGAATCCAGTCTAGACCTTATAACAAGTACTGAACTTTGACCAAATCCAAATAAGTCGATTTGTCAGCAACCAGTTTTAATAAGATTGTCACATCAAAACTCATTATGTTCTTGTACTAGCCCACTTCCTTTCTCCAGCAGTATTACTTTAAGGTCTACAAACAAAGAACCTTCAAGTGGGTACATTATCTTCCCGAATAGTGAGATGTTTCCAGTATGTTCTTTCTGTCGCGAGCATGTCATCATTTGTTTTTGGTGGGTTGATCTTGAGGGAATATTGGAAACATCTTTCTATTCAGGAAGATAATGTACCCACTTGAAGGTTCTTTGTTTGTAGACCTTAAAGTAATACTGCTAGAGAAAGGAAGTTACACTACAGGAACCTGATCGATTGCACCCTTCTCCAACAGTGTCTGAACTTCCTGTAGAAGGAGCGGATCTGGTACTTTCAAGGACTGGCCTCTTGGGGAACAGTTCAGAGGTCTTTCCAGAAAGGAGGGGAAATAGCAATGGGCGAAAGTTTGTAGAGCCCAAGCAGCTGTTTTAATGCTTCGCCATTCCTTCAGATGCGGAGCTAACCTGCCTCCCACTGGAGACAAATGCTTTGTCAGAAGACATGCTTTGTCAGAGTAGTTTTGGGGTACTGGCCAGTGCGGCAGGCAAGAAGGCTGAAGCAACTCCTCTGCCCGACCGACCTTGGCTGCCCCGTGGTTGTCTTCCCTGTCCCCTTTGAGTAAAATGACCTCTTGCTCTCCCAACAGAGGTGTAGTATTGAAATGAACGATTTCTCCATCCCACATTAGAAGACAGAGTTGGTCGACTGTTGGGACTATAAGGGCCAGACTCAGACTTTGCTGCTGCCATAGACAACTGCATTTTCTGAAGGCTTTCATCTGCTTTTGTTCCAGATTGACTTGGAACATCCCTGCCATCTCTTGCTCTGGCTCCTCTGCTGCCTCCTTCCTCCGCACCTCTCTGGCACCCTCCGCTTCTTCTTTGGCCACCAGGTTGCCTCCTTCGCCACCTCTCTGGCACTCCTCTTCATCTCCGACTTCCCTGCTATCTCTTCCTTCCTCCTCTGCCCATTCTCGGGCACCTCCAACACTAACACAGGGCTTACCTCTGACCTGTACTCCTCCACAGAAATCCTTCAAAGGTGGGAAACCTGTTCCACTTCGCTACTCTAAACTCACTCCGCTGTCAAACATTCCTCCGACATCTGCAGTCTCCTGGAAGAGCTTGATTCGGATGTGCTTCGTCTCACCAAAACTTGGTTCACAGCCGGGTCTGTCACATGTCTTGACACTCTCCTTCCCAATGACTTCAAGATCCTCGCCAAAGCCAGAATCAACCATCTGGGCGGGGGTGTAACCCTGATTTTCCCTAGAGTGGATCCCTGCTTCTGACATTCCAACGCAGGACTACTCCTCTGTTGAATTCCTGGTCTGCAGGCTCTCCATCTCTCCTGGCATCTCTTTCATTGTGGCCACCATCTACAGGCCACCCTCTGCCTCGGAACGATCTGATCTCCCCCCCCCCCCCTTGCATCTACCGCTCAACGTCTCCTCCTCGGAGAACTGAATATACATGTGGATGCTACTAGCCCCTCTCTGGGGCTCATTTGCAACCTATGCGACTCTCGCTCTCTCCATTCTTCCCTCTGGCCCGACTCACTCTGCAGGGCAAACCCTATATGTTCCGATCTCTTCAGACCCCCCACTCTAACCCTCTCACCACTCCTCTCTTGCAGCGACCACTCTCTGTTCCTCCCACCCCCCTCTCTACCCCGCAGGCCAAGCCGACCCCAGCACTGCCACCCACCTTCTCGGTCATCTGGCCCATGAAGCTTGTGTCAGTTGAGAATTTTGCTGTTACTTTCTCTCCTCCTCCTCCTACACCTACACCTGTGGCTGACTCACACTCTGAAACAGCCCTCTAACCTTCATCTCTCCATCTCTAGCACTCTTGAAGTCCGTGCCCGTCATGAGGATTCATTTGAAGCCCCATCCAAGAGCAACTCTTGGAACGATTCCGACCTCACCACCCTTAAACGCAAGGGTAGGGCAGCTGAGAGGAAGTGGAGGGCATCAAACACACCCCCTGACAAACTCCTCCTCCTCCTCCGGCCGTTTCTTCTCCTTTCAGAGAAGTCTGTTCTATCAAAGTCTCATCAAAGCAGGTCCTCCCCTGCTCATCCAGAACCATCAAGGACCATATCAACACCCTTGCTCCATCCTTGGCTGATTTCTGCAATCACTCTGGCCACTGGAACCTTCCCTCCCCTAAAGCACTCCCCTTGTGCATCCCCTTCTAAAAAAAAAGCTCTGCCGACCCTTCCTCTCTAGCTATTGCACAATCGCCATCACTCCTTTCCTGAGCAAACTTCCGGAAAAGCTGGCCAGCTTAATCTGCATACTGAATCTGTTTGTCTCCATGACTACCAGTCTGGCTTCCGAGCTGCCAGAAGCACGAAAACTTCTCTCCTGAACACCCATGAAGACTTGCTCTCAAATCTTGACTCAAACCACCTTTGTCGTCATTCGCCTCGTTTTATCCTCTGCTTTCGATGCGGTATCACTGGTTAGGCCCTGCTCTGGTTGACCTCCTTTCTCACTGACCCTCCCAAGTCCGCTGGGTCTCTGCGTTCCCCATGGGTCTAACCTTTCTCCCTGGATTTTCAACACTACCTGGCGCCTCTTGCCTACAGCATCGCTACATTCTGTTCTAACTGCAGAAGACACCCACTTCTCCTTCTGGCTCCCCTCAGCCACCTCTGCTCCTTCTCGTACCATACTGTCTGGGTGCAATTCAGGAATGGTGTGTCGCCAATAATCTGTCTTAATGCCAGGAAGACTGAGATCCTCCTCATCGTGACACCTTCTCCCTTCTTTCCTCTCTGGCTGCCCACTCTGGGGCCCCTTCCTGATCTTTGCTGTGAGGCTAAGAATCTTGGTGTCATCTTACACTCCACCCTCTCCTCACATCTCCGACGTCTCAAAGAAATCGCTGTCATGCCTACCTACCCCCAGAGCACCAGGACAGGCCCAGCATCCCCGGGAGCGGGCATCATGCCCTCGGGTAAAAGCCCAGCAGCCCCTAAATAGGGGCTCTTTGGTCTTTGTCCTGGCGCCTTTGGCGCCAGGCTCATGTTGGACATCAGTCCTGGCGCCATAGGCACCAGGCTCATAAAAGAGGGTGTTTGGTGCACTTACCTGACGCAGACCATGCTGCATGAAGCCTCAAGCCAAATGAGGCTTAGGAGGGACTATTTTCTCAAAGGAACTATTTTACTTGGGTGGGGACCGTGGAAGAATACTTACCTGGAACTTCTTCCAAGGCTATTTAAACCACGCCCGGACTGCCACACGTGCTTCGCGTTGCTCTGCATCTAGCATCACTCACCTGCCTCGTGGGCTCTTCACTATCCACCGCGACCTTCTGGGCATTCTGCCACATCTCTGCACCTACAGGGGAGAAGAAGAGACAAGGTGAGCAGGAGGAACAAATGAGGAAAGCCTGATTTTCCGTCACAAGACTTACCTGGCCATATTTGACGGAACCACTCCTCATTTCGGGTCGGCGCCACTTCTTGGCCTGGTACCGCACCCCAGCCCCTAAGGGGAAAAAAGAAAGACATTAGAGGGATTCAAAGACATTTAAAGGGATCATTTTATCACTAACTCACCTGAGTTTATATCCGGCAATATCCCTCGAAGCATCACTTCCACTCTGCACCTGAAAATAAGGACAGATCGCAGGTTAAGAAAAGTAAACCGAGAAGACTCTACTCTGGAACTTTTTAAACTGCATACTTACGGCATTTCGCCTTCCGAAACCAGTGAAGTAACTGGTCAAATACGCGCCCCTGCACCAGAAGCAGGATGGAGAGCTCATCCATTCAAACATTAAGGTGAGCCTTGATTGGGGATTTCGGAGGTGGTCCGAGAAGAGCAAAGGGGAGGTGGGAAGCAATCACAATACTCTGCAGTCAGTTAATCCCCTTTCTCCACCTACAGAAAGATTTTTCTACGGGCCAGACAAGCCAGATTTGGGGGTGCAGTTCAGTCAGTGTTTCGAATCCTGCGCATCACGCTTGAAGAGGTCACAGCAATCCAGACCAGGTCAGCGTTACAATCACTATGAGCTGCTCCTCAGAGCTATTCTGCCTTTTATCACTTTCCTCCAGAAGCTCTGTCTTCAGAGCCCTGGTCCTCTAGATTGGACTATTGCAACATCCTCTTTCTGAATCGGTGTGTCTCTACTCTTCAACCTTTACAACTTATCCAGAAGAGGACTGTAAGACTTGTCCTTGGCCGCAAGCTAAGGGATCGTATCTCGCCAGCTCTGAAATCTCTCCACTGGCTCCCTGTGGCTGCAAGGATCTAGTTCAAGACCCTTTGCATCGACCACAAGGCTTTCTGGGGCCTGGGACCACACTACCTCCAACTTTCTCTTCCTAACCATCTTCCTTCTCAAGCCCTCCGCTCATCCACCTCCAACTCTGCGAGGGCCAGACGCTTCTCCAAGCAGGGAGTGGGGGTAGAGCCCTTTCCTTGTCTGGGGCCTCCCTCTGTACTTGAGTAAACCCACCTCCGGTTCCAGAAGCTACTCAAGCCCTTCCTTTTTGTTTCCACTTTCTCTCTTCCTCTCCCTTGCTGACGTCCCAGACTGCTTCGCACACTGGTCACATGGTCCCCCACTGAAACTCGGGCCCAGGCTCCTGCATGTCCAGTTGCCCTTGCAATGCCTCCGGGCTCCCCCAGCACTTAATGGTCTTTATCTGCAACCCTAGAGTCTCTTGTCTCTCTGTACTGATGAGCCACCCTTCCGGCAGCACTTATTCACTTGTATGCACGTCTCCCAGGCCCCCCCCCCCTAACCCAACCCCAGCACTTCTCCCTGCACTTGCCCAATCTGAACGTCACAATGCCTAGTAAGATTGTTTTGTCCTCCTTCTGTCCCCCCCACCCCTTGTCGCACCTAGATACACTTGTCTACAGGCGCATTATAAATGGCATGTCAAATAAGACCCTTCAAACGGCATATTCAACAGCCTGCATTGCACGCCAGACGCAAACCCTGATTTTCTTGCCAGACAAAACGTTGAAGCACAGTACCAGTAGCCATAGAACGGCTAATACAGCCCACAGTGTCTAGACCTGACTGCACGGACTGACATAGCATCTTTCCCGTCCTGAATAATGCTCATAAAACCATCCCTTTCTTCACCCTATAGGATGTGCTCTGATGCCATGGCAATTACCTCCCACAAAGTGTAGGTCAAGTTTGCCAGTGCACAAGTTACATTGGCTGCCTTCCGTGTCATACTTAGTGAAGAAAAAAACGGTCTTTCCAATAGCATCAAGCCTTTTATCCTCCCTGTCTAGAGTAATCGTGGGATAGGCTGCTCCCTAAGAAGAGGCAGTGGCTGCTTGAATACCAAGGGTTTGAGGACTTAGATGTTTCGAAAGAAACTTCAGATCCACTGATGAAGGTCTGTATTTCTTAGTGAAGTCTTTGTGGAGTGCAGGAATGGTGTCCTACCTTTACCAGTTCTCCAACACCCTATTCTTGACTGCAGCATGAAAGGCAAGGACTTGGTCCTTAGGTGGCCCTTTATCCAAGTTATCAGTCAAGTCATGTTGTTCATACTCAGATTATCTAACCAGCCCAGGTATTCTATAACTTTTGCCATTACTACTGTATAAGAAACATCAGCATGTCCCGAGCCTTCGGGGGCACCAAAACCAACTTCTGAGGAAGTAGCCAGACCACTGGCATCCTTCAGGGTGTCCAAGGTCCTTCATTCTTGGTTCCTGGGACATCAGTTCCTCTGGAACACCAGGCGTGCAGTGTTGCTGTCGAACACCATGAATAGGGCTTTGCTCCTACTCCCCCCTCAAAGCTAGAGGCCATAGACTTAAAAAAAAAAAAGTATTTTTCCCTTGTGGTTTGTGAACCTTCGACGGTTCCGAAAGAATGTTGAGGGCCTCGACATTGGTGTGCTAGACTTCGATGCCTTAGACAGTGTTGAGTGGGTCTGAGGAGGGGAACCCCTTCGAGGAGTCAAGGCCATGAGAGGCGTACTAGATACCTTTTAGGTGTTTGAATCCTTAGACAACCTGTTGAATGGTCCCCATTGGCCTTTCGTGCGATGCGTTTGAGAGTCTAATGAATTCTTCGAAGGAGCCGATGTCACTGCCTTCTCAAAGACTTCCAGCACATGCAGGCGGAATTTTTCCAGCTCTGCTTTACTAGCCCCCTTCTTCGAAAAGCTTACCCGATTGCCTTCGGGCAAAGAATCCGTAGAGGACGATCTGGAGTGATGAAGCCTTTTCTTAGACCTCCTCTAAGACTAAGAGGAATGATGAGATCTCAAGCGTTTGGTGCTCTTACTGTGCCTCTTGGTCCGGTGTGGACATCTCTTGGGCTCTCATCTTCTGACAGCGGTGTTTTTTTGGGTGTTACCGAAGACTACTTTGGGGATTGTTTGCCACCAGCAAGTTTCCCCTTCCTCTCCTTTAAAGCTTTTCCAGTCCTAGACTGGCATGAGCCACAATCGTTGACGATGTGGCCTGACCCCAGGAACCAGAAACATACCTGATGAGGATCAGTTCTAGATATTTTAGCCGAAAACTCAGCACATACTTGAATCACGTTTTCAGGGTATGAACATTCGTCGATGGCGAAGATCCGTTTCGAGCAGCTGTGAGGAAAAACAGAACTGAGGCAACGGGTACGGTGTGCCTTACATATCAGTATCAATGTCATACTATAGGACGACAGAGGCACGTGAAGGACACAAGGGCAATGATGCACAGTGCCCTCGGCTGAGAAAAGTTTCAGAGCTGCAAGCAGGATATCAGAGTATATCAAAAATGAGGAAAATGTGGGAGGACACAATCCATTCCAAAGGAAGGATTTAGCTGGACATTGACACAGTGTGACTCAGTCAAACTTGGATTGCTTAGGGCCTCCACACAAATAACTTCAAGAGAAGGAGTTAGGCAATCATTTGTCGACAAAGCCTCCTGAATGCTGTGCGACAACGCTGAAGGCGCATCGATAACTACGTTGGGTGCCCGGGGTTTCGCAAATCACTGATTTATCCATCTCGGATGAGTCAGTAACCCATAAACCAGATTTAAACAAAACTCACCCAGTTCCGCCTCCACTACAGGTCGTGACCCTGCTCTTCCATAGGTCGAACCTCATGAGTCTCCTTCTCTCTTTGGTCGGGTTAGCCTCCCCATACAAGGCCTATGGTTGAACAAAAATTTCTTTGCAGTGTTGTGCAGATTAAGGTTGTCGAAATAAAACACGAAGGATTCCAGCAAAACAGAATGGGTCTTAGTTTCTGTTTTAATACCCTCAGAGGGAAACTTGTGGTTCCCATTTTCTCTGGTTCATGTGTTGCATTACTGTAGATAAACTTCTGGTTATCTACAGTAAGATAACCTCCTCGGAGTTAAGGAGACCAGTGTTGACTCTCAGGGGGATAGGGAGGAATTGAAAATAGAGTGGAGTTCTCTGTGCCAGATCTGGTGGCGTACCCATGAGACTTCACTGTTGACACATGAGAATGCAAATGACTGGAAGGACTTGTATGCTCAGTCCCCCATCGAATACACTAGGTGAATGGTCATTAAGTGTAGACATTGCCCGCTGTGGACTTACAACGGTGACTGGGCACATTCCTCCTCCAGCTGCGTTCACAGCACCCAATGAAAGTGTGCAAAAAGAATATGTAATTTTCTTTTTCTGTGAATTACTAGTGCCCTTTGGGGGGGGGGGGGTGAGGACAAGTCAATCCCCCTTCTGAGACATTTGCATCAGGAACCAAAGTAACCAACCCAATACCATGTTTTAGAGACGAGGGACCTTCCGCTGGGTGTAGGGGTAAGATTTATTCCCATAAGCATATCTACATCAGATTTGTTCACAATTAGCCATCCCCAATGGTTCATGACCACTTCTTAGGCCATACATATGCAGTTACTATCATAACTTCATCCGCAGGTTTAACATAATCGTCCTCCAGGAGACCTAGGCAGTTGATCCAATTCTGCTCCAGGGATATACATCCTTCCATATACCTACAGTGAAGGGGCAGACCCAGCGGTGGTCTGTTAGTTTTAGCTTGAGGTGACATTGGGATGGGCAATAAAGGTAATGTCATCCAACCCTGATCTCCAACTGTTGCTTATAAAGATGAGCAAGGATTAATCCTTTTACTTGGTTAATATCTACAACAGACCTCTGAATTTGCGTGGCATGGCTAATTTGGACTCTAAGATCGGCTGAATAATGAACGTAACTGTTGTTTCTCACTCAAATACAATATAGTGGCTGGCAACTAATCTGCAATTAGAACCGTTGAAATATCTGGAAGGGTTGTGGAATGATCAAGATTTGGCTTGAGATATTCCTGCTCAATTGCAAGTTATCCTTTAAGAACTCATCACCAAGCAGTATAATCCTCATGCATTATGTATAATCTGAACCTTAAAGCAGCAAACTGAAGATTTGCTACAGACCAACCAGCCAAAAAGTCTTAACAGCCACAAAGGGAGCTCATTGATTGACTATATATTTATATTGGCAACCAATTGGGCAAAAGAGGATGGCTTTGAAGTAATCGATCAGACTGAAAGTGATCTGCCACTGTACATCTGTTTTAGGGAACGAGGGGGCGTTCAAAGAGAATGTTGGCATCAACCAACAGCCGATAGTGATTGAAGGTATGCCTATAAATCAGTGAGCTGTGCAGCTGCTTTGACACAATCCAACTAGCAGTCCATTTACACATATTCTGGATAATGTTGGAACCATTAACAAATAGAAGACTACGGATGCAGACATTCTAGTGGAGTTGGAGAAACTCAAGAGGAATATCTTACCACATGTGTCTGTCCCTGCTCATTTGATCAGACGGAAGTGTCTAGTTTTTGATGGTTGGTATGACCAAGTCTGTAGAGCTGCCAAAAGAAATTGAAAAATGTATAAACTCTCCCATGGGTGTAGATGGACTCAAGCTAGACTCCTTAAGAGCCAAATAGAAGTTCGACAAAAATGATTTTTTTTTTAAAAACAAAAAAAATAAGGAGTTTGCTTTTGAGAAATGGGGGTGCTCTTCACAATGCCCTCCAGGAGTGGGATATTAGGTCATCTTGGAAACTGGACTCCGATAAGGAGTTGAAAGGGGATCAAACTATGAACTGCTGTATTAATGAGGATTGGTGGTCCCACTTCTCGGCACTATAATGTTCCTTTGCTATATCTAATACCCTCGACCTGCCTGCCCGGCTAGCCCATCCCCAGCAGTGGAAGAAGCCATCAGCAATATCGCTGCACGCCCAATCTGATCCTGCAGACCTTTGGATGTTCCTGGGGCTTGGGTTCGGCTTAAAAACGATGAACTCTATTCTGGTGTTCCTGTACCCTAGCACTCAGTTCCAGCAGCAGCAAGGAAGTACAGCCAGCCGAGAGAAAGGTTCCAGTCAAGTTAACCTTGGGGTTGTTTGGTCCCACCAGCCCAACGGGACAAGTCATCCTTTCCAGGCTTCTCTAGTCGTTTAGAAATGTGGAGCTTCAGCACTGCAGCAGGGCTTCACCGGGCCAAACAACGGTCCAGGAGGGTACAGCAAGCGACTCTTCCAGTTTCTTCTTCGGTCCCTTCGTCCAGTGGTCAACTCGGCCTTCCTTGCAAAAGACTTTCCTTTTATGCAACTTTCTCCCATTCATTCGCAGCCTAGTTGTCACTCACACAGCAGGGTGGCTGTCCCACCCAGCCAATCACCTTTGGGTGAATTCCTATAGCCAAGGAGACTAAACAGAGGGAGGTTCAGGAACCTCCCTCGCTTCCTCCCCTGCCAGACACGCTGGTGCCAGAGGCGGGCTTCACCAGTGAATCCGCCAAAGACAGAATGAACAAAGGGACCAAACCTGGTTTGGCGCACATAGTAAATCTCAAGAAGGACCTTACAAACCAGAAATGGTGAAAAAAGACGACCAGGGCCATTTTGACAAAATGGGCACCGATGGGTGCAATACTGCAGCTGAGGATTCAGACTGCAGTAAAAACACACAATGGTAGGAAAATTAAACCCCCGACACCAGCCATTAATTGCAGTAAGGGTAACAAAAAATGTTACACAAGAAGGTAGACAAAGGGGATGCTAAGATAGTGTGTGCTGGGTCTACAAAGAGAAAAAAGTAAGCAAAGTCAATTTCACTTTACTACTCTTGGAAACAGTAGTTTATCCAAGAGAAGGTATTTAAACCTTAGATAAATCCAAAGGACTACTCCGTCACACTGCACTGAGAGTGATGTGTGTCAATATAAAAAGATGATGCATATAGAGTTTGTCAGACTGCAAAACCAAAAGAAACGGTTCAAATCAAAGAAAATACTAAAAAAGTTCTCTCACTCCAGGATAACAATAAAAAGTCCTGAAGTCCAGCAAAAGTGGTGAGGGTCTCGAAGGTAAAAGGGAATTAACACAGAAATGAGATTTCTCCCCAACAGTGACCTGCAACACTCTGGACTTTGGTCTCCGACAATGTTCCCACCACCAGCGCATTAAAACTATAATAATGCTAAGAAGAGCTATATAAATGACGAGTACAATACAACTGAAACAGACAGTAGTTGTCAAATCATGGACAACTACTAGTTTCACATCCACCCAGCAGCACATTCTGGCATCAAGGGATGTGGAATGGGACCAGATAGTCCCAGACCCCTCCCTTGGGCTCACAAAGGCTCACAAAGGCTCTTTAGCCTGCAAAAGAAGCAGCTTTATCAGGCAAGTGCATGACCTTACATGGGATTTCCCGAGTAGTGCGGGCAGGAAGGCGACCATACTACAACATGCCAAAAAAACAAGCAATACATCTCCTGGCACAGCTACCTTAGGGTGCTAGCCACCTTTAGTAACCATTTGCAGTAACTGAGAGGTACACAGGTAAAATGAAGTAAAAACGTTTCTGCCACAATCTTGTCTTAGGCACATATAAAATGTGACCAAAAACCAGCCAGAAAGATTTAAAGTTATACTGTAAGGTGCTGTGTGCAATTGCAAAAATACAAGAATTTCAAAGAGAAATAAAGTTTCTCAGTACAGACAGTCTGAGGGAATAGTCCGTTTCCCCGTAACAATGAGCAAAAGAAGTGACTTCCTTTCAAAAAGTCAGGACAGGTAAAAATAATTAGCGCAAAAAGAAGGGTTGTCCATTGAAATCAATGGAGGGAAAGGCACAAGAGCCAACATTTTTCAGAACACAAGCCTAGCCAGTATGGTCAGATTATCAAAATTCAGCAGCAGCTTTGGTCGCCAACATTTTTCGAGCAGGTTAAGATGGATTTCTAGCACCTGGACATGTGATCTGATTTTAGGACGCCCTAGATCTAGTGAACGGCGAGGTTTGCCAAAACCCAATCAAGATAGGTTGATGAGCAGTCAAGGCTTATCAGCTTAGTGAGTGGAATTAGGGGCCACAATGAGTCCACAATACGACATACAATAATTCAATCAAGAAAGTCAAGTATCACAACTCCGTTATTTATCATAGGCCTTCTGAACACACTGGAAAATGAATCTAACAGATAGTATTATTGCACAACACTATGATACAAATGTCTTCGTTATTTACCTGTAAGGGAGTAGCTTCTTACCTGTAGCTCCATTTCGCATGCGTTATCTTTCATGGATTCACATGCTGTGAATATTTCCCATCGTCAGGCTGGGAAACCTTGGTAACGTTAATATAGCGGTTTTCCTATGGAAAACTTCGACGAGTGTCCGATCAACATCTTTATGGGTGCTTAAGGCTGCACCAATAGGAGGTCCAGTATAAATAGCACTGCGGCTTCCCTTCAGATTTTAACCTCCCCAAAATAGAGGAAATCCAAAACGTAGGTTTGCCTGAAGGGGCGGCCTGAGGACGCATGTGAACTCATGAAGATACCACCGCTGGAGAAATGGAGTTACAGGTAAGAAACGACTTTTGTAAGGTTCCTCAGGCTCATGTAATCTCCTCGGATGGGGGTCATCCTCGGGGATGTGCTCCAGCCAAAGGCTCTGGTGCAGCAGGCGGTTACAGGTCATTTGGTAGAAAAAAAAAAGGGTGACAGGACAAATGGTCGATTTTTTTGGCTCCCCCCCCCAACCCCCTTTTTTTGCTTAAAAACCCTTTTTTTCCCTTAAACGAAAACCTGAAAAATATATAAAAATAAAAAATAAATTCGACCATTTGTCTTTCGACCAAATTGCGTCGACCATTTGTCTGTCGACCAAATGACTGGACAGCGCGGCAGGCCCCAGTACAGGCACCCCTGGCCCCTGTTCAGCCTCTGCCTCCCGCTCCGGCCCCCCAAACGATAGTGCAGGCAGTTCCGTACCAGCCTCCAGCTTTGATCTCCACACCCCAGCATTCGGCTCCCAGCACCCCTCCACCGGTGCCGGACCAACCGGACACAGATGAGGAAGAGGACCCTGACACACTGTCGTCAGCCAAGGCCTTCCATTAACGTCTTGCAGGGCTGGCAGAGTACTTGGGCATCCTCAACCTGAGGTCGAGCAACCATCAGAGCGGGTCCTCGCCAAAGTCTTCATGCTATGTTCTGCAGCGAGAACGGGAACCCTGATGCATAAGAAAGTCGTCGCCTTGGCCAAAAAGGGCTGGCTCAAGCCCCACTCGAACCAGCCGGTCAATCAACGCCTGGACGCCAAGTACAGGCAGATGGAGGGGGGGATACACTCTTGCTATCGGGCCACCCTGAGCCTCAGTCGTCCTCGTCGTCGTCCTCCTCCTTGCTAGGCAAGGAGAAGATCTTTGAGGCGTATGGGAAGAAGCTGTATTACAATGCGTCCCTGCATCTTCAAGCCAGCGCGGATGCCATGCTGGCAGCCGTTAACCAGAGGCTTTGTTGGGAAATTGCAGATTTCCTCCCAGAGCCTCTGGCTTAGAGACAATCACGATTCAAGGCGGGATTGGCAGAGGACAAGATGGTGGCACAAGACATCATGGAGTCCACCGTGGCCCTCATTGACACCTCTGGGTGGGCCATCTGCATTGCCATGGACATGAGAAGAATGGCCTGGTTCCGTGCTACGAAATTCAAGCTGCATGTCCAAGAAAGCATTTTAGACCTGCTGTTCGAGGGGGGTGACCACTTCCACTCCAGACGAGGAGATGGACAAAGAAAAACAGCTCACAAATGGTGAAGTCTTTATCCATCCTTACGAAGCCCACGCCCAAAACGTACACCCAGTAACACCAGCACTCTGACAAGGGGCATACATACGAAGGGTTCCGCGGCTTCCAAGAGCAAAGGTCCAGGCAGCTGGATGGCTCGCCAACCCAACATCGGCGCAAGCAACAAAAAGAGGAGTGGGGGTAAGGGGATTTTCCAGTCCCCTCCTACGCAACAGCCTCAGGGGGAAAGAATGCATGACACGCCCCTCCGGGTCCATGCGTCTCCAGTGGGGGGCAGGCTTGCTCTCCATGCACGCTTCTGGTGCCAGAAGTTCGCAAGACCCCGGGTTCCTCTCCGTAGGATCCACAGGGTACCGCCTACCAATCCCAGCCTCTCCTCCCTCTTCCCCTCCACTCACACAGATTGGGGCACCAAATCTTTTGGCGGAGATCCAGTTGCTCATTGAGAGCCAGGCAATGGAGGAAGTCCAAGCCTCCCAGCGAGGCTTGGGCTTCTACTCCAGGATTGTCGCCATTCAGAAAAAGAACCAGGCGGGCCCGAGTTGTGCTGGACCTTTCCACCCTCAACCTACCTCTATAAAAAATTCAAGATGGTCATGCCAGCTTTAATAGCGGAGACATTGAGCAAGAGAGACTATGTGCTCCCTGGATCTGAAGGACGTACTTGTAGGTCCCGAATTGGCAGCCTCAACGTTCTTTTTTTACAATTCAGGATCATGGGCTACCAGTTCCAATTTCATGGGCTACCAGTTCCAATTCAAGGCGCTTCCCTTCGGCCTGAATTCAGCCCCCAGGGTCTTTACCAGGCTGATTAATACAGTGGCACTCCTCAGGGCCCAGGACCACCACGTACACCCGAACCTCGATGTCTGGCTTGTCCGGGCTTCATCTCCGGAAGCGGTGCAGCACACTTCCCACGCTCTGATGAACACACTGCACAATATGCGCTTTTCGCTCAATCTCAAGAAGTTGCAGCTGCAGCCCACGCAGAGTCTGACCTTCTTGGGGCTCATCTGGGACACGTGCTCCGAGAAAGTTTTTCCTTCGGAGGACAAGATCACGGTCATCAAGAGGGCCACAGCGCACTTCCCACATGAGACTCAAGATGAGGAGGATACAGCTGCACTTCATAGCATCATGAAACCAGGAGCAGGGCACTCAGGTGGATATGATCAACGCTCCTTCTCTGCACCCGGTCCTCACATGTGGGTCCAGGGATTGCAACCTGCGGACGGGCAGGCCCTTCCGGCAACCTAACCCACAGGTCACCATCACGACTGACTCCTCTCGAGGGATGGGGGGGCACCTTGGACAACCACTGTGTCCATGGCACCTGGACCCGGCAGGAGTACCACATCAATTGTCTGGAACTGAAGGCCATCTGGCTAGAGCTCAGGGCCTTCCGTACGGTTATCGAGGGCAAGGTATCCCTCATTCAGACATACAACTCAACCAGCAGGTTCCATGTCAACAAGCAGGGGGGGGTACCAGGTCCCCTCCACTGTGCAGACTGGCTGTCAGCATGTGGGACTGGGCCCTGGAGAACAACATCTACCCCACGGCCGTCCACCTTTGGGGGGAATCCAACCTGGAGGCGGATAGGCTCAGCAGGCTGGGAGCTGACAATTAGAAGTGGCAATTGAACGACCTTGTGCTGTAGGAGATCTTCAGCAGATGGGGGCCCCCCACCCCCCCAACTGCCTCCCCCCGGTGGACCTCTTTGCCACCCGGGACAACAGGAAGGGCCAACAGTTCATTTCCTGGCAGGGACAGGTCCCCAGCTCCCTGGATAATGCATTTCAGATTCAGTGGAACCGCATATGCCTTCCCGCCCAAACCACTGATACACGGGGAGATATGCAAGATCAAGGAGTCTCGCCACCTCAGTGTCATTCTGAGAGCTCCATGGTGGCCAGCCAGGCCATGGATCTCGGCGCGCTCAGCCTCTCGGCGAGACCGCCGATCCGCCTTCCGATAGGCCCAGCACATCATCTGGTGCAGCACGGAGGTAGGGTCATCCACCCCGCGCCATAGAAACTAGCCCTCACAGCGTGGTTCCTGAGCAGATCACGCTAAGTCACCTCAGCCTTTCCCAGGCTAATCTGGAGATCATACAGGGGGCCAGGAGCAAAGATACCAGGTCGCAGTATAAGAGCAAGTGGACCAGGTTTTGCCACTGGGCAAACTAAAGATATCAATCCCCTTGCATGTACATTAGACGACATGCTCTCCTTCTAGGTGCATCTCACCCACTCTGGCATGCAGATAGACACTTGCTGCACATACTTGGAAGTCATTGGGGCCTTCAGGAATTCAGAGGAAGAGGTATTCTCCTCTTCCAACCCGATTGTCAAGAGGCATTTGACGGGACTCGCCAGACTCTACCCACCCATCAAGAAGCCACATCAAGTGTGGGACCTTAACAGTTCTGGCGGCCCTGGCGCACAAACCATTTGAGCCAATGGCATCCGCGGACATCAGGCTGGTCACCATTAAGACGGCCTTGCTAGTCGGGTTGACCTCTGCTCGCAGAGTCAGCGAAATCCAGGCGCTGGTCGCCTTGGAGCCCTACACTACGTTTCACAAGGATAATGTAGTCCTGCAGACACCCAGCATTCCTACCTAAGATGCCTTCCGCATTCCATCTGAACGAGGAAATAGTGCTGCCAATGTTTTTTGTTGAGCCTAAGGACAAGGCACAGAGTCCTGCACTGCCTTGAAGTCAGGCGTGCCCTGAAATTCTACTTGGACAGGACCAAGGGCTTCCGTTTGTCACCTTCGGAGGCTCAAGACCGGGGCATCAGGTCTCCATAGCCCGTATGATGGTCTCTGCCATCAAAGATGGCATATGAGGGACAGCATAAGCCACTGCTGGCCAACATGCACGCCCATGCAGTCAGAGCCAAGGCAATGGCCATCGCATTACAGCGCCATGTCCCCTGGCAAGTCATAAGCAGGGCGGCCACATGGGTCACCCCTTCGGCTTTCTGCTAGCACTACAGTTTGGATGCCAGCTCTTGATCAGACGCGGCTTTCGGATAGGCGGTTCTTAGAAACCCATTTGCGTAAGGAGGGTCTCCTCCTCCACAATCGGTTGTAATCGCCCATGCAGTATGGAGGAAAGGGGACAGGCCGTGAGAGTAATTATAAGTTACTCACCGTAGTAACTAATGCACTCGTAGTCCTCTTTCCTCCATACGTCCCACCATTCTCCCCCCCCTAATAAAACTGGTGTCGTTAGGCAATATTAATCCATTGTCAACGCGTCTATGTGGACTGAGGTGTGGGGCCGGAGGGCGGAGTCAGACCAGCGCCCCTGCTCTGACTAAATCTAAAGGGAAGGTTTTTTTTCCTGGTGAAAAAGGTTCCGTCTCCCGCCCCTAGGAAGCGGAGCCCATGCAGTATGGAGGAAAGGGGACTAGGGAGTACACTGTCCCCTTTCCTCCATACTGTATGGGCGATTACAATTGAATGTAGCCACAGGGTGGAGAGAAGACCCTCCTTAAGCAAACAAGTTCCTTAGAAACACCTGTACGAAGGCCGAGCCCGACTTAGAGCCTGTGTCCAAACAATAATGCTTGCTGAAAGCTGAAGGGGTGGCCCAGGTGGCCGCCATGCTTACAACTTGCCACGGAACCTGCTGCTGGAATGCGAAGGTTGTGGCCTTGGCTCTGACCGTGTGAGCGTGCATGTTGGCTGGCAGCAGCTTGTGCTGCTCCACATAGGCTTCTTTGATGGCCACGACCATACACCGTGCAATAAAAGTCTTGGATGCTTGATAACCGGGTATGGAGCCCCCAAAAGGCGACAAAATGTGTCCGACTTGAGGAAGCCCTTGGTCCTACCCAGATAGAATTTCAGAGCACGTCTGACGTCCAGACTCTGAGCATCGTCCTTGAGGTCAGCGAAGAATGAAGGTAAGACTTATTTCCTTGTTCAGATGGAAAACGGAGGGTACCTTGGGTAGGAATGCCAGGTGATTCTGCAGGACCACCTTATCCCTGTGGAAAGTGGTATAGCATTCTGATGCCACCAGAGCCTGGATCTCACGGACACTGCGAGCGGAGAGACCTACTAGCAGAAGTGTCTTAATGGTGACCAGCCTGATGTCCGCAGCCATTGGCTCAAATGGTTTGCGTGCCAAGGCGCACAACACCACGTCGAGGTCACACACAGGGTGTGGCTTGATGGGCGGGTAAAGCCTGGATAAGCCCACCATATGATTCTTGACCATCAGGTTGGAAGAGAAGACCACCTCCTCTGAATTTCTGTAGGCCCCTATGACTGCCAGATAAGTGCTACAAATGTCCACCTGTATGCCTGAGTGCACAAGGTGTGCCAAGAAGGAGAGCACCTCGTCCAGCATGCATGCCAGGGGGGTGGATCTCCATAGAGTCCGCCCAGTGACAGAACCTGCACCATTTACTCATATTGGCTGCTGGTGGCCTTGCTCCTCGCACCCTGGATGATTTCAGGTTAGCCCGTGATAGGCTCAGGTGCTTGAGGGTGATCTGCTCAGGAACCACGCTGCAAGGGCTAATTTCTGAGGAGCGGGTTGGCGAACAGGTGGTGTGCTGGACCCAGTGGAAAGTGAATGGGTGGCCTGTCCGTGAGGCTGAGCAGCTCGGAGAACCACGGTCTCGCCGGCCAACAAGGAGCTATCAAGATGATGCTGAGGTGACGAGCATCCTTCATCTTGCAGAGTACCCTGGGGATCAGGGGTGTGGGAGGAAAGGCATAGGATGTCCTGCCTTCCCATTGAATCTGCAAAGAGTCGTGCCCAGGGGGCTGGGGGCCCCTTCCCTGCCAAGACGTGTACTGATGGCACTTCCTGTTCTTCCAGGAGGCAAATAGATCCACCTGATGAGGGCCCCATGTGTTGAAGACTTCCTGCAGCACCTGGTCGTTCAATTGCCACTCGTAATTATCCGCTCCCAGTCTGCTGAGACTGTCTGCTTCCAAGTTGACCTACACGGGGAGGTGGACGGCCGTGAGGTAGATGTAGTTTTCCACGGCCCATTCCCACATGTCGGCTGCTAGGTTGCACAGCGGAGGGGAACTGGTACCCCCCGCTTGTTGACATTATGTCAAAATGATGACCATCAATTTACTCTAAAAGTCATAGGCAACAAATTTTGCATTTGAATTCATTAGATATCTAACATTGCTTTTACAGCATGTACATACATATTTTTAAGTCACACTTAATTTTGGCGCAATAATCTTAGTGGGCACACAATATGTTTATCACACTTTCCTCAATTCTGTGGAGAATTGCCTTATGCCAAATATTGTACATCGAAAGTGTTAACATATATTACTCGCCGCGTTTCGGGGTTGGTTTTGTCCCCTTCTTCAAGAGTTGTTTGCCCTCTTCACTCTTTTTCACCTACAATATATAATACAATATTCAAATCTTATGTTAATCAGTTTCGGTCATGTTCTTTTTGATCACCGTAAAAATAGTAATAATCACCTGGATGTCCGATGTTTTAATTTGATCTTCCTAAAGATTAGAGGTCTTTTCATGGGTTGTATGGATTCACAATTAAAATACAACCTAAAAAATGGAGAAAAGGCTAAATTAAAATAGGGTAATTCGTCCTGAATTATAGAATAGGGTTTATGCACAATAAAGGGAATAGAATAATCTATGTCATGCATAGCGTGCATTGAAATTTACCTGTGGTTTCTTATCATGTATTGCCACTTCATAAATTGGAAAATGTGACCGAAGCCGCCGGGAAAGTTCTGTGGTGTAGAGGTTTCTAGGTCGGATAAGAATCCAAGTTGTATCTGAAAATCGCATGTGTTTTAATATGTGGTTAAGATAACGTCACCTGGGGGTTATGGTGTGTTTTTGTATTATAGTTGGTACTAATCTACTTAGCGACCTGCGTTGCTGAAAAGTGATAGTTATACAGCCCTACTGCTGTGGAAGATGTGGGTCCCTGTTCTTTCTTGGGCTCTATATTCTTATCTGCCAAGTGTATTCCAATAATTGGGCAAAGTGCTTAGAGCTGGTCAGATTACTTAGTGTATCAATCTTACCTTAGTATGGAAAAAACAAAGCTCCAGGAGTCGGTACTGCCTTCCTTGCTGTTCTTCGTAATTGATGTTCAAAATGGATGTTATTTATGCTGTGACGTCATCAGTTTACAACGTCAACGTGTGACGTAGATGACGTCCTGCTGAAACATAAGTTCGATACACCGACTTCCCGAAATGGAGATGTGAATATATCACAATCAAAAGAGGATTCACCCACATCAATAGATTGCACTTAGCTGCATCAGCAGGATGTCATCTACGTCACACGTTGACGTAAACATAGGGACGTCATAACTTTCTACGTGATGATGTCACAGCATAAATAACATCCATTTTTTAATGTCAATTACGAACAGCGAGGAAGGCAGTACCGACTCCTGGAGCTTTGTTTTTTCCATACTAAGATAAGATTCATACACCAAGTAACCTGATCAGCTCTAAGCACTTTGCCCAATTATTGGAATACACTTGGCAGATAAAAATATAGAGCCCACGAAGGAACAGGGGCCCACAGCTTCCACAGCATTAGGGCTGTATAACTATCACTTTTCAGAAATGCAGGTCGCTAAGTAGATTAGTACCAACTATAATCAAAAAACACACCATAACCCTCAGGTGACGTCATCTTAACCACCTATTAAAACACATGCACATGTGTTTTTCAGATACAACTTGGATTCTTATCCGACCTAGAAAAGTCTACACCGCGGAACTTTCCCAGCGGCCTCACGGTCACATTTTCCAACTTATAAAGTGGCAATACATAAGAAACCACAGGTAAATTTCAATGCACGCTATGTATGACATCGACTATTCTATTCCCTCTACTGTGCATAAACCCCATTCTATAATTCAGGACGAATTCACCCATTTTAATTTATCCTTTTCTCCATTTTTTAGGTTGTATTTTAATTGTGAATCTATACAACCCCTTGGTTGACATTGAAAAGACCTCCAATCTTTAGGAAGATCAAATTAAAACATCGGACATCCAGGTGATTATTACTATTTTTACGGTGATCAAAAATAACATGACAGAAACTGATTATAACATAAGATTTGAATATTGTATTATATATTGTAGGTGAAAAAGAAAGTAAAGTGTGCAAACAACTCTTGAAGAAGGGGACAAAACCAACCCCGAAACGCGTCTTAGATGTACAATATTTGGCATAAGGCAATTCTCCACAGAATTGAGGAAAGTGTGATAAACCTATTGTGTGCCCACGAAGATTATTGCGCCAAAATTAAGTGTGACTTAAAAATATGTATGTACATGCTGTAAAAGCAATGTTAGAATCGCATGAACAGAAATGCTAGATATCTAATGAATTTAAATGCAAAATGTGTTGCCTATGACTTAGAGTAATTAAATTGATGATCATTTTGTTTGTTTGTTTGTTTGTTTGTTTGTTTATTTATTGTGCGCACCAGACCCTAGGGTAGCAGGGCGCAAGAGAACAAGGAGGTTTACAGCTTAGTTAACGTATACAGGTTACAGATTAGTTAACGTTACAGGTTACAGGCATAGTGGACATTTCGAATCTGCAGGGTAGGGCAAGTGCAAGTGCAGATAAGGCGTGGCTAAACAGTCAAATCTATGGCGATCAAACAGTAAAAGCAGGTTAGTACAAACATTATAAGAAGACGTTACGTATAAAGTGACATACGCTATGTCGCATTCTCAATAAGCCATTTTATGGTGTTCTTTCTGAAGTTATTGAAGGTTTGGTCAGATCTGAGTGCAAGGGGTAGGGAGTTCCATAACTGTGCTGCCTTAACTGGGAAGCTGGAACCTCCAATGGTGGCTAGTTTGAATCTGGGCACTAGGAGGCAGTTGGGGCTGGCTGTCCTTGTGAGTCTCGTTGGATTTTTCCTGTTGAAGCGTTCTGAGAGGTATCGGGGAGCTTTGTTGTTTAGGCATTTGTGGATAAGGGACGCAGATTTAAGGTTGATTTTTTCTTGGGTGGAAAGCCATTTGTGTTTTCGTCTTATTTCTGAAATGTGTGCACTTCTGGGGATACTTAGGGCCGCTCTAAGTGCATTGTTTTGGAGCACTTGGATTCTGTGGATGATTTGTTTGGTAGTCCCTATGTAGAGGGCGTTGCAATAATCTAGTTTCGATAAAATGAGGGCTCTAGCTAGAATAAGACAGCTGTCCTCTGAAAGGAATGGTTTCCCAGCTCGTATTAACTTGCATGTATAGGCAGTGGATGATGACAGTGAGTTCACCTGTTTGGTGAAAGATAGTGTCGCATCAAGGTAAAAACCTAGGGTTTTTACTTCTCTGGCGACCTTGATAGTGTTGCCATCGATGATGAAGGCGGAGTAGTTTTGGTTAAGTTTGGAGATACGGGCTGCCGTGCCCAGGATGATGAGCTCTGTTTTGTCATCGTTCAAGCATAGGCCATGGTTGGCCATCCATGCCTGAACGATGCTGTAGACTCTATTCACCAGAGCCAGATCTTCGACGTAATCCCCAGTAAGTGGTAAGAGAATCTGAGTATCATCTGCATAGTTAGTGTAGGTGATACCCAGATTATCAAGATCGTCAAAGAGTGGCTTGGTGAAGATGTTATAGAGTGTCGGCGAGACGCAGGATCCCTGGGGCACTCCGCAAGTGATTGGGATAGGGTCTGCTGCCGCTGCGGGGGAAAACACCCTCATGGTCCTGTCACTAAGAAATGATTGAATCCAGACTATAGCCTCCTCTGAGAAGTGGGCAGCCGAGTCCAAGTGATTACATAGGACTTTATGGTCCACCAGATCAAAGGCGGCTGAGAGGTCTAGAAGGAGGAGGAGAGCTAGTTTTCCCTCGTCTCTGAGTGAATCTATTTGGGCTTTTAGGTCGATAAGGGCAGTCTCTGTGCCGTGTTGCGGACGGAAACCGGATTGGCGGGTGCCGAGGAGATGGTTCATCTCAAGGAAGTTCTGGATTTGGGTGTATGCTACCTTGTCTAATATTTTTAGTAGGAAGGGAACCGTGGTGATGGGCCTGTAGTTAGTAGGAATGTTGGGGTCCAATGTTTGCTTTTTTAGGAGGGGGAGTACCCAAGATTCCTTTAGGTTGCGGGGGATGGTGCCCGTAGTAAAGGAGGCATTGATAAGTTTTGTGATAAAGGGGGCTAAGTCCCTAGCCGCATCCTTGATCAGTTGTGCAGGGCATTGGTCGCCTTTGCAATTAGAAGGTTTGAGAGTCAAAATGGTCTTCTCTACCTCAATTACTGAGACCTTGGAGAAACGGAATTGGGTGGATTCTGGGTTGTTGGATGAGGGAATTTTGACTATCAGGTTGAGTTGGCAGAGAGGCTTTCTTTAGGGCAATTTTTGTTTGGAGGTTGGATACTTTGTTGGTTAGTGCCAGTTGTATGTCTGTGCACCAAGTTTTGTCTTTGATGGAGTCATCCTGTACTGTGATAGGAGCTTCCAGTTCCTTTAGGATGGAGAATAGCTCCTTCATGCTGGAGTTGGATTGGGAGATCCTATTATTATAGGTTTCTTGTTTGGCCAGGATGATGTCTCTTTTGTATTGCGAGGAGATGTTAATTAGGTTAGTTTTATTTTCAGCGGTCGGATGTCGGTTCCAAGCTGTTTCGCATTTTCTCTTCTGTAGTCTTAGGTTTTTTAGGTGGGGTGTAAACCAGGAGTTCAAATGCTTTTTGGGTTTACTGATCCGAAGTTTAAATGGAGCAATACTGTCAAGATCAGAGCACATGGCTGCGTTGAATGCATCCACTAGGATGCCTGGGTCAGAGTGGTCAGGTAGGGAGTTTAGTTTGGGTAGGATGTGGGGCAGAATATTGTCGGCTGTAATGTTTTTCTTGTTTCTCGTTAAGGTGGGTGTGGCTGGCGTGGGTGTTAAGACTGTGGGTCTTTTGGTGTTGAGGGTGAAAGAGATAAGGTAATGGTCAGACCATATTTGGGGGGTGATGGCTGTTATAGAGGGGTAGCAGTTGTGACTGGCAATCCAGTCTAGTGTTCTTCCCTTGATATGTGTGGAAGTATTCACGAACTGCGTGAAGCCTAGCACTGACAGAGTATTGCCTGTGGCAGTAGCATGATGGTCGTTGATATCGTTGAGCCCTAGATTGAAATCTCCTAGTACTAGTGTTTGGGAGGATTCTTTTAGCTTCTCAGAGATAACAGTGGTGATGTCTTCAGTGAAGGTGCTGACGGGGCCAGGGGGTCTATAGATAAGGTGGATATTTAGTGTTTGGGAGTTTGCAGTCGGTAATTTGATAGAGAGAAGCTCGCAGGATTTGAGGGAGGGTGTGGGTGTGATTCTCATAGAAAGATTAGATTTGGCGATAATTGCAATTCCTCCACCGCGCGAGTCTGGTCTGTCAGCTCTGAGAATGGTATAATTCTCTGGGACTGCCAGAGTGAGAGCCGGACCTGCTGCATCGTGGAGCCAAGATTCAGTAATGGCAATGAAGTCAAGGCTATTATCCCGTATGATATCTGCTATGTCAGTGGCATGGGCGACTAATGATCTGGCATTGATTAGAGCAGCTTTTAGTTCAGGTTCTAGCTGTGCTGTGAGCGGAGGTTTGGCTATAAGTTTATTGATTTTATGGTGTGGTTGGTGTCTGAGAGGGGCGGTGATTACCAGTGGTCGGCATATTTTGGGTCGGAGGTGTTCTAGGTTAATGTTATATTTAGTAATAGGTTCGAATATTTTAGGTAGTCGAGCCCGGAGTCTAAGCTTCCTTTGTTCTAAGTTGCATGGTTTAGAGATGAGTTGTATGTGGGCACCAAGGCCCTCTGTAGGCAGAACTGTAGGCATGGTCGTGTAGATGATGGTAAGGATAATTGTCAGTTTGGAGAATTGTGCAAGGTGAACTGGGTTGGGCATGTGGAAGTACATACTGTTACTACTAGCTGAGCTAGGTGGGCTGGAATTAGTTGCCGTGGATGGATACGGGGCAGAGTTGGCAGAGTACAGTTCACAAATACTTAGCGAGATTAATGCAGCAGTGGCGTACTAGTCTGAGAGTAGCAGTCAGATATTGGGCTAAGTGCGACGGTCAGATGTAGGTCTAAAAACCGAGGTCAGATACTGGGCTGAGAGTGATAGTACAGTGGTCTCTGGGCGACCATAAGGCACTATACAATACTACAGTGGTCTCTGGGCGACCATAAGGCACTACACAATAATACAGTGGTCTCTGGGCGACTATAAGGCACAGCACAATAGCAGTGGTCAGTTAGCGACCAAAGGGCACGGCCAATAGCAGTCATGAGGCATAAAGCACTAGGGCTGAAAATGACTGAACTATTAAAGAGGTGGCAGCAGTAACGCATAGATTTGGCATAATCAGTGTCTTAAGCCGTTTTTTCTCATAAGTCCATTATTACTATTGACAAAATTATTGATTGTTTTTACTATTTATCGGGTGTGCAGGGGACGGGAGGGCTCCACAAAAGTATGGACATCTGTTGGTTCTACATAGGTTAACACAACCCAGTGTCAAGGTTGTTATTCTCCCCAAAACCCCATTAATCTCTTACCTACTCCTGAAATAACTGAACACATAGGTGCGCTAGGCCATACGTATACTGGACTCATGTCCAGAGTGACTCCCCAGCCCTCTAGGGAGGATTCTGTCGTGATGGTGGCCTACGGGGGTAGTTATCAGAAGGGCTTGCCTTTCTGCAGGTTGCAGTCCCTGGACCACCACGTGCGGCGAGAGCGGAGAGAAGGCAGTCTGCTGACCAGCTCCGCTTGGGAGCCCCTGTCCCGATTCCATGAGGCTGAGAAGTGCAGCTGTAATCTCCTCATCCAGAGTCTTGTGTGTGGGGCACGGCCAGCAGGACCACTGCCATGATACCGAGCAAGTGTTGGTACCACAAGCCGAGGGTCACTGCCTTGGTAAGGAAGTGCATTGTGGCCATCTTGATGGCCATAATCTTGTCCTCCGAGGGAAACACCTTCTCGGAGCACATGTCCCAGATGAGGCCCAGGAAGGTGAGGCTTGAAGTTGCTAGTAAACCCCAGGTCGTGGAGCGTGTTCATAAGCATAGAGGAAGTTTGGGCAACTCCCTCCGGGGATCCGGCGAGCCAGTCGTCAAGGAAGGGGTAGACATGGTTGGCCATGGGCCCTGAATAGGGCTGCCACCGCAATCATGAGCCTGGTGAACACCCTGGGGGCTGAGTTGAGGCCAAAGGGTAGCACCTTGTACTGGAAATGACAGCCCATGATCCTGAAGCTTAAGAAGGAGCGATGTGGCTGCCAAATCGGGACATGTAAGTAGGTGTCCTTCAGATCCAGGGAGCACATCCAGTCTCCCCTGTCCAGTGTCTCTGCAATGAGTGCTGGTGTAACCATCTTGAATTTCTGAAGCGAGAGGTTGAGGGCGGAGAGGTCCAACACAACTCTCTGGCCAGCCTGGTTCTTCTGTATGGCGTAAATCCTGGAATAGGAGCCTAATCCTCTCTGGGAGGCTAGTACTTCTTCCACTGCCTGGCTCTCTACGAGCAACCGGATCTCCGCCAACAGAGTTGCCGTCCGAATCTGTGGGAGTGGAGAGGAGGAGAGGGAGCTATCAGTAGGTAGTACCCTGTGGATACTACAGATAGGATCCAGGGTTCCGCAAAGTTCAGGCACAAGAAATGCACGCGAGAGGCAAGCCTGCCACCCACTGGAGACACGTGGACCTTTTTTCCTTCCGAGGCTGCTACTGAACAGGGGGACTGTAAGAAGCCCTTGCTTGCCCCCCCCCACTCCTGCCACCCAGTGCTATACGATATTTTATTTATATCGCGCTCATACACAAGTGTTTTATACTCGGCAAGCGGCCAGGTTGTCTCGACCTCCGTTCCTGGAACCCACTGAATGTCCGCCCCTTGTTTGAGCGTTGATGCGACTAGCATGGCCTTCATCAAGATAAAGATTTTGCAGTCTGTGAGCTGTTCTTTTTATCCAATTGCTCGTTGGTGGTCGAGTGAAAGAGGTCGCTACCCTCTAGCAGGTCCAATATGCGATCCTGGGCGTCGGTGTTAAACTTAGTTGCCCAAAGCCAGGCCGACCTTCTCATGTCCGTGGCGATGCAGATGGCCCAGCCAGAGATATCGATGTGGGACACAGTGGACACCATAATGTCCTGTGCTACCAGCCTGGCCTCTCCTAGACCTGCCTTGAAGCGTGCCTAGCTCTGCACCAGAAGTTCCAGGGGGAAGTACACCATTTCCTGCGAAAGCTTCTGGTTAGCTGCTGCTAGGATGGCATCCGCATTGGACTGGCGCAGGTGTAGGGAGGCGTTAGAGTGGAGCTTCTTCACATACACCTCCAAGATCTTCTCCTTGCCTAGCAGCGCCGAGGACGACTGAGGCTTAGAGTAGATTGACGCTGCAACAATCACTGGAGTGCGGTTGAGTTTGCGCCGACAACAAGAGTGTATCCCCCCCTCCATCGGTCTATACTTGGCATTGAGGTGCCGATTGACAGGTTGGAATGAGTGTGGCTTGAGCCAACCCTTCTTGGCCAGTGCCACAACAACCTTCTGCATCGCGATCCCCGTTTTGGTAGGTAGACTTAGAATGAGGACTTCTACCAAGAACCCCCTCCTTGGGCTGCTCTAACTCGGGTTAAAAAAGGCCCAAATATTCTGCCAAACCTGCAAGCCGGTCATGGAAGGCCTTTGCTGACGTGTCAGGGTCCTCCTCCTCATCCGTGTCCACCAGAGTGTCAGAAAGGTCCGGAGCGGGTGGAGGGGTGCTGGGCGCTGTGGGTTGCGGTGTGAAGACTGGAGGCTGCTGCCGAGGCTGGTGCAGTAACACCTGTGCTATGGGAGGCAGGAGAGCCAGAATCGAAGGAGCGGCAGGGGCTGCGTTGGGGCCTCTGGCACCGGAGGAATGACTATGGGTGCCGGTGGAGTGACTGGAGGGAGCAAGCCCCTGACAGCATCCCGTAGGATAGGGTTCACATCAGCACCAAGAACCTTTTGAAGAACCCGTCTTCAGAGGCAGGAGTTATTGACGGAAGGACTGGGGGCTGCTGGGGCCGGAACGTAATCTGTCTAGGTTGCAGGGGGAACCTTCCTGCGCTGCTGATGGATGAACTGTAGGCCACGTACCTGGTTGACACCAGTTCCACTTTGAAACTTGTTCACCCGCCTGCTTTGTTCCTAGGAGTGGGATCGGACGAGCGGCCATGTTGTCTGGCACGCTAGCCATTTTGTCGAGCTGCATGCCAAAGTCGTGGTGCATGGCTCCCTGGGCCCAGCCTCCTCCAAGACACTCGGTGTTGGAGCTTGACGTCTACCAGGCACCTCAGGTCTGGGCCTGGAGGCGTATTGCCCTTGGCATTGTTGCCGGTAGTGCTGCGTGCAGGCGCCCCCCGCCCCTCGGACATAGAGCCGGTACTAAGGCGTTGTTGCCCCTCGGGTGTACACCTGGTGAAAGAACCTTGCGTCCATCAATACTGATTCTGGAAGGATTAGACAACCCCTCGGCCGGTAGCTGGACTAGCCTCAGTGCTGGTACGATAACTCGAGATGTTCCTCCCGCTTGGGCGTTTCCTCAGAAAGAAGTCGCCCTTACGGGGTGTGATGGAAAATACCAGCCCTTCTTTGGGCCTCGATCTCTGTTTGACAAACTTCTCAAAGTCCTCTGGAGGCAACCTTTCGAAGAGCTCCCTCCTCCTAGCTAGCCTGTTCTTCAGTGCGCGTCGAGTCAGTGCGTCGCATGCAGTAAAACCTACCCAGCCACGGGTCGGGCACGCTGGACACCTGCTGAAGTCGGCATGCGCCGGGGAGGAGCGTGACGCCGGAGGACCAAGTACCTGAATGACAAAGGCAAAAAAGAAAAAAAAAAAACAATCAGGGGAAGAGCGTTAGCATCCTGAACTATTGGCATTTCACGTTTTTGTTCAGTGGCTATTAGGGAGAATTCTCATTCTATGGCTAATTTCCCTTACCTATAGAGTGCCCCAAAAGCTTTGCTGTATTTGAAGGGTTTGTTTTCATCTCCTGCTAAGAGCGAGACTCTTTTTCCCCACTCTTAAGCATTTTTTGCCATTTGTGTTCTAGGCTATTTTGTGTTTAATGTCTATGGGGTTTTTCTCACCCTCTTAGGAACCATCTTTAGCCACCTGTGTGGCTAAAGCCCCTGCAGTGGCACAGGGGTGTCTTAGCGACCCCCAAACAGACTCCATACCCTGGGACTGACTACCGTCTCCCAGGACATGTAATCTCCATGGACTTTACTAGTCACTCTTTATGAGCAAAACCAGTACAACCCATCTTACTATGGAGGTACTGGCAAGGGTTAATAGGTTTTCCCTTATGTTCATTTTTGAGAGGGTAACGTACAGTCCCCCTCAAAAGTTTCTGGCTGGTGGCAGTGGTTACTACCAAAAATATTCGACCGCAAATATTTCTCTATGGGATTTTCCCATTGTTCGAGGCTACCACATTTACTGAGCCTCTAACCTACCGCCAGTTTATTTTTATATTAACGGTAGGTTTTATTGGCCAGAATTTTTATATAAATTCTCTCTCGTGCATTTCTCCAAGATCCTAACCCAGGTCAGGGATTCTTTGTTCGTCCTGTTGGCAGGCTTCTGCCAAGAAGGGTCTCCCGCCAGGATGACCACTCCACTGTGCGAGTGACAGCTAGGCTGTATGAATGGGGATCTTTTTGCATAAAAGCAGGGTCCTGAGATCTGGAAGAGCAAGACGTTGCCACTGGAACTAAGAAGCCGAAGAGGAGAGAAGCCAACGACATCTGCATCGACTGAACCACCGGTGAAGCCATGCTGCAGCGTCTCACCGCTTTTCTCCACACGATGAGAGAAGATCTTCATCTGCAAGAGCCTGCTTCCCTTGAGCTGGTGGGGCCAACCAGTTTGCCAATCGCCTTCCAGGACCTGCCTTGGTCGAATCGTCAGTGCCCTGCACTCAGAGACCGGATAGCCAGGCACCCCTCCACCCGGACCGCGATTTAAAGGAGCGTACCTTTTGTTCTGTTTGGCAACACCGCGGCTGGTTTCATCCCTGGGTAGTGCAGTAACTCGAACCTTCCTCCACGACGAGAGCCTCTCTTCCTCTGCTGGATCCCCCGAACTGCAGGAACTACCAGGAACAGCTGCCACCTCAGGCGCCTCTTCTTCATTTTAAAGATACTTTGTTCCACCAGGCCACCCTTTTCGTTTGGTAGCGCTAGAGGTGCTTTAAATCCTTAACCTACCTGTTGGGTTGGCCGCCCCCATCTTCTAAACATTGTCTTTCACCTTCTGCAACCAACCTTTCGAATCATTTAACAAAGAATTGACTGCAGCTACAAGAACATTTTGCTCCTGGGTGTTTTGCCCTGTACCACTGACTCTGGCACAGGCCTCTTGACTCTGGGTGAATCGGTTATAACTGCCCTCTCTAGATCGCTTCTCAACTAGAAATGTGTTAGTGCACCTAACTCTTATAACCCCCTTTTCCTTCCCACTTTTAAAACTTGTGAAGTGCCATTTTGCTCGGTTTTCACCCAAGTATATTACATGCAAAAGTACTGCCTTACCTAAACTTGTTCAAACTTATTGGGAAGTGTTGCTAGGGTGACTAAGTATATTCCTGTATAACTTGTTCTTTCCCTCCCTTGTGAGAAATTGCTAGAGTGCCATTTGTGTTTGGTTTTCACTGTGCTGTTTTGCTCAGTTTTCACTCTTGCTCAAACTTGTCTATAATTAACTAGGGAATTGTGTATACTTTTCTTGACTGATTTCAACTTGCTTTAATAACTGATTTATGTGTTGAACGAGGTGTGTAGAATAAAAATACATATTCTTTTTAATACAAAGCTTTGGTCAGTGTTTCCTTATAACAGTACTGTAGTCCTATTGTGTAAACCCTGAATACTGCTCATCTCCCTCTTGAGATAAGTCTGACTGCTTAGCTACAGCTACCAACTAAATCTTTGTGGTGCGGACTGATACCAAAGGCGATTTATTGCTCATACTTGTAGTCTTAATCTTCTGTAGTGCTCCCTAAGGGAACTGCACAGGATTCTGCCCAACAGTGGCCGTCGGTCCACCTTCTGTTGCTGCTCAGGCAGATGATCCAGCAGCGGAGCCAATCTGTGCCACATCTTTGTCGTAGTGTGCCTTGATCGCCAATGAGTTGGCCACCTTCACTGTCGTAGGCTGCACAGTAAGCTACATAATTGCCGAAAGCATCCAGATAACGGCCCTCATTGTACAGGGGAGTGGCACACTTATGCTGGCTACGCGCCTTCCTACTGGCTGCCGCCGACAGACTCTGCAGTGGGCTGCGACGTGAGACACTTTGGCATTGACTACGGCGCCTTGAACTTTTTCTCTAAGCAGCCCTTGACCGCAGGCTCTGTGAATGGATGGTGCATCATGCAAAGCCCTTCCTGCCACTCGTGGTCCAAGATGGGGATAGAGAAGACCGCCTTCTGCCCCTTCCACATATGAACAATAAAAACAGTCTTTCCTCTCCTCTTCCGGAGTGAGGCCAAAGTCATGGCAAGCCTTTGCCATCATGGCATGAAAGGCTCACACATAATCCAGGGAGAAGGCTGTGCCGGGCTGCTCGGGGATCCACCTCTGGGTCCGTATCCCAGGTATCCACCCGCCTGGGTGACGTTGAGAGCGTGTCTTGTGGAACGCCATCAGGCTCAAACTCCACCATCTCCCCTTCTTCCCGATTCCTAGGCGATGGTGCAGGTGGCCCACCCGGGGTTGGAGTGGTTTGGGGCTGTGGGGGTGGGGTGGAGGCTTTAGACCTTCAGTCGACCCTGGCGAGGGGCACCCAAAACCTCCTGCCGGGGAATGGCCGGCAAATCCTGCCCCAAGGGCCCCACCGGGGCTTGGGGTACCGGGAGCTGGGCACCAAACAGTCCAAGGATCGACTGCAGCATAGACAGCACCTACATTGAGAGCAGGGAGTGCAGATTGACCAACAGATACTGAGGTGGAACAGCCCCCAGGCTGCCCGATGTGGATGGAACCGTCAGCTGCAGACCCAACACCGAAGGATCGAGAAACCAATGACCACCCTCCTCTGGACTCGAGCCAAAGCCGTAGGTTGAAGGGTCTTGCTGGAGAATCTCCATCGGGAGCAAAGGAGCAAAGCTGGTCCCAGGTTGCCACAGCACTTCCCCCAAAGGCAATGGACCGCCATCTGCCACAAGCGGAGCCGAGGACCTCAGTAGTTCCATTACCGCCGAGGCAGTTGGTGTTGTGGTCAACAAGGCCATAGACAGGGTCATGGTTGACGAAGGGATTGCAGGCAGCAAAGTGGTCGTTGATGGGGGATTGGGTCCCTCGAAGAGCACGTTGTAACAAATCGAGGTCCCAGCCGGCGGCCTGGCTTTCGTCGGCAAAGAGGACCGCTTGGATGCAGAGCTGTAGTGGTGTCTGGAAGACACACGGCCAGAAGATGAACGACGCCTGTCCTTAGAAGACTACTTCGTCGACAAGGACAATGAATTAAAAAAATATTACACACACCCCCCCCCTGACCCCCATAGGAAAAGGCAATAAGGATTGCCCATTATGTCTAATAAGACAATTGTGTAGTCCCTCCACCTTTGGTCCTTTATGACCCCAAACAATGAGGTGGCAGGCCTTAAGCTCCACCTCAGGCAGCCATCTTCACATTTTGAGCCGTGTAGTGACTGAATATACGACTGCCGGGCCTTGGAGCAGCCTCTCAGGGGCGGCGGGTGGGCGCAAGTGAATCTATGAAAGATATCAATACTGGAGAAATACAGTTACAGGTAAGTAACAGACTTCTCCTGCATTGGATCTTTCATAGATTAACATGCTTGAATAGAATACAGAGTGGTTAAGCATGCCAAAAATGGTTACACGTTGAAGGTTAAACTTCAGCATCCATAGAGTATAGCAACTTAATATAAGCTACATATATCTAGGGAAGGTGGGAGAAATAGGCTGCTCATACCTTAAACAAACAGATGACGGAGGACTGCCTGTCTGACCACAGATTCCCTGTTGGCGTCTACTGTTAAGCAGTAACGCTTGGTGAAAGTGTGTAGCGTGCGCCATGTAGCCGCTCTACATATGTCTTATCGCTACTCCTGCATGGAAAGAGACAGACGCTGCTCTACCTATGGTGGAGTGGGCCGTCAGGTCCAGGGAGCGGGTCACCCTTGAACTGATGGCAATGGCTGGTGCAATTTGTCACCCAGCGCGAGACCTTGTTTGGAGATCCACTGTCTTAGTGTGACCTGTGAATGCCACAAAAGTCGTGGAGAGGTACGGAATCCTTTGGTTCTTTGTATGTAGAACTTCAGGATAGATATTATAGCGCACGGGTTCTGCCGTTGAAGTGTGGTTACTGAAGAATGTAGGAAGTACAATATGCCGAGTGTCAATTCAGAGACTACACCTTGGGTAAGAAATGAGGATGTGTTCTGAGAACGACGCCGTCTTCTGGACTATGGTGAAAGGCGATTCGGTTGAGAGAGCTTGGAGTTCCCCCGATTCTTCTAGCCGACATGATGTCTACTAAAAAAAGCAACCTTCAAGGATAGGAACATTAGGTCACATCGATGGATGGGTTACTCCATGAGTGCAGACAAAACAGTGTTTAAGCTCCAATGAGGGTACCGGTTCAAGCATTGGTGGGAACGTACATAGTAATCCATTGAGGAAAACTTTGACCGCTGGATTAGTAGCTAATGAAGCTTGACTAGGGTTTGATGTATATGCTGACAGGTGTACTTTAATGGAGGACAAGGAGAGTCAAGTTTTTTGCTAGATGTAACAAATATGGTAACACTTGCTCCACAGATGTTGTAAAGGGGTTTCCCTTTTTGACGTATGTGGCCGGGGTGGATTGTGCCCTAGACGCTCTAATAATGTCCCAACAGTCCGAAGGTAATGTAGGGGTTCACTAACTTTCACTGTTCAGGAACCATGCTTTGAGTGACAAGCTCGCTGGATCCTGGTGGAGCACCGTGTTGTTCTGCTGTGTCGACAATCAATGTGCTCTGAGGTGAATGGGTGACTCTTGGGAAAGGAGCAGGAGGGTAAGGGTACCAAACCGGCCGAGCCCACTCTAGAGCAATGAGTATCATCTGGCAAGGATGCTCTTTCATCCTGCGCAGCACTCGTGCTATCAACGGGGTTGGTCGGAATACGTACAGGAACCGCCCTGTCCAAGTTATTGAGAATAAGTCCTAGTGATTGGGCCTCCGGGTATGTAGAGGCGAATATGGGGCATTTCATGTTGCAGTTGGTGGCGAAGAGATCGATCTCCAGGTGTCCCAAAATGAGGAAGATCTGCTGAGTTTCTTCTTTGTCCAACTACCACTCGTGAGATGTCGAGTAATCCCTGCTTAATTTGTTCGCTAGGACATGGTCTATTCCTGGCAGGTGTTCTGCTTTCAACTGGACCTCGTGTTGCAACACCCAGAGTTTGTGCTTCTATGGATAGAATCTCTGATCTTGTACCTACCCGTGTAGTGCATGGCAGTTGTATTAACAGTCTGTATTGGGACTACCTGTCCTACTAGTACGGGTAAAAAGGCTTTCAGTGGACGGTGGGTTGCTCTAAGCTCCAGGATGTTCACGTGGAGTCGAGACTTTTGGGTTGACCAGGTGCCTGCCCTTTCTTTGGAGTTCTGCTAGGTGTGCTCCGCAGCCAGATAGGGATGCGTCTGTCCTGAGGAGAAGTGTAAATGTGGGTGGCTGAAATGGCATGCCTTGGATTAGAATTTGTCGAGTTCACCACCTGTGAAGTGCTTTGTGAAATGCTGGTGGAAGTTGTACGATATCATCCCACGACAGGCAGGCTTGAGCCCATTGGTGGTATAGGGACTCCTGTATTGGTCTCATCCTTAGTCTGCAGTTGGGTATGCCCAGGAGCGACTTGAAGTACTGTGGTATTGTTGAGAAACCACAAGATTAGTCTTTGCATCATGGATATTCTGTCTGCAGAGGGTCGCACTCTGTGGATGCAGGGGTTTAGTTCTTCTCCAGGTGTTTAGTTCTGCTCCTAGGAAGTATGTTTTAGCCGATACTGGGCAGGACTTGGTTTCATTGATGGAAAAACCTAGAGTTTTGAGTACATAGGTTGTCTTTGCGAGCACCATCGTTGCAAGGTTTTACGAGCATGCCTTTACTAGCCAATCGTCTAGGTATGGAAAGACGTCCGTTCCTGTGCATCTGCAATTCGCTGCTGTTAGGGAGAATTCTCATTCTATGGCTAATTTCCCTCACCTAGTGAGTCCCCCAGTAGCTTTGCTGGATTTCTGGAATTATTTATTTCCACTTGGTAAGAGTGTGAGCCTTTTTCCCACTCTTACATGTGTTTTGCCATGTGTAGTTTACTGTTTGTGTCATAGTGGGCTCTGGAGGACACCACTCCACGAGACCCATGTTCCATGTTTTTAGTGTGTGTTACGCACCTTCAGTGCAGTGACACAGGGTTGTCTTTTAGACTTCCCACTGACTCCATTTTTCTTGGGCTGACTACTGTCCCCCAGAAGCAGGTAAAGTTGCCATTTACTTTATGTAGTCATTTAAAACTACAGACACAGTACACCGTACACAGTACATCTTACATGGAGTGCTGGAAAGGGTTAATTCCTATCCATTTTCGTCTGTGCCTCTCTGAGCTTTGTTTTGCTCTTTTAACATTTACACTTGGCTGGTGGCAGTGGTATCTACCCTAACTTTTCGACCGCGGTTATATTATATAAACGTGGTATTGTTCCAGGCTATTATAGTAGCCTCGAATATAAACCCGCTTGACCAAATACTCTTTCTTTTGGCCCTGGTCGGGTTTATTCGCCATTTCTTTTTGTTAAAGTCCTTGTTGTGTTTTACTTTGCGCGGCAAACCAGGTTTGCCTTTTTTGTTCACCGTCTTTTGCCGCTTGGGTGTCTTAGTGGGCTGAATGTGAGGGAGGGGTGTAGTAACCCCCTGCACAGGGTATCCTTGGAAACCCAAGTCGCACTTTGGCATGATTGGCTGAGGTGGTTGTCCGTGCCAGACAACCCCCCTGCTGTGTGATTGAGAGCCAGGCTGTGTGAATGGGGTTTTTTTCATAAAAGGCAGGACTCTTGGGCGTGAAGTCAGAGTCGCCACTGGAACTGCAAGGAACCGAAGAGAAGTGGAGACGACGATTTCTGCAACTACTGAGTCCCGGTGAAGCCTTGCTGCAGTCCTGAGCTATCTACCCTTCAACGACAAAAGATCCAGTCCGTAGTCGTCTTCCCTTGAGCCTGGTGGAATCAACCAGCTCATCTTCCATAGGGAGAGGATACGCTTCTTGGTCGAAATCGCTGCACACTGCTGTAGTGGTCCGGATAGCCATCTGTAGAGCCTCTCCTGTTTTAAAGGAGCACACCTTTTATTCACTGTCGCTGCTGCTGGCCTCATCCCTGCGTAGTGCAGCTCACTTCAGATGTCGTCCTTGTCCCCACGACTGAAGCGCCAGCAACTGAGTCTGCAGGAAACTACCAGGAACAACTGCCGTGGCACCATCTTCAACGAATAAGGTACTGTGTCCAGCATCGAGGAACTAGGGTGAACCCTTTTCTCCTCACCCAAGGCTCGCCCTCGTCCTCCTTCCCTCTTATACCTTTTGCTTCCTCTGTTGACAATATCCAAGTAGTCCTGGCAACATTGAATCTTGAACTTTTTGACTGTGTTCCTCGACAACAGGGACACGGTTCCACTTGACATTGGCACATGCCTGCCTATTGACTTATTTCCCTGTCAGCAAGTGTTCTCTGATTCGGTCTGCCTTGACAAAAGTATTGCCTATGATTTTTGACCCCAACTCCCTTTTGTGAACTCGGGTGCCAAGTGTGGTTTTACCCCGTTAACATTTCTTTCCGTGGATACGCGCATCTTTATTAAGACCGAACTGTCATTACTGTCAAAAAGTGATCACACATGTATTCCTGATAACGCCTTTTGTTTCACAACACCGGTCCGTCTAATCATAAGGTACTTACCTTGAGCCGTCCTGTACAAAGAGAATTGGTTGTGTGTAGTGTATTTTTCGTGTGATTTTAGTTTAGTAGAAGTGAAGTGTTTTACCAACAGATGGTTTAGAAATAAATGTACTTTTACTTTTCAACCAAAAAACCTTGAGTCAGTGTTTGCTTGAGTCATAGTAACTGTGGTCCTGTGTGTAATTTCTACTACTGCTCATTTGCTCTTGAGATAAGTCTGGCTGCTCTGCTACTGCTACCACTTTAACTGTGTAGTACAGGTTTGAACCAAAGGTGAACTTGTATTACCACTTGTAGTCTTAATTGTGTGTAGTGGTCCCTAAGGACACTGCACGGGATTCTGCCTAACAGCTGCCACTGGTGCTAGGCATTTGGTGAAGACCCTTGGTGCCGACTTTAGGCCGAAGGGAAGGACACGGAATTGAAAATGCGCATTTCCCACTGCGAACCTGAGGAATCTTCTGTGTGCTGGGTGGATGGGGATATGGAAGTACGCGTCTTCCAAATCCAGGGTTGTAAGAAAGTTGTTCTTGTTTAGCCATGATAGCACATTTTGAAGGGTCGTCATTTTGAATTTGATGCGCTTGATTATCTTGTTTAGCGCCCTCAAGTCCAATATTGGTCACCACGGACTGTACTTTTCATCAAATGGATTTTGCGTGGTAGAGGTGGAAGAGAGGGAGGTCGGTCTAAGAATCTGATCGTATGACTTGTAACACCCACTTGTCTGATGTAATGTCTTGCCAACGGTGGAAGTATTGGCTTATCCTTCCTCCCACAGGGATGAGGCGTGGAAGGGGTGCACATGGATTGTCAGTTTTGTTTAGACTGTTTGAGAGGCCAGAACCATGTCTGCCTCTTTGAGAGTTGTATCTGGCGGTGGATTGTTGATATTTATTGTCCCGATACACACCAATTTGTGTTCTTTGGCTGTACAATGGCCTGTTGTATTCCCCTATATCTCGGAGGCGCCGCAAAAAGACCGAAAGGGGCGGCGATCTTTATCTTTGTTCTTTAGTAAGCTAATAGCTCTGGCTGTGTCAGCGTCCGATTTAATATCTTTTTAATGGTAGTCCATTTTTTTGCCAAATAGATCTTGACCGTCAAAGGGCATATTAAAGATGTGTGCCTGTACTACTGGCCTAAAATTGGTTGCCTTCATCCAGGGCTGCCTTTTAAGATCTGTTCTATGGGTCATTTGTTGAAAACCTAGTTCAGCGACATGTACAGCGTCGATCATGTGATCCGAGGTTGCTTCCTCATCAGTTATTGATTTTGCCTCCTACTGAAATTCTGTCGGCAGAGGTTTGGCTAGTTTTGAAATACGTAGCCAGAGTTCTCTGTCAAGTCGAGCTTTCATAGCTAAGGAATTAGCTGCCCTGATAGTTCGAGATGCCGATGACGAGAACTTTCTGCCCATGGCCTCTAGTTTACGGCCTTCTTTGTCTGGTGGCGCCATTAGGGTCCAGAGGGGTTTGTCAACTTCTTTTGCGCCGTAACAGTGATGAGTCGGGATTGGTGTGTCCTTACATATAGAGGAGCTGTTTCCGGAGCCTTATATTTCTTTTCTGGTCGTGATACCAAGGCGGGTGTTAGAGGGGGTAGAGAGAATCCTAACCCCTGCATCCCAACTCGTGTCCAACAGTGGGATAGTTGTGACAGGCATCCCTCGTTTATCTCTGTGCTCGTAAGGCACAGATTTCTTTTCCCCTGAAGTCACTTTCATTTGGAAAAGGTATGCTGCCTTGGCAATTATTGTGTGGCAGGATACTAAGTCATCAGGAGGCGATGTTTCCCCTGGGGAAACTCGCTTTCATGGTTTTTCTACCACATAGATACCCCATTCACTGTGGTGCTCTGGGTCCTGTGTTAGCTCTCCTTCTGGTTCTTCTGTGTCTGTGAAACCCCCAAATGGGTCCTCCTGCCAATCCAAAACTGACAGTGAGGGCACCGTTGTTGGATCCCTTGATGGTGAAGTTCTCCTTGGTAGATGTAAGAACCTTAGATGCGAGACTCTTGGTGAAGCACTGCGCAATTGTGGTCTCTGTCCCAGGGCCTGTGCAGCAGTTCGGGAGATAGTTTACGTTTACGGGGTCTACTGTTAGTGGGAGAGCCCTTAGGCATAGTGTGTTGAGGTGACCTATTTCTGTAGACCTTGTGCCTACTGAACTTCAGGACGCATCTGTCTGGAAGTGAAGGGCCCCAAGAGTTGAGCTCTTTGGTGTCTGTTGAACTCCTCTATGATTTGCTGCATGAATTCCATCAGTGTAGGATCTAAAGGGTCAGTGACTTCCTAAGTGGTAGCATGCCATGGTGGACTATTTTCATTCGGAGTAGGAGTGAGTGGTTTGCCCATATCTTCAATGTCAGTATTTTTCTTGTAGAATTATATCTGGTAACTCCATCATCTCCTTAATTGGTGATAATTGGATGGTTACAGGCTCTTCCTGTCCTCCTGTAGTGGAGGGATTTTGTCAAACCGGACTTATTTGCTTTCCTCCATGGACGGTGGGTTTACCATTGACGGGAAGCTCGTGGCTTTTCTGGTCTAATTTATCCCCTAGATGCAGGTGCTGGTGGCTTCGTGGACGAATGAGTTGTTGGCTTAGTCGATGAGTTTCGTGGACGTGATTTTTTTTTACTTCGCCTTCAATGAAGATTCTTTCGTCGTGGATTTTGATGAAGAGGTTTGGCTAGTTAAGACGTTTTTAACATTGTTGTGGACGGGTTTTCCTTCGTGGACGGTTTGGGCAACAAACTTTTGGTAGCACTGCCGCTGGTCAACAGCGTTCCCGTAGACAGCCGTTCCCCCAGATGAAGGTTTAGATGCAGTCTCCTTAACTTTTGATGGTGTTTTCCCCTCATTATGAAAGCTTTTCTGAGCAACAGAGCTTGAGGAAGGCATAAGGGAGCTTTGCTTGATCTTTTTCCTGCTCTTGTGAGGTGCGACGATTCCCCTATCCACTGAAGAAGCCCTTCCCTTAGAGGTTTGTCTCTGTTATCTTGTGAGATGTTACAGGGACTGTTTTAGCAGATTCTAAGATTGGCACTTGAGATGTAACAGCAGCTTTCTGTGCCTGTCCCGCAGCGTCTTGTTGGTTTATGTTTTGCAGATCTCACATTGGTGAATATCATGAGGATATAAACAGTAAATGCACTGTTCATGGGGATCCCTCATGTACACCAACTTCTTCCTGCATCTGCTGTAATCCTTAAACAAGGACTTTTTGACAGTGCCGAGGACAGCCATTGTGGTCTTCACTCGATGAAAAAAAGGTGGACAAATTGTCCTCTAGGCCTAAAAAGAAACACATGGTAGTCTGACTAGATGAAATCGAAAAAGTTGAAGCTTGAAAATCTAAAAAAAATAAAAATCAATGAAATCATATATATACATATATATATATACACATACACATACATATACACATAAATATCTCTGTACAAAAGTACAAAGAAAGTGGATAGCACTCCAGGAAGTAGTTTGGGGCTAGTAGCCTTCTCCAAAAAGAAACAGAAAGCCAGGGTGTTACAGGCACAAAAAGTAGCTTTAATTAATATAATGTCCAGGACAGAAATAGCAACACAAAAAACGACGCGTTTCTCAGCAACGAACCGCTTGATCACGTGGAGGGTAAGAAACACAGAAAAGGGACTTATAAACTAACATCTCTATGGTTTCAATATAGAGAGTCGCGTTTACAAACAGCCTTATAGTTAAAAAGCCGAGATAGAGATAAAAAAATCAGAGGATTCACAGTCTGATGACAATCAAGCATGTGAATCTATGAAAGATCCAATGCTAGAGAAATATGGTATTTAGAAACCTTATTGCCTGGACTAGATAGGGCAAGCGTCATCCTCCCGTCACCCAACCCTAGATAAGCAGCACACCTGCGCGATCTAGGGCTTATACACCCGAGGAGGACATAGATAGCATATTTGGAGGACAAGTTAGGTTGCACATAATGGCAACATTAAAATGTAAGTAAATTGAATCAAAGACCCATGTGTTGTATTTGTGAAAAAGGAGAACTAGTCACCAGAGGTTGAAATAGACATCAAATAACTTAGTTAGCAAAAACAAGTAAGTATTTTAGAAGCAGTCAATGGTGGAACCAGATCACAAGACAATGACATATCTTAAGAAGTCCAAACCCCAAGATAAACCCCAAGATAAAGTGCTGCAATGATTCTCACTAGAATGGAGTCTGTGTAGGGACATTCAATACGTTTGTGCTGGTGATAGTTTAACCGCTTTGCAACAATTTCATCAGTACGTGTTTTCCTTTCTTCCAGATCAAAGACTAACCAAGGGGTTGGACACTCTACCCAGGGTTGACAGCCAAAAGATGAGTGGATGGGACGAGGAAACCAAGGGACTTGTTCCCAATGTTATTCTATGGTTGACTGGGGGGGGGGGGGGGTGGACAGGAACTATGTTTACTTACCCCCTCTCCCCCCCCCAACACCCCCTAAACTCCGGATTTCCCATGAGTCAATGTGGTTCCTCTGGGGGTTGCTGGGGGCTCGATCTTCCTCTGTTGGTTTTGGTGAGAGAGGCCTGGAGTTGTTGCAAGACCCAACGTCGGTCGAAGAAGAAATGCAAGAACCACTGATGCAGGCCTCTTCAGGATACTTCACAGGTTGGCGAAAGGAGAATCCAACGACAGTCTCTGCACCCAGCAGATGAGACACCGTTCCAATCACGGTCACAGAAGCTGCCCCAGGACAGGATCCCTTGATGCTGGAATGCTGAAATTTGGCAAGAAAAAAGGTGAGACTTCTGGTGAGGAAGCCCATAAGAGAGCTTGTCAGTCCACTGAGCAGTCCAAAGACACTTTCAAATGCTCAGACGGGAAGTATCCTCAAGGTGCCGCAACTAGTTGGTCCCAATAGACCAAGGGCTGAAGCACCAATCAGGGTCTTTGGAGATCAGGCAGAGGAGCAGGGCTTCACCTGGCTGGCTGCTGGAAGGGATGCTGGGCCACTTCAGGAGTTGTCTTCAGAAGGCTGTTCGAGGGATTCTTCGCTCAACCATAATCTGTAGAAATTACTGCAGAGGTCCTCTTATCCAAAATCAACGCTAGAATCAAGTCCAAGCCCACCAATGGTAAGAACCTGCATCTTTCAAAACACCCAGTAGATGTCCAATCATGGACAACTAGTGGTTTCACATTTGCCCCCACCTAGACTTTCTGGCACCAAGGAAGTTGAGTGGTACTAGACAGTCCCACCCCCTTCCTGAGCGAAACATCCCCCACCCACCCACCTAGCTAGCTGGCGAAAAGAGCAGCCTTCCTCACCTGTGAAGGCAGAAAGAAGGCCCAACAACAATACAGCGAAAGAACAAGCAAAAACCTTGTGGAAAGACCATTGTAAGGTAGTAGAAATACAAGTTAAACGCAATGGACACCAAACATAATTCAAAAACAGTTAAAATAAATCTGCTGCCACCAGCCTGTCTCAATATATAAAAATAACCAAAACTCCCATGTGTAAAAGGTTAAGGTGAAACAAAAGTACCCCCACTGCACTGTGAGGTGCAGTGTGTAATGTTAAAAAGTATAACTATTAAAAAGAGAAAACAGTTTACCAGTACCGATAGTCCGAAGGACCGATCAGTTTACCCATAACAATGAGCAAAAGGCAAGGGAAGTGAAGCTAAAAGCTTTACTTCGCTTCATAAAGTCAGCACAGGATAAAAACAGGGCAAAAAGAATAGAGGTTCCAATGGAAACTGTAGAGGAAAAGTTGAAAAAAGAAAACCTTTCCTAAAGCATCAACCAAGTGTCCCCAGCCCCCAATGTGCTCTGAGACAATCCAGTGTGCTCCACTTTACCAGAACACCCTCAAACCATCAGCAGGAGGGTATCCAGCATGATAATCTAATTAGTAGACCCCCACAACTCCTAAGAAGAATTTGAGCACATGTCAAGGCAATCGCATATACAGCATGGCTTAAAGCAAGTTATGCTGGCAAATCTTTTCTTTAGTAGAGCAAAGTGGTCCAGAAGGCCACTATGAACGACCAGCGCTAATGCCAATTGTTATGAATAAAAAAGGCAGCGTTCAACTTGAAATTTTGTTGTTGCCAGAAGGCTGTCATTGCAATTAACATTAAGTTCTGGAATTGTTCCCTAGAGTTAACCGTACTATTGATTATTCATCTTGGACATGGATCATCTCTTTTGAAGAAGAGCTCTGCTCGAAACACGTGTCAGGTTGTGGAATGGAATTAAAAATATCACTCAACTGTTTGATGTATTTGTAAATTGGCGCAGTTCACTGATCACATTTACCTTAAATCTTTTCTTTAGGTCAAAACAATGAAAAGGTTTAATTGCTTACCTGTAACTATTGTTCTCCAGCATGGGTCTGGCATGGATTCACATGCTCATGAATATTCCCCTTCAAGCAAGGAATCCTCTGTAAAATAAAAAAACAGTTTCACTACCATTTTAAATGTGTATTTCTCCACTAAACCAATCGCTGTCCTCTGAGTCATACTGCCCCCACCCAATCACAGTCCTCTCCCTAGGCACCGCCACTGGCAGCCATTTTCAGATTTGGTAAGCATGTAAAGTGCCAATATGCCCAAGAAGAGCCGCAGAGGGGTCAGAGGGACTGTTTGCATGTGAATCCATGAAAGACCCATGCTAGAGAACAATAGTTACAAGTAACTTGTTCCTTCTCCAGCATGGGGTCTGGCATGTAGTCACATGCTCATGAATAATGAATACACAGCAGTACCACATTACACAACCAAAAGAGGTGGCAAAGCTCAAAGGAAGCAATTAACACTCAATCCTGGAACAAGTTGCGTAGCACTGCCTAGCCAAATCTACACTCCTCCCTGCAATCCCTGTTGACGCAGTAGAATATCGTGAAGGTATGCATGGACCTCCACGTCGTAGCACTTCAAATGTCAAGCAGGGGCACATAAAGGAACGCAGTCGTCTTAGCGATCGCTCTAGTGGACTGGGCTCTCGGATGGCCAGGCAGAGGCTGGTGCGCCAGCCGATGACATTGCATTATGCAGCCCGAGAGCCACTTTGAAATGGAAGCCTTGGATAAGGCCTTCCCATGGTGCACAGGACCAAAGTTGAGAAACAATGGAGAAGTCTTCCGAAAACTCTTTGTGCGCGATACATAAAACTTCAAGGCCCGCCGACAAAGGTCTAGGGAAGAAAACAGGCAACACCAAGGGCTAGTTAAGGTGGAATAACGACTGACCTTTCAGCATGAAAGAGGAGTGTGTACGCAGTACCACCCACAACTCGTGGAAAGTCTGATACCATTGCTTGCAGGATAGGGCCTGAATCTCACCCACACGTCGGCAGCAGTGATGGCGACAAGGAAAGCAGTCTTCCACATGAGAATCTTGAGTGGTGCTTTATGCATAGTTTCGAAAGGTGCCCCCCATTATCCTCGTCAGGACCATGTTGAGTTCCCATGCCAGGGCAGGAGCCTTCACCGGTGGTAAAAATCAGACAAACCCCTTGAGGAATTCCTTGATGAGTCTGTGGTACCACAGCAAGGAGCTACCCAGGGATCTGGTGTAGTGTGAGATGGCCGCAAGGTGTACCTATATGGAATGGAGGTGTGAGCCAGTCCAGCTTTTGCCAAGAACAAATATGGAAGAATCTGAGGAGCTGTGACCCTTAGAGGGGTAATCTGTGATCGGCACCACGTAGGAAAATGCATTTAGATTCGACGCCCTGGCTTTGGTGAGGACTTCCCTGCAGCCTGCTAGCAACTCCACTACCAAACTTTAAAGCTGCAGGAGCCATGCCCTCAGGCTCAGCGATCCAGGGTCGTGATGAAGGATTGCGCCTCTCTCTATGGTGAGGGGATCCGGCAGTACTTGCAACTTGACTGGAGGCGACGGTCCGGATACCAAATCTGCCTCGGCCAGCTGGGGCGGTGAGAAACATCTAGCATCAACACTGAGTGTGTTGATGGACCATAGAAGAGAAAAAATGGGAAAAGCGTACATAAAAAGAACGCATCCCCCCAAGCTCCTCGGTTGGTGTAATCTGCTGGCAAACTTCTGGGATTTGGTGTTCTCCGCCATGGCAAAAGATCAATCGGGGGTTTGCCCCATTTGAAGAACAGGATGTCCACTTGATCCTGACGAAGTTCCCACTGGTGGCAGGAGCGCAGTACTCTGCGGAAGGAGTCTGCAATGGTAATCCTGACGCCTGCCAGGTGGAGGATGAGGAACATCCCCTGTCTGATGGCCCAGTGCCACAAGTCTGAGCTTCCTAGTAAGGTGCTGGGGATCGAGTGCCCCCTTGCTTCCTGATGTAGAACATGGTGTTGGTGTCTGTGAAGCTCCTCACCACCTTGCCCTTCAGGGACGGTAGGAAGGACTTAAGGTCCCGGGAGCGGGCGTGTATCAGCCAATCGTCCAGGTACGGGTACATGTGTATGCCCTGCAGACGGAGATGGGCTGCCACCGGGGCCAGGCATTTTGTAAACACTCTTGGGGACGATTCCTAACCGAATGGTAGGGCCTTCAGATGGTAATGTCAGCCTTGCAGCACAAACCGTAGGAACTTTCGATGTTTCCTGTTGATGTGGACATGGAAGTACGCATCCTCTAGGTCCAACGACGGGGAAAAAAATTCCCATCGTCCAGTTGGCCGAGCATGTGTTGCAACGTCACCATCCTGACATTTTAGGACTTGAGGTACTTGTTCAAACGGCGCAGGTCCAGGATGGGTCTTCAACTCCCCCTCCCCTTTCCAAAGACCCCTCCTCTTCCCAAAGACCCCTCCTCTTCCCAAAGACCCCTCCTCTTCCCAAAGACCCCTCCTCTTCCCAAAGACCCCTCCTCTTCCCAAAGACCCCTCCTCTTCCCAAAGACCCCTCCTCTTCCCAAAGACCCCTCCTCTTCCCAAAGACCCCTCCTCTTCCCAAAGACCCCTCACACCCCAGTCGTCTTTTTTACAAGAAACTATCTGGAATATACTCTGGAGTCCCAGAGCCATTGGAGAATGTTTATCGCCTCTTTCCATAACGTGGCTCGCACTTCTTCCAAGAGTGGAGGAAAATGTGGGCACCTGTGTTATTCATTTTAGTTAGTTAAATTTGTATAAAACGTCACATCCCCATGGTAGTCAGGGCGTTGGAACTCAAAGATGTGTCCCTGTGCGAGATTGGTAGTGCGAGATCAGTGGTGATCTTCCACTCGAACCTCGTCAGCCAGGCTCCCACCGTGGTGCATGAATTGGAGTCCGACGTCTTGGCCGTTTCAAGCATGCCTGGGCGCAGGCACCTTTCCTGCAAGTGACGCTGACCTCAGCTACTGTAGGCCTGGGAAAGACCGCTGTAGAAGGCTTCTTGTGTGGAGGATCGGGGAAGTTGCCTGTATAATGTGGAGAACCAACCCCATGGATGATCTGCTCCACTTTCCCCTGGAGGAGGGAAAAGACAAGCGATGCTGCTGAAGAGTGCCAAGGGAACGTGCTGACTTTGTATCTGTCTTTATGGCTTGAAGGGATTCTTCAACCGTCTTCCCAAACAGATTTTCTCTGAAGGTCATGTCCAGCACCATCGCATGAACACCCACATGAATGTTCGTGGCCTCCAAACATCCCTGCCGAAGGCAGACTGTTTCCCATCTGCCGGAAACCCTTGTCATCAAGATCCACTGCCACCATAACTGCATGGTCCGACACCACTTCCCCCTTCCTGAAAGAGGGCGGGCGCTTCCATTGTCCCGTCGTCCGGGAGGAATTCCAGGATCGGGGCCAGCTTGTACCAAAGCTCCCGGTCGTATCGGGCTAAGATAGCCAGAGTATTAGCTGCATTGATTGTGGATGCCGCTGTGTAAATGACTTCAGCATGGCGTCCATCTTCTTCCCCTCGCTGTCCGGGGGAACAGATGACCATGATGCTGAATGTTTTCTTGCAGCAGCCGACACTACCAAGTCCAGCGACGGTTGGGACCTCAAGCACTTGGGCACGGAGTCCGGCGCCCTATATTTCTTCTCCAACCCATCTTGTTTGGTTGGAGCCATGCATGGGTTCTTCATGAGGACTAGACCTTCCTCCCAAATGTCGTCCAAAAAGGGCACTGCTACAATAGTCTTCCTCTACGACTCTCTTTGCTGGTACAAGAAGCCCTCTTTCTCGATTTCCTCTGGCACCAGCTGAAACAGCTCACAGGCCCTGGAGATCGAGTGGAATGATCCCACCTCATCTGGTGGAGAGACTATGAGGGGCGTCCAGGTGCGGTGATTCATTGTATGCTGGGACGAAGTCCTAATCTTCCCGTGGGCGTGTCCGTACGAGTGTCCGTGTGTGTATCGGATCCGCTGATAGAGTAGGGGTCCAATGTGGTCGAGGAGGCTGATGTGGAGGTGTCGGATGCCGCTCATCTTTTTACGGTGAGGCTTATCCGGGGGCTGCAGCACCACAGGTGTCAGTGCTGATGGGCACCTCTGCTGGATCTCTGTCACCAGGAAGTCCATGGATATGTCCCTCAGCTGCAGAGGGAACGATTTGAGTGCTAGGCCGTGCGCCGCCGCTGTCATCCTTGCGGACCGTAAGGACGGACTCTTGGTCGTCGTCCGTGGATGGGAAACCTTGCAGGGCTGTTTTGGGGCCTCCTCGCCACAGCCCTTTTTTACTCCGACTGTTTTGAATCAGAATCTGGACCGGTGTCTCCCTCAACTGCCGCACCCCCAGGGGTGCTTGCAGACTTTGACGCTGCCTCGGCAGGCGTGTCACGCCTCTGAGGCAGGGAAACCATTTGCACCACAGGAGCCACCCTCGTAGGATCCCCACCTACTGCTGCCATGGTCGTCACAGCAGATGTCGACAAAGTGGTTGACAAGGACTTTGGCTGCACCGGTGGAACCTGCTTGGGCTGTGTGGCCTTCTCTTCCTCCAGCCTAGACTTTTCCGATTTCTCCCGTAGCTTGGCATTGAGGGGCGGCGGGGTTGGGGTGGAGCGGGGCAACGTTCTTGAGGAGCTTGACGGCAGGCTGGCTATGGATGCCAACAGCAATAGTGATCGCGCACTATCCAAACTGGAACCTGCATCTGCGGCGAACCTGGTGGAATCAGACTTGCTGTTCTTAGCCTCATCTAGGACCCCCTCGGAAAAGCCAGTCCTGGGCGAGGCATACCCTGCTCGGAGTACGAGGCAGAGGCCTTGTTCAAATTGAGTCACACCGCCAGCCTGCTATGCCTGTCTCATCTTCTTTGAGAAGCCCAGGCATATCTCGCACCAGTCCTCGTTGTGGTCCAGGTGCAGGCAGTAAAGACATTGTAGATGCTTGCCCTCTACAAAGAGGTTCTGTAGCCCGCATTTGGTGCAGGGCCTGAAGAGGGTCCTTCCCTCCTTTTTCTCCTCTGTCATGGTTGCAGGCGCAAAGTAGGCCCAAGATGGCCTTCAAGAAACTTCGACGAATCTTCACCCTTGAAAGGCGCAAAACTTCACTGACAACGGGTCCCTGTTGCAGGCTGATGAGGAAAAAGCAGACAAACCTTTCTGCGAGAAAACATACAAATAGCTCAGAGAGCAACTAAGACTCCCAACACTGAAGCAGGCAGTAAAAATCTTAAGATGGCTGCCAGAGGCAGGGCTTAGGGTGAGAACTGTCATTGGATGGGGGCAGTATGACCCAGAAAACAGTGATTGGTTTAGAGGAGAAGAACAAGTTACTTCTTACCTTGTAACGTTCTTTCGATGGGATGTTGTCTCCAGCTTGATGGCCTCGGAAATGTTTTCTCTGTAGAGGGCGCTGCACGTCGACGTCCGCCCGAGTCGATGTCCCTCGACAGCCACCGTATCGGCACCATCACCACACCCATAAATAGCCACACGCGGCGTCCGTTGCTCAGTTCCGTTTTGTAGCATAGGATAAGTCATGCCTGAATTGGTTATTGACCTTGAAGCAGCAAAAAACTGCAACCACAAGGGAATTATTACTGCGGGGATGCATGGGAGGAGCAATAAGGAATACGGAGGAGGACCATCCCATCGAAAGAACGTTACAAGGTAAGAAGTAACTTGTTCTTCGAAGGGATTGTGTCCTCCGAGGTATTCCTCATCTTTGATAAGACTCCCATAGCAGTGGCATGTAATTGGAGGTGGGAGTAATAATGTCATGTATCCCTTTTAGGAATGAACCGAATGTAATACGGCTTTGCCAAATCTGGTCTCTTGACTAGTGGAGGAATCCAGGTTGTAAAATTTGGTGAATGTATGTGCGGACGACCATGTGGCAGCCGCACATGTGTCTCGGACCGGTACCCCTCTTTGGAGGGCCGAAGAGGCTGCGATAACCCTGGTTGAATGAGCCCTAAGATTTTGGGGTGGCTCTTTCCCTGCCAGTTTGTAACATTACAGAACGGCCAAAATAATCCACCTGGAAATGGTCTGTTTTGTTATGGGTAGTCCCAACTTGTGACCCGAGTATCCTACAAACAGTTGGTCTGCTTGCCTAATCCTAGCCAGTCTGCTGATGTAAAAGCTCAGAGCTCGCCTTGGGTGCAGCCTATGTAGCCTTTCTTCCTCTTTCCCCGGATGTGGAGGAGGGTAGAGCGAAGGTAAGGTCATTTTCTGAGTGATATGAAATTCAGAAACCACCTTTGGGAGGAAATTAGGCTTCACCTGTAGGACAACTTTGTCCTTATGGAAAATTGTATGGGGGGGGGGGGGGAGGTTTACAAGAGAGCTTGTAATTCGCTCACCATCCTAGCAGATGTTCGTGCTACCAATAGGACAGTTTTAAGAGTGAGAAATCTCAGCGAACAAGAGTGGAGTGGTTCGAATGGAGTACCCATTTGGAAATTTAAGACTAAATTTAAGTCCCATAAGGGAACTTGGAATGGTCATGGAGGATGAACATTAGTTAATCCCTTGAGAAATTGTATTACTAGAGGTAGTTTGAAATACGATGGTTCCTCCGCAGTGCGCTTGTAGACGGAAATCGCTGCAAGTTAGCCCTTGATAGTGCCAACTTGAAGGCCTGAATTTGCCAAGTAGAGTAGAAAGGATAACACCGTTGGTGTTCCACATGAAAAGGAGGGGGGGGTCGATATTCTCTTCTCTACACCAGCTGTAAAATTTGTTCCAACGGCAGCGGTATAAAGACTGTTGCTGGCCTTCTGGCCAAAAGCAACACTTCCATGACGTCATCAGGAAGGTCCCAATCCTTGTATCTCAACCTTTCAGAAGCCAGGCGTGAAGGTTGAGGGTTCTGATGTCTGGATGGAGAACCTGACCCCCCCCCCTTCTGTGACAGAAAATTCTCCTTGAGTGGAAGACGAATTGGAGGGCAGATGGACATGTCCAGAAGGTCCGGGTACCACGTTCTCCTGGCCCATTCTGGGGCAATTAGGATCATGGTTCTCCGGAATCTTCTCAACCTCCTGATCATTTGAGGAATAACAAGGACTGGTGGAAACACGTAAAGGAGTGGGAACTCCCAGTCCACTACGAACGCGTCCCCTAGAGCTCTCGGGGGAAATTCCCTTTAACAGAACAGATCGCACTTCCTGTTGGTGCTGGTGGCAAACAGATCAACCTGAGGGGTTCCCCAAAGGGTGAAGATCTTTTGAAGGACTTCCTGAGCTAGCTCACACTCGTCGGAGACTGTGCTCTGCCTGCTCAGAGCGTCCGCTGTCAAGTTCTTCTCTCCGGCTAGGTGGCCTGCCGATAGAAGGATTCCTTCCTGAATTGCCCAAAACCAGAGCTGCATTGCCTCTCTGCACAGTGGCAGTGATCCTACGCCTCCTCTTTTGTTGAGGTAGTGCAAGGCCACTGTGTTGCCCGTCATTATCAGGACATTTCTCCCCTGTACTGATGGCAGGAAAGCTTTCAGCGCTAGTCTGATCGCTCTCAGCTCTAACATGTTGATGTGTAGTCTGGACTCCGATGGAGACAAACGACCGCTGGTGGTCAAGTCGTTGGCATGGGCTCCCCACCCCGTGAGTGAGGCGTCTGACTACTGTTATCTCCGGCCATGGTTGCCAAAACAGGTTCTCGTTTCAAGATGTTCTCTGGATAGGCACACCATTGAAGGTTGTGGGCTACCTTGCCCGGAATCCGGAGGAGATCTGTCATTCTCCCTGAGAATTGCGACCACCGAGTTCTCAGTGCCCACTGAAGAAATCTCATTGTCAGGCGAGCCTCTGGCACAAGGAAGATGCAGGATGCCATGAGGCAGAGCAGCCTCAAAAAGTCGAAGGCTGGGTGACGTTGGGCATTTTGAAACTTGTTGACCATCTGCAGAATATCTTGAGCCCTCACCTCTGGTGGCGAGGCTATTCCCAGGGAAGTGCCCAGGACGCTCCAATGAACTGGAGTCTCTGTGATGGTATCATCTGTGACTTCTTTAAATTGAGGGAGAATCCCAGTTTGTGAAGGAAGTGGCAGACATAATCTAGCTGGATCTGAGCTTGTTCCGGAGATACAGCTCTGATCAGCCAATCGTCCAGGTAGGGGTAGATGTGGATCCCTTCCCTCCTTAGACTCGCAGCCACTACCGACATTAGCTTGGTGAAGACCCTCGGGGCGGAGGTCAGCCCAAATGGCAGAACTCGAAATTGATAATGAGAGTCGCCAATTGCGAACCTCCGGTATTTCCTGTGTTTGAGATGGATTGGCACATGGAAATAAGCATCCTGAAGGTCCAGAGATACCAGCCAGTCCTGGAGCAGAAGGGCCTGAAGGATCTGAGAGAGAGTTACCATCTTGAACTTGTCCTTCCTGAGGAACTCGTAAGTCCAGGATGGGTCTCAGTCCTCCGTCCTTCTTTGGTATGAGAAAGTAGGAGGGGGGGTACCAGCCCTGGTTCCTGTCCGCTACAGGTACCGGTTCTATGTCACCTTTCTCTAGCAGGCCTATAATTTCCTGCAAGAGGAGCGGATCTGGAACTTTTAGAGAGCTGTGCCCCGGTGGATGACTGAGGGAAGTGTAGAAAGGGTAGGCAGTAACCCTGGGGAACTGTCTCCAATGCGCAAGCATCTGACGTAATAGCCTGCCATTCCGTCAGATGGTGAGTTAATCTGCCCCCTACAGGCGTTTTGTGTGGAAAGACCTCAGAGTGGTTTGGGGGCGGCTGATGCAGATGCCGAGGGTAAAGCGGCACCTGCTGCGGCTTTAGTACTTTTGACCCGTCCACCTCGGGTGGATCTTCTTTGGCCTCTGAGCCAGCTGTCCTCTGCCTTTCCCGAATGCGGAATAATAGCGAAAGGACTTTCCTCTCCCAGAGGTTCCTGAGGGGCGAAAAGGAGTTTGGCGGATTGCAGCTCCTAAAGAGTTTGCCGCTGCTTTAGATGTCTGCAACTTTTCCAGATTGTCATCAGCCTTTTTACCGAATAAAGAAGCTCCGTCAAAGGGCATATTCAAAAGTCTGGCCTGTACATCTGGAGAAAAGCCAGACTTTCGCAACCATGCATGCCTGCGGATTGTCGTACTTGCCGCCATGGCCCTGCTGATACTGTCAGCGAAATCGATGCCAGTTTGAAGTGACTCGCACATGGCATCTTTGATGAGGTTAAGGAAGGCATCCCTTTCCTCTCCTTCCGGTATGCAGTCAGCCGCTGATGAAGCACACTCCCACAGTGTGTGACAACCTAGCGAGCGTACAGGTGGCATTGATGGATTTCAACGCCATACTACAAGCAGAAGAACAAGTTACTTTCTTACCTGGTAACGTTCTTTCGATGGGATGGTCCGACGACGTATTCCATATCTATGACGGGTAATGTCCACAGCTGTGCTGCTTCGAAAATCTTTGGCGTCTGCGTCCATAACGCGCCGACGACCTCCGACGGCCGACGCCACCCAATGTGATAAGTAGGACGCACGACGCCCATAGCCTCAGTTAGTTTTTTCCCCAGAACGTGTGCCACCAGTTTTTTGCCAGTCAGACACACAAAGCCTTGCGGAACTCGAGCTGCAATCGCAAAAGAAATTCTGCAGAGGGGAAGGCAGGGAGGGAGCGTTATGGAAGTCGGACCATCCCATCGAAAGAACGTTACCAGGTAAGAAAGTAACTTGTTCTTCGAGGGGATTGGGTCCTCCGACGTATTCCATATCTATGACAGACTCCCAAAGCAGTACCAAGCAAGGAGGTGGGAAAGAATTTAGAATACAAATTTAGCATGCCCAATCAAATTGCGAAATAGAGAACTGCCTTGCCAAAGGCCAGATCTTGCCCTCTGATGGAATCAAGGGAATAGTGACGTACAAAAGTATGTACTGGAGCCCAGGTGGCTGCATCACAAATGTGACGAATAGGAACTCCCCTCTGCAGGGCAGTAGACGCAGCCACTCCTCTGGTGGAATGGGCCCGCAAGCCAGCCGGAAGGTCCTTACCCGCCAAGCGGTAACACTCGGAGATAGCTAAAATAATCTAACGAGACAAAGTCTGTTTCGTCACAGCTTGTCCCAAACGCTTTCCAGGGTAACCAATGAAAAGTTGATCGTCCACTCTGACCCGGGACATGCGCGAAATATAAAAGCTCAACGCTCCGAGGATCAAGCCTATGGAGCCTCTCCACTTCCTTACCAGGATGTGGAGGAGGATAGAACGCCGGAAGAACAACCTTCTGGCTCAAATGAAAATCCGAAACCACCTTCGGAAGACAAGAAGGACGAACTCTAAGGACAACCCTGTCCTTGTGAAACACAGTGAAGGGTGGCTTAACTGAAAATGCCTATAACTCACTCTGCGAGCGGAAGTAACCGCAACCAAAAACAGTTTTCAGAGTTAACAGCCTCAAAGGGCAAGAATGTAAAGGCTCAAACGTAGCACCCATAAGAAACTTAAGAACAAGGTTAAAATCCCAACCTGGCACCAAAAAAGGTGACGAGGGAACACATTAGTGAGCCCTTTCAAAAACTGCCAAATTAAAGGAATCTTAAAATAGGAACACTCTTCAGACGAGCGCTTAAATATGGACAGCGCCGCCAGGTAACCTTTAATGGTCCCCACTTACAAGCCTCTGTGGGCCAAAGAAAGCTAAAAAGACAAAACCATGGGAATGTCGCATTCAAAAGGATCCACATTCTGAACTCTGCACCAGTCGCAGAACTTTCTCCAACGGCAACGGTACAGAGACTTAGTTGCCGGCCGCCTGGCCGAGAGCAACACCTCCATCACGTCTTCAGGGAGATCCCAATCCTTATACCTCAACCTTTCAGAAGCCAAGCGTGAAGATTGAGGGATCTGACCTCTGGATGGAAAACCTGACCCCTCTCCCGTGAGAGCAGATTGTCTCGGTAGGGAAGACGATGTGGAGGGCAGATGGACAAGTCTAGAAGGTCCGGGTACCACGTACTCCGGGCCCATGACAGAGCAATGAGGATCATCCGGGAACCGAACCTCTGTAACCTCTGCAGCACTTGCGGGATGACGGGGACTGGAGGAAACGCGTACAGCAGTGGGAATGACCACTCCACCACGAACGCGTCTCCTAAGGCTCCTTTTGGAGGAAATTCCCGCGAGCAAAACCTTTCGCACTTCCGGTTGACACTGGAGGCGAAGAGATCAACTTGAGGGGTCCCCCAAAGGGCGAAGATCTCCAGGAGAATCTCCTGAGCCAGCTCCCACCCGTGAGAGATTGTGCTCTGCCTGCTCAGAGCGTCCAACGTCTCGTTGTCGTCTCCGGCCAGATGAACCGCCGAGATCGAAACTTCCTGGTGGATGTCCCAGAACTCGACCTGCATTGCCTCCCTGCACGGCGGAAGTGACCCTGCCCCCTCCCCTTTTTGTTGAGGTAGTGCATGGCCACCGTGTTGTCCATTAGAATCAGGACACTTTCCGCGCACAGTCGGCAGAAAAGCCTTCAGGGCTAGCCTGACGGCCCTCAGCTCCAACAGATTGATATGGAGTCTGGACTCCGACGGAGACCAACGACCGCTGTCAACTTGTTGGCATGAGCTCCCCATCCCGTGAGGGATGCGTCTGTCACGATCGTCACCTCCGGCCAGGGCAGCCAAAAGGGGCCCCCTTCATCAGATTGCCCTTCGACGGCCCACCACAGAAGGTCCCGGGCTACCGAGGGCGGCACCTGAACAGGGTCCGACAGCCTGCCGGAGGACTGAGACCACTGGAGCTTGAGAGCCCACTGCAAAGATCTCATCCGCAGACGTGCCTCTGGCACCAGAAGAATGCAGGATGCCATGAGGCCGAGCAGTCTCAGGAACTCGGACGCTGGGAGAGTCTGGGCAAACTGAAACTTGTGCACCATCTGCTGAATGTGAAGAGCTCTCACCCGAGGAGGAAAACACTGCCCCAGGGACGTGTCGAGCACTGCGCCGATGTACTGGAGCCGCTGCGTTGGTGTCAAATGAGACTTCTTTAAATTGAGGGAGAAACCCAGCCTGTGAAGGGAGTGGCAGGTGACGGACAGATGATCCAGGACTTGCTCGGGAGAGCTCCCCCTGATCAACCAATCGTCCAGGTAGGGGTAGACGTGAATCCCCCTTTCCTGAGATGCGCTGCCACCACCACCATGAGCTTGGTGAAAACCCTCGGGGCGGAGGTCAATCCGAACGGCAGGACCCGAAACTGAAAGTGTTAGTCGCCAACCGCGAACCTCTGGTACTTCTTGTGCTTGGGATGGATCAGCACATGGAAGTAAGCATCCTTGAGGTCGAGAGACACCAACCAGTCCTGAAGTTGAAGGGCCTGGAGGACTTGCGAGAGAGTAACCATCTTGAACTTGTCCTTCCTGAGGAGTTTGTTCAAACCGCGCAAGTGCATGATGGGTCTCAAATCCCGGCTTTCTTCGAAATCAAAAAATAAGGGGAATACCATCCCTTGTTCCTCTCCGCTACAGGCACCAGTTCTATGGCGCCTTTCTCCAGCAGGGCTTTAATTTCCTGCGAAAGGAGCGGATCCGGACTCTTCAAAGAGAGGTTCCCTGGTGGATTGTTGTGAGGCCTCTGCCGAAAAGGAAGACAGTAGCCGTGGGTTATGATCTCCAAAACCCACACATCCAAAGTAATGGCTTGCCACTCTACAAGATGCTGCGCCAGCCTTCCCCCAACCGGCGAACCATGGGACCTGGCCTCATGACTGAGTGGTAGCGGCTGAGGCGTTGCCTGAGGGCAAAGAGGCAACTGCCCGAGCAGCCTTGGCACCTCGAGTACCTTTATTTCCACCTCTGGCACTCTTACGATGGACTCTTTGACTGCTAGCTCCTCTCGCTTTACTGAAGGACGAGTAACAGCGAAAGGAACCTCCCCTCCATTGCTGTCCCCTAGGACGAAAAGGCGGAGTTTGGCAAACTGCAGCACCCAACCATTTCGCTGCAGCTTTGGAGGTCTGCAACCTCTCAAGGCTCTCGTCAGCCTTGCTGCCAAAAAGGTGTTCACCCTCAAAAGGCATGTTGAGGAGCCGGGACTGCACATCAGGAGCGAACCCAGACTTCCGCAACCACGCAAACCTGCGCATTACAGTGCTCGCCGCCATGGACCGGCTGACACAATCCGCCAAGTCCAAACCCGAGTGAACGGTCTCACACATACCATCCTTGCCATCCTGAACCATAGCAAGGAAACCATCCCGTTCGTCCCCTTTGGGAATATGAGCAGCCGCTAATGCAACACAGTTCCACAGAGTGTGTGTGAAACGAGACAAGGCACATATGGAGTTGGCCGCCTGAAGCGCAATACCCCCCGAAGAAAACACTTTCTTCGCCCAGCCGTCAAAACGTTTGTCGTCCCTATACGAGGGATGGTAGGATACGACGCCTGCTTTGCCGGGGACGTAGCCGCCTGCACCACCAAACTCTCCGGGGTGGGGTGCCTAGACAAGTAGCAGGGGTCGCTACTGGCTGGACGGTATTTTCGCGACAAAGACTTGCCCACTGCCGGGAGACTCTCCGGAGCAGTCCAAGCCGCCGCCACCCTTCACTGCAGAGCCATTTGAAAAGGCAAAACCGGGTCAGTGGGTGGACCGAGATCAAGGATGTCCGTGAGATCATCCTGAACAAACTCCCCTGGGGGAGCTGACCAACCCAAGTACTCGGTAACCCGAGACATAAGGCGACGATATGAAGAATCAGCATGAGTGTCAGGCTACGGCCGACAAAACTCCACCTCCGGAGAGGTGTCCAGTCCACTGGCATCATGCAGCGACTGCCTCAGGTCATCAAACTGGCTATGGCCAGAGATAAGGTCATCTGGAAACGTAACAGAACCAGGCCGCCATCAGAGCCTTCATTACCCTCTGAAATGTACTCCAGGCGGGGAGAGGAAGACCTCTGCGGACCAAAGCAGTGCCCGACCTTGGCCATAGCCTTTCTAGGAGCAAACCCCGTGCCACGGGGCCCCTCTGACACCACCGCCTCGAAAGGCGTCGAGGGCGCCGAACAAGTCGGCGTCGACAGAAAAGGCGTCGAGGGCGCCGAACGAGTCGGCGCCGGCAGAAAAGGCATCGAGCGAATCGGCGTCAACGTCAGCTGCAGCGCCGCCAGCATCGGCGGCGTCGACACAGTCCTCGAAGCCGGAGCTCCGAGCGTGTCTCTCGACAACCTGGGCGCCGACGACCCCCTCAGAGCCGGAGCCTTGAGAGAAATCATAGACGACCTCGGCACCACAGGCGTAAACGTCTTCTTCGAAGACGGCACAGGATCACACGGTCTCGAGCGCGTCAAGGACCAGGACCGGGACCTGGAACGGGCATGGCGAGAACGGCTACCCTTGTCCGAGTGGGACCTCTCCCGCGAGCCGTGCCGACCACCCAAGCCCGAAGGCGTACGGGCGGTGTCTCTCGACTGGTGCCGACCGACCCCACTCGGAGGCGCGGACGGACCGGTGCCCTGCGATTCCAGAATCGCTAGCATCTGCTTCCCGGTGTCGCTTGCATGGAGGGGATAAGCGAACCGCCGACGGGCGGAGTCCTCGGAAGAGGACGGGGAAGGCGACCTATGCCGGCGCTTCCTGGAATGCCTCGAAGAGGCAGAGGAGTGGCAAGACCGACTCCTGGAAGGAGACCCACCGGACTTCCGACGATGAAGCGGAGAGTCACCCCTCGAGTCATCCGTCGAAAGCCCTGCAGACCTCGACTTCCAGGGCTTAGACACCCGGCCTACCGACAGCTTCTTCTTGCGTTCCCGCAAGGCCTTTGCAGTGAGCGACTGGCAGTCGACACAGTCGTAGGCACCAGAGGCAGGCGTTGTGCGAGTCCGTGACTGACATCTTGGACCCACAGTCCCCGCAGTTCTTGAAGCCCGGACGCGGGGTCGAAGATGAGAAAGACATCGCCACGAACAGGTCTTCACAACAAACTGAACAGGTTCAACGAACCGAGAATAGAAAACAGCAAACTCCAACGAGTCGAGGCATACCGAGATTCACAAAGCGAACACGTTCGCGGAAAAAACGGAACTGAGGCTATGGGCGTCGTGCGTCCTACTTATCACATCAGGCGACGTCGGCCGTCGGAGGAGGTCCTCGGGGACGGCGCATCGACGTCATCGACGCAGACGCCAAAGATTTTCCGAAGCAGCACAGCTGTGGACATTACCTGTCATAGATATGGAATACGTCGGAGGACCCAATCCCCTCGAAAATATTTTGCCATAGCATCGTACCTTTTGTCATCTCTATCCTGTGGGACAGTAGGGTAAGCGGATCTGCGCTTGATGAAGTTGCCGCTTGAACCACCAGGCTCTCTAGAGCTGGGTGTTTTGATAAGTATTCAGGGTCAGCCGCAGCTACCCTATACTTGGCTGACAATCTTTTATTGACTGCAGGGATAACCTCAGGAGTTTCCCCAATTAGATGAAATCTTCCTTTGCAAGGCTGCATGGAAGGGGACCACAGGATCCTCCTGTGGACCTTTGTCTAGTATGTCTGTCAGGTCATCCTGTTGAAAAAACAGGTGCAGGCGCAGACCAACCCATAAATTCAATAATACTTGCCATCAGGGTTCTATAGGGTGTTTCGCATTTGTTCCCCTGGGTCTGGTTTGACAAATTCCACTTCTGGGGAAGTGTCCAGCCCACTTGCCTCATGTAATGATTCCTGGTCAGAATCCTCCCCTTCTTCATAGATTGAAGATAATCCAATTCGGGGTACTCTGACCTCGGAAATGGTGTAAAACCCATTTCTAAGGCAGAATGAGCCAAACTCGTCATTGGGCAGAAAACGTCGATGTCGTTGACGCAGATGTGACAGGCTTCAAAGGCGCCGAGAAAGGCGTAGAGAAAACTGGAAGCGGCCTCGAAGAACTCGAGAGGATTGGGATCCTACTCGAGGATGTCGACGACAGTCTCGGCATCATGCCGGAGGCTCTTGGTATCACCGTTGGCTGTTTAGTAGCCGTGGTTTTCTATTTCATTAGCGTTGATTCGATCGACGCATCGAAGAACCCTTCGACAACCGCGTCGATGGCGCCGATCCATGCGTTGAAGGGATCTTCGACGACGGCGAAGGTGGTGCCTTCTTACCCGATGGCCCGTGGCACTCTCGGGTGGACTCTTTCGCCGGGTGCAGCGACTCACGGCATTTCGATTTTTTGGGTTTTTCACCCGGGGTATCATCCTCAGCTTTCTTCGAGGGGGTCGAGGCCGCTTTCTCGAAGATGCTTAGCATTTTCTTCCTGAATTCCTCCCACTCAGCCCGAGAGCTGTGTTTTGTGGGGCAGGAGACCCTTTCTGGGGAAATGGAAGATTCGACGTCTCTTCAAGTGTCTAGATCTTGCCGAATGGTGGGAGCTACTCCGAGACCTAGAATGGGAATGCTTTTGACGGCGAGGAGACGAATGCCTCGACCAAAGAAACCTGCGAGGAGGTTTTGACTGACTTACCTCTCTCGAGCTTCCCCTTGCGCTCCTTCAAGGCTTTCGCCATCATGGAAATGCAGTCCTCGCACTCCGAACAATGGTGCTCGACCCCAAGCAGATCCTGTGTGGATCTGTTATCAACATGTTCTTACCGCAGTCTCGACATTTTTTAAAGCCGGACCGCGGAGCCGTCGGTTCCGATCAAGAAGCCATCGAGAACGAGTTGGTATTCGAGTAAATATAAGGGGTTTTATCTGACTGAGCAACGATATTCCGAGGTCCCACGAAGCACAGAAAAACGGAACTGAGCAACGGACGCCGCGCGTGGCTATTTATGGGCATGGTGACGTTGGCGCCGATACGGTGGCTGTCGAGGGACATCGACTCAGCGGACTTCGCAGCGCCCTCTACAGAGAAAAAATTTCCGAGGCCAGCAAGCTGGAGACGAATTATCAAAGATAAGGAATACGTCGGAGGACACAATCCCTTCAAAATACAGTTTCAAAGTTTCAAGTTTTTTTCTTTTACTGAGGATTCCCAGCCTGACGACAGAATATTCACGAGCATGTGAATCCATGCCAGACCCCATGCTGGAGAACTACACGTTCATCCCAACAATCATTCACACTCATCCTTCAGTTTTAATTTATCAACATGTTATGGGTGATGTCTGTTTTCGTCTCCTTGACTTCTTCCCCACTCTTTGGCCCCCTTTCCTTTAAATCCCCACATACCCCGATCTGAATGTCACAATAGACCTCTACAATGGCATGGGTCATTACTTTAAGACCACTATTGTGGTGATGTGCATCCTACAAAAAAAAGCAGATGACTTTCATATTTAATATAAGGAACACTAAAACTGGCAAAAGCTTAAGAAGGGGGTGGATAAAAGACATCAGGAGTAGCAACTCTTCACATACAAAAAGGCTAGCAAGAATACCATTTAAAAAGAGATCAAATAACTCGAGGCGAGGGGATTGATTGTCCAACTAAACCGAATACATAAAATTGGCTGTTGTATTCACAGTGCAAATAGAGGATTCTAAGGCTCTCGCTGTGTTTGAAATTAAGCTAACCGCCTACCCAGAAGCACTGATCTTTGAGCAGAGGGGAGGAGGTTTTCAATGTCCCAGTGCAGTATTAGACCAAACAAACATGACAAATAAAAGGGCTACAGAAAAAGAATCAAGAAAAGCCATCAACTTAATGAACACCACTTACAGGCCGATTTATACAAGTTACAGAATCATACAGAATCTAGTTTTTATTCACACCAGAAACCAGCTAAAGAATAGACTTAAACCTAGCCAAGTTGCAAAAGGAAAAAAAAAAACACATGTCAGGCCAAGAAATTGTTGTAAAAGGTTAAGACTATGGATTGTGCACCCCTTACCATTAACACCCAGAGTGGAACGTTATAGCCCTGTGTACCAATCAGGATACAGGGTTTCCATCCAATAATAACTGGTGTGGTCCAGGAACGTGTTGGTTCACAAGATCCCATCTTCCACTTAGAGCATTGTTTGCTATCCCTGCTCCCTCCCTCACTTCACCTTCTCTGTAACCAGATGCCTGGTCAACCTGTCAGCCCCAGATCTGCTCCATCTCTCTCAGCGACCTTTCACTGGGGCAGGGCTGCAAGTTGGTGCACAGCATTTGCCTCCTGCTTCACCTCACACAGTGTGCCGAAGGCAAAGAGGGACAAACACTCATTTGCCCAAAGCAATGGATGCCCGGTGGTCATAACATAATGTGGCCCATCATTTTCCCCTTTTCTCCTGCAATTTCAGATTGTGCCATCATCACTGAGCAACAGAGGTCAGGTGCTAATAGAAACTTTGCCCATACCAGCAAGACAATTTGGGAGCTCATGAGCCTGTAGCCCTGCTTATGCGCCCTAGCTTCACTCGTGCCTTTAAGATCCCATATTGCCTACAGCTCCAGTAAACACAACGATTGTATCTAAAATTAAAGGAGTTCTTCAAAAGCTATGCTAGTTTTAAGAGCAAATTTGTGCTCTGCGACTGCATTTCTGAAGGCTTTTCCTAAACCAAACTGGAGGCTTCAGAAAGCTCAATCCACCGAGTGAAAGTGAAGTAAAATAAAAAAAAAGAAAAACAGAACATAGTAGGCGTTGTCAAAGCTGAAGTAAAAACATTCTTGATACAGCTTTATGCAGGAGAAAAAAATGCAGTGCTTTAAACGTCAACGTAGGCATAATGTGTGCATAATGTTGCTTCAGTCAAATAGCATATTGATAAGGTTTTTAAACTGAAAAAAACAAATGTTATAAAAGAGGACAACAAGTCAAAAAGAAAACGCTGCGTTTATAGGCAACCAGAGCTGTGAAACTCTAAAAAGTAATCAAAAGTCTCAGATTTGTGGATAGTGTGCACCCACTTTTATCCAATGGGCCAATTGGAAGTGGAACGTCTGGTGTTCATCGGATAAAGGACCAGGTTAATATGTATTCCAAAAAGAAAGCTACAGGGTATGCAGGTGGCAAACCACACCAAGGAGGATAACGTGGGGAGCCAGAAAACGTGGCGTGTTGATATACTGGGGTACTGTGCAGTTCCTCTAGTACTTGGGAATGCAGTCTCTGCAGCGAAAGCAGAGCAAGAGGTAGCTTTTAATTCTAAGGCAAGTAGGTGCCTAGTACCGGCCCAATCTATTGTAAGGCCAGTCAGGCAATTTCTTTCTCCAGGGAACAAAGTCCTACAACTAAACCAACGTTGTACTGCTGGGTCAGAGGAAGGGAGCACATGTGTGGGTCCCTCTAGTGGTCTGGGAGTAGTCCGGATTGCACAAAGCCCAGCAGCTCCTTGTGGTGGGTCATACTTTCAGGAGAGGTCTTAACAGAGCTTTCGGTTTCTTACTAGAGTAGGTTCATTCAGCTGCTTCGCGAGGAGTCCTAGCTACTAACAAAGACAGTGCTGAAATAACTCACTTTATAGTACTCTGAAACCTTGCTGTGCATGGTGCTCCCAAATAAGGGTACTTTAACCTTTCAGACAATTTGGCTGCCACCCACGAAGGATGATAGCCTTGCTCAATCCTTTCCAGGCTTCTTCCCAGGCAAACACCAGATGCGGACTTCTAAGTAAATCCCAGACACCTAATCATATATCCATTTATGGCTACTCGGCACACAAACTGGAATCTGGAGGAGGACATATGGCCATGCTTTGTCATCCATGTGTGCAGGGTCAGCACAGCCTTGTTGTAGATTGTCATTGGACTTACAGCAGGTTGAAGTTTTAAAGGGACTTTGAGAACAAGCATTTGCTCACTGGAAAGTAACTACATCATGCACCATTCTAAACATATGCAAAACACTCATTCCAGCCAAAGAGTACTGTAAGGAATGCCCGTTATCAAATAAAGACAGAAAACTGATCACAGTTCAAGGGTGTTTATTAAACTGTAAAGTGGGTGATAAGATGGGAGCAAGCTACGACCAACAAGTAATAAGAATACAGTCCTAGTGGAGTCTAGTCAAATAAAAAAAAGGGCCTATACTAAGAAAACCTATTGCCAATCCTTACTGCTATGCTACAAAATAGTGTGGGATAATGTAGAAAAGAAAGAAGTGTTCACAAAATGATAAGTCAGGATGTTATGGCCGGGCTCTCCCTTCCCCACGTTTTTAGCACGGGACAAGATGGGACTCTTGAGCATAGCACACTCCTGGGCTTCTCTTGCACAAGCTCACAGTCCTTTTCACTATATCAGGGCCTTCTGCATCCAAGTCTCTTCTCATGCAAAGTCTATTGCTTCAAAGGCCCGATATGCCAAAACAACAAAAGTTCCTTCTGATAACCTTCAAGTAGGGTGATTACTGTTCACCCTTGGATCCCCCTCAGCCGTGCTCTGATCCTTCTTTCAGAGTCAACCATGCCAATTTAAACAGACTTCCGAAGGGCGATCTTGACGGGTCACTGTTAGCCTATGGTAAGCGCAGGCTTTACAAAAATCACATTTAGTGTGGCATTCCCCCTCAACCGGGGGCAAGTGTCACTTTCACAATTGGCTCATCTTCACAACGTGTCAAGGACTGTCAAATTGTACAAGGGGTTTTGCTCAACCTGTGTATGACCACCTTGACACGTCACGTTGGTCTTCCCTAAGGCCTCTTGGTATTTGTTGTTTATTTACCCCTTTTTGTTCACAGTCTTTGTTCAGTCGAGGGTTACCAAGTTCATTCACAAAAGATCTGTTTCTCAATCTTCTTAATGTTGTCACTGCAACCTTGAGTGTAACAGACCGGCCCACTATCTGACTCACCAGCTGTGCTGAACTCATTGGCATGTCTTTTTCCGCTGGAGTCAAGGACAGTACCACAATGGCAACCGCATCTTCCCGCCCTGGCTATCGGTGCAGGAGGGTTCCATGTACAGCTGACATCCGTCACAGCACTCGCCAGCTGCGATTCCCGGTCTTATGTTTTTCTCCGGAGGCTTCGTGGGTCTGGGTGGAAAAGAGCAAGGGCAACTCCCTCCTTGACGTCCTTTCAGGTCTTGCCACCTTTCCTCCTCCGTTTGAACTGCCGTCCTGGAATAGTGCTTTCGGCCTTGCCCAAGCTGTGCTTTCATGCTCTGCCTTTTAACCCACTAGGGAAGGGAAAGGGCAGTTAAGTGTGTGTGTGTAGTTGTCAGCAATTGCCTTGCCTTTGTGTTGGGTCATGTCAGGTAAACGGCACTGGTATTTGTCAATTGTCACTCACGATGTGAGACTGTGTGTGTTGGAAACGGGGGTAGAGTTTCTAAGTATCCTACTGGGCAGACAGGATGGGGAAAAGGTGTCATAAGGAAGGGGGATACCGCATCTCACCCTTTGGTGTCCCACGTCCACCATCTGAAAATCCCATCCAGGTGATCCTCCCACACTGGTTAACCCCCCCCAGGAACTGGATCCAATAGCGATGGCTGTGCCCTGGCCTCCTGGATGACAGAGCCGAGTGGCTTGCACAGGTGTTAGGAAAGATTTATTTTTTGCCGCTTTCCTCCTACAGACCAAGGACGCCCTTTCTTTCGGATTTGTTATATACCCGACCCTGACTTTTTGAAGGTAAGTAACGCCTTCTGCTTTGCTTGCTTTGTGCTATCAGTACGGGGAGACTATCTTCAAGGATTTCTTATATTTTTACAACTGCACATATCATCTTAAAAGGAAGTCCGGTTAGGATACTTGGTATCCTTATGACTCTTTTGTAACGTTTGGTTACAAATACAGTATGTACATGATGGGCTGGTGGCAGCGTCTATTTTTCTACCGTATTTTGTAAATTTTATTTGTGAACTTTTGAACACAAAATCTTCGCCTGTCCTTTGGCCATATTGTACTTTGGACACCTTCTTGCCCCTCGGATCTGGAATTGCTATATATGGAATGCCCTTTCCTGGGGAATGTTGTTGCTTGCCCAGGCAAAGGTTGTCTGTATGTTGCCAGCTGTTGGGACTGTTTGGTCCCAGTACACATACTGCTGCTGAATGTCTGTTGCTGGGCATATTGCATGGCTGTGTCTCAGTGAAAGTCTTATTGTTACAATTGCACACAATAACCTCAAGTGAAGTGAGTTTAGGATTTTTTGTATTCAAATAACTTTCTATGATAGCTTCTTGGTTACTTTTACAATGTGCTTAGGTTGAGATGGTGGCAGCTGACATTGTTCCAACGTGTTATATACTTTGTACTCATGCACTTTTGCATTTACCGCAAACCGCTACTAAAAAGGTGGCTAGCACCCTAAAATGGTCGGGCCACCAGGGTTTCGGTTCTCCTTTGACCATACTGTTCTTTGGCCTTCCTGCCTCCTCAAGTCTGGAAATGCCATATATGGAAAGCCCTTTCCCTGAGAAAAAAGACGGTTTGCGCGAGTCTGGGTGTGGGGGCTGGGACTATCTGGTCCAAGTACACATTCTGCAGCCTGAATGTCTGTTGCTGGGCAAATGTTGCAACAAGAGGCTTTCCCCGATTGGTTGGCCAATACCAGATTGACTGATGCAGATCCTTACCATTGGTGGATCTGGGCGAGCTTCCAGTCCAGATCTTGGATAAAAGGACAACTGCTACAGCCATTCTTCAGATCGTTGGAGCCAAGTCCTCTATGAAGAGCAGCCAATTGACGAGCAGAGGACAACCCCTGCAGCTGACCAGCACAAACTCCAGTGAAGTCCCTGTGAAGCCCTGCACCTCTGCCTGATCAACAAGACTCTTGTCAGTGCTTTGACTGGTGGAACAACCAGTTTCAACCCTTGTTCAAGGAAGTGTGCTTTCGGAAGGGTCGCTGGACCAAGTGATGGACTGACCAGATCTCTGCTAGGCTGCTTTGTTGCAGCAGTCGCCATTCCGAGTACATTGAAGATCTTCAACTTGGACAACAAGACGCATGCCACTGCATTTTCAGTCTTTTTGCATCAAACACTGCACAGGACCTGCTCCTTTCTTCATCCCTGGAAGATCGCCTGTTACGGCCTGACCACGAGGACACCTGTAACAATCAGTCTACTTCACATCCTAGAAGTGTACTGAGGCCACCTGCCCCTCTTTGTTTGGGTGTTCAGCTGGAAGCTGTCGAACAGATTCCACTGCACAATGACAGATGTTAAATCCTGTGCCCGAAACTGACCTCTAAACCTGCGACCACCCCTTGGCCTTCCTCAACAAGACCAAGAACAGAAGACTGTTCTCAACAGATTCTGAAATCTCTGACGTGATCTGTGGAAAAAATCAGAGTCTGGCCGGGAGAGGGTTGGAGGCAAATTAACATACCTGTTCCTTTAACCCCTGTCCCTAAACTACGCATTCCCAACTTTGGTCCGTGGTAGAGGCTTCTTCTAGACCTATCCTAGTGACAGGGATTGAGTTTGTTTGGTTACCTGAACTTTACCTCCCGTTTTGGCTTTTTTTATCATAAGCACTGGCATCGTCCTATTTTAGTAAACCTACCTGAAAGGCATAACTTTGTAACTGAAAGCTTTAGGGCAGAAGGCCCCAAACTATTTTAGGGATGGAAACCCAACTAATTTATAGGACGGCAGCGGGAAGGGGTATGGAGTAGGTGGCTATCGACTAAGAGTACACCACATAATGAGTAACTTTGTCATGTCCATCCTCTTTCCTCCATACTTACAGGAGATTACAAAGCATTAGTCTGGGTGGATGGAAAATGTCACGCAAATGGGTTCTGCAGAACTGACTGACCACATTTAGCATCCGATCTGGCTGCAGTATCCATACACTAATGTTTGCAAAACGCAGAAGGGGAAGATCAAGTTGCTGCTTTACTAATGACATACCATGGAATGCTGTTGACTTAGCTTGAACTGCGTGAGGCATGCAACCCAGGTACTGAAGTTTGTATGCCTCTGCATTACAATCCACAGAGCTATGGTGGCTTTGAAACTTGAAGGCCAGCCCACTAACCTACAAAGAATATGAAAAAAGCAGTTTGATTTCCTGTATTCCTTCGAGCGGTCTAGATAGAATTTCAATGCCCACCAAACATTAAGTGAATGATTGACTCACCCTCAATCTGGGGTGAGGGGAAAAACGTGGTTAAAACTACCTCTTGGTTCAAGTGAAATGCAGACACCACCTTGGGTAAGAACCTAGGGTGTGTTTTAAGAACATTATCTTTATGAAATTACAGTGCAAGGCTGAGGCAGACAGAGCATGAATTTCGCCAATTTTTCGAGCCAATGTTACGGCTACCAAAAAGGCAGTCTTCCATGACAGCAGTTTTAAGTCAGCTGCTGACATGGGTTTGAACAGCTTCTGGTATATTGGTGACAATACTATATGGAGATCCGACTCAATGGGGCTTGGCCAATGGTGGATAAAGCCTGATTAGACAGCAAAAGTGTCTTTTGATAATATGGTTTGATGTTGATATTATAAAGTCTGGAGAACTACTATGTGTCAATAGCCGATAAATATTTACGACAAGATCGAATTTCCTGCCGAGCCGAAGTAAGACAAAAAAGATAGGATATTATCCAAAGGAGGACAAAAAGGATTCAGAGAATACTCCAGTATCAAGTCCATTTCCTCTTCTACTAGGACCTCGTTGACCATTTCCTTGCAGCTTGCATAATAGCCATATTATCATCTGACATACCCAACCCAGCAAATACCAACTGCTCAGGTACCAGGCTGCCAAGTTCAGCGATATCGGGGTGGAACACCTACGCCCTCATGCAGGGAACGTAGAACCTGAATCACAGGAAGTAGCCTCAATATGAGAGTGCAATTAATTGACTCTGAACTTTGACAGAATCCTCGGAAATTGGGGGAAATGTGCATCATGCTGCACTGTCCCAATGTGAAACTGAGGTATTTTATGTACGCTGGCAACATTGAAATATGAAAGTATGCATCTTTCAGGTCTGATGTTGCCATGTAATCCCCATATTAAGTAGTGGGATAACTTCCCAAAAATGTGGTATGACCGTTTTGCAGGGTTTGCCATACATGTTTGCAAGGCGCAGGTCCAGCACTAGGCACGTTGTTAGATCTTTCTTTGGACCAAGGACGTAGATTCAATAAATACCTCTATTTTGTTTCATGAAGGGCATCAGCTTCTTGGCTACTTTCTATAGTAGGATTTTGATCTCCTTGAGGATGTTGAGGTGTTCGGAGGACATTCGCCCTGCATGCTGTGGATGATGGCGAGATGTTTCTAGGAACTCCACTGAGTATACTTTGGCCACTGTATCAAAGACCCAGTGGTCTGACGTTATTCCCTCCCATTGTTGGGTGAAAAGCGTTATGCGATCCCCGACTGGGGACGCATGGAAGGGAACGTGGAACGGTCTGTCATTTGGAGGCAGGGGCTGAAGCTCTGCCTGGTCCTTTCACGCATCGAAACACACGCTGGTGGTACTAGTAGTATGTCTGAACATGCAGGCAGTAAAAGGGCACGAAAGTTGCAGCATGTGTTGAACGCTCCCCTCGGAATGAAGGTCTTGTTGGAAATCTGACCACAGGTCTCGATGGTTTCATGCTTGCTGTCGCCAGCTGGTCGTCGACAGCTTTGCCAAAGAGAAGACTCTCCTCAATAGGCATGTTAACCAAGGCCGCCTGTGTCTATAGCTTAAATCCTGAGTCTAAGCCAGGAATGTCTTTAGGAGAGTACCCTCTGCAATGACCCTTAATGATGTGTCTGCGGAATCAAATACATTTTCCAGGATATTTTGGGAGACCCGTTTACCCTTGGTTGTGATTTTAGACAGGTGGGAGCATGGCGACTCCGGTATGGAGTCCAGATGCTGTGAGACCTCATCCCACTGATGGTGAAAAGCGCGAAGTCAGTCATATTTTTGGAGACGGTCGCCACAACTAGTGGTGTCCGCGGATAGTGCGGTGGGAGAAAATTCTGGAAAATAATTGGGGTTATTTGGTGGCTGAATGAGGTGCTGGAAAGGAAAAGGGTGGAGGTGTGGAATAAAGATGACTTGCAGCTGTTTTTGTAGGTGAAAAGTGGGTGCTGGTGCCGTACGCTCTGCAAACAGTGCGGTAGTCCACGGACAACGCAGTAAAACTAGCGGCTTGGAAAACACATTTGAGGGGATTTGATGGCTGAAAGAGGACATAGAAAGGGTAGGAGGAGTGGAAGATATGGAGTGTTTTTCTAGGTGAAAAGGTTTGTAGATGCTGCCGATCCGCTGTCAATTTTGGTGTTCACAGATATTAACAATAGCGGGGTTCACGGTGAGTTTCCATATTTGAAGGTCTATTTTACGTACTTGTTATATGGTTTAATTCTATAGTGGTGGTTGTGGCCAGATTCTTTGGGCCATGTCCCCAAGAATCTGGCCACTGCCACCACAGTAGTAATGTGTATAGGAATGAAATCATTTAAATGATAAAGGTATTTATTATTGTAGTACAATTGAGGATACTGATTTTGGAATATGCATTTGTTTACATTTGGTATGGTTAGTTGCATATAGTGATGAAGCTGGAATCCCTGGTTCATTCATTTTCTGTGGAAAGAAACAGTATAATTTGTTAAGCAGGATCTTTAAGAGCTTTAACTGATATATATTATATACACACACACACACACACACACACACACTACTCACCGTAATCATATTTGATGCTTGTATTTGCTTAGATTCATATGCTGGGCCTAGGCCGACATCTAGTGGAAGCTGCAGAGTATTACAGTTTGTTTTTCGAAACTCAAAAATGGGCGAACTGGGGCATGCCAGTAATACTATCCCTAGTGTGACGTCCGCTGTACCCATGATCCCTCACGCATGTAGGACCCTCAGAATGTATTTTCTCTGATATGAGGTGATATGAGGAGTAGCGGGAGTACAGAGTATCCAAGCAGATAAGATAGATAAGACTACAAGCATCCATGTGCCTTCTCTCAGAGGGGAGGAAGGGCAGGCAAATGTGAATAGAAGCAGATACAAGCATCAGAAATATGATTACAGTGCGTAATGTATCCCTGCTGAGGCTTGTGGAATCTACTTAGATCACATGCTGTGCATAGATTAGCGAGCAGTGTTATAAGAAGGATGTGGGATGTGAGAAGGGTCATGAGCGAACAAATGTCTTAGAACCACTTGTCCCACTTGAGTATCTGTCTTGGACAGAGTGTCCATGCAGTAGTGCTGATTAAAGGTGTGAATAGAGCTCCATGTAGCTGCTTTGCAAATGGTGTCAAGGGGTACATTTACAATGAAAACCAGAGTGGCCCCAGTACCTCTTGTAAATTGGGCCCTTGGCGTAAAAGGCAGTGTCTTTTCTTAAAGGGAGTAGTACAGCTGGATACATTGGACTATCCATTTAGAGAGGGCACCTTTAGAGACGCAATCTCCTTCTCTGCCTATATCTACGGAGACGAACAGTTGATCTGTCTTTCTTTGCGGTCTGGTCTTGTCCACGTAATAGAGGACTGCTCTCCTCACATCTAGTGTGTGGAGTTTCACCTCAGCAGAGCTTTTGGGTTCTTGGAAAAAGGCCGGTAGCTCATTGGACTGGTTAACATGGAATTCTGAAATGGACTTAGGTGAACACCTAGGGTGAGTGCATAAAACCAGTTTATCCTTATGAACAGTAAAGAAAGGATCCCGCACTGAGAGCTTGAATTTCACTGACCCTTCTTATGGATGTAATGGCTACTAAGAAGGCAGTTAGCCAGATAAATCAGTGTTCTCTCGACATGCTTTAAGGTTATGGTCAAGACCTCAGCCTCATAGATTTTTCTGAGGTGTATTGAAAACATCTTGCTTGGGTCGATCAGACTAATACTGTCTATTCCGACAATTGTGATGTTAGTATCAAAGTGATTTTAGAAAAACATGACATCCTTTCTTTGACACGTCACGTTATCTGTGTATTTGTGTTTCGTCTTTTAGTCAGATTGTTGTATTAGTTTGACAGATGGTCGTTTTAACAATTTAAATATGTATTAAAATGTTTTTTTGCTAATACCTACGTTCACGTGATTAATGCAGCTAAGTGTAAACAAAAATCACTTACAATATTTCTCACCTCTGACAGTGTGTTGGGAAGTTGGGTAGCAAGTGGTGTCTTTTGCTTGTGTATACGGTTTACTCCTCACACACCCTTGCCCCCTAACAAAAAAAACGAAAACAAAATAAAATAAAGAGGAAAAGGTGATTGTGCTCAACTTGTTTACTACCCCGAAAAATTAACTAGGGCTGCTCCCTCCGATCCCTTGTACATAAGGGGTCAGTTAAAAGCTGACTCTTTGGTAGTAACAATCAGAAAGAGGGCGGGCAGACCACTAGCTTCTTCAGAAGCACCGCCCGATAAAGAGCAAGAGAATATATGTTTGGGGAGGAAGGTGGCATCCACATCAGCATATCAGGCACGCATTGCTAACGCTACCACTCTGTTAGCAAGCTATAACTGCCACCAGTGGGAACAAGTTACTGCTTTAATAGCTTCTGCAACTGAACCACTAAAGGGACAGTTGACCCCAATTGCATCAGTCGGTAGATCTGTGTCCGGATGCATACTTAAAACAAACTTCAATGCTGCAGACAATGCAGGAAGATTAATAGCAGAAGGCACAGTAATAAAACGCCATGCTTGACTAAGACAGTCCGGGTTCAAGCCCGAGACCCAGGCTACCCTCAGACATGCCGGTACAGCCAAGGGCCCTATTTGGGAAAGCAGTAGAAGAGGCATTAAAGACGGCTAAGGACGAATACGAGACCTTAAAATCACTGGGACAATTGACCAATAAGCCCTCAGGTCAAAGGGGAAATAATTTGTCGCTTTCGTGGCCAAAACTCCCAGAGAGGCTCCAATTACTATCAGAACCAAGGAACCTCGTGGGGCAACAGCCAGTCCCAGGCTACGCAAGGTTTCCCCAGAGGTCAGCGCAGGGGCCGCACTAGGGGTAGAGGTGGTACGCCACCCAATAAACAGCGACGTTCTGCTCCGGGTCCCTTCATGATAAACAGTACATTCTCTGTACTATGTTTGGTACAACATTAGTGTATGATACACTGTTGTATTGACATGAAATAATCCTGCATGGATTTATTTTCCCAATGATTTAAAAAAGAAAGTATTACAATTACGTGAATGTAAATGTGATGGTAGGTTTGTTCAAGGCATGTTGCGATTAAGGGAATGTTTAAGTAGTTAGATACCTGTTGGCGTATTCGAAATACATTTGCCTTCAGAAGAAGTTTTGTAGCGAGTAGAATTCTGATGGCATATTTGAAGTGTACTGTAATAAAGGATATTTTTTAAGTAGTTAGATACCTGTTGGCATATTGTAACTAGACTGACTTTTGAAAGTACTATTGTAGTATTATAGATGTAGTTAGATACCTTTTGGTGTATTCTAACTGTTAATTGTGCTACAGTTTAGTGGGTAAATTTGGATTGAAGGAATATTACGTAGGATTTGGTTAGGTTTGATGGCCGTAACCCGTCAAGATCTTCTTGCCTAGCAGCACCGCAGAGGAGGAGGCCGAGGACGACTGAGGCTTGGCGTAAAGTGATGCTGCAGCAATCGGCGTGGAGTGTGGCCGAGGATGGGTCGAGAGCAAGAGTGCATCCCCCTCCATCTGCCTGTACTTGGCATCCAGGCGTCGGTTGACCGGCTGGACCGAGTGGGGCTTGAGCCAACCCTTCTTGTCCAGGGACACTACATCGGTTTGCAGTGGAATGCCTGTGCTGGCAAGGGGGTGCCTCGTGAGGACTTCAGCCAGAACCCCCTCTGCCGGCTGTTCGACCTCGGGTTGGGGGAGGACCAGGTACTCCGCCAGGCGAGCAAGACGTTCATGGATGGCCCTGGCCGAGAACGGCGTATCCGGATCGACGTCCTCGTCCGTATCCTGCAGATCTTGTGGAGGAGGAGGGGTAGATGGCGCCGGAGGCTGGGGAGGCGGCGGATATTGCAGAGTCTGCTGTGGAGCCGGAGGAGGCGGCTGCATTGGGGCCTGGGGACCCGATGAAGGCATCTGTGGTGCCTCTAGCATGGCAGGGAGGACTTCCCTGACTGAGTTTTTGATAACGCCCATCTGAGGAGACCTCATGAGGCCGAGAAACTTCTCGAAGAGAACTTCCTCTCTGACCAAAGAGGTGGCAGGGGATACTTATGGGGTAGCGGGTGGCTGCCGGAGCCGCTGCATACCCAGTCTGTATGGACGCAAACAAAAGCAGCCCTGCGCAAATGAAGGGTAGACTGCAGGCCACGTACCTGGTTGAGGCCAGTCCCACCTCGACACTCGTTCTTTGCCGAATTCGTGGAATGGTGTCAGACGGGTGCCCTTTTCTGGCGCAGCTGCCATTTTGTCGAGCTGCCTGCGACATGCCTGCAACGTCTTGCTCGGCCCGGCCTGTTCCAAGACTCTTGCACGTGGATCACGAGGCCTACCCTGCTCCACAGGCCTTGGCCCGGTAGGTGTGACACCCTCGACAGGGAGGTCAGTAGAGCTGCGTTTATGCACCCCCTCTGACGTACTGCCGGTCACAGGGCGTGGCTTCTCGGGCGTGTTGCCGGTATTAGGGCGAAGACCTTCGGCCATTGTGCCGGTAATAGGGTGTAGACCCGGTACAAGAACCATCAGGTCACTTGACACTGCGCATGGGAGGATCCGAGGACCCCTCGATCCGAAGGCAGGTAGTTGCAGCAGCCTCGGGGCATGTGCCGGTAGGAGGACCTGACCGGTCCATCCCACGCAGGAGAGTCCCTGGGAAGGAATCTCCCTTGTGGGTTGTGCTAGAAAATATACGCCCTACCTTGGGCCTGGTTTGATGCTTCACAAAGTACTTGGGATCCTCTGGAGGAGACATCTGGAAGAGCTCCCTCCACCTGGCTAGTCAGTTCTTCAGCACCTTCGAGGGCAGCGAGTCACATGCCGAACATGATTGCCAACCGTGGTCTGAGCCCAGGCAACATAGGCAGAGGGCGTGGGGGTCTGAAGTCGGGAAGAGCCCGTTGCAGGATGGACACCTGCTGAACCCTATGGAAGTTGACAAGCGCCGGGGAGGAGCGTGATGCCCGAGGACAGAGTACCTGAATGATAAAAAGACAAAAAGAAGAAGTATCTGCGCGTGGAATTACATGGCCGAAGCCAAACCCAGGAGCGCTGGAGAATTCAGCCCGTTCCCATCACCGCGGAAAAGGGGACTGAGGTGTGGTGCTGGAGGACAGAGTCAAGCAGCGCATGCACCCTGGGCCACGCCCCCTGCGTGCCTCTAAATTTAAACGGGAAGGTTCTTTCGGGTGAAAAAGGTTCCGTCTCCCGTCCCTTGGAAGGGACGCCCATACAGTATGGAGGAAAGGGGACAGGACGCAAGAGTAATATTAGTACCAAATTAAGGTCCTAAACTGGAAGCTGGAAAGGAGATGGGCAGGGTGATGAGGGGGGTGAGGATGGGGGTGATCAACACATTGGTGAGCCCCTTTTGAAATTGTGTCACCAGTGGAATTTTGAAATCTGAACATTCCTCCGACGAGCGCTTAAAGATGGACAGCGCTGCCAAATAGCCTTTAATAGTTTGAACCTGGATCCCTAGATCGGCTAGGGATAGTAGAAAGAATAAAAGATCCGGTGTTTTGCACAGAAAAGTATGTACATTCTCATCTTTGCACCAGCTGCAGAATGTGTTCCAACCGCAACGGTACAAGGACTTTGTTGCTGGCCTTCTAGCCAATAGCATAGTCTCCATTACATCATCTGTGAGGTCCCAAAACTTGTACCTCAACCTCTTAGAAACTATGCGTGAAGGTGGAGTGTATTGATCTCTGGATGGAGAACCCAACCCTCCTCTCGCCGGAGAAGGTCTTTCCTTTGTGGAAGATATATGACATAACATGGCATTTATAACGTGCCTATACACAGGTGTTTGGACAGAAGATGGACATGTCCGGAAGGGCTGGTTACCACGTCCTCCTGGCCCAATCCGGGGCAATTAGGATCATTTATTTCCCGAACTAGGCAATTCCCAAATCCACTACCAACACGTCTCCTAGAGCTCCTATTGGGGGAAATTCACTGGAGCAGTACAGTTCGCACTTCTGGTTGACACGGGTCACGAAAAGATCCACTTCAGGGACCCCCGAAAGGGTGAAAATCTCTGGAAGGACTTCATGAGCTAGTTCCCACTCGTGGGAGACTGCTCTGCATGCTCAGAGCATCAGCCGCCGTGTTCTCTTCTCCGGCTAGGTGAACTGTCGATAGAGAGATTCCTTCTTGAATTGCCCAGAACCAGAGCTGCATTGCCTCTCTGCACAGTGGTAGTGACCCTACACCACCTCTCTTGTTGAGGTAATACATGGCCACTGTGTTGTCCATCATTATCAGGCCATTATTTCACCGTACAAAGGGTAGGAAGGCCTTCAGCGCTAGTCTGACTGTCCTTGGCTCCAAAAGTTCTGATGGCGACCAACGACCGCCAACTGTCAGATCGTTGGTATGGGCTCCCCACCCTGTGCGTGAGGTGTCCGTCACTACTGTTATCTCCGGCCATGGTTGCCAAAAGGGTTCTCCCTTCAGAATATTGTCCTCACAGGCCCACCATAGAAGATCCTGTGCGACCCTGCTTGGAACCTGAAGTAGGTCCGACATCTTTCCTGAGAACTGAGACCATTGTGTTCTGAGGGCCCATTGAAGGGATCTCATTCTCAGAAGGGCCTCTGGCACCTGAAAAATTGCAGGATGCCATGAGGCCAAGCAACTTCAAAATAATTGAAGGCCAGGAGATGCTAGGCATTCAGACATTTGACCATCTGCAGAATGTCTAGAGCCCTCCTCTCGGGTGGCGATCTCTTCCCCAAGGAAGTATCCAGCACAGCTCCGATGAACTGGAACTTTTCAGAAGGTGTCATGGGACTTCTTGTAATTGAAGGAAAAAGCCCAGTCTGAAGAGCGCGGCAGGTAACAGATGATGCAGGAATTGTTCGGGAGACCGCGCCCTGATCAACCAATCGTCCATTTGGTGGTAGACGTGAATCCCTCCTGAGACTCGCTGCCACCACTGCCATCAGTTTGGTGAAAACCCTTGGGCGGAGGTCAACCCGAAAGGTAATACTCAAAACTGATTAGAACCGCCAACAACGAACCTCAGGTATTTACTGTGCTTGAGATGGATTGGCACATGAAAATCAGCATGCTGAAGGTCCAATGGACTTGTTCAACTATCTCAAGTCCAAGAAGTGTCTCAGTCCTCCGTCCTTCAAGGGTAATAGAAAATATGGGGAATACCATCCCTTGTTCCTCTCCGCTACAGGCACGGCCTTTCTAGCGCCTTTTTCTAGCAGGGTTAACATCTCCTGCACAAGGAGCAGATCCGGAATTCTAAGGGATTGCTCGGAGGTCCCTGAACGAAAGGAAGGCATTACCCGTGGGCTATAGTTTCCAATGCCTAAGCATCCAAAGTAATGTCTCGCCATTCTTGTGATGCTGAGGCAGTCTGCCTCCCGGTGCTGAACTGTGACTCAAGACCTCAGGTTTTAGGGGGTGGCTGATAAGTTTGTCCCTGCCTGAGCGGGCTTCACACCTCTCCCTCGTCCACCACGAGGGAATCTCCGTCGGCCTCTTTGATCAGCCATTCCTCTGGCTCATCCCACTGAGGAATAGAAGCGAAAAGATCTACCCCTCCAAGGTTGTCCATTGGAAAGAAAGGGCTGAGGCTGCTAAATAGCGGCACCTAAAGATTTGGCTCCCGCCTTTGCTGTCTGCAACTTCTCAAGGCTCTCATCAGCCTTGTTGCCAAAAAGGTGAGACCCCTCAAAGGGCATGCAGACTCTGGGTTGCACATCCGGTGCAAAACCAGACTTCAACCACGCACATCTGCGTAAAACTGTGCTAGTAGCCATGGCTCTGCTGGTGCAGTGAGCAGAATCCAGACCCGACTGAAGATACTCACACATGGCTTCTTTGCCATCTCCAACTATGACCAGGAATCTGTCTCTTTCTTACCCCACCCGGGATACGCTCTGTAAGTGATTTCAATCCGGCACACACCCAAGTCCAAGCCCAGCATGTAGTGCACAACTGAAACCCTTATTTATTTTTGTCTACAAGTACAATATTCTGAATGATATACCACTCATATCACACCCTTCTCCTGGAAACCTCTCCCCCTCCCCCCACCCTCCCCAGTCGCACTGAACCAGGAATCAGGCGGGTTTGCAAAGGTAAATATTTATTTCAAATTAAATCACAATATGTTTTAATAAACAACAATCACCAATGGGGTGACAGAACACAGAATACTATCTTTAATACACTAGGAATGACTACTGAGCAAAACAAATGCAGCACAGGAAATACTTGTGTTGGTTCAGATCAGATCGCACTATGGTTAGAGGTTCCCCCTGCAACACCACTAAACCCCAATAGGCTATGTAAAGAGATGGGAGGAGAAAGCAGGTAGTCAGGAATAGCACAAACCAAACTGAATCAGTCCCCCTTCAAACAAGAGAAAAACGGAATTGACTTTTCAGCTGTCAGAATGGCTTTCAGAGTGTCTTTAGAAATTACTGGGCAAAAACACCAAATATGGTCAAAAATATTAAATATTTAATATTAAATTAAAAAATCGCGGCAACCTTTTCATTGCACGATATTCGCAATAACGGGAGAATCGCACTGTTTTGGGTTCTATGGATAGCTACAGATGTTGGGTACAAGAGGTGAAATTTCGTTTCTATCACAAAAACTGAGTTATAGAGGTTTTAGTAAAGGTTGTTTTTGCGAGAATGGAAAACAGAAATGTACTTTTGAATATAACAAATGGGTTGGCTTACACTAGAGGAAGACTATGAAAAGTCGAATACCACACATGGATCTTACAGTCACTTGATCAGGGTGACACATCTGCTAAGGAAACTACTACAGATGAGAAAAGGGTCAGCGCAAAGATGGTTCTAACAATACTGGTTCTGAAGGAAAGATGGGATGGTTTTGAGATAGGGATAAGATAATGCAAAGATAGTATGGGCCACAGTTCTTCCTATTAATACTCACAGGATCAGTTTTTAAATTGGACCGTCAGTTCTGGTCATGGATTGGGTCTGGTCTAGGAAAGATAGCACATCAAGCATGGTACTGGATCAGCTATGCCGGTCGTCGGATTTGCACAGGATCTGCCCTCCTAGTCTGTGGATATTTTCATCAGCTGGATAGCAAGTTCCTCTGGCAAGCCAGAGAATTTCAGGATACTGGTTCAAAAGGCCTTCTCAAACCACCCAGCGCTTTACTGGGTAGAGAGAATACATTTCAGGCTTTGGGCTTGCTGGAAATCAATGGTTCTCTATTGCTGGCAAGAGATTTGGCATCTGGAAGAATATTAAGCTGGATGCAGGATGCTGGATCAGAGTGCTTCGCCGGAATCAGGAAAGTGAGTGGATCTGTGAGTCCCTATGTGCTGTCAGCTGTCTCTATTTATGCTACAGAATGACATCACAAAGGGGGTGTGTGGGCCGGCTAAGTTAAGCTTGCCCCTGTAAGCTGGGATAGGACCACACTTCATCTCCGCCTTGCAATTTGAGTGATTGGATCAAGGCCAGCTGATGTCACATTTTATGGTTTGCTTTACAACCTTTAGAAACCTCCCTTTAGCCACTGGTCTCACAATCGGATTTGATACTAAATGTACATTTCTACATTGGTCACCTTTAGACAAATCACATACAAAGATGCCATATTTTATGCAGCATCTGCTGCTCAAAATCCTGTAGCTGTGGGATCTTGTATCAACTTTCTACAGAATTGTGTCCTTTTTGCTATGACACAATTTCCACATTTTATGAAACTTTTCACAAATGTGTGTTTAACATAGGGATGGGTGTGTACATTTTCACAAATCTAACATTAATACATTTTGCATAAAACCACATACTGCCATTCCTATCCAGAACATTCGACACGATTTTGCCGCCTCTTAAAAAGTGCAGCCAGAAATTAAATTAACAACTCTGTCCTTTTTTATATTTTTCACCATTTTAATAGTAAGTTATGAGTCTTAAAAATTGTTTATTCTTAACAGCAGATGGTCACTTGGCCATCCCTTCGTCTCTCCTGGGAGCCCAGGGCCATCCCCGTCCTGGTTTGTTCCTTCCAAAGGCCATTTACGACCCCCCTCACACTTCCAGTTTCCTGGGCTGAAAAGCTAGTCATTGTTCCTTCCATTTCCATAGGCAAGATTCTGTTCTAACCCGCAATTATCACCTCCCCGTGAATTTCTGCTGAGAGGAAGGCCCTCCTTGGGGAAGAAACCTGCTTTTCCAGTTCTTGTGTCTCAGCCAAGCTAACTTCTTAAATCCAGCCAAAACCACATTTGTTACATCAAACAAATACATTTCTTTCTTGGCCTTACAATCTTTGGGAAAACAACTAAAATTTGTATTCCTTTTTGGCAACAATCCTGTTTATGTTTGCTAATCCAGCAGACTTTAGTTTTAGGTCACTTAAAGTATCATCAGTACTCGTCTGAGCCATCATTCAGGTATCCCCGGATACTGCACCCAGATTTTGGCATAGGCTGTCAGTTCAGACTTTGTATGTTGTATGTTTCACAATGCTTTATTTGATACATGAATTTTAGCACCAGGCACGATTGTGAATGTTGAAGTGTTGTGTTGTGGGCATTTTGGAGTTTTTTTGGCAACAAAGCAAATGTCATTTGTAGGCACATTTTGGGGTTTCGCTTGCAAAGTGCTGCTTTTCTCTCTGCACTCTGTTTGCTGGTCATGGAGTCCACTGGCACATTTCTGCAGGGTGTGCTCTATTCCACCGCACATGTAACATAGGTGGCAGGTTGTGCATCCCTCTTTTTGTGTGCTGAAGCACACAGTTTTTGTAGGTTTTTGGCACGCACAAGGGTTTTGCCACTATTGTTGCAGTTTCTTTCCCCATAACTGGCAGGGTGATGCCGCATAGCGGAGTGGGTCAATACATCCCACATGTCGCCATGTAAAAATGCAGTTCCATAGAGTGAATGAAACTTTCACAAGGGCATATGTGGAATTGGTTGACTTGAGCGCCATACTCCCTGCAGAAAATACTTTCCTTGCCCATCCATCTACTCTGGTCATCTCCATCTGGAGGGATGGTAGGATAAGCTGCCCGTTTGGTTGCTGCAGTAGCCGCCTGTACCACCAGACTCTCTGTAGTGGGGTGTTTAAATAGGTAGTCTGGGTCACTACTTGAAGGGTGGTATTTTTTTGTCAGATTCTTATTCACAGCCGGATTGGTCTCTGGAGTCTCCCAATTTGCTGCCACCATTTTTTGTAGAGCAATATGGAAAGGCAGTATAGGATCCTCCTGCTCAAAGGGTAAAGGAAGCCTACTCCACCCCATGTAGTCTACCACCTTGGACATTAGCAGTCTATACGAAGCATCATCTTGTTCCCCCAGCTTCTGGTCTCCCAAAATGTTTCAACCTCTATCCCTCCGAAATGAAGCTTTCAGGTACATTTGGCATACCAAATTGGAGACCAAAGAGTGCATTGTTGTCAGAGTGTTAATTCTCATATTGAGGTGAGATTTTAAATATTCTTTACTTGGCAAAGGAACATACGTTTTATCAGGTATCAATGGTTTGACACATTTTTGGGATTCTACACTCGAGGGGTCGTTGATGCCCTAGTTGGCACCACAGGATTAAATCGGGTGCTCTGCGCAGACGGCACAGCTTGCATGGGAGAGGCACCTGGCATTGAGGGCACAGCCAAAGTCTAGGGCTTTTGACGTCGCGGGCGCAGCAGTCAAAGGTGTAGACAACCTCAAATTGTGCTCGTGCGTTTTCGGCTCGAAGAATCCTTCGATGACTTGTCATCGACTCAAGGCTTCAACTGCTCTCTGTGTGGCTCAGGCCTTCATCCCGGGCTCAAGGGCACGCAGGATTTGGCTCAAGCCCTTTCCTTACCAGCTTCTTTGGAAGGTGCGGTAGGAGCATGGCTTGTGGGTTTTTGCTTTTCAAATATTTTAAGCATTTCTGCTCTAAAAGCTTCCCATTCAGCCGGTGTGGAGCTTTTTGTGGGGCAAGATACCCTCTCCGGTGAGGTTTCCGACGACAAAGTCGAAGAAGGCGACTTATGCAGCCTCTTTTTGGACTTGGACGATGATGAAGAGTGGTGGGAGCCACTCGACCTTTTAACGGTCTTCCTCCGAGGAGAGTCGCCTCTCAACTCATCTGTCGAGGTTTTCTTTGTCGGGGCAGATAGGGATTTATTTGGGGGTTTCGACCTACCAATAATTTGCGCTTTCGCTCCTTCAGGGCCTTTACTGTCATTGACTGGCACTTGGGAGCAAAAGGCGTGACCACCACAGTCATATGGTGTGGATTGGTCAACAATTTCGAGCCATTCTAGACACTTCTTAAACTCGGTGTTTGGGGTAGTCTGTGTCGACGAATAAGACTGATGCATGGTTTGAGTTTGTTCTCCGTACTGAAAATGATGCCATAGATTTACATTTCCAATGCTGCCGAGTGTTGCGGCATTGCTTGTGTCCCAATGTTTTGAAAATAGGTTGACCTTTTACTGGTGTTAACAGTGGGACGTCTCCGAAAACAACAACGTGCTTAACTCCGAACAGTTCTTCGTAGTATGTTTTTAGGACACCATGCTTACTTCATCTATTAGAAGTATTCATTATTTCAGAATGCTGCTTCCTTCAGTTGCAGCTTCTGCTGATAATCTGTAGTATTCTAATTTGTTTTGGTGTTCTAGTGGAAGGAGCAGTAGTCTGTGTAAAGAGACACCTCCTATGTTGTAGGCAGCTAAACCTGTGGGGGCTGTTACAACAGCCGAAAGGGTGTGGTTTACGTTTTGTAGAAATTAGCCAATTATTTAAATTAAGAAAATATTACCAGAGCCATCTTCACCACTTACATACAGGAGCAGATGTTTAACATTTTTACAGCTACAAGTTTTAGTTTCATGTTTAAATCCATGTTCAATTTTTTCAGTGACTTCTAGATAAATACTGAATTGTTCATTTAGCTGTGATTTGAGCTCTGAAAAGTCTTTCAGATTGTTTATATTGATACATGGTATTTCCAACTCAGGCATGGCTATTTCTGCTTCATTTTGAATGAGTGGTTCTCAGAGTGGTTCTTGGCTTCCATTGAATGAAGGTTAACCTCCCTCAGGAGTGTCTTTATCTAGCTGAGCTCCAATTTCTTCCTCTTCTTGGCGTGCATTGTCTAACATTTCTTCATATTGTTTGAAATTGCCATTCATTTTACTGCTTTCATTTGCTTTGAATATGGCTTCAAATGAGCCAGTCACCTAATAATTCTTTTCTCCAAGGTTTAAATAGTCACACTAGGGCCAATAATACAGTTCTCAATATAGCAGAGATTTAAATGATAACTTTATATGATTAGGCTAGGTTTGGTAAGTTTTACTAGGCTTTCTTCACAAGTTGAGACTATTTGCGAGTTGTCTCATCTGGTGTGTTATTGTTTTTGTAGGAGTAGTTGTGGGCTGTCGTATAGGAACATTTTTTTAGCAAACCAATACTCCCGTTTGTGTTGGGTAGTATGTGTCAATTACATTTTTTTTTCTCTTTTTTAAATGTCCCGGCCGTGGGAATTATTTGCGGCTATTGTTTCCATCTCTTGGTAGGATTTTAGTACTCTTTCGGGATGAAGCTAGACCAAGGTTTAGTAAGACACTGTTCAGATTTGCCATATAAGACTGTAAACGGTCTGCAGAGTCGCAGCACCAGCATTCGCTATGGGAGCATTTTTATACCGAAGCCATACAATTTTAATGACAGTGTTTCATCAGATACGTAATCCCAGAGATCCTGTGATATTTACTTTACTTCAAAGTTTTTAACTGTGAAATGTGGCTCCTAAAGGAACAGTTTTTCTTTTTGGTGTTTTGTGATCTTGTATCTTTTTTGATATTTTTTCAGGAGAGACAAGGAAAGAGAGGGCAGGGAACCCACAGAGACGGAGGGGCAGGTGGACAGAGAAAGATGTTGGGCAGGCCTTAAATTTAGTATGGGGCAGTGTTTCTTGTGCTCCTTCACCGCGGCCCTGAATGTACTTCAAAACTGCTCCCCCGCTACATTAGTGCTTCACAGTACAAACGTAGCACTGTGACCCTTGAAAAGGTAAGTGTCAACAACGTTCTGAATGACCTGCGAAGAAGCCGCTGGGATCCTCTGCCCCAAAGAAGTATCCTTTGTGGTAACAGGAGCTGTTGAGGAAGAAGGGGTAGAGGGCATCAACCGACTTCTCCCTGAGAAAGGAACAGCCTTTCTCAGAGCACCCGGGTGGTTGGATTTGGTGTGGCGCAGCACGGAGGTGGTTCCTTAGGAGCACAGCCCAGGTTTTCCCCAACTGAGTACAGCCTTGCACTCAGTGCAGGTTACCTTGGCTGCACAAACCTTTGGTACAGCCCCAACAGTGGTGAAAAAGTGCCACACCCAGGACTCCCTATGGGAGCTGGAGATAGGGACTTCCTCAGCCTCAATTTCAGCTTCCTCTTGATCCTAATCTGTATCTCCACGTCTGTTCCCTGGTCCAGGCCCTCTAGGTGGTGGTGACTAGGGAGGTAGAATGGCCCATAGCAGATGCCATGGAGGTTTTCCAAGGTGGTCTGCAAAGCAGGTGTCGCTCTTGATGCCCTTTCATGGATAGCCAGATTGAGAATGAGGAAAGGTAATGGTGGGTCCCTTTAGAGGAACTGTCTGCAGACTATTAAGCCTTCCATGAACGATTGATTTGCAAATAGGACTTAAAAAGTTGCCAGATCAACCAAGAACGGGTCTAGGAGCTTTGGAAGGGTAAAGATTCAACTTTAAACACCCTAGATTGCCTAAAAATGCAGTTTCAAACTGGACGTGGACACTATTCACAGACAGGCCGTCATGCTCTATGGATGCAGTCACATAACGTCCGCGGACACCCATCTGGCAGGAACTGCAGGGCGCATGCTCATCTGTCCGTATAACAGGAGCACTGTGCGCAGACCACTTAAAAGCGTGCCATGCAAAATCGCACATGCCCAGACAATGAGACTTTGCGGACACCCCGGACAGTACCGTTGTGCAAGGACTTTTATTGGGAGTTTAAAAAAAGAAATGACGGAACGATATACAAAGCCATTCATAGCCTAAAATAACTATTTATTTAGGGGGTGGGGTATCAGGAAACAAATGGGAGAATTAGGAATTTCTGTATAATAATTATCAGGGAAGGAACGGAGTGAGGTTTCATCAAAGCATTTTTCATTTACATTTTGGGAATTTGATGGGGATGATTGCTGGGGACAGGTGCAAGAAGGACAGCGATAATGATCATTTTGAATCACATGATTTTTTACATACAAGTGTTCTTCAAAGTCATTACTGATTTCATTCAATTTTGCAGACATGATTTCATTACGTACATTTGGGGATAGCTCTGACTGTTGAGATTCGGCATAATTAAATTGGAATGTTCTTTCTTTGTGAAAGCTATACTTTAAGAAAAAAAATTCTAGTGATGTAGGCGTAAATTACAATATTTTAAAAAATGTACTGTATACCATATCACTTATTTCTTCTTTTGGGACATTTTCTTCCAACCACTCAAGTGTGTTGGCCAATTCTGTAAAAATAAAGGCTTTTTGCTTATATGAGAAAAGTTTATACAGTCTAAGCAAAAAAAAGAAATAGTGTACTTACTATTTAGTAAGCGCTTGTTTTCGAATAAGGGCCTGGTGTATACGAGTCTGTATGCAGAGTTGTAATGAGGTGATATGAGGTGTACAGTTAAAGCTTGTGCTTGATGCATTCCACTATATTGTGCGATAAATGAAAAAACAATGTTACATTTTTCAAATGATTACATACAAAAAGATATTTTTGGGTGTAGTAAATGTACATAATGTTTTAGGTGTATGTTAGTTGGTTGAAGGGTAGAACATTCTTTGTTCTCCCCTGGGCTTCTGGGCTTTGTGAATGCCACCTGATCTCCACAGACTACAGCACTGCCCGCAGACTCTGCAGCTGCTACACTGGCAGGGAGTACAATATAAGCAACTTGAAGCAAATTAAGTGTGCACTGGTAAAGACCTATGAAATTCACTGAAAAGAAACTTTGCTAAAGGGACGTTATGGTTAAGTTGCACTAATAAAAATGTATCAATGGCTACAAGTAAAATCGAAAAACCCCAGAAACTCACCAGTTATGGTAAGCTAAGCAACCATAACTCGCGCAACCACTGTGTACTGCTAACGCCCAGGACATCACAAATGTCATCACATATATAGGCAAGTTGTTTTTGTTCACCAACATATGAAGGCCAGACGTTTTTGCTCCGACAGTCAAAAAGTGAAAATTTAAAAAAAAAAAAAAAGTGCTGTGTGTACAGGTTAACCTCATCATATGTTCGTAAAGTAGTTTCCTTAGGGTTTGGTTTTAGCTCATGGTGCACATACAGAGGACAATAATCAGGCCTCAAATACCCAATTTATTTGTATACACGAAGATGAACTTTAATGTAATTGACATTTTATGGATCTTTCTTCCTTACTTTAGTTTCCCTGTGTGTGCTTCTAATTTACAGGCAATGTGGGTTTTCATATGCATTGTTTGAACTACCATAAGTTTGTAGTAATTCTTGATAGTTAGCTATTACATATTGAACATTACTGAAAACTCTGATAATCTGGTAATTTTGGATATTTTAATATCCAAAATTACCAGATTAAAAATATTGTTGTTCTATGGTGCATGCTACAGCCATTCCATATGTGTATGTATGATTAGATTCCTGTAATAACACTCCAACATAATGTGCTGTTTACACAAGTACATTCTTCAATACATTAAGTAGTTACTAGCATGTCTCCCAATCAGCCCCAACATCTGGTTACCAACATAAACATACCCCTTGTAGGGACTGTTCATAAAAATTAATGTCATATGTGATGCCATCAATACCATTTGTGATGTCATATTGAATGTCCTTGGTGTTAGTCTTAGCAGTGCACGGTGGTGGCGCAAGTTATGGTTGCTTCACTTACTATGATTGGTGAATTTCTGAGCTTTTTTGGTTTTACTTGTAACCATTGATAGGTTTCTGTTAGTGCAACTTAACCATAACGTCCCTTTAACAAAGTTTTATATAACACATTACTCACCGTAATCGTATTTCTGATGCTTGTATCTGCTTGGATGCACATGCTATGCATACGCCGAGATCTAGTGGTATCCACATAGCATTACATTTTTTATTTCCGAAACTTGAAATGGGATGTCGACAGGGCGTGCCAGTAATACTATCACTAGTGTGACGTCCACTGTACCCAAGGTCCGAGTCAAGGTCCCTCAGATTGTTTGGTTTCCGACATAAGGTAGCATGAAGCGTAGTGCGAGAACAGGGTAATAAAGCAGTTGAGTAGATAAATACAGAAAATGTCTATGCACCTTCTTCTGCCTCAGGGGAGGAAGGGTGGGCGCATGTGAATCTAAGCGGATACAAGCATCAGAAATACGATTACAGTGAGTAATGTATCCCTTCTGAGGCTTGTGGATCTGCTTAGATAACATGCTATAGATAGATCAGCGAGCAGCATCTCGAGAAGGTGGTGGGTTGTGAGAAGGTACAGTGGCAAATAGATGTTTTAGCACTGCTTGCCCCACCTGTGAATCTGCTTTAGGATGTGTATCAATGCAAAATGCTGAGTAAAAGTATGTATGAAACTCCATGTACCTGCTTTGCAAATGGCATTCAGCTGGACATTTGCAATAAAGGGCAAAGTAGCTCCTGTACCCCTGGTAGAGAGATCTTGGTTTGAAAGGCAGAGTTCTGTTTGATAGGGAGTAAGTATCAGAGCTGTATATATTTCACTATCCATCTGGAGATGGCGTTTTCTTTTTTAAACATCATCACCTTCTCTGGCAGGTGCGGTGGAGACAAACAGTTGGTCTTTTTGACTTGTTTACATAGTAAAGAACCGCTCCCCTTACATCTAGTGTATGGAGGTTTTTCTCAGCTGAGCTTGAAAGGTTTTGAAAGAAAGCAGGTACTTCAATGGACTGGTTAAAATGGAACTTGGACATGAACTTAGGTGAAAACCTAGGGTGTGCTTAGTACCAACTGGTATTTGTGGATAACAAAGAAAGGCTCTCGCACTGACAAAGCTTTAAGTTCACTGACCCTTCTTATGGAGGTGATGACCACCAGAAAAGCAGTTTTGAATGTTAGGTGTTTAAGGCTGGATTTGCGCATAGGCTCAAATGGAGGACCTACGAACTTTGGGAGTACATTTAAATCCCACCCTGGAGGCGGGTTTGAAATGTGGGGGCAGAGGGGAGGCTAAAGCCTTTTTACTCCTTCCATAAATGCTTTGACAGGGATTTTCCACCAGGACACCTTACTTTGACAAGTGGTGTACGCGGATAGAGTCGTTAGGTGATTTCTTTTTTTTTATTCTTATTAGTGGTCACAAAAGCTACACAACACTACTCCACATTGAACCTCATATTATACAAGGATACATTTCATGGTTTGTTGATACAATACGAGAGACTCATTGTCATCAGAAATCATGTCACACAAGTACATTCTAAAGGTGCCCCATTTGCCCTTGGGTCTACTTGTCACAGGTTGGGTCAGGACAAATTGTTCTTCAGATCCGTTAACATGCGTCAGTTCACAAAGTAAATGGTTCATGTTCGGTGGCATAGAGCTTTTCCATGTTTTTAAGATGCATTTCTTAGCCACCGCACAGGAGATGTTGAACAATCTTCTGGTTTTTTTTCAGAGCACTTGCCAATGTCCGCAAACAAGTATTTCTGAGGTGTTAGTTCAGGGGGAACCTGTGTGATTTCTTCCAACATCTCAGCCACCATGCTCCAGAACCCCGCCACCACTGGGCATTCCCAGTACATGTGAAAGGATCCTGCCTGAGGCGCCTTGCATTTGGGACATTCGTTTGGGCTGTCAACTGCGAATTTTGCTATTCTAGCCAGTGTGTATTGTAGTCTATTTAGTATCTTAAATTGCATTAAGCGTAGACCAGCATTGAGTGACATTTTTTGAAAGTGAACAGTATTTGCCGTATTTCTTCTCTAGACTGAACAGTATTTGCCGTATTTCTTCTCTCCAATGGCCATCTGCAGATCCCTCTCCCTTGACCTGGTTCGCCATGGGGGTATGAGTCTGCACTGCCGTATACAGTTTGGAGATCCTCAGGCCTTCTTAAGCTGTAACTAATTGTGTACATGGGTGTGGGGGAGATTCGTCCAGGAAGAGTGCCATCTCTTTTGGAATGCAGATCTCATACAGTAATATTGAAGTGTCTTCAGTGCACCCCCCCCCCCCCCCCTCCCAGTGCTCTCACAAGTTCCTTCAGGGCTACAAATTTCCCGTTGGGGGAACATGTCTCCCAGTTTCATTTCTCTATCTGGGTCCCAAGATTCCTGTAATTTGCCATTATGCGTTGGAGGGATGCCCATGAAATTACATAGGGATATTTCTGGGTTATAGGGTGTTTCTATTTTCAGCCTCTTGTATATTGCCTCCCATGCCCGGACTGTACAGTTTACCGGATTATATTCACATGAATCTTTGTATTGTGAATCAAAAAAAAACTATTGTATGCTCGTAGAGTATGTGGTTTATTCCTCTATCCATGTGTGGGGTGACCTATCTGAAGCATCGTACCAATATTTCACAAATTGTGCTTGAGCAACATAGTAGAGCTCAAAATCTGGGGCAGCTATACCTACGGTGCAGTATGTTTCAGTCATCTTTTCCCACCCTATCCTCGCCGTTTTCCCGTTCCAAAGAAATGTCACTACCAAAGATCAGAGTCTGGCGAAGAAGGTCCTGCCTGGCCATATAGGGACATTCACAAAAAAATATAGTAACTTGGGAAGGACTATCATTTTAAGAAATGCGACCCTACCATATAGGGAGATGGGCAGGCGCCCCCACATCAGATGTTTAGTGATTGTAGCGATGAAGTCTGGGCTTTGTGCGTTTACGCTTGTTGGGGAACTAGTCCAAAGGAGGGTCGCCCCAGAGGGAAAATATAGTGTAAAATGTCTTTGCTGAGCTGCCACTCATGCTCTGCGGGTAGGGGATCTCTACTTAGCAAGTCTGCTAGAGAATGGAGTTCCCCCGGAACGTGGACACACTAGAAACATGTTCCGCTTGAGTGCCCACTTCCAAATCTTCTGGGCTAGCCTGGACAGATTGAGTGTGCGCCTCCCTGCTGGTTTATGTAAAACATGGCAATGGTGCGGTCTGTAACGACTTGACCTGTTAAATGCACTTGAAAGGTCTGTAGGGCCTTGAGCAGTGCTAGCAGCTCCAAAAGGTTTATGTGATTCATGGCTGTGTCCTGCGCCCACGGGCCATGCGCTGTGTGGTAAAGGTAATGGGCTCCCCACCAAGTGAGTGCGTCTGTTACAATAGCTTGCACTGTAGGGTTGTGAAATGGTTTACCCTTCAACATACTTTCCTTCGTCCACCAGCATAGCGCTTGAACTAGGGTTAGCTTAACAACCACTAGATCGTCCCACTGACTGCTTGCCTGAGACCACAGTTTCACCAACCACTCTTGCATTGAGCACATTCGCAACCTGCATGTAGAACCAGGTAAATGCAGGACGCCATCATCACGAGCAAGCGCATTGCTTTGCGTACGGTTATTTGGCGACTGGCTAAATACGGAGTTGTTTGCAGCAGTATGTTTTGCACTCTTTCGTTTGACGGGAAGACTAGCCCCTCTCCAGTCTTTATGGCGGCTCCTAAGAACGGTTTGATTTTATTTGGAAGGAGACTAGATTTTTTCTTGTTGATTGAGAATCCCAATTGTAACAGAAGATTGATTGTTCTTTGGGTATTTTGCTTGCAAATTTGAGGAGATTCCCTGGTTATCAGCCAGACGTCCAGAGAGGGGTTCACTGGGATTGATTCTCTCCGTAGGTGCGCTGCCACTACCACCTTGGTGAATACCCTTTGAGCGGAGGCTATGCCAAAGGTTAGCACCTTGAATTGGTAGTGTTGATTTTCTATTTTGAAGCGAAGGAACCTTCTGTGCGCTGGGAACATTGAAATATGAAAGTATGCATCTTTCATATCCACGGTTGCCATGTAGTCCCCCTGTTTCAGCAGTGGAATTACTTTTAGCGTTGTCATGCAGAATTTCTGTGGCTTGACATAAGTGTTTGAACAGTGCTGGTCTAGGACAGGGCGCATTGTTGGGTCCTTCTTTGGCACAAGCAAGTACATTAGATACCCTTGTTTACCTGGTTCGCCGGGACAAGTTCTATGATGTACTTTAGCAGCAGAGCCTTGACCTAAGCAGGATGTGCTGTTCTTCCTGCGTGTTGTCTTTGTGGATGATTGGCTGGTGTTTGCATTAGCCTCCGCACCAGTGCTAAGTACCCACTTTTCTGACGTGATCCCCTCCCATGCGTGGGTAAAATGAGAAATGCAACCTACTGGAGAAGCATGGGAGGCGACCTGTAGCAGGTGGTCATTGCTTAGGTGGGGTCGAGCCTTCTCTGGAGGAGGATCCGCCTCTACTTCTGGATTGGGGGTAAGTAGAGAAGGCTGAATGCACCTTTGGACAGATTGGAGCAGTGGAATGAACTGCGCTGCAGATCTCTTATGCCTGAGAATGTCCTCTACGAAGTCCTCATCGACTTGTGCTTCCTGGGTATAGATTTTAAAGTGTTCTGCAGCTTTTAAAAGAAGATTACACTGCAGCTGGTTGTCCACAGGGTTATCAGCCACTCGATGGTCAGTATGGTCTGGGGATTGGATGATGTATACATAATCACTGTCATCGTATTGATCTGTATCCTGCAGGTCTCCTTGGTATGCTAATGAGCCAGGTTCTTGGGAACCTTGAGTGTCGTAATATAGGTTATCAGACACTGATAGTTTGATGCACTAGTTTGTGTTGGGTCCAGGGAGGTTTTTTTTTCGTTGGGCTGTTAACTGCTTCACCTTGAGGTGGGGCCCTTGGAGGTTGGTAAGTTGATCTGGGTGTTGATCCAGAAAGTCAACAAGCTCCTCCCAATGGACCCAAGAACATTTTGATTGGATTATGAGAAGAATGCCTAGTTTTGTTAACACTATGGGAGCAGGTGCAGGCACAGGCTCGGCAGCAGGGTGCTGTTTGTTGTGCATGGCCCCTGAAAGGGTGTCCTTTGGTGCAGAGTATTCCCTAGTTTAGTTTAGTTTATTATTTGTAGTGCGCTCCAGACCCGAGGGTATTCAGGCGCAAGGCATAAGGATATTCAAAGCTTGGTTACAACATGAAAAATGTGTGTGCAAGTGCCGTTTGGTTACATGTTGGCACAATCGGGTTGCGATATCTAAAGGCAGTACATTACATGCATAGATTTACAGGTAGTTGGTTGGTGCTGCTGGTGCCTGGACTGTGTAGAGGGTAGCGGGCAGAGTCAGCGGGTATGCGCCTGTATGTCGGTGTCTTTGAGCCAACTAGTGATGCTATGGCGGAACTTGTGATAAGTTTGATTGGTTCTTAAGGGGGATGGAAGTGAGTTCCAAACGAGTGCTGCCTTGACCTGGAAGCTGCCGCCTCCGATTTTGGCCCGTTTGAATCTGAGGACCCAGAGGTAGTTGGTGTTAGTGAGTCTGATGATTCTTGTGGTGGGCTTCAAGGTGAATCTGTCGCAAAGGTAGCAGGGTGCTGCATTGTTCAAGCATTTGTGGGTGAGGGATGCAGTTTTTAGTTTTATTTTGTCGTGGGTGGAGAGCCAGTTGTTGGGCTCTTCTGGTATTAGAAATATGATTTCTCTTCGGGATGCCTAAGGCAGCCCTCAGCGCGTTATTTTGATGGTTTTTTTATTGGCTCCTATTTATAGCGCGTTGCAGTAGTCCAGCCTGGATAAAATGAGGGCTCTGGCTAGAGTGATGCAGCTGTCCTGTGACAGGAAGGCCTTGCCAGCTCAAATCAACTTGCATGTATAAGCCGTGGCCAAGGCATTGACTTGCTTGTTGAAGGAGAGAGTGGAGTCCAAGTAGAAGCCCAGAGTTTTAAACTCTTTGGCGACTAATATTATTGTCTATGTTAAATGCGGAGTATTTGGGGCTGAGTTTTTTGAGGGTCGAGGGAGTGTCCAGGATGATGATCTCTGTTTTGTCATCATTCAGGCATAGACCGTGGGTGGCCATCCATGCCTGGATGATGATATATCCTGTTCACCAAGGCCAAAGCCTTGTCGTAATCACCGGTAAGCGGTAGGAGAATCTGTGTGTCATCTGCATAGGTTGTGTAGGTGACACCCAGAAGGTCCAGATTATCGAAGAGGGCCTTGGTAAAGATGTTATAGAGGGTGGGTGAGACGCAAGATCCCTGGGGCACTCCGCAAGTTGTGGGGATGGGGTTAGCTGCTGCAGTAGGAGAGAAGACTCTCATAGTCCTGTTGGTTAGGAAAGATTGTATCCATGCTATGGCTTCTGTAGTGAAGTGGGCTGCCGAGTTCAGGTGGCTGCATAGGACTGTGTGGTCGACCAGGTCGAAGGCAGCGGATAGATCCAGAAGTAGAAGGAGGGCTGGTTTCCCTTCATCCCGGAGTTCATCAATCTGTGACTTAAGGTCTAGGAGGGCTGTTTCTGTGCCATGTTGGGGTCGGAAGCCAGATTGCCTGGTTCCTAGTAGGGAGTTGGTTTCTAAGTATTTTTGTATCTGGGAATAAGCCATTTTATCTAAGATCTTAAGGAGAATAGGGACTGTGGCAATCGGGCGGTAGTTGGTGGGTATAAGTGGGTCTAGGGTCTGCTTATTCAGTAGAGGAGGCACCCATGATTCTTTGAGGTTGGATGGGATGGTATTGGTGGAGAAGGATGAGTTGATGAGTTTGGTGATGAAGGGTGCTAGATCTCTGGCTGCGTCCTTTAGGAGTTGAGCGGGGCATAGGTTGCCTTGGCAGTTGGTGGGCTTGAGGGATAGTATGGTATTTTCTGTTTCTTTTATGGTGACTTTGGAAAACTTAAATCTGGGGTGATTGGTAGGGTAACTTGGTTGCTCTAGGTTGATGCTGGTGGGTTTGTTGCCAGAGAGTGTGGCTTTTTTCTTGGCAATTGTTGTTTGAAGCGTGGTGACTTTGTTGGCTAGAGCTTGCTGTATATTGGAGCACCAGAGTTGGTCTTTGGTACAGTTGTCCGGCAGAGGGATGGGTGCTTCTAGCTCTTTGAGGATGACAAAGTGTTCTTTCGTGCTGGAGTTGGCTTGGGTGATTCTGGAGTTGTAGGTTTCGCGTTTAGCTAGGATGATTTCTTTTTTGTATAGGGCTGTGATGGAACGGAGGTTGGCTTTGTTCTCGTCAGAGGGTTGTGATTGCCAGGATGTCTCGCAATGTCTTTTTTGTTTGCGCAAAGATTTTAGGTATGGGGTGTACCATGAATTGAGATGGGCTTTGGGTTTGCTTTGTCTAAGTTTGAGAGGTGCTATGGAGTCTAGAGATGTGGTCATGATGTGGTTGAATTCTTTAACCATAGCTTCGGGGTCCAGATTTTCTGGGATGGCATTGAGTGTGGGGAGGATGAGGGGTAGCAGTTTGTCACAGGTGATGTTTTATTTATTCCGGGTAGGGATGGCCGGCGCTAGAGGTGCGGGAGCCAAGGTGAGTTTGTCGGTGGATAGGGTGAAGGTTATGAGGTAGTGATCTGTCCAAATCTGGGGGGATATGGCGGTTATCGTGGCAATGCAGTTATGGTCTGCTACCCAGTCCAGAGTTCTGCCTTTGTTGTGCGAGGGGGAGAGCACTCTTTGGGTGAATCCTTGTTCCGCTAGGATGCTAGCCACATTGGATGCGTGTGAGTCTTTGGAATCGTTATAACCTAAGTTCAGGTCGCCTAGTAGTAGGACCTGAGGGGAGTTTAGGTTATTTGAGATATTAGATATGTCGTCTTCAAAGGTCCCAATGGGGCCTGGCGGTCTGTAGACCAGGTATATTGTGAGGGTCTGGCTGTTGCTTATGTTTATTTTGGCTGTCATGAGCTTGCATGAGTTGATGACTGGGGATGGCACTAGTCTGCAAGGTAGATTGTTTCTTGTTATGAGTGCAATGTCTCCACCCCGAGTATCGGTTCTATCTGATCGCAATATGGTATATCCATTAGGTATGGCCAGTGAAAGGGCGGGTCCTGCTGCGGCACGTAGCCAGGATTCGGTGACTGCTAGGAGGTCTAGCTGTTCAGAGTGGATGATGTCAGCTATGTCTGTAGCGTGTGCAACTAGCGATCTAGTGTTTATGAGGCCGCACTTGAGGCTAGGTTTGTTTGGTTCGAGTGTGGTGAGACTGGCTGTAATTTGGTTCTTGGAGGGGCTGAAGGTGGTTGGAGTGGGCCAGTGTTTGGTTGTGCGTTTGTTAGTGGATGCCAGGGTTCTCGCTAATGGTTCATAGAGTTTTGTGAGTCTTGAGCGGAGTCTGCTGTTCCTCTCGAGGGTGTTGCAAGGTAGTGTGTTTTGTGACTGGGGTTGTGGGCGGCAATAAATTGGCCTGAGTTTGTTAATGTGGTTGAGAGGTGATGGCATGGTGTTGTAGATGGTGTAGTATTGGTACGTTGCTAGTGGTAGGAACAGGATGTATATGATACATGTGTATGAAGTGGGGAGCTGGATGCGCATGGGTGTGTGCATTGTTGGAATGGGTGCTGTAGGTGGGGGCACTGGTATCAGGTTTAGTATTGGTGTGCTGCTAACTGAGTCGGGTCTAAGCAGTGTGGCTGTGAGCTGCGTTCAAAAATTGAATACGGTAGTAATTTATGTGCAGTATGTGTGAGGGTGTAGTATTGGCTAGGTAAAAGGCAATAGAGTGTAGATACAGATACCGCTAGAGCAATTCACAGACAGCGAGTGCCATGAGCCACTGCCTAGAAATGCAGTAGTTCAAGGCACAGACAGAGGGTCACCTAGATTCAATTTTGCAGTGGGCCTAAAAATGCAGTAGTTCAAAAGCAGTAGTTCCAAAGCACAGACCGAGGGTCACCTGGATTCAATTTTGCAATGGGTGCCTAAAAATGCAGTAGTTCAGAAGTACAGACAGAAGGTGCACAGTCAACAAGCAGGCATTCTTGCAGAAGGTTGTAGGGTAGATGCGAGTCAAACAATATGCAAGTGGGTAGGTTCATGGTTTCATTGGTTACTCTCAGTGTGCAAGGGCAGGGGGTTACGGCCTGGGCTCTAGTCAGCTCGGGACAGTAGTTGCTGGCCTTAGCCTCAGGGCCTTAGCAGGAAAGGCCGGCTAACGCCTGCCGGCTACCGATAGGCTCTGGATGTTGCTGCAGGGCCCAATCACCATCAGGCATCACTGTGGTGTTTTGAACCTTGTGATTTTGAGGTTAGGGGCAAAGAGGATTTGGTGTTTGACGTCTTTGCCTTGAGGAGGGTGTCAGACGTGTTTAATGAGGTCAATCTTTTTTGAAAAATTTTGCGGGAACTGTGAACACATCTTTCGACGCATGTTCGCCGGAACACAAGGACTTCCCTGATTTGCTTGTGATGTTGGAAACTGACTTGAACGTCTGTTTCGGGGGGCCCGTCATGTGGTGATCGAGAACGCAATGGCCCACAGGACAGGGATTTTTAAGACCTTCCCTTCAACACAGTGGGCCTCATTAGGACCCTGGCGGAGAGGGTTTTACGCCAGCGTAGTGCATGGCGTACCTCTCCGCCATACTACGAGTTCCCGTAGCGCCATGGAGGTTTTCTCCGCCTGGTTTTACCAGGCGGAGAAAACCATGGCGCTACGGGACCTCGTTGTTAATTACGCCACCGTATTTTACGGTGGCGTAATTAACTCCTTCCCCACTCCCATTATACCCTATGGGGCAAGAATGGGAATGGGGAAGGGCAGAATGGGGATTGGGGATTTACCGCTCCGCCGAGGTCGGAATGGGGCGGTAAATCCGCCAACCCCCATGGCGCTATCGACGGCTTTCCGCCGTGCTTCGCGGTGCATTTAGCACCGCGAAATCCGCCTGGGTCCTAATGAGGCCCAGTGTGTGGCTCATCAGTCGATGTGATAGACTGTCTGCCATGTCCCACATCCCTCATCCCAGCCGCTGTCTATTTACTGCACTTACCCGCCAAGGGAGGTTGCACTTAAGTTCTTCTCTTAGCACGTCATCCCGAGCATTTCTCCATGAGCACCATAGCACCTACCCCTTACGCCACCTCCCCTCTGCACTTGCACATTCTTAACACTCACAAGGCATAGTAGGTTTGTCTCCCCTCCCTTCTATTATTTGTATGTACTATCAATTCAATTATTTATCTTGGTTGTAATTCATGGTCTACCTTCCCCTGTCCCCACCCTGTTGCCCTGTGGGCGCTTTGAAACAGTTTTGCTAATTGTATAAGCACCTAACAAATGACCAATTAAATAATTATTTTACTAGCCAAAATTACCAGATTAAAGATATTGCACTTCTATGGTGCATACTGAAGACATTGCCTACATATGTATGAGTAGGTTCCTGTATTAACAGCAACACTCCGTTTTTTTTTTTTAGATAAGTACATTTTTCTAATACATTAAGTAGTTCATGATGGGTCTCCCAATCACCAGACACCTTGGTACCAACATTGTAAACACTACCTCTTGTAGGGACCTTATCAACATTAATTTCATGAGAGGTCAGTGATCTCAATGACATTTGTTACGTCATCTTTCATGTCCTGGGTGTTAGTCTTTGCATTGCAGAGTGGTGGCACGGGTTATGGTTGCTTAATTCACCATAACCAGCGAATTTCAGCGGGAGGTTTCCGTTTTACTTGGAATCATAACCATTTAACAAGGATTTTCACTGAATTTCATAGGTTACCACCAGTGCACCCTAATTTGCTACAACTTCCTAATATACTCACCCCCAATATAGCAGCATTTTCCAACGATCTATGAAAATTCAAGCGAAAACTGCCATTCCCCACCACCTAGCAACATTCTTAATACACTTCTATCAACTTTCTACACCATCTTTTGTTCGCCGACGTTTGGGAACATCTGACGGCATCGCAGACGTCACCTGTCCTCATCGCAGTGTGATGTGTCCGCGAGCGTGTCCATGCTTCGTCGGCATTTTGGAAAGTGCATTTTCAGCCGTTCTAGGAAGTTTAAAGTTGAAAGTGTACCCTTCCACAGCTCCTAGACCCACTCAGTCATTCTCCATCTGCAATCCACGACCAAGCACCTGCTTCGAAGAGTATTGGCACACCTGCTATTTAACTGCAAAAATGGCATCAGCCATGGCCATCCCTCCTTTCCAGGGGCCACCAGCACCACCAGCAGGAGGGCCTGGACAGGGAAACTGGCGCAATGATGCAGAGGAGGATCAAGAGGACCAGGAAAATGAGGAACTGCCCACCTCCAGCACGCAGAGAGAATCTTGTGTGTGGCAGTATTTTTAAGACCGTACAAGTGCTACCAAAGGTTCGGGCTGCCCATGTTGAATGCCTGGAGTGTCCGTCCGTCACAAACACGGGCAGTACTCTATTAGTACCACCTTCGTGCACTGCCACACCCGCTCAAACCATGCGAATAAACAAAAAATTACCATAGTGACTACCTTACTCCTAGTTCATAGTCCCCTTTCCTCCATACTCGTGGGACATTCCGTCCTTGGGATGCGACCGGAGCACATTTGTAAAATAAAACTCATCACACATTTTTGTCCTATTTTTACGTGGGGTCACCGCACGTAGCCGCAACCCCACCCTGCTGAGCTCCGCCCCGCGCATCGCCCTTCAGTCCTTCCCTATCACCAGGTCGGAGACCATTTAAGCAATAATAGAGAATACTTTTTAGAGGGGACGGTGGGCGGGTGTATGGAGGAAAGGGGACTATGGACTAGGAGTAAAGTAGTCAGGACGGTGAGTAACTTTGTTATACTCCTACGTCCTGTCCCTTTTTCTCCGTGCTTGTGGGAGATTCCCAAGCACACACCACAAGTAGTATGGGTGGAGTTCATGTTTAAGCAGTAATGCTTATAAGAAGCTGAGGGGAAGCCCACGTAGCTGCCTTGGTGATGCCTTCCAAAAGTATGTGCCTTGGGAGTCCAACAGCCGCTTTGCCACATAAAAGATGAGCATGGATGCCTTTCGGAGGTCGAAGGCCTTTAATGCTATAGGCTTCTGAAATAGATGAGGCAATCCATCGGGAGATGGTTGCTTTGGAAGCCGGTTTCCCTTTCGGGTCTCTGAATGGGACAAAGTTGCGAGGAGCTTCGGAGTTCCATCGAGTGATAACTTCAAGGCTCGCCTGAAATCGAAGTTGTGTAAAACTCTTGGCATCCGATGCCGGGTTAGGAAAAAGACATGCAAGGAGATTCGTTCAAATGAAAATTGGTAACCACCTTAGGCAAGAAGGAAGGATGAGTGGGAAGCACAACCTTAATCTTGTGCAAGCTGAGGAACAGATTTTCCACAGGAAGAGCTTTGAGGTCACTTACTCGCCTCGCCAGTGTTGCTGAGCGCTTCGTAAAAACATTTCATATTTTTTTTAGTCCTTCATCTTTCTACGCAGGGCCCGGCACGCGGCCGTAACACCGCCCATCTCGGCTACGCCCCGCGCATTGCCCATCAGTTCGTTTCCATCGCTTGGTCAGAGACCATTTTGCAATAGAGGAACCTTATTAGAGGGGACGGCGGGCAGGCCTATGGAGGAAAGGGGACTAGGAGTAAGGTGGTCACTACGGTGAGTAACCTGGTTATACTCCTACGTCCCGTCCCCTTTCCTCCATACTTGTGGGAGATTCCAAAGCACTCCTTACAGGAACTATGGGTGGATGGAAAAAACCCTTACTGAAACAGGTTCTTCAGCACAGCCTGACCAAACTGAGCATCAGCTCTTGAACTCGGGTCTAGACAATGTTTACAAAAAGCTGATGGGGAGGCCCAAGTAGCTGCCTTTGCGATGGTCTCCCAGGGGACATATTTCTGAAAGGCAACTGCAGCTGCCTTGCCCCACACCAGGTGTGCATAAATACCTTTAGGAGGCTTCAGCCCTTGCACGGTGTAAGACTCCGTAATGCAGGCAGTGATCCATCGGGAGATGGTCGCCTTAGAGGCCTGCTTATCTTGTGGATTACCAAAGATGAACAGTTGAGAAGAGCTCCTAAATTCAGAAGTTCTGTCAAGATGGAACTTCAGAGCCCTTCTAACATCCAGACAGTGTAGAACCCTTTCTGCCTCTAAAGCGGGGTTCGGAAAAAGACCGGCAGGGAAATAGACTGGTTTACATGGAATTCAGAAACCACCTTCGGCAGAAAGCAGGGTTTATCCGTAGGACCACCTTATCCTTGTGAAAAGCCAAGAAGACGTTCCATCGACAAAGCTTGGAGTTCCCTCACACGCTTTGCCGAAGTGACGGCCACCAAAAAGGACACCTTTCATGACAGGTGTTGAGGTCCACCGTGGCCATTGGGTCGAAAGGCTTATGGCACGCTGCTGTCAGGACCACATTTAGATCCCACGCCGGGTGCAGACTGCTAATTGGACGATAAAGGCGTGTCAAGCCTGCAAAATGTCTCTTAACCACTGGATTAGACAGAGTAAGAAAATTGGTCCGTAGATAGGTAGGCGGAAATCGCCGAAAGATTGTTCAACGTGACAGAACGTGAATCCCGACTCTGCTAAGTAGGATACAAAGGACAAAACTGTCAATCGTAGCCCTCCTTGGATCCAACTGCTTGTTTAAACACCAATGACAGAACCTAAGCCATTTGCTACTGTACTGGGCCCTAGCCGAAGGTTTTCTGGCTGCCTGGATAATGCGCATGTTATCCGCAGACAGGCTAAGATGTTCTAAAGACCTGAACTAAGGCACCATGCCGCCAAGCTGAGTCGTTGTGGGGAGGGGTGCCACAGTTGTTCACCCTGGTGAAGAAGTTCAGGGTCACCGGTAGCCTGATCGGCGGATACACCGACAGGTGTTGAAGTTCTGAGAACCAAAACCTGGCTGGCCACCGTGGGGCTATGAGCAGAAGAGAACAGTTCACTGAGTTCTTCAATTTGCAAATCGTCCGATAAACTAGAGGCAGGAAGGCATAAGCCCTCATTGTGCCATGGAATTTCGAGAGCATCCCCCAGAGAGGAGGCTCCCAGTCCGTTTCTGGAGGCATACAGAGGAAGCTTCTTGTTTGCCGCCCTAGCGAAGAGGTCCACTTCCGGAGTGCCCCAGCGCAGGAAAAACCATGAGAGCACCTCCGCCTTCAGTTCCCACTCATAGCTGACTGTAGTCAGTCGACTGAGGGCATCTGCCGTGACATTCAGCTGGCCCGGAATGTGTACTGCAAGCAGCCAGACACCATGCTGAACCGCCCACTCCCAAATCTGGATGGACAGCTCCACAAGCGGGGAGACTTGGTGCCCCCTTGCTTGTTGATGTAAAACATCGACACCACATTGTCCGTGCGAATCCGGACCACCTTGTTGGCTATGATCGGTCTGAACGCCTTGAGTGCTAGGAAAATCGCCAGGAGCTCCAGATTTATGTGCAGGAGCTTGTCCTGAGGCGACCAAAGATCCAAGACCTGAAGAAGATCCAACGTCACACCCCACCCCAAAAGGGAGGAGTCCGTTGTGAGCGTTATCATCAGGGCTGGGTCCTGAAACCCCACCCCCACCGACAGGTTGGTGAGACGACCACCAGTCCAGATCCGCTCTCATGGAAGCCGGAATCATTATCAACTTGGAGTCCGGATCAACAGCCTGACGCCAAGAGCTCCCAAGAGCCATCTGAGTCCGCCTCATCTTGAGGCGAACAAGAGGAAGCGCCAAAACTCACGAGGCCATGAGGCCCAGAAGCCTCTGAAACCACCAGGCCGACATGCTCTCCGACTGCGCAAACATCTGGCACGTGGCCAACAGATCCGCCATTCTGTCCCCGGTCAGGTACACTCTGCTGTCGATCGTGTTACAGCGAAAACCCAGGAAGATCAAGTCCTGAGAGACCGTCATGGAAGATTTCTGCCAGTTCACCGACAGCTCGAGGTGGAACAAGAGCTAGGAGAGAGAATGAAGATTGCAGGCAGCTTTCAGCGGGCAAGGGCTGCGCAACAGCCAGTCGTCCAAATACGGATATACATGGATACCCTGCAGACGAAGATAGGCCACGATCACCAACATCTTTGTGAGGACATGCGGTGCCGAACTTGGGCCAAAAGGAAGCACTCTAAACTGGAAATGCTCCTCTCCCACAGAGAAATGGAGATATCTCCTGTGTGGACCCCAGATCAGGATATGCATGTAGGCATCCTGAAGACCCACCAAGCTGAGCCAATCGCCCATCTGCAGGGAAGACTGTATCTGGCCGGGCGTGATCATCTTGAATTTCTCTTGGGGTAGGAAAAGATTGAACTGGGAAAGGTCTAGGATGGTGCGCAAGCCAGCCTGCTTGGGTTTGAGCACCGTAAACAGCCGGGAGTAGAAGAGCCCTCCCCTCGCTCTGAGGTCCTGTAGTTTCTGCACCTCGGCTTTTGGGGAGGGCGATCCCGACTGCTGGAAAGGAGGGTTGAAGGGTGGGGTAGGTGTAAGCGGAAGCCCGCCTGAGCGACTGGCAAGACCCACCTGTCCTCGGTGACGGTCTGCCACGCCTCCAAATGAGTCGCAAGGTGTCCTCCTACCGGGGTCTCGTGCGAGCGAGTACAACCCTCATTTGGCAGGCTTTTCAGTGGTACCACCTGAACCTGAGGAGGTAGCTGAGGAGCGGGAGAAAAACCGAGTCCATTGCTGCCTCTGGCGGTTATTACCTGAAGGAGTATCCACTCTGCGGGATTTCCGGTCTAGGAAGCCTCTGAAACCAGAGGTGGGCCGGCTTTGCGACAGCAGTCTCTGGGTCCTAAAAGGGGTTTTAACCAGGACTGACAAGGATTTAGCTGTCTGGGTGCTGTCCTTCGTTTTGGTGAGCTCCACATCTGTTGTGGAATGAAAAAGCTCCTTACCGTCAAACGGCAGGTCCAACACCTTGTCCTGTACCTCCTTCGAGAACTTGGTGGCATGCAACCACGCTTGTCGAGAGGGGTCAACACCCAGCATAAGGCCCTGAGCTGATGTGATGAGCAGCGACCTCAAGCAGCGCCGGGGCCAAGACTCTGGGGTCAGATAAATCCGCCTTAAAGTCTTCCAGCTTCTCGACCGGAATGAACTCCTCGAACTCTGACCGACCTTTCCACATCTTCATATTAGCACCTGCTAACACCAGTTCCGCGTTAGCCTGCCGGAGCTGCACGACCGAGTTAGCGAAAATCTTCCTTCCAAGGGAATCCAGAAGTTTGTCCTCTTTCCCCAGAACCCGAGTCGTTGTTCTAGAAGAGGACGCTGCAGGTCTGGACTGCAAAGTGGCCGCGGCCACCACCGTGGATGGTGGGGGGGGGGGGGGATGGGGGGGGGGGCAGACAAGTTGACAGGGCCACCTCTTCAGAAGAATGCAGCCTGTATCTCGCGTCAATTTTCTTATTGACGAAAAGTCCAGAGTGTGGTTTTTCCCAGACCCTGCAGACCTCGGGCAAAACGTCCTTCTGCAAGAACAGGCCGGTACGCTCCAAAGGAGACAAGGTGAACGCCCCCAAAAAGCACACCCTCCTGCGGAGCGGGTGCCTCGGACATTGGAACATCCAATAGGCACATGTCTAGTAGCCGGTCGTGAAAAGCTCTAATAGAGCAGGGCTGTCTTCGCTGTCCTGCTCGCCCGGCCCATCATCCGACAGGTCTGGCACCGCCTTGTCCATGGGGGACAATGGGGGCAAGGGCGGAAGGGTCGGTGGAAGCCCTGTAGGCAAGGGCAGCGCCAGCGGAACCACAGATGGAACGGGTGGAGCCAGAGGCGCAGGCAGGCATATCTCCCTAAAAAAAAACTTGAAATACTCTCATGGCGTCGGTAGGCATGAGCATCTGAAATTTACCGAAAAAGACCTCCTCCGGAGACAGTTTTGGAACTGCTGGAGAAGGCCTCATGAGGAGGATAATTCCAGGGACGCAGGGGAGAAGGTTGCCACACAGGCCCATCCCCCGAAGTGTCCACAAAAAAATCCAAAGGTGCCGAACCCACAGGCAACGAGACGTGCGGAAGGGGCATCCGGCCGTTCCAATCGTAAACTGGACGAAACGGATGCGCACAAGGAATTGTGCGGAACCAACCCCTACACCTGAGGCAGATGGCATAGTTGTAGGGGAAGCACCTAAAATGGCCGCCGTGGTCGTGGCGGGAATGGCGGCCATTTTGCCATCACCTGAGGGGAACTGCGGCACGTGTGGAAGTGAGGCAGGGGTCCCCGTTGGTGGGTCAGGGGTCTTAATTTTAGCCTTTACATAAGGAACCTCGGCCGAGCCGGTACTATGAGGCCTGGAATGTTTCTGCGACATACCAATAGCCAAACTAGCCTTCACAGGAAGGACCTTGGCACTGCCGGTAAAGGAGGAACTTTCACTCCTTGCCCCCTCAACAGTTCTGGCATCGCCACAAGAACAGGAACAGTGAGGAACAACTTTCACCGATAAGGCCTTGGCAGGCCTCAGAAATGTTGGTCACTTTAGCCTCTGCATGAAGGACCTCGGACCCAGGTCCGGTAACAGCCTTACTAGCATGGGCCTCGAACATCCGTTCGGTAACACCAAGCCCAGCCGAGGCCTCGGGCGTACCCTGGTACTTTTGAGGGAAGCCGATAACGAGGCCTCAGAGCGAGCTCCGGTTCTCAGTAGAACAAGGTCTACAGGCAGCCCCCACAGAAGGGGCCGAGGAGCGTGCTCCGGTATCCATAGGCCCCTTACGGAGACCCTCAGAGAAAACTCTGGTACCATTATTAGGCCCAGAAGGCACCTCGGGGCAATCCCCGGTAACAGAGCGATCAACGTTCCTCTCGGCTCGGGAAGAGCCCGGAAAGGTATCTCCCAGCCGGGGTGCTCTGAAAAGTAAAGAATTTACCGGCCGTTTCTTTTCGTCGATAAACGCCTGAAAATGCGAAGGAAGTACGTCGAAACACCACCTCCCACCGCTCCAACCGACGTTGAAGTGCCTGGACCGAAAGGGAGTCGCAATAAAAACCGGAGTCCCAACTGTGACCCGGACCCAAACACTCTAGACAAAGAGGATGGGGATCCGCCCTCACGAAGCGTCGGTGACACGAACAATCTGGAAAGTCTAGTCTGTACGACTTTCTAGTACACGATCGCTAGCGAGGAGGAAAAAAAGGGAAAATCTTCCGAGTATGCAAGCGTGTCCAGTCCGGAACAAGCAGAGAAAAGGACTGATAGGCGATGCGCGGGGCAGAGCCGAGGTGGGCGTAGTTATGGCCCCGCCCAGAAAGAGAGGAAGGACTAAAAATAATTTGAAATTTTTGGATGCTTTTACAAAGCGCTCCGGTCCCATCCCACAGGAAGGAGGAATGTCCCGAAAGTATGGAGGAAAGGCGACGGGACGTAGGAGTACAGCTGTCCATGGACAGGTAGGCTGCAATGGCAGATTATCAAGTTCTGAAAGACAGAACATAAACGCCCAAAGCTGCGAGGTGAGAGACAAACGATAAAACAGTGTCAACCATATCGTGTCTGGGGTCAAGTTGTTTAGCACCAGTGGCAAAAACAGAGCCATGTGCTACTATATTGAGCCCTCGTAGGTAGTTTTCTGCCCGCTTGGATAATGCGCATATTGTCCTCTGACAGATTAAACTGCACTAAAGATCTGAATTCAGGCACCAGGCCACCGAGCTGAATGATTGTGGGGAGGGGTGCCACATCTGGTGATCGCTCTGGTGAAGGAGGTCAGGAATCAGCAGCAATCTGATTCGAGGAAAAAAAAAAAAAAAAAAAAAAAAAAGACCGACAAATGCTGAAGTTCCAAAAACGAGAATCTGGCTGGCCATCAAGGAGAGTGCAATTCGAGGCACTCCTGAGCTTGCAGAGTGACCTATGAATCAGAGGCAATGGAGAAAAAGCATGTAAGATATTGCCACAGAATTGTCAGTGCAAAACACAGACTATCTTGTTGGTGGACGGTTGAAAAGCTTTGAGCGCCAGGAACAGAGCAAGGAGTTCTAGATAATGGATATGGAACATCCAGTCCTGAGGCGTCCATAGTTGGCATACCTTGAAATGACAGTGTCGCTGCCCACCACAGAAGGGAGGCATCCGTGGTCACTGTCACTTATGGGCAGGGCTCCTGGAAGGAGGCCCCCCACTAAAAGTTTGTTGGTCGAAGACCACCATTGTAGATCCGCTGTCATGCAGGATGGAACTGGGATCATCTTGAAATCCGGGTCCGTTGCCTGAGACAAGCAGCTCCGAAGAGCTAGCCAAGTAAGCCACATCTTCAGACGTGCAAGAGGAAGAGCTAGAACGCAAGAGGCCATGAGATCCAGAAGTCTTTCGAACCACCAGGTTGTCATGTGCGAAGGACTGGAGGAAGAGCTGACAGGTGTTTGACAGGTCTGCAATCCTGTCCGCCGTTAGGAACACCTTGGTACTGACCGTATTTTAACGGAAACCCAGGAAAATCAGTTCTTGAGGAACTGTCAGGCCATTTTCCGCCGATTCCCCGACAGCCCAAGATGGAACAGGAGCTGAAGGAGGGACTGAAGATTGGTCAAGGCCGTCTATGGGCAAGGACTGCGCAGGAGCCAATCGGCCAGATATGGATATACATTAATCCCCTGCAGTCTGAGGAAAGCTGCAATGACCAACAATCTTCGTAAAGACACGTGGCGCCAAGCTGAGACCAAAAGGGAGCACACGGAGTGTTCCTCTCCCAGGGAGAACTGCAGATATTTCCAATGCGGGCTTCAAATCAGAATGTGCATGTATGTGTCCTGGAGGTCTACTACGCTGAGCTAATCGCCCTTCCGAAGAGAGGACTCTATTTGGCAAGGCGTGATCATCTTGAATCTCTCTTGGGGAAGAGAGATTGAACTGGGAAAGATCGAGGATATATTACGCAGGCCAGCCTGGTTGCGTTTGGGCACTGAACAGACTAGAGTAGTAGCCCTCCCCTTGCTCCCTGAGGGGAACATGCTCCACAGCTCTGAGGTCTAGAAGTTTCTGTACCTCGGCTCTGAGGGAGGGCGACCCGGTCTGCTGGAAGGGAGGGTTGAAGGGGGGGGGGTAGAGGGGGAGGGGCAAGTGGAAGCTCGCCCGAGCAATGGACAAAACCCATCGGTCTTCAGTGATGATCTGCCACACCTCCAGATGAGACTAAATACGTTCTCCCACCGGAGTCTCATGCGACCGACAAAAGAAATCATTTGGATATTTTGTCGGCATTGAGACTACCTGTCCCTGGAGAGGAGGCTGCTGGTGGAGAGAAAAACCGGTCACCTTGCAGTTGTTGCTTATAGTGCGGCCCGCCAACCGGAGCTTCAGATTGGCATGCACAGTGATCCTGAAACCCCCGGAACCCAGAGAAGGACCGAGTTTGGGACCCTGACCTCTGTATATGGGGCTTTCGCCATGACCGATAAAGACTTGGCAGTTTGAGTGCTCGCCTTAGTCTTTGTGAGTCCCTCATCTGTGGAGGAATGGAACAACTCCTTACCATCAAAGGAAAGGTCCAGCACTATGTGCTGCACTTCCTTTGAGAACTTCGCCGTATGGAGCCACGCATGGTGGTAAATGTCAACCCAGACCATAAGGCCCAGAGCAGAGGTACCTATGTGGTGAGCCGCAGCCTCCAGAAGATCCAGTGCCAACACACTGGCGTCTAACAAACCGGCTTTGAACTCTTATAGCCTATCCGCAGGTAAACATTCCTGGAAATCAGTAAGCTCCCTCCACAGCCTGACAATGGCCGCTGCCAGGATGAGCTCAGTGTTAGCCTGACGAAGTTGGAGCACTGAATTGGAAAAGACTTTCTTGCCAATGGCATCGAGAAGTTTGTCCTCCTTTGAGAGGATTTGGGCCGCTGCAGTGGAGGATGCAGAGGCCAGTTTGGACTGGAGGGCGGCTGCTGCTACCACGGTTGACTATGGGAGCGGACAAGCCAACAAGGCAATATCTTCCGAAGCGTGAAGCTTGTTTTGGGCATCAATCCTCTTGTCGAGATGCAGCCCAATATGGGGTTTCTCCCCAGACTTTGTAAGTCTTAGCCAAGACGTCCTTCTGTTGGAACAGACCAGAGCCCTCCTGCGGTGACAGTAAGTGCTCCAGAAAGCACCCCTTCCTGTGGAGCAGGGGCCTCGGGCACTGGAAAATCAAGCAAAGCCATCATACCCAGCACCCGGTCATGAAATACCCTGATAGAGCGGGGCTGTTCATCGCTGTCCTGGTCCGCCTTGCCCTCATCCAGTGAAGCAGGAGACTGATCCGCTGCACGTGGCGCCTCAGGTCTTAAAGTGTTGTCTAGCGGTGCACCCAATGTTTTTTCTATCAGGGATAGGGGAGGCAGAGTAGGAAGTTATGCAGGAGGTCCAGCAGGTAGAGGTGGAGGAGGTGGCACCACCGGGGCCTGGAAAGGAACAGCCGGGCAGAAGGCAGCACAGGAGGTTCAGGATACATTTCCCCCGATAAGACCCTTAAAGTATGCCCTCATAGGATCAGAGTGCATGAGTGTCAAATTTCCCAAAAAACGCATCCTCAGAGGAAGGTTTAGGCACTGGAGTGGAAGGGGTATACCCCCATGAACGCAATATGATTGTTGCCAGGAAGGTCCTGCACCAGCTGGGTCCACATAGATCAGGGGTGCGGAAGCAGGAGGCAGCAAGACTGTATGAGGCAGCGGTGCCAGAGCGCACCAATCCACTGAAGGGTGGAACAGGTTTTTGTTATCCACATGGTGTGGAAAAACTGCTCCGCCCCAAAAGGAATCTGCCAGCACCAGATGTAGTGAACCGGAGGGTAGACAAACTGGCCGCCATGGACCGTGGAGGTTGAGCCGCCATTTTGTCTACACCTGAAGTGAACAGCGTCCCAGCCAAAGGTGAGACAGCAGTGTCCTCAAGGGAGTCAGAGGTATTCTGTGTCATTTTAGCCTTGAAACAAGGATCCTTGGCCGAGCCGGTACTGGCAGGTCTTGGGTGTTTACTAGACATCCTAGGAACTGCCCCAAAATAAGCCTCCAATGGAGGAGCCTCGGCAGAGCGGGTACCCCAAGGCCTGAGGTGCGTGACCACCTTCTTTGCCCCCTCTCAAAGAGGATCCCTCAAATCTGCTGGTACTGGATTTAGCCCCAAGAAGGGGAACCTCGGGATGGAATCGGGTCATATAGCACTCTCAAGAGGGGCTTTGAGATGTAACTCGGTATGGAAAGTTCCAGAAAGGGAGACCTCAGTGCAAACCCCGGTATCAAGAGCCACAGAAGAACTAGGCTGAACTTTAGCCCCCAAACAGGGAACCTCGGAACAATGTCCAGTTTTGGCAGGCCCACTACAAGAACCCTCGGAGGAACCCCCAGTGTTCCCATTAGGCCCCCTCCGGGACTCCCCAGCTCATCTGAATTCATGGTACACCCCCTAACTCAAGTTACTCAGAAAAAAGAAAGGTAAGACACAACTCTCATGGAAAACTAATCCCTCTGCAGAAAATAAATCAAACCTTACGAATATATCTTCTTTATATAAGAGATAAATTGCACCACAAAAGAGGCATACATCAAGATTGATCAGGCAGGATCCTCCACTAAAGAATTATTTAAAATTCTAAAAGAACTAGAAAATCCCAATCCACCTTCAGACACCTGCTTGAAAGACAAACCTTGGTGCACCAGCATCCAAAATGCCCTGAACAAAATCACAGACTCCAAACTAAAATAAAGGACAAACGCCAACAACTCTCCAACAACAAGTTTACCAACCCTGATGCGCCAACGCCCATCGACACCAAATCGGGCTTCACCTTCTTGAAAGTAACTACGGTAGAAGTTCAAAAAATAATCACCTCCTTAAAACCCGCGAACTGCAAAGGGGACAGCTGTCCCGCCCAGATCATAAAAGACGCAGCTAGAGATCCATCTCCCTTCATCACTAAATGTATTAACCTATCATTCATCAATAACTCAGTCCCCAGCAACCTGGGTTCTCCCACTCTTGAAAAAAACAATCTAGACCCAGCCATACCCACCAACTATAGACCCATCACCACAGTCCCTTTCCTATTACAAATCCTGGACAGAGTCGCCTACATCCAAATTCAGGATTATCTGGAATCCAACCGACTGCTAGCAATAAGTCAATCTGGCTTTAGACCTCAACATGTTAAAGAAACTGCCCTTGTTGATTTCAAAAGTCAGATTGATGAAATCAAAGACAAAGGCAATGCCGCGATCCTACTCCTCTTAGACCTCTCAGCAGCCTTCGACCTGGTCGACCACAAAATCCTCTGTAGCCATCTAGCATCCGCAGCTCACTTCTCTGCCGTCAACTGGATACAATCCTTTCTGGCAAACAGAACCATTTGTGTCTTCTCCACAACAGCTGCAGCTGACCCCATCCCGCTCCCCCATCGCTTGCGGGGTCCCACAAGGCTCCTGCGTCTCCCCCACTTTGTAGAACATTTACAAAGCCACTATTTGACCAACTGGACCGTCTGGGTGTCACCTACACAAATTACGCAGATGACAACCAGATACTCCTCACCATCACTGGCAACTACCATGAAGACGTCACCCGGATTAACAAAATATTCTCCATCATTCAGACATGGATGGCCTCTCATGGCCTCTGCCTGAACGATGAGAAGATGGAGCTCCTCCTTGTCGGCTCTCCTAGTAACATGTCTAAACTTAATCCTAATTACAACATCATCATCGATGGTCACACCATCCTTATTGCCAAAAGCGTGAAACCTTTTACCTTGATGCCAACTCTAACCTCTCCAAACAAACCAACATGATCGCGTCAGCATCCACCTACACCAGTAAGCTTATTAGGGCCAGTAGACCCTTCCTATCACCCAACAGCTGCCTCACTCTTGCTAGAGCCCTCATACAGTCCAAGCTGGACTATTGCAATAGCCTGTACCTAGGTGCTAACCAATCTATAATTAACAAACTACAGGTACTTCAAAACAACTCTCTACGTGCAGCACTTAACATCCCCAGGCGAGAGCACATCTCCATGGCTAGGAAATCATACAAATGGCTCTCCATACGACAATTAATTGATCTGAAAACCATTTGCCTCACATACAAGGCTTTGAACCGCCTAGCCCCACCATATCTCACCAATTTTACCATGAAACCTGCCATTAGAACCACTTGATCCACCAACACCTTATGCTTGACAGTGCCTAGATTCTCCCTAAAAAGAGCTGGAGGGGCCAGCGTCACAATACTTGCCTCTACTCTGGAACACACTTCCACTCAACATTAAAGCCATTGAATCCTTTCAGATCTTCAGGAAACATGTTATCGGCTGGCTCCTGAACAAAGAGTAGCCCCATAGACTTGTGGTTCACGTCCTTCTGCTTAAATATGTTCTGTGAACTCTGCTTACAGTTGCTGTACCTGTAATTGTAATACCCCGAGATATGGGTGTACACCTCAACTGCTTAACTATGATTGTATACTCTGTAAATTGCTGTACATTGAAACTGTATATACCATAATATGTAACCGTCTCCTTAAGCGCCCTTCTACCACCGAGTTTGGAGAGCTATACAAATAATGAAAACAAACTCAAGCACCTCCCGGTGCTGGAATACCCTGGGAAGGAGTACCCTGGCAGGGGCACCCTAAAAAGTAAAGAATTTACCGGGCGTTGTTTCTTCTTGTCGATGAAGAGCTGAAAATGCAGTGGAGGAACGCGTTGAAACACCTCCCACCGAAGAAGTCGCTGGAGTGCCTGGACGGAGAGGGAATCGCAATAAAAACACAAGTTGCAACGATGTTCCAGGCTTAGACACTTTAGGCAAAGAGTGGCGAACTGCCTCGCAAAACGAAGTTCGCATAGCGCCTCGCTGCGTGCAGGCTTGCCCGCACGGCGAACATGCCGCGGGTAAGGAAAGGATATTCGCTTGTCCCAAAGCTCCCAGAGATGCAAGGTGTGCCCCTCCAACCCCTGCCCCATTTCCCAGAATTACTATATACCTTATGGGCTCCAGGACTCTGATACGTTCCCGATCCAGAGTCCCTTGGACAGAACTAGCTTTATATAGCACTCATTACCCTCACTATTGTGCGTTCCAACACTGTAAATTACCGGTCTTGCAGTTGAACACAGGTACTCCCATCACCACCGAACAAGCTGGGGTTTTGCCTGTGCCCTTTGAGTTACTGGACCAGATGCTAAAATCTGGTAGTTGCTCTGAGGTATCCTCTACAAAATGTTTGTGCTCAACATCCTAGTGGTGGGATATCACTAGCATGTGGTGTACATGTCAGCATAGCCACTCAAAGTATATTATGTACAGAGTTTCTAATACACCTCTAATTGTGGTCTTGTCTTGGTATTTCAACAAAGGCGATAATCTACCACTTCAAGCAGACAATGTCAGTAATCGGTGGATCAAGGATAGGATTCAATGAATGCTTGAAACCGGTCGCTGAGTTGCACAGTGCATGTGACACAGCCACCTCTAAGTGATATCGGGATGCTGTGTGTTGAGGAGAGAAGCAGGTTGTGGGTGGGACTGCAAGGATTTGAGAAATATATGGTCAAAAGACACCAACCTGGGTGTGATGCTTATGTCTCACAAATCCTGCCAACACTAGCAGGTAGAAAATCCACCAGCCAGCCAAGTTACCTACAGAGGCACAACAGGCAATCAGAGTTGCAAGTAAGATTACTGCTAATGTTGAACCCTTTTCAGATACATCTTTTTGCTAAGTGCTCACATCAAACAACCATTAGTTCTTTGAAAACCTGCCCTTCCAACTTCCTAAACTCACTGGATACATCTTACTGCAGCAAAAAAAAAAAAAATAGGTTTGACAGTATTTGCATTGAAGTTATTACATTCGTCCATGTACCTCCTTATTTCTGTGTAACTAAATATCCCTAGTGACCCCTTAATTCTTAAATGATTGTACCAGAGATTAATGTAACAAACACGTTTTATGATATTGTTATGTGCTTCCCAATATGTACTCCCCTTATTCTGTCGTCCCAAACTTTCACCTTTGCTCTCAGCCCTTACTTATTCTCTCATCCTTCCTCTCACTCACTTTTTCTCTTATTCCCTCACTCATATTTGCTCTTGCTCATCAACACCCTCCATCAATGGCTTCCCCGTTGCTCTCTTCCTCTTCTAATTTGATTGAGTACCTGCATCCCTTATCGCACCCTCCTCTAAAACTTTGCACTCTCCTCCTTGCACCCTGGTGCCTATAAATACAAAATGCAAACAGTGAACGCCAAAATTATTGTCATTGCCAATGCTGGTCTTTATCTTCACAAAGAAACAAAAACACATTCCATAAGCACTATCCTCAATTCTACAACAATCAAATGTCATATACACTTCAATTATATCATTCCACCATATTACAAATACTGTATACACTCCAACTACAGTACCTATAATTACTATACACATTATTATAATGTGTGCGGCCAGTAGCAAGATTCTTGGGGCACGGCTTACGGCCATGCAGCCAAGGATCTGGCCACTGAGCACAAGCACCACAGTAGAATTAAACCATATAACAAATACGTACAATACAAAAGAACAAGACTCGCCCAGAACTCCCCCGCCCCTCCCAACTCTCAATCATGTCCGGGGACAGTAAAAATGCCTGCAGGCTCTACAGCACCTGCACAGCTTTTTTTCACCTATGAAAACAGCTCTTATCAAATTTTTTCCACTCCCCCACACTTCTCCAATAACCTCCAAAGTAATATCCAGACTTTGCACGCCACGCTGTCCGCAAACGGGCGTGTACCGCTGATTCAATATGGGAGCGTTTTAAAAATGATGCACCTCGTGTTTTTGAACATCCAATCAGCGTGCATCTTTGACACCAAGCCACCTTCCGATTGGTCCAGGGGAATCGCAGACTCCGAAAATGACTGCGGACTGGACCCATATCTCATAATTTTGTTTGCCCTACTTTTTGGCCATTTGTTAAAAAAACTATTGGACAGATTTATACCAAATTTGCAAAAGCATGCTTTTGGGACCAAGCCGACGCTCCTCATGCACGTTTATTGAAAATCCATACAGCTGTTTGGGCTGTAAATGCAAGCAACTTTTTTTCATTGCGTCTGAGGCTTTGAAACATGTTGGTACGCCCCATATAACTTCGCCCCCGGCCCCCAGACAAAACCCCACCAAACTTTGCAAAATCATTCCGAGGTGGCCATATACTTTTTCTGCAAAGTTTGGTGAGGATTCGTTGAACGGCGCCAAAGTTAGAAGACACACAAAAGGTGCTCTTTCTAGGAGTTGTGCAACTATACCAGGACTACAGGGCTGCTAAAGTTAAGGCCCTTTAAAAAAAATATATATGATTTTTGATTAAGCATCAAATATCACAAGTACGTAATGTACTGTGTTTGGAAAGGCTTTATTTTATATACATTTTTATTAAAGCGTTTAGTTTATTAGAAACATTTTGCATATAATTACAAATATTCATCTTACAGGTCTTAAAGCCATTTAAGAATTACAAATCTTAAAACAATTGTAGAATTCCCAATTAGATACACCAATTTAAAATAATTGTGTTCCATTTCATTCCCTTACGCTTTCTAAAAACAAGGTTGAAAAGCTAACTGCTGCAATTATCAATGAAGTATAATGTCCAGCGTAGACAACTGGCCACCACTATTTTGCTGGAATTGCTACAAACTGACAAAAAACGCACAAAGTATAATGTTCTCAAATTAGTTATATCTGTACAAAATCTAGGTTTTAACGTTTCCTTCGGATCAGTTTTCTTACAAAATCTACATATATTAATTTTTCCCCAATACCTCATGCGAGTTGTCAACATTTCTTGAGTGGGCTACAAATTGAAATGTAACCTTAAAAAGCCATTTATAAAATGTTTATTTGGGAATCTCATTAGGTAGTAAGGTATGGCATTAACACGTTTTTCTTCATGGATAAAGTGATAAAAATGGTTTCAAACCTCTTCACATGTCTGAATCCAGTCATTTAACTCCTTTACCAAACCTGCATTCGCAATCAAATCAGGGGAGGCTCCCAACACCACTAATATTACCAGAGTCAACTTTCCACTTCAGAGTGCTATTACAATCTTTCTTCAATACTTAACACAATATTTCAAACAATATTTCAAACAATTTACATTAAACATTTCTGGAAGAGAGTGTTTTCCAGTGCACCATTGCACCCAATGATAAAAGACCTAGTTTTTATCGTATTAACTGCATAGGTACGCCCTTAGGGACCATTAAGATCATCTTACAGAACACACCCTCTAGTCCTACCCACATTGTATCTGGGAAACGAGCATGTTTTGGCCCCATATGCCAATATTGAGAACACTTTTGCCTTGCAGTATTCTATCAGTATAATATTAATTAAGTAGCAGTACACCTTGGGCTGCCAAGTCCTTTACTCATTTTTAGGAGTTCAACACCTGTGGCATCCACACTACTAGAATCTATATAAATTCCAAGATATGAAAAAGAGGAAACTTTTTTCAAAGGTTTCCCACTTACGGCCCAAGAAAAGTGAATCGTCTTACTTCTGCTAGGTTGTGAGTGGAAGGAGAGGGCACCTTGAACCCCCCCCCCCTATTCCCACACTTCCTGGGTAGGCCCAGTCGTGGCTGCTTTGGGTTCAGGGCCCTGGAGCACTCGTGCAGGAATACCCCTAGGAACTGTGACCACCCCCCCTGTAACACCGCTTATAACAGTGTAAGACTAGAGGTGAATAAAACTCCATTTTGTAAGTTACCAACTCCATTTTGCAAAGATAAAACAGCCGTGAAGTTTCAACGCAGGCCTGCAGCTCTACCAGCCAGGCACGCACAGCAAGCAAGTTCCTCCCCCCACCTCCTCCCCTTTGCAGTCTCTGCAGTTGTTCGGATCCAATGAGAAGACTGGCTGCGAGAATGCAACAAAATTCACACTATCTTCTGTGTTCTGTCTCACTTCATTGACCCAGATACAGCCCTGAGCAGGGGCCACCAGAGCAAATGCTATCCGTCTCTATAAACCTGCCCCACACCCCAAAGACCCTGGCCATAAAGAACAATCCCCATACCCCTCAGGACAGAGTCAGTTAGAAGGGACCCTTGAGTCGGTTTAATCATTTACGGCTCTAATGTGGACATCGCCAACGTCCCTTTTTACATGCAAGATCAAATAAACCTAATGATGGGGCAATGCGTATGCGAACTGAACAATATAACATGTGTAACTAGACGTTCTTATGTTAAGCTTATTAATGAAAGTGTGATGTAATATTAACATATGGTAGACAGATGCTTATAGGAAGATTTCAACAACATCATGCATAACCAGCATAATACTGTACACACCAGCACTAAGATACCTCATTTTCATAAGTTCAAATGTAAATATATGTATAATATTGTGTAAACGTAATACAGCAGCTAATCACTCTCGACAAGCACAATCTCTGTTAAACACACACACACACACACACACACACACACAGGTAAGTGTTTAACCAGACAGAAAATCTAGTATATTCTAAACCAGTATGACCTGAATGCAATATAGTAAGCCACGTGTAAAAGCCTGCATGTATAATTGTGTTTTGACATCCCTGTTTCTTTGTGCAACGAGGAACCATACCGCAAAGAGGTTTCGATTCTCTTCTACCCTTCATGGTGTTAAGATAGATCAGCAGAGATTTAATGATGTTTGGACATCTGATCACTAAACCCCCACAATGAAATGTATGCCCATGATGGTATGTGCCTCTTGTGACCTAGTCATTCCAGCCATATATTTAGAATCCTCTTTGTTGTTGTCTGATGGACACCCCAGGCCATACAATGACCCGATGAGCTCTACCCCTTAGTCAGTATATCCTGAATTGTCTAAACAGGTCAAGCACTGTATTCAATGGATGAAGTTTCATCTATGGCCAGTAATAAATAAACTGCCTTTGAACCATGTTTTCGTAAGTGTTTAAGATACAGGTCTTTGAGCTTACCGGACAAACAGATTATGGTAGTGAATGAATGGGAGTGTGTGGCCACAAGGGCAAATGTCAAATGGTTATTGTAACAAAAGAAACATTACAAGTAACGATTCTACATACCAACTCGATGAGCCCAGCCGACCAATTGACCCAGGACATGTCATCGTCTCACCATGTGCCCTCAAGCCAACCAAGTGCCTCCGACCCTATAGCACCTATAGGTGCCCACCCTTAGTGACCAATCCCAACTATTCATGTGCCCCCTAGGCCTTCCCACAGCCCGATGACGATTTTCTTGTATAAAACTGAATTGTAATATGTTTTCTGCAGAGCGCTCTCGGCGTGAGCAGAGTAGAGTAGATTCTGCTTGCCCTATTATAGATAAAGCCTTTGATACCACCAGCACTTGTCTTTGTCTCATTCTCTCCTGGGATGTGTATTTATTGACTCCACTGGGAGAATTAACTGTTTTTGGGAGCCTTTCACTTACAGTTGTAGCACCTATATGGTCAACTTTGTAGCATTCACTATTAACTCACTGGCTTGCACATAGGCTTGTAGTGTATCCAGCTGCCCCTGCAAGCCAATCCCGGTCTGGTCTCGCAATACCAAATCTTCTGCGTATGGAATCCAACTCACCGGTAACCCGTGAAATAGAGGCAAGAAGGACCTGGCCTCCTTCAGCCAATCTCCCAAATCCAAAATAGATTAAAAAGTGCTGGCACCAATGGGCAGCCTTGCTTAAAGCCTTTAAATGTTTTAAATTTCTTTTGACAGCAAACCCTTTTGATTTAAGTCTAATTTCAGGGAAGCGTTTGAATAAAATGCCCTTATTGCCAATAAATAACTAGGGCCGCCACATCATTTTCAACCATAACAGCGACCGTCTTGACTTATACTGTCAAACTCTTGCACGAAATCAATAAAAGCAAAGAAAACTGTCGATTAGCTAGCACTCAAGTACATTTATAAGGGCATTTAAACCTGTTCCTGCGCCCTTGATAAAACATGACTGATACAGGTCACTTCAATTTGTCTCCTTAACCCACATCGTAAAACACTCCAATACCAGAGCAGCAAATCTCTTTCCAGAGTTATCCAAATAAACATTTGATCTGCTCCCTGGCTAACTTGAATTAGTGGTGTTGTGTTAAACATTGTAGCCTTAAACCACTCACTTTTCCTGAGAGTAGGCCTTGACTGCTCGTCCACATTACCCTGATTGGGTTTTGGCACACCTTAAGTGTGGTTCCTGTTTAACATAAATAGGGTGGCCTCCGAAAAAAAATCCCAATTTTGGTGACTCACGTTGCAATCGTCTTCTTCACTCTCTTCGAAGGTCACTTGTAAGAATGAATACTTCTGCAGAACATCACAAAGGTGTTGAGCTAGACAGTGCCGGAAGCCAAGATTCAAGTACCACGACTGACAAACTAGGTCCTGCATCCAAATACAAAAGTGACCTCCGGACCAAGCTCACAAGAGCATGCCCCCAACGGAATCCGGAACCTCAGCTGTGGTGTCTGGGGAAATCAGTATGCGGGGTAGAATAGTGCACATATCTGTTCCGCTTCTCTCCTATCCTCCATAGGCTTACACTGGCATGCAGTCCTGTCCCTATCGCTCGCTTTTCTGACCTAGACCGGTGGTGGTCTAGTCAAGGATGCCCTCATGGGTCTACAATAGTGTAGTGAGATTGAGTTACTAACTTTACTTTTTATTTTACATTTTGGAAATCTTAATCGGAACCACTTGCACCGTCAAATCACATAGTAACCTACCTAATTATAACTTTGCAACTGCTGACGTTAGGGCACTAGGCCCCAATCCATTTAGGGCAGGACTTACTAAGAGATAGGGAAATATTCCAGGGTTGCCCTTAAGTGTTTCTACCGTTTTTTATGCATGGAGAAAACATTCAATTTGCAAGCTGATAGCCAGCCATAAAAAAGGCACTTGTCACATCAGTTCTATAGATACACACAGCACACCAGGCCTTACTCGCCAGTGAGCTGGTTTTTAATATGATTTTACACATTCTCACGAGAGTGGAATGTACATATTCATTTTATAGTGTGTGACAATATTTGCCTAGATGTTTCATTGCTAGTGTGCATTTTAAAAGGACTAAAATCATTGTAAATGTGTATACTTACAGGTCTAACTAGTGTTACTCTATGTGGACTCCTTCTAGCCCTAGACAAACCTCGGACTCTTACCGCTTAACTCAACACAAACAATGTAGGTAGAGCAGAGTAATAAGGTTTGTCTTTCCTTTTCACCATAATAGGTTAGCCTCCCAGAATTCAACATCAGGGTTGTTTTTGGAAAACATCTTAACAGCAGGAGTGGGACGTAATGACCATCATAACTGAGTCACTGAATAGAGGTCAAGCATGAGGTGGTTCTCATTGTTGAGCCCCATTGTGATCTTGTATGTTCTCATGGGGTAAACACAAGATTGTCACTTGCCACAACCGCCAACAATTTCAAAATTAAGTTTAAATTGAATTGCAAGTGTTTTGCTATGCTATATTTTTTCCATAGACCTTTGCAATGCCAGAGGCCACAGTGCACTCCAACAATTAGCATGAAAGGCTATTGGATGGGCGCACCCCAGACATTTGTTTAGGAAACATCAGCCAGATCAGTCCAGTGAGTTCAAAGTTATAAGCAATAGAACTTTGGGGAAGTCACTGCAAATTGGTTTCATCTTACCTACAGGGTGGGCATCGACGACCTATAATATATATGGTCTGGTGCCTACCAGAAGGTGGACAAAGGTCTCTTGCCAGCTCACTGGCCCTCCCAGTGACACGCTAATACACTATGAATGTTGCACTGCAGGATATTGGCTTGCAGAACTACATCTCACAAGAAGCCTTGCAAAATGCATACGAAGACCAGAAAAACGAAGGAACAGTCGGTTGATTGTTGAAACATGCATTGCACGATCCCAGTGTTCGGGGGGGCATAGGGACTATGAACTTCACCAGAGGGAAAGAAAGATGGCTTCCAAATTCAGCGCTCCAACGGTTCTGGCACGACCAAGCTTCAGCATAATAGAGGGACTGCAGATGACTGGAAAAAGGTCAAGTCATCAAAAGATTCTAAGATGGCGTTGCCTCCCATACACTTAAAAACTAAACATCCCTTAGAGGCAATAAATGATCATCAGGTGATTATCAAAAATAAAGATATACCAATAATAGCATAATAAATGGGAATTAAGAACTCCCCCAGGGATAAATCTATTAGATTTGAGAATTCAAATAAAAATGAGGAACACTCTATATGGAACGAGATTATAAGGCAAGCACACGTCGAGAGAACAAAGTTGGGAATACTCAGTGAGAGAATATTGAACGAGGCAGACTTGACTCACGCACCCTAGAGGCAGATACCAGAGGCAGGGTACCAAGAAAAGAGTACTGCCTGGAGGAAGGCTATGACAAACTGGAATATAAAGAATCCAGACTGAAATCGGTGTAGGCCTGGAGGTCCTGAAAGAAGCTGACGAGGGTGCTTTGCAAGCACAGCAAACCTTGAGGTAATTGGGAGGCCAAAGTCCGAGATCACCCATCAGCAATCTTAAGGTAAACAAGTGTAAGTGTGCAGAAGACGACAGAGGGGTCCCGTTGATTGATGGATACTTTTATTCAAGGATAGAAAGGAAAAGAAAATCATATCTCCAACTCTAAGAGGGGATTCCCTGCCTCAACTGAAATAACTAGTATCTGAATGTGCAAAGCAAAAGTTCCCATGTCCAATGTCAGAATCCTAACTCTGTCCCTCACAATCTGAGCTAACTAAAATCAAAGGGGATGTCTTCTTGGTCCAGAGGAATGACTCCCTTCCCCTGGAGAAGACAGCTCCTGGATTGGTAATTTTCCCAGTTCAGTTTCAACTGCTGGGAAGGGGAAGGAATCCCAACTCTAACCTCGCTCAGGCTTCTCACACAGTTCATCAACTGTTGGGGGAATGACTCCCTTCGCCAGCCCTCCTCAGGCTTAAGATACAGTTCAACAGCCGGTGAGGGGGCTAGGGGAAAGTGGGGACTGGACGACTACTCTCCCACAGCTTCAGGGTCCCAGACCCTGTTTTCCCAGCTTCTTAGATTGCGCCACCACCTCATTGTGCCTCCAGCGCCTCTCTGGCTACCCGTGACCTTATTGCACGTTCTGTGCAGGTATTGGCTCCTCCGAGGTAGCTGGGCTCGATCGCGGGGCTCTGGTGGCATTCTGGCGCCTCCCTCACATGTGTTAGTAGTTTGTGGTAGCCAAGCAGCTAAAGCACTGTTACTATAACTTGCTCGACTTTCATTGGCCATCCGTTGGGGACTTTACTTTGTGGGATAAAGTGTCCCAGGCAGAGACCAGAACAAGAATAGCTTAAGAATGTCATGATTTGTAGCAGATCCAGCCACGGTCAGTGCTCCAGATAGGATTTTGAAGTGGGAATATATATTTTCTTTTTTAGAAAATACAATTATAGGTCCAATTCCCAATAGGAGTATTTTATAAGCTAGTAAGAATGCTTTAACTGGAAAATGGAAGTGTTTTAGTAAGAATAATGCACACCTAGTTATTGCTACACATAAAAAAATATACCTGTTCACTTCTTACAACTAGAAAGTAATAATAGTAGATTTTGCCAGTGCTACTATGTGCACTTCTGGTCTAAACACATCCATGAAGCTGTGTAGGTGAAAGCAGGGGCACAAAATACTACACGTCTTATTTTTTGTTAGGAGTATTTCTTCTCCCCGTTTTTATTTTTTCGGAGTAAAAGTGGGCCAATATACCCCTTATCTATAGGGCAGGCTATGGTGTTTAGACAACTGCATAAGAAACAACAAAGTGCTGAAGCATACTCTGTACTGTTTTAAGAAAAACACCAAGACTTTAAGACAAACCTTATTTGCAGTTCTGCACATAGAAACTAAAGGAGTTTAACCAACCCCTACACAGTCTGTTCAACTAAAGCTATGGACTGGAAATCTAATGTCTCATTGAAATAAGATCGACCCACACTAGCTTGAATATCATGAATAGATCACATGATCAGGCCTTCCAGTGTCACCTCTGTGCAGGATAAGTGCCCAACATTGGAAGCCAATTCCTGTTAATACACCTTTCTCAACCCAAGTACCAACCTTACAAATACATTATCACCTCCCCAAGAGAATAGAACTCTGCATTATAAAAATTGTACTTACTTGTCTATATTGGAGTAGAACCACTCATAAATACACCATTTGTGTGCTTTCGGAAGTTTGAGAAGGTTTCGTAATCTTAAGCCGATTTTCTGTGAGGTTTTCTTGTCTGGTGTTGGCATTGATGGTGTATGTTTCTGTGTAAAGAGAAAACATTATCATCTATGCCACAAAGCGAACAAACATTACAAACAAAAAATAAAAGCTACTCCATGGTGCCGTATGTGGAGACCTGCAGTGCGTTTACCAAATATAAACAGTCCTGTATTTGATGCACATGGTTATAAATATTGTGGTCCTCAGTGGACAATTAGGAAAGGACATGCTTGCTCCATTTCAACAAATTCACTCTTATAAAAAGAAGATCAAACTGAAGGCAAACATCCTTTAATGTGTCAATCTATGAGGGATGCACAGCAAGGTAGATTCATTAATGTTTTGCCCAAGCTCATTCAAGCAGGATAATTCCATGGAGAGCTCACAGGACCATGGAACCTGTATAGCTCCTTATTCAAGACCATGCATGGCATAGCCATACTTCAAACACTCCCCAAGTTAAACTCGCACTGTAAAGAAAAATGGTAGTTAATTTCCAATGGCAAGGTATCAGGGTAAGAAGGATAAAGTGTGCCAATCAAACATCCACCTGTATTCAAGGTAATCCGTTACGGGGAAACTGTAAAGCTTTCTGCTGCCATGGCCATAACTTCAAAGCACCAAGAATAAGATCTGAATCCAAAGAATTCTTGTCAGACGTTAGATTACCAAACAGTAAATTGGGTAACAGACACGTTCAGGGTCAGACTAGACCAATTTATCACTAGCAATATGAAGAATCAGAATATGCTGGGAAGGGAATCCGGTTATTGTACATTCAGGTTATTGTAATGGAATATGGAGTCGCAAAGCAACAGTGAAATTCTTTCCCTATGCACAAAATCAGGAAACATGACTTAATTAGATGTCTAGAAGCAGACCCCAGCGAGGGGAATGTTTAGAACGACATGCAGAGATTGGTTACAAAGAATGGTTCAGCGAGTTATCATATGTATAACAAGTGAAACCTAACCATGCTCATGTTCCCAGAAGTTAACAAAAGCCAGGTGGGAACATGGCAATGTGCAGAGGCAAGCACCAGAAAGTCATGCAGAGAGATGGTGCACATCACCCCTTGCAGGAAAACATCAACCTAGGAGTGGAGACACAATGAATAACAAACCCTCAGCTCAAGGAGAGCAAAGGATGCAATGAAGGTCTTAGATTTATGACACATTTATGAATTGTAGAAGTGTATTAATGAAACCATACATCTATACAGTTAGAAAACACATTTAGACAGGTGCGTGGTCTCGGAGCAAGAGGCAGTGAAGCACACCACATGAGATACACACAAACCATTGGAAAGGAAAGAGGATTTACAAGAAGTTGGAATATTATACTGCTGGTTGTGCAGTTCGAAGGGAGAGAACAGTAAGACATGCCAACGTCTAGTAACAGGATGTGAAGAATACTATTCTTGTCACACCTCACAATTCAACTGGTCAACAGTGACTGAAGCGACCAACCGCAGGAAAGCCAAAGGTGCTCTACCAGTCAAATGTCAAAAGTTAAGGCGCTGACTATCCAATCACCATGTTGAGAAACTACAAGTACCACCATGAAATCTTCATCACATGGTAGCTAACAAAATGGTCACGAGGGTTAGGGTAGGCCAAAAGCGTTAGGCATTGTATGGAATTGCCCATAGCGCATTCTTAGTTGACCAATCACAAACAGTATTTTCAAAATACTCTGAAACAATGTTTTGCAGTGTCACTTCACTCAGCGATAGAACACCACAACTTATATTCTTGGAATGACTAGTGTTCCTGCCCACTGTGGCATGTAATAAATTTTTTTTCTAGCACCCGTGCACATTTACTGACTCAAATTGGATTACTTTATTGTATTCATTTTTGTCTTACCCTACAAGGCAAACAATGCAACATAATCGGTTTGCTTTTCTCTCAGATGGCCATGGGAGCAGCAAGGTAATAACCTCGAACTACATCAAAGCAGGAGAGATGTCCATTCTGCATCTCCACTAAACTCATATGTCAAATATTACGTAAACTTCAGAGAATCTCCAAAAGAAATGTGCCAGCATTGATCGGCCCGCAAAGCCTCCCAGATGGCTTGGAGAACATAAAATCAATGGTGGCTATCCGGGAAGGAGTTAAATATGACATGTACAATCTTGTACTGGGTATCTTAGTCCGCAAATTGACAGACACTGCTCCCCACCTGGTTCCAAAACTACATCATGGCCATGTACTACAAAGCAACACCCAGGTCATCAGAACATAGTGCTGCAAGTCATCTATTGCTATGTTCATTCTGAAACCACCACCTATACAACTTTGCAAATCCCATTGGAACCCCTCCCCACAGACATGTGCTGTAACGAAAGGATAGAATTTGGGTTGACCAAAAACACCACATCAGTTTAGGACAGGCAAGATCTGGCTTGTGCCAATGGATTCCCCGAAAAGATGCATCCATTTGGATTTTACAAGCTACGGCTTGATGGCCAACGCACATAATAGGGAGAACAGGAGGCCCCTTTGAAACATGCCTGATGCAAGGTCAAATGGAGATATGATATGATATGGCATTTGTAACGCGCCTATACACAAGTGTTTCATGAGGTATGACAAGCCCATCAGTGTGAACTGCAACACAAGGTTTGGCACCCAGTACCGTATCGGGTCCACAAAATAGCCACCCATGCCAAACCTCCAATGTGTCAACCAAACCATTTACAACCAACAATAGGATGCATTTTCCACATCCATAGAGGGCCAAATTGTCCCACTTGCTGGGAGAGTGTGGGAATAGAGAAGTCTGACACCAATTTTTGGGTTAGAATTTCTTTATGTATTACCCTACAGATTGTCCCATGCAGATTCCTCAGGTTACTTCACCCAAAGCCCTCTGAGGCAGGTGAGAACGAGTATGGTTGATTCCTTAGTCATCATTTCATTTCTTGTCCGAGGTCCCTCAGTCTAATATGCCCACTAGAAGCATGGGCTCTCCAACAGCACCCTCCTACTGACACTAAGGAAGTCAAGCGGCAGTTCGGGATTAGCGGGATGCAGGACGCCATGGAACCTAGAAACCAACATGCAACTGCAGACCGAGACCACAGTTCCTTGGCCCCATTCGGCCCTCTTGACTGCAACTTCACCACTCTTGTCCGAAGGCTGCACCAGATTGTCCTGTGTGAGAAACTGAGCACCGAGAAATACCAACTCCCTGGATAGCGTCAGAAAGGATTTTGCTAAATTGACTGCAAACCCCAGCAGTTTTAACAGGTTCATGTACGTCTGGAGGGACTCCAACGCCCTTTCCAGTGACAGCCCCCGTACCAACAAGTCGTCCAGATATAGGTGCACATGATGCCCGGAAGGCAGCGACTGGAGCTAGGCATTTTGTGAATGTTCTGTGCGCAGACTTCAGCACAAACAGGACACAGAACTGGCAATGATCGTCCCCGACCAGAAAGCGCAGGAACTTGATTGAGGCCAAACCATCGCATCGGATGTGGAAATAAACGTCCTCCAAATCTAACGATGCCAGGAACTCTCCCGGCTGCACCTCCCGGATCACATCCTGCAGCATAAGCATCTTGAACTTCAGGCGTTGCAGATTCCTGTTCAACGGCCCAAGATCTAGAATAAGCCTCCACTTTCCACTGGTCTTTTTGATGACAAAATACCGGGAGTACACGCCCTTGCCCCGTTCCGACACGGGACTGGTTATATCGCCCCTTTCGCCAACATGAGTTAGACCTCATGGCACAGGACAGGCTGGTGCAGCTGCACCCCGTGCACCGGTGGAATTTGGTGTGGAGGACGCCGAAACTCCAATGAGTGGCCGAGACATACCGTATCCAGCGGTCCGTAGTAAGATTCCACTCGTCGACGTGTTGCAACACACTGCCCCCAAGTTGACTGCCCGCATAGCAGTCATTGGTGAGACTTAGACTGCCGTCCCTTTGCAGGTGAGGTGGTAGGACCCTTCTTACGCTGCGCCTGATAATCTTTGCTTTTCTGCACAGACTTGAACTAGTAGGGAGAATTCTCAAAAATGTACTCATTCCCTTCACCTTAGAGACCCCCAGCAACTTTGATGGATTTTGAGGCCTTTATTTTTACCTGGAGAGTGACCCTTTTTCCCCACTCATGTATTTTGATGTGTTTTACCTCTGTTTGCTTTGGTTATGGAGTCTAACCAACTCCATAGGCATCATTTTTTTACAGTTGTGTTACACAGCACCTTCAGTGCAGTGACACAGGGAAGTCTTTCAGATTTCCCAAGGTTTAAATACCTTCTCTGGGATCAACTACTGTTTCCCAGACCAGTGGAGTGAAATTGACTTCACTTAGCCCAGTAAACTTCTAGACCCAGCACACCCGATCATTTACAATAGAGTGCTAGAGGGGTTACTTAGTATCCCCCATGTCTAGTTAGGTTGTAGGTCAAAGGATCGACAGTAAAAGGGTTGACAGGTCAAAGGATCCATTTTTTTCACATTTTTTGGGGGGGTGGGGGGTCCCCCCCAAACCCTCTTTTTTTGCTAAAAACCACTCCTCCCCCCCCAGAAAGTGAAAAAAAAAATATTCGATCCTTTGACCTGTCGACCCTTTATATTCGATCCTTTGACTAGACACCGTCTAGTTAATCATGTAACAGTCAAATGTTACCCTTTCCTCTCAGAATGGCTGGTGGAGGTGGTTTTACAACAAACTACCATGATTTTTCCCAACTGCAAACTATTCGTAGCTACGGTAATGTTCAATCGCGGGAGTCATGTTTTTCAAGATGGCGCCCAGCCATCGTTGCTAAAAACAGGTCCCGGTCTTTTTTCACCTTTTCTTTGTGGAAAGGTCCTTCTACAGTTTCTCTGCGCGCCAAACCAGGTTTGGTCTCTTTGTTCATTCACCTTTGGCGGGCTTCAGGAGTGACGACCGCCTCTGGCTCCAGAGTGTCTGGAGTAGGCAGAAAGTGAGGGAGGTGCCCGAAACTCCCTGTGCTTAGTCTCCTAGGGGACCCAAATGCACTCTGATGATTGGCTGGCTGACTGTCCGGCAAGGACAGCCACCCTGCTGGGTGAGCGGCAGCTAGGCTGGAATGAATGGGAGAGAACTGAATAAAAGGCAAGTCATTTGGCTTGGAAGGCAGAATCGACCACTGGAACGAAGGAACCGAAGAGCTTGAAGAGGACGGCTGCTGCAACTCCTGGACCATTGGTTTGCCTGGTGAAGCCCTGCTGCAGGTCCGAATCGCCAAGTTCCCATCGACAGAGAAGCCCTGCTAAGGACGACTTCTCCCTTTGAGTTGGTAGGACCAATCAACTCCCAAGTAACCCACCTGGACATCTATCTCGGAGCTGCTTGCATTTGCTCATAGTGCTGCAGGAAACCGTAGAGCCAGGGAGAGGGACACCAGATTGTGTGTGTTGCTTGTAAGCTGGCCAAAAGCGTTTGGAAGATCCTCCGGACTCCCAAGACGTCGGATCGACCAAGCCAGAACCCCCTCAGCGGAGTGTGGGACCTCTGAAGCAAGGACAGTACACCTGGACAGCCAGGACTAGCGTTGTTACCTGTGCAGTAGCTGAAACGTGAAACAGCCACTGGAATTGAAGTTTGTCAGTTGCAAGTTCTGACCAGTCCCAGTGCAGGAGTCCCCCGACGGCCTCCCTCTTGTCCCCACGACACAGGCCCAGGAACAGCGAGATCTGCAGGAACTGCCAGGAACAGAAGTCATCAACTGCATCTTTCTTCATTGTAAGGTACTGTAAAACAAGACAGAGAACTTACCTCTCACTGCGAAAGTGCTTGAAACTTTTGCAACTCGCAGGCCTAATCAGCTTGTGACCCAACATATGATCCTTCTTTTTACAAACTATTTCAAAGAATTGTGCAGAGATCTTTCCGTTTAACCACCAGAACTCCTTTATCGTATCCAAAACTTTAGCTCATTGACTTTGGCCTAGCCTATTGAATTGAATCTTCTGTTGAACTCTATTTGCACTGCCTAAGAATAAAATCGTAGTCTTTCATGTTCTAACATCCTTTGGCTTTTACTTACTTTTTAAAGAGTGTACAGTATTGAAGTATATTTGTGTGTTACTATATGATTGCCTCCTAATGAGCGTTTTATAATTGAACGGATAAATACATTGTTATAGAAGAAACCGTGAGTGTAAGAGTATTTGAATACCTGTAACTGAATCTGAGTAACTCCACTAAAGCTCACATTTCCCCTCGAGATGAGCCTGGCTGCTCAACACGCTACCAAAACTGTAGTACAGACTTATACCAAAGGTTGGTTTGCTTACACCTGTAGTCATAGTTGTGTAGTGTTCCCAGCGGGAACTGCATACAAACTTTGCCTAACAGGAACGAGCACCTGAAGCCTTGGTAAGAGTAACCGGGGGGCGACCAACCACGGTCGCGGGAAGCGGCAAATCATTACCACCAAGCAACCACCAAGTCCTCTTACTACTCTAACCTTCTCCAGTCTCAAGCCTTTTATCCTCGTCGGATTTTTCAAACGTTTTCTCGCCCGCTTTCTCCTCCTACTCCCGATCCCACATCCAATTCCACACTTTCTCCCTCCGACTATGCTAACTACTTTTCCTCCAAAATCATCACACTCCGCCAAAAAATTAACTCCCTCTCTACCTCCCGCTCTCCTCCCTCTTCCACTATGTCTGTCTTTTCATCCGTTTCTACTTCGGACGTCGCCTCCCTTCTTGCCAAAGCCCACCCCACATCCGCCCCCTATGACTCTCTCCTCTCCGTTCTCATCCCCAAGATCTACCCTCTTCTTATCCCTTAACTTACCACTTTCTTCAACCCCTGCCTCTCCGTCTACCTTTCCCTCAGCTTTCAAACATGCAACGATTATTCCCATCCTAAAGAAACCCTCTGCTGATCCACTTCTCACCACTAACTACAGACCTATCTCCCTTCTACCTTCTACCTTTCTAAACTCCTTGAGCGTCTCGCCTACTCCCAACTCTTCCTTCCTCTATTCTTACGCTCTCCTTCCTCCCTTCCAATCTGGCTTCCGACCTAAACACTCCACTGAAACTGCTCACCTCTATTCTCAATTTTCTCCTCTCTACTCGACATGCCAAGCAATCTTCTATCCTTATTCTCCTTGATCTCTCCGCAGCTTTTGACACTGTCGATCACCCACTCCTGCTACACACTCTCCTCCTTCGGATTCAAAGGCCCTGTTCTGAAATGGTTATCTTCTTACCTCTCTTCTCGTTCCTTTGCCGTCTCATGGGGAGGCCAGACCTCTCCTTCCTTCCCTCCCTCTCATCTACGGTGTTCCTCAAGGTTCTGTACTTGGTCCTTTCCTCTTCTCTCTTTACACCTCCCTCATTGCCCCTGTTATCTCCTCCTTTGGTATCTCCCATCACTTCTATGCCGATGATACTCAACTCTTTCTCTCTTTCTCCTCCTTCACACCGGACCTCCACCTTAAACTCTCCTCTTGTTTCACAGCCATCAAGAACTGGATGTCCTCCCGCTTCCTCTCTTAACACTGATAAAACTGAAGTCCTTTTCTTCCCTTCTAACACTACCTCCTCCCCCTTTCATCCACTTTCCACTTTCCTCCATCCAACCTCCCTATCTCCTCCCAGGCTCGTAATCTAGGCGTTCTATTTGACTCCTCTCTCACCTTTATACAACACATTTCACTTACCTCCCGCTCCTGCCGATACCACCTCTACAATATTCGCAAAATCCGTCCCTCTCACATTCCACGCTACCAAACTCCTTATTTCCTCACTCATCTTTTCCCTCCTCTTCCACTGTTCCTCAATCTTTGGACTTCCTGCACCTCAGCTTGCCCCCCTTAAATCCATTTACCACTACGCTGTTTGTACCCTTTGTCTCCTCACCTCCCGTGACTCCATCTCCTCCTTGCTCTCTCACCTTCGCTGGCTACCTTTCCACTTAGAGCTAAAATGTTGCTTTCTCTGCCTTGTTTTCAAATCCCTACATGGTCTTGCTCCTCCTTATCTCTTCCCTTCTCACCTTTTACTCCCCCTCTCGCTCCCTTCGTTCCGCTGACCATTTCCTCTTCACTGTACCTCCTTCCCCTGCACTTCCTCCCGGTTCCGCTCCTTCCAACTCCTTGCTCCTCTGCACTGGAACTCACTACCCCTCTCAATGCACTCTTCCACGACCCTCCCCTCATTTCGCACTTCCCTTAAATCCCTCCTCCTCCATCTTGAAGGCCCCCCGTCCTCTCTTCTCCCCCCCTTCTTTCCCTCTTCTAATTCCTCTCCCCACTCCTATTACTCTCTCCCTTCCATTTTCACTCGTTCTATCCTTCTCATGTCCCCCCTCACCAATCCTATTCCCACTCCACTTCCCTTCCACCTAAGTTAATTGGTCTTTGCACTGTTTTGCTGTAGAATGATTCATGTCATTTTTGCTCCCAATGTTTTTTGTTGTTCTCTGTATTAGTTGTTCCATTGTACAGTGCCTTGGTGTAAGGCGCTCTATAAATAAATCACCAGAGGCTCCTCTTAACACCCGGAGGGGGCTAAAAGAACAGCCTGTTTGCAGAACACCCAGGGACTTCCATCTCAGTGTCTTCCTTCATTCCCTTTAGAGCCTCATCGATTTCTTCACCAAAGAGCTGCTCCCCCTCTGAGGCATATCCACTACTTTATGCTGGACCTCTGGGCGAACGTCAGTGCTGCGCAGCCACGCCTTCCTCCCGAGAACCCCACCATTATTTATTTGCTTGAAGCCACACTCCGCCAAGTCCACTGCAATACTGGTGCTGTGATTGGAGGCCCCCCCCTCCCCTCTCGAACCAGCGGCATAGCCTCTTTGCGTTGTTGTTCCGGGAGATGTTCCAAGAGCGGTGCCACATCTCCCTGTCATACCTGGCCATAATGGCCAAGGAAAACGCCGCCTTCACTGTTGTAGCACCCACCGCAAGGACTTTCTTCACAAAAGCATCTTGTTTTCTGGCCTCACTGTCCAGGGGCATTAAACACACTTGTGCTGGCTCCTCGCCTTCCAACTAGCCACCGAAACCACAGACTGCGGCACTTGGGGGGGGTGGGGAGGGAGTGGAGGGGTGGCGCGGGATTTGTTTCAGGTGCCATACAACTTCGAGACGCCCCTCCACGGCTGGTTCTGAAAAAGGGTGATGCATCGTGCACAGGCCCTCCTGTCACGCATGGTCTAAAATGGGGGCCGAGAAGACTGCCTTTCACCGCTTCCCCATGTGATCAAACCGAAAACAGTCTTTTCGTTCCTCAGGAGCAAGGCCAAATTCTTGGCACGCCTTCGCCATCATAAAGTGAAATTACGCAATAACATCCGGCGGAGACAGCTGAGCTGGGCTACTAGGCGGTTCCACCCCTCGGTCTGTATCCCATGTATCGTCTCTCCTGGGTGACGAGGATACTGTCACGAGGCCCGCACGCCGAATCAACCAGCTCCCCTTCCTCGGGATGACTTTGTGGAAGGCCCAACCCCACCAGCAATGGCAATTGCAGCTGCACCAAAGGCGAATTTCTGGGGAGACTCTGGCGAGGGGCCTCTATAGGCACACTATGCACCACTGGAGCCACTGTGCTCGGAACTGCTGGAAGACGTGCATCCAATTGTCACAACAGCAACTGGAGTGTACTTAACACCTGCATGGACAACAGAGAGTGAGTCTTCACCAATGGGTACAGGGGCGCCCCAGCCCCAGTCGACGGACCTGCCTCCCGCCGACCCTGTGCTGACAGATGGAAACCTGGTTCATGCTCATCCTCCAGACCCATGGACACCGAATATTGAGCTGGGTCCTGTTGAAGAATGTCCACTGCTAGCAACGGCCCGAAGCTGTCCCCAGACTGCCACAGATCTCCCGTCTGCAACAAACCACCATCCGCCTCCAGCTGCACAGTCGACAGCAATTGCAGCCCACTGACAGTCACGGCCATAGAGAGCGAAGGGATTGAGGATTGTACCACAATAGTTGATGACAGAAACTCAGTTGATGACCTAATCGTTGGCACCAAAGCCGCCACAGGTCTGGCCTTCTCAGGCGATGCGGGCTACGTAATTGAAGTGCCCAGTCTTGACTGGAAGAGGATCTATGCCGGTCCTTAGGCGATGAGTGCTTCGAGGAGGACTCTCGCAGCCTCGCCTTCTCCCTCTCCACCAACAGAGACTTCTGCGCCGACTTCTCGGGTCTATCACTCGCCCCCTTGGACTTGTCCTGTCTCTCCGACAGGGACAGCGAAGAGCTACTTGCCCCTTTGGACTGATGCAACCTGGATTCAGAGGAACCACCTTTCCCCACCTCTGATACAGGCACCTCCGTGTGTTGCTTCTTGGCGGGGGGTTCCACGGACACCGCCCTCCGATGTGTTGACGCCTTCACCGCCCACACCGAAGACTTGCTTCCCCGGGGTAAAACCTCCGAACCCGGGTAAGTGCCCTCGTTGAGCCAACAAATCAGCCCGGGGTTGGTCTTTCAATGATTCCTGAAAAAAACTCACGACAGATCCTACAGACGTCCGCCGAATGATTGGGGTATAGACAATAAGGCAATCTGCATAGCTGTCCCCCTCGAAGACCTTCTTTAGGCCGCAGGTTGCAAACAGCCTAAACAGAAATTTTTTTCCGGCCCACAGATGACTTAAGGGCCGAAGTACGAATAGCACGTGTAGAATATGGAGAGTAGACACAAGGTGATCCTAACTGTTTGGAGACGGTTGAAATCTGAAGGGAAGCCACAGGGGCAGAGCAGAGACTGTTGAAAGCTGAAGGGAAGCCACGGGGGGAGCAGGGCTATTTATACCAGACGACCTATTGGTGTAGCCTAAAGCACCCAAAAAGGACGTCCCTAGGACACTAAGGTGACAAGGTTTTCCATAGGAAAACGCTAGGTTAAAGATACCGAGGTTTCCCAACCTGACTGGAAATATTCACAGCATGAGAATCCATGAAAGATGCAATGCTGGAGAAAGACTTACTTTTGTGAGCCTTGGATAGTAAGAAACCGAAGACCAGGAACTAAGGCTTATCAAACCTGTACAGTGTCTGAGGTACCCGGGGCTCTCCTGTGTAGATAACCAAGGCGGGGAGGAGCGATTGCCGCTGTGGTACTGTCCTTGGCTACTACAACAAAATGGTGTCAAAAAAGACAGCACAGCCAGTGAGTCAGAGAGACTGATACCAAACCAGCTTGTGTTTTGAACCAAGGTTGCAAGCAGCAACATTGAGCAAAAAGAACAGTGTGTGAAGCGTTTGCAAAGAGCAGCATGGATAGAATTGGAAACAAAAAGGAGTAGTTAAACTTTATAATTGAACTTTGGGAGGACAAGAAAGGATACCATACCTAGAGTGGTCCGGTGCCACGAGGGTACTCCTTCAAAAGTCTGTTAGGTATCCAACTGATGCTGAATGTGAAAAAGAGGATATATTTTATGTATAGCGTGCCTATACACAAGTGTTTCAAGGCACGGCAAGGGAGGAGAACAAGGGAGGACAAGACTCTTACTAGGCAGTGACATTGACATCGCGCAAGTGCTGGGAAGGGGGGTGTGCAAGAGGACGGGGAGGAATGGAAAATGCTGAACAAGGGATCAAAACAACAACAGGTAGTGCAGCAGGCCGGTGGCAAGTGCAGGAGTTAAGTGCAGACAACAGGTGTCAATAAGTGCAGGTTGGGGGACTGTACGGTTGCAGATACAGACCCAAGTGCCAGGGTTGACAGGGGCAGTGCAGGTGTGCAGCTGGGTGAGCAGGGACCTGGGCCCGATTTCAAAGAATGGCTAGGTGCCCAGTGCAATAACAGACGGATCAGCAGAGGAGAGGACGAGAAGGCAGAAGGAAAGAGGAAGGTTTTGAGGCGCTTCCCGAACCGAAAATGATTCTCCTCAAATTTTCGAGAGGCAGGGAGGCTATTCCAGAGGGAGGCCCCAGTCAAAGAAAGGTCTACCACCAACTCGTTGCTTGGAGAAGCGACTGACCCTGAGGCAGTTGGAGGAGGAGCGAAGCTCAAGTAGCAAGGTATTTCCAAAAGGAGAGTTGCAGGTATTTCGGACCCAGGCCCCAGAAGGCCTTGTGGACAATGCAGAGGGTCTTGAACTTAATCCTTGCAGCCACAGGGAGCCAATGAAGAGATTTCAGGGCTGGAGACACACGATCCCAAGGACAAGTCTCGCAGTACTGTTCTGAATGAGTTGCAGAGAGTGGAGGCAGGCAGATTTAGAAAGAGGCTGTTAAAGTAGTCCAGCCTAAAGAGAACCAGAGCTCTAGAGACAGTGAGCTTCTGAGGAAAGGAGAGGAAAGGAAGAATACCTCTGAGGAGGTGCAGTTGGTAGTTTGACTTCTTAGAGACGTCAGATGGAGGAGAAAAGGAGTGTGGAGTCGAAGATGACCACGAGGTTCTTAGCCTCACAGGTGGGAACAGGAGGAGGGCGAAGGGAGAGCGGCAGGAAAGGAGGGTGCAGGTGTGACGATGGAGGATCTCCGTCTTACTGGGATTAAGGCAGACATTGTTGGCGGCACGCCAATCCTGGATTGCAGAGTCAGAGAGAGGGAGAGGGAGAGGAGGTAACAGAGGGAGCCTGAAAACGAGCTGAGTTTCATCAGCAAAGCACTGAAAGTTGAGGCAGAGAGCAGCAATGCGGTGGGTGAGGGGTGTCAGGTATTGATTGAAAAGCCAGGGACAGAGTTTAGACCCCTGTGGAACACCACAGGTAGAGAGCGAGATAGAGAAAAGGAAGGGCCCAAGTTGGACCTGGGATGGCCCGTTGGAGAGAAACGAGGTCAGCCAGGCCAGGGCCTGATCGGCGATACCCAGGTTATCACTGAGGCGGCTGAGCAGGATGGCATGATTTAAAGTGTTGAAAGAAGAAGAGAGATCGAGTAAGATGAAGACAGAGGGAGATTCGAACCAAGGTTGGAGAGCAGGTCTTCAGACGTTCAGGAGAGCAGTTTCCATACTTCTGGATGCTCTGAAGCCAGACTGACGGTCATGTAAACAACCAACAGAATCAGTGTAGAGCTTAAGCTGGGAGATGGCCAGCTTTTCAGGAGTTTTCCCAGGAAATGAGTGATAGTGATCAGGCGATAGTTAGCCGGGCAAGAGGAGTGGGCTGTGGGTTTCTGGAGAAGAAGGTGCTCAAGAGTGCTTCAGGGGTGGAGGGGAAGGCTCCAGTGGCAAATGAGTGGTTGCAGAAGTCGGTCAGGGTGTCAATATGGTCCTTGATGGTTTTGGAAGAACAGGAAGGGACCTGCACAGACTGGTCTAGAATTCTTGTCGGTGGGAGAACAGAGGATAAGAAGAGAAAGATGGAGGTGAGGCAGCCGCTGGAGAAGTCAGATAGCGGAGAGAGAATCAGGAAGAGGAGGAGAGGACGAGAGGGTGGACAGGATGTCCAAGGTTTTTGAGATGCAATGAGATGCTAGAGCCGTGCAGAGGGCCTCGGAGGGGACGGTAAGTAGAGAATGCAGCAATATTTGCCAGCTCCTTGCAGACTTTAAAGAGTTTGGCCGAATTGTTAGATTCCGTAGAGATGCAGGCTCTCTCCTTAGTGCGGACAACAAGCCCGTATTGCCTTTGGAGTAGGCAGCAGGCCAGTTTGTCAGAGGATGCACAAGAAGCTAGCCATTTCATCTAAGCCATCCTACACTTGCGTTCAAGGGTGACAAGGTCAGAGTCGTACCAAGATTTGAACTTGACTTGGGGGTTCAAGCGGATCCTTATCACAGGGGCAAGAGCATCGAGTGTATCAGAGATAGAAGAGTGAAGCTTGGAAAGGGCTGTGTCAGGATGGGAGTCAGCCAGGGGGGGGGAAGAGAAGGTGGCAGCGAAAGCCTCACCTAACACACACACACACACACACTTCATAGGCCGGATGACTGAGAAGGTAGGTGGCAGTGCTGGAGCTGGCTTGGCCTGAAAGGAAGAGAGGAAGAGATGGAAGGAAAGGAGAATGCGATCGCTCCTTCAGGAGCGTAGTGGTGAGAGGGTTAGAGGGGGAAGTCCGAGGAGATGAGAACATCCAGAGTGTGCCCTGCAGAGTGAATCTGGCCAGAAGGAAGACTAGACAGAAAGTCACAGAAATCACCTAAGAGTCCATAGGAGGTACAGGTAGCATCCAGGTGGATGTTGAGGTATCCATGGAGGAGTGGTGGAGTGGTCGAGGCCAGGAGGGAGGGGGGGGGTGGAGAGAGGTCAGCCCACTCATAGGAAAGAGGTAGTCTGACCAGGTGGCTGATAGATTACAGCGATGGTGAGAAAGTGGACAGGAGAGCAAGAAAGCCGGCAGACAAAGCATTCTAAGGCGGAGTAGGCTTGCATAGGAATCAGAGATAGGACTCCACTCCGGGAAGAACAAGGCTACACCCCCACCGGGACGGTTCGATCTGGGCACGGAGAGGATCATGTAGCCATCACGGAGGAGAGTGACAAAGCTTGTGACAGAACTGGCCGTGAACCATGTCTCGGTGAGGGAGGACAGAGGTCGAGTTCTTCCAGGAGGCAGCATATGTCAGAGGAGTGTAACGGCAGAGCAAGAGGAGAGTGGCGATATGAAGAAGGGTGCCAACCTTGAAAGACTTCCAGGACGGGTACAAATCAGAGGTACGGCCTGCGGAGGTGTAGAAGGAGCCCGAGGGGGGCAGAAGAGAAAGGAGGAGAGGGCAAGGAAGCCAGAGAAGAGACAGAAGGTACATCAGGCGAAGCAATGAAGGTGATGAGGCACGGGAAGCATCCATCAAAGAGGAGAAGGTTGACCGGAGGGCCTTGGACCAGGACGGTGCCATTCACGTAGACATTAATGATAACCTTAGAGGAGTGGAAGGGGGCCAGGAGGGCCTCCCAATGGGGGCCACTATTAATGGGAGAGAAAGAAAGGGGAGTGCACAGAGAACATATGAGGAGTCCATAGGCCTGCGGAAGGAACAACAAAAGGGGATGTCGGTGAGGGTCGGTCTGAAGTAAGCGCTGGTGTAGGTATCAGTGATGGGGAGACCTGGTTTGGAGACCAGGATATCCTTTTAGAGCTTCAACCTGCCAGACTTGGTAAGGAGAAAGGGATAGTCAATAGAGAAACATTTGGAGAAGATAGGAGAGAGAGCGTGCCATAGGGGATATGGACACGGAGTGAGAGAGGGGGGGAACACTAGGAGAAAACAGGAGGGGGTGCAAGCAGAAGAGACTGATCAAGACAGGAGCAGCAGGAAATACGAAATTACAAAGCAGCCAATGGGCACAACTAAATCTGAAATCAGCAGCACAAATGAAAGCACAATGCTGCCACTAGGCTTAGCAAGTGGTAGTGAGAATGGAAGTCCAGGTGAGAAGGAGGAACAAGAATGGTAGGCAGTTGTGTCGAGTAATTTCGACTAACCAGCGTGTAAGTGTCCCAATTGTTCCTCTGAGAGATTGTGGGTCCAACAGCCACCATGCAATCCTTACGAGGTAAAGGAGACTGTTAGGCAGAATTGGAGGCAGTACCCTCTGGGACCACTATACACAATTAGGACTAGACTACAGGTGTTAGCCAAACCAACCTTTGGTATAAGTCTGTACCACACCGTTTTGGGTAGCGAGCTGAGCAGCCAGGCTTATCTCAAGAGTGAATCTGAGCATTACAAGTAGTTACACAGAGGACTTTAAATCACAGTGGTTCAAGTAGACACTTATACTCAAGGTTTCCTGGTAAAAACACTTAGTAATTTATTATACAATCCTTTAGAAAACATTTCACTAGAAGAAGGCAACTTAACATTATGTACCCATACACTTCAATACAAAACTGTAAGCTTTTGAAACAATTTGAGCTCCCATGAAATAGGAGCCAAATGGCAGTTCAGTTACTTAGCAGTCAGTAAAAAGGACACAGTAGATTAGATCACATATACTTTCCAGGCAGTGCAAATAGTTTCAGTTCACCAGAGGAGTTCAATTCAAGTCAATAGGCCAGGCCAAAGTCAATGGGCTAGAAGGAGCAGGTCTGGTATAAAACAGTAAAGTCTTTGCAAAAGTTCTCAGAAGTAGTTTAGACGAAAAAGGATCATTTGTCTTGTCACAAGCCAATTAGGCCTGCAAGTTGGGAAAGTTTCACGAACTTTCACTGCAAGAGTGTCGTTCTCTCAAATCAGGTTGTCACGGTACCTTTCTATGAAGAAACAAAATGTTGAAGTCGTGGTTCCTGGAAGGTCCTGCAGATCTCGCTGTTCCTGAGCCTCAGACGTGGGGACAAGAGGGAGGACGTCTGGGGACTCCTGCACTGCACGAGATAATTGAAGAAAGCAAACAAGACAAGTCACTTCAGTTCCAGTAGCTGTAGATTCAAGAACACAAACTGGTGTCCCTCTTCCTGGTTAATCCTAACCAGCCTTGAGAATGGTATCCATGTGTCTTATGAGTGGATTGGTCCCACCAACTCAAAGGAGGAAGCCATCCTTGAAGGAGCTTCTCTGTCGAATGGAGTTTGGCAATTCAGACCTGCAGCAGGGCTTCACCGGGCAAACTAACGGTCCAGGAGTTGCAGCAGCCGTCCTCTTCCAGCTCGTCTTCGGTTTTTTCATTCCAGTGGTCGACTCTTTTCCAGTCCAAGAGACGCGCCTTTTAAACAGTTTTCTCCCTTTCAATCCAGCCTAGCTGTGACTCAACCAGCAGGGTGGCTTGTCCTTGCCGGACAGTCAGCCAGCCAGCCAATCACGCCAGAGTGCATTTGGGTGTCCTAGCAGACGAAACACAGGGAGATTCAGGCACCTGCCTCAATTCCAGCCCACCCCCAGACATTCAGAAGCCAGAGGCGGTCTTCAATCCTGAAGCCCGTCAAAGGCACGTGAACAAAGGGACCAAACCTGGTTTGGTGCGCAGAGACAAACACTAGAAGGACCTTTCCAAAAACAAACGGCGAAAAAAGAAGACCGGGACCTGTTTAAACAAAAAGGGCTTAAGGCGCCATCTTCATAAATATGTCTCCTGTGATTTTTTAGCTACCGGTGTTCCTGGTCGGGAAAAATCATAGTAGTTCACTGTAAAACCACTGCCACCAGCATTTTCAATAGGAAAGGGTAGCATTTGATTGATACATGAGTATTTAGACACAGGGGATTCTATGTAACTCCTCCAGCACACCATTGTAAGATGGTGTGCTGAGTCTATGAAATTGTAAAGACTAGTAAAGTCAATTTCATTTTACATTCTCTGGTAAACAGTAGTTCATCCCAGAGAAGGTATTTAAACCTTTGGGAAGTCTAAAAAGACATCCCTCCGTCACTGCACTGAAGGTGCAGTCTAACACGAAAAGATGATGCCTATGGAGTTCTGTAAAACTCCAAAATCAAAAAACACAAATGTAAAATATTCATTCATCAAAATACGAGAGTGGGGAAAAAAAAGGCTTGCACTCTTTTCCAGGTAAAAAAATCAAGTCCTCAAAATCCAGCAAAGTTGCTGGGGCTCTCTAAGGGGAATGGAATTAGCACTTATGAGAATTCTCTGTAACACTACTAGACCCGGCCAGGCAGCAGACAGGGCTTTTGATGCAGGCCTTAGATCAGAAGGGTTGGCTCCCGCCTCCCAGTTCCAAGGATTGGTAAGAGGCCATCCAACGGGAGCGGGAACAGGCCAGGCACAAGGGGCACTCCAAACAATGGGGGTGGCCAAGTTAGCACGGCGCTGCTGCAATGAACAAAGTGTCTTCATTTAGTTCAACACATGTTTGTATCCACGTGGGTGGAAAAGTGGATCGCTTATCCGATAAGTGAATTCACAGCAATACAATTTGGAAATGCACTAGCAAAAAGGCAAAGATGGAGCAAAACTGCCAGAAAGTAATGGGACTTACCAAGCGAGGTGACCGCAGATGTTAAGCCACGGATGCTTAATGCTGCTTCCAGAGAACCAATCAGCTGCTCCTCGGTGCCCGCACGAGATATCAAGGATCATGCAATGGGTCAAGCTAAACCCTGTGCACATTCAAAAAGTCTTCGATAGTTTAAAGTAAATCACAATTGGTCCGAGCCCTGTTGAGGGAAACTAATTGAGTGAAAGAAAGGGATCTAAGCCCGGCTGAGGGGGAACCAGGGTTAACACCCAAATTGAATACTGGAGAAAGTAAAAACATTTTCATGTTTTTGTATACCAGGCCCTCTGAGTCAAAAGACTTGTAAGAAGTAAAGAGGCTGGGACACAGGCAGTCTTGAACTGTGTAAATGGAACTGTATCCTTGTGCCGCAGAAGCCATAGTGTGCTTTGCTCGAATGAACGAACCACCTTGTCCCGTGCTGAAAACGTGGGGAAGGGAGGGCAGCGGCCAGAAGATCCTGACTTATTTTGTGAAAACCTCTTTCATGACCATCCTCCACATTATTTCTAAATTAGTAGTAAGGATTGGCAATATGTTTTTTCGTATAGGCACTTTTAATTGGACCAGACTCCACTAGGACTACATTATTGGATGGTCGTAGTTTGCTCCCATCTGTAGATTTAGGTTTAGATAGGCGTTTATCTCACCCTTGTGAAAGTTCAATACATACCCTTGAACTTTGGTCACTTGTGCGTCTTACTGTTGATACCGTGCCTTCCTTACAGGTGGAAGTCCTCCTTTCGAGTGCAGATTTGGGTTGGAGACCCCATTTCTTCCCAGACATACTGTATTTCTCCTTAGTCTTTTTTCTTCCTAGAAGTAGAAGGTTGGCCTTCTTGTGGGTTTGAGACACTGGATTGCGCCTTGATCTCAAACAGTCTCTCAAGGTTGCCTCTCAGGCCAATCTTGTCAGCTTCTGCTGCTTCTTACTGGGGGGTCTGGGGTACTGGAGACTACTCCAAGAGTTTAAGTCATTACCCAACAGGACCCTCCCTGTTAGTGTGCAATCTGAAGGACCTGGAATTCGCAAAGTCATGTTATTGCACTGAATAAGGGCTGGCAAAATGGGAACCATTTGGATAGGGCCTCCAATAAGTTTAGTGGGACCTTTGGGTGCCTTAGCTACATCCTCAGGTACTGTAATGCTGGCCTGTGTCTCTAATGGCAGGTGTCTCCTGGCAATCTACAAGTAACTGTCCTTTTAATATTCTTTGGTGTTATCAGGTATGGTATTATACCTGTATTATAGTCAAAGAGAGGGAGAGGAGGTAACAGGGGAGCCTGAAAACGAGCTGAGTTTCATCAGCAAAGCACTGAAAGTTGAGGCAGAGAGCAGCAATGCGGTGGGTGAGGGGTGTCAGGTATTGATTGAAAAGCCAGGGACAGAGTCTATATTCGGTTATTCCCACAGGCCCAAGGACACTAAAGAAACACTAGCTTGGACTCCAATGTGTTATTCAGCTAGTAAGTGAAAGTGACCACCTATCATTGGAGCTTCTCCCTCAGGGATGAAGGCTAAGGAGACAGATTGGGCCCCTGAAGGTTTACCCTTGCATCTAGGATTCCCCTTCATATGGTCACCAGACCCACAACACATTTACGAAAGCTTTTCTGGAATGGGGGTTTCTGGTAACCTCCCTCTGGTTTGGCCGCAGAGGTTTCACTAGACCTGTATGGCTTCCCTTGGTATTTACCCTTATAGTTTTTGTGGCCCTCGTTTGGGTGTTGGAGGATTTGAATTTTCTTTACTATCTTTCCTGAGCTTATTCCTCCTTGTCCTTTTTCTGAGTTGCCCCAGAATCCTTATGAGTGGCGCCTGTTGGCTACCCATAAGTCAGCAGCTTGAGCTAGTCTCTTGGGATCAAGTTCCTTAGAGTCAGCCATCAAAAATAGCTTCTAGTAAAAATACAATTCTCATTCCTTTAAAGGGGTTTACTTTGTAACCCTTAACCCAGCAGTCTATGTTTTTCAGGCATTCACACACTGAGGTAGCCCAAGGAATCCCATCCTTTTTCGTGTGATCGCTAAATCTTTATTTTCTTTTTCTTCTTCTTCTTTTTAGGCACTGAGAAAGTCTCTTCCCAAACCTAGCTATAAGAGCCTGTTTGACTAGTCCATAGTGAAACATATCAGTAGCATTCAATTCCATTGAAACCATTCTGGGGGAGCCTAGACATTATCCATGAAACTAAATGACATGCATTACTTACCGCAAAAGCATTTCTGATGGTTGTCTCTGCTTAGATTCACATGCTGTGCATATGGTCTGACATCCAGTGGTAACCGCAGAGTATTGCATCTTGTCTTTCAAGAATCGAAAGGTGACATTGACATAGGCGTGCCTGTAACACTATTCCTACGTCACGTGTAGTGTACCCAAAATCCCTCATGCGTCGAGGTCCCTCTGATTTTATTTTTTCTGCCAAGAGGGAGCCTTGTGACTATCGTGAGTAAGTACAGAAAAGAGAAAGCGGTAAGACTTCCATGTTCCTTCCATTCAAGCGGGGAGAAAGGGTGGGCGCATATGAATCTAAGCAGATACAACCATCAGAAACGCTTTTACGGTAAGTAATGCATGTCTTCTGACGTTTGTTAATCTGCTTAGAATCACATGCTGTGCAGACTAGCAAGCAGTACCCGGAGTTGGAGGTGGGTTGTGAGAAGGAACAGTAGTGAAATGGTGTCTTCGTACTGCCTGTCCCACCTGAGAATCAGACCTAGAATGAATGTCTAGGCAATAGTGTTTTGTAAAGGTGTGTACAGAACTCCAGGTGGCCGCTTTGCAAATAGATTCAAGGGGAACATTTGTAATGAATGCTATGGACGCCCCAGTGCCTCGAGTGGAATGTGCTCTAGGCTTAAATGGCAGTTCACTCTTAGCGAGAATGTAGCAGGGTGTAATGCATTTGACAATCCACCTAGAGGTAGTGGATTTGGAGACTGCGTCTCCTCTTCCTGCTGCCACCGAACAGAAAAACTGATTAGTCTTTCTAAGTGGTTAAGTTCTTTCCATGTAGAAAATGACAGCTCTGCGTAAATCCAGTGTGTGCAGGGTTCTTTCTCCCAGGCTTGAAGGATTTTGAAAGAACGTTGGTAGTACTATTGACTGGTTCACATGGAACTTTGAAATGAATTGAGGCACAATTCTAGGGTGAGTGCGCAGAACCACCTTGTCTTTGTGAACTGTTACGAAGGAATCTAGGATAGAGAGCACTTGTAGTTCACGTACCCTCCTGATGGAGGTAATAGCCATTAGAAAAGCAGTCTTAAGGGTGAGGTCTTTAAGACTTTCCTTGTCCATGGGTTTGAAAGGAGCCCCCCCCATAAGCCTAGTCAACACCACATTTAGTTCCCATCCAGGAGCTGGGTTAGACATGAGGGTGAATTCTTTTCACTCCCTCCATGAAGGCTCTAACAACTGGTATCTTCCACCATGACACTTTCTGTTGTATAGGCTGAAAGTGCAGCTAGGCATAAGTTTAGGAGTTGAAGACCAGGCCTGAGTCAAGTAAATGAGTTCGGTATAACAATGTGCGTGGGAGAGCAGTTAATAAGATTAAAGCTCTTCGAGTTGCACCAGATGACAAACTTTCCATTTACTGGAATAGCAGTATCTGGTGTTAGGCTTTCTTGCCTCCCTGAGAATGTCCATACATCTCTGAGGGGGTTGAAGGTGTCCAAACTATGACCTCAGGAGCCAGGCCGCTAAGTTCAATGTCTGCGGGCATGGGTGAAGCGTCTCCCCTCTGCCTTGCGACAACATGTACGGGAAAGGCAGTTTGACTGGAGGAGATCGAGACATCTCCATCCGATGAGCGACCCAGGGTTGGCGGGCCACATGGGGGCCACCAGTATCATTGCGACTGGTTCCTGGTGCATTTTGTGCACAATCTTGTTGAGAAGGGGAGTCGGGGAAAAGCGTAGACAAATCTCCCGGACCATGTTATCCAGACTCCGTTCCCCTTGAAGAGTTTCTAGGGGTACCTGGAAGTGTGATCTTGGCATTGAGCGTTCTCCAGAGTTGCGAACAGATCCAACTCTGGGAAGCCCCATTCTGTGAAAACGTTGGAGACAATGTTTGTGTAATTGCCATTCGTACTTCCTGGGTAACGGAAGTCTCTGCTGAGTACGTCTGCCATAAGATTGAGTTGCCCTGGAACATGTTGTGATAGTAGGAACATGTTATGTTTGAGAGCCCACTTCCAAATGCTCCGAGACAGTTTGGACAGCCCTGGAGAATGGGTGCCCCCTCGTTTGTTCAGATAGTACATGCCCGTGGTGCTGTCTGTGAGGAGGAGGATCGTCTTCCCCTGCAGTTGCGTCTGGAAGCTTTTAGTGCTTTGAACACTGCCAACAGGTTTATGTGGTTGGATGCTATGTCCGACAACCAAGCTCTGTGCGCTGTTTGTTGAAGCAGGTGAGCTCCCCACCCTGTAAGAGACGCGTCTGGTTAGAGTGGCTTCTATTGCGGTGGTGGTAAAGGATTTCCCTTTCAAGAGGTTCTCCCTCGACCACTACTGCAGCAAGAGAATGAGGGCCGGCAAGACGACTACTAGATCGTCCCACTGCCCTGACACCACTGGCTGTTGAGCCACTCTTGCATTGGGCGCATGCGCAGGTGTGTGTGAGGAACCAAGTAGATACATGACGCCATCATTTCTAGAAGTCGCATAGCCTTGCGTACAGTCGCCTCTTGACTGGCTACATATTGAGGGATCTGAAACATGTTTTGGACCCTCTCGTTGGAGGGGAAGACAAGGCTGTCCTTTGTTCAAATTAGAGCCCCTAGGAACTCTTTGACCTGACTGGGGTCTAGGCTTGATTTCTTCTCATTCATAGAGAATCCAAGACTGAATAAAAGATCTATTGTCTTTTGGGTATTTGACAGACATGCTTCGTAAGAGTCCCCTGTTATGAGCCAGTCATCAAGGGAAGGATAGAGCAGGATGAATTGCCTGCGCAGATGTGCCACAGCTAGTACTTTTGTAAATACCCTTGGGTGCAGATGCTATGCCGAAGGGTAGTACTGTGAACTGAAAATGCTTGTCTTGCATCATAAATGAGGTATTTTCTGTGCGCTGGCAACATTGAAATATGAAAGTATGCATCTTTCATGTCCAGTGTTGCCATGTAATCCCCCTCGGTTAGCAGTGGGAGTTCTCCCTGCAGTGTGACCATGCAGAACATTTGTGGCTTTACAAACGTGTTCGCTGGGCGCAGATCTAGAACAAGGCAGATGGTTATATCCTTTTTGGTTACAAGGAAGTACACAGAATAAATACCTTCTTTTACCTGTGCCAGAGGTATGATTTCTATGGCTCCTTTCTCCTGTAGAGTTTCTACTCCTTGCAGAAGAATGCAAAGATGGTGTGGTGTCGGTCATCTTGCTCGTGGAGGCCTGAATGTTGGGGGCCGGTTAAACTCTATACAGTCTTTAGCACCCACTGGTCTGTAGTTATCTCCTCCCATGCCTGAAGAAACAATGTTAGCCGGCCCCTGACCGGGGAGGCGTGGGAGGGGACCCGAATCTTCGAGTAATTTTGAGCCTGAGGCCGGGGAGCCTCTAGGGGTAGAGATCCAGCCTCTTCCTTTGCCATGGCATTGACCCCTTTGGGGGATACGGGGTGGTGTATCCACTATTTCCTGAGGAGTATTGTTGCGGAGGGAAGAGTTGGCCATGAAAAAGCTGTATGGATACACATCCTCTTCTCGTAGAGGGTCTCTGTGTGATCTGGTCCAGTGTTTAAGGTGTCCTGCTCCTTTTTGGCGGTTTCGATGGCCTCCTCTACCGCTTTCCCAAACAGCTTGGATTCTTCCACGGGTTTATTAGTGACGCTTGAGTCTCTGGCTTAAATCCAGAGCTCCACAGCCAAGCATGTCTTTAGGAGTGTGCCCTGAGCTAGGGATCGACCAGCCGTTTCTGCGGAATTCAAAGTATTCCTAAGAATGCTCTGGTTCACCTGTCTGCCTTCAGAGACAGTGGAGAGGAGACTAGTACGTAGGGGTTCGGGAACCTCTTGTATGCCTTCCTGTAGTGAAGCCCACTGGGCATCGGCGTAGCTGGCCAACAACGTATTGTTGGCAATGCGCGTTGAGAACATGGCCGCAACCGTGATTTTTTCCCAGGCCGTAAAGTCGTTTACACCTTCCTTATCAGAGGGTGCCTCGCCAGCTGATAAAGGGAACCCTGCCCGCTTTCGTGTAGTAGTCACCACCAGGGAATCTGGGGTGGAATGACCTCGGATATAAAGAGGGTCTGATGGAGAAGGGCGAAAAAAGTTTGTATTTGCGGGTTCACACCTCTTGTGAGAGCAAGTGTCGATAAGGATGGAGCCAGACGTTTCTTAATTGAATTAAGGAGGGGAATGGCCTGGCTGGCCGGTGGTTTTTCTTTAAGGATATCTTCCACAAAGTCAGCTTCGGGGACCAGCTCATCCATAGCAATCTTAAAATGATCAGCTGCTTTACGTAACATTACGTTAAAAGTCAATTGGTCATCCACTGGCGATGGTTGTTGCCTAGTGGGAGTGGACTGGGGAGAGTCCAGGGACAGAACATCAGGGTCTTTATGATCTGGGGACTGCCATGGCCCCCATCTGGGCTTTCTTCCCAGCCCTCTATGGGCTCATGCATGTCCTCAGAGTGATGAATTCTTCATCCTGGGTATCAGCATGAATGTCATCCTCTGTTAAATCATAATTTTATATATCCTCTTCTTGGAAACTTAGCGTTGGGGTCCATAGGGCTCTCATCCCTTGGCCTCCTTGGTGTGGGTTGTTCTGAGCGGGAAAAAACCTGTCCAGCCTTTCCATGAAGTTTTCAAATTTTTCTGTAGTCCAAACCGAGGACCTCAAGTGGTCTATAGGTGGAAAAATGTCTTGATCGTGTTCATCCGTCGAAAAGAGTCAAGATTTTTGTATCATCGAGAAGAGTCCTTTGTGCTCAGAGAACTCCTCCTGGGGCACAGAGACGTCTGTGCTTCTGTTTCGACTTATGGGTGGGTTCCGGTACCCGTCCCCCCCCCTTAGGCCATCTTTGGACCTCGAGGGATCCCTGGGCCATTCCGTGGGCCTTGGTGCATCCTGGGCCTGCTGCTTCATCAGCAGCAACAATCCTAGCTAGGCTGCCGGTGACGTCCTCCACGGTGGAGAGGTGCGTAGCTTCAGCCTGCAAGGGGGTCTTTTTTGGTGGTGCCGGGGCCTTGTCCTCAACGGTTGCCTTTTTCAGCAGTGCCGGGGCCTTGTCCTCTGCGACCGCCTTTTTCGGCGGAGCCGGAAACCCAATTGTCACCAGAACCCAATATATTGGGGTAGCGCCCTTTGTTTTAGATTCCCCAGTCGCTAGGCGCAATTGCGGCTGCAGAGGGGGCTGCCGAACCTGACAGTCGGCGGGTGCCGCCGGGCCTTCCGGTGTACCCGTTGGCGCTGAAGTCTTCTTCGACCTGGCCGAAGACCGACTTGGGGTTGTGTGCTTTGTGTTGTGTACATGTTAGTCTATGTCGCTGGGGTGTGATGTCCCCATAGCAGTGCCTAAGCCGTGCCGATCGGGGCCAGGGACAGACTATGCAGAACACGAGCGTTCCGTTGAAAGGTCAACAACCTCTGATTCGGAGGTATGCTCGTCACTCTCGCCGTCGTTACAATCTGTGGCTGCGGCAGTGGGAGAAAATTCGGCCTTCGACATACCGTAGGCCGCCCACCGCTTGACTAGGCTTAATGTCTTAGGACAAAGGAGTTTACAAGCCGCGCATCCTTCCTCCTTGTGATCGAGCGGTAAGCACCGGTTACACCATCTGTGCCCGTCTTTCCAAGGGTATTTGCTCCTACAATTAGGGCAAAACCTAAATGAGTCCTCTCCATAGCGGAGGATGGTTCGAGTGACGAAGACCAAAAGGGAAAGAGGAAGGAAAGGGAAAGGCATTCTCAATCTGTATAGAAATGTCCACCCAGACCCCACTATCCCTACTGTATAGGCCGACGGAGGGCCCGGCCACGTGGTCGGCAGCGCCGACTGGATCACCGTCTGTCGAGTTCTTCAAGGTCTTCGGCGGAGGTCTTTAACAGCCGTCGAAACAACGGATAGGGTGATATGGATATTTTATATAATTATTCGACCAAAGGTCGATGGGAAAATAAGCAAAGTCTTTGACAAGCTCCACATCAAGGCAACCAGTATGCTGGGCGGAAAAAAACAATCTGAGGGACCTCGACGCGTGAGGGATTTTGGGTTCACAACACGTCACGTGGTGATAGGGTTACAGGCATGCCCATGTCGATGTCTCCTTTCGATTCTCGAAAGACAAGATGCAATACTCTGCGGTTACCACTGGATGTTGGACCATTTGCACAGCATGTGATTCTAAGCAGATTAACAAACAGAAAATTCCCTTTTATACCTTGCAAACCATAAGTGATTTCAAGTGTACTCAACCAATCAACACATCAAGCTTGGGATCATACATCCTCACCGGCTCTTTTGGTAGGCGAGGTCTCTTGGGACTTTCAGACCAAGATCCTGAAAAGGAAGCGGTGTCAAGGAGACATCTTTTTCTTTTCATATATTCATGCTGCATTTCCCTCACTCTCTGTGCCTTCTGTCTTTTTCCTTGTCCTCAGATTGTACTGCAAGTAGTTTAAATTCTAGTTTGTGTCATTTTCTCAAGGTATTCTGGGCTTACGTTGTGACCCAGCAGGCTCATGGTAGGAGGTAACTGAGGTACAGGAGAAGGCTGTGGGGGTGGGAGGGAGGGAGTTGGCAGACCCTTGTGAACCCTCTTCACATTCTGATCCATTTGACAGATTAGAACTAAGCTCCAGACTTTCATTCTCAGAATCTTCTTCCATATCAATGTTGGTAGTAGGGGTTTATGAGCCTACTCCTAGGGTTTGGGGATTCAACAATTTGTGCATCAACTACAACTCAGGCCCCTTGGTTTACATACATCTTTCAAGTGTAGCAAGGGCCTGTTCATTCAAATTATCCATTGGTGGAGTCTAGCTTTGTGGAGTTTGCTTCGACACAAGTCTAACCAATAATCATTGTAGACTACTCTACACCAATCCCACAGCTGCCACAGAATTAGGTAAGATTGTGTGAAGCTCAAGTGGTGTGGGACTTACAAGACTTACATGCTTGGTATTAGTGTCCCAACTTATAACATACGCCTGTGCTACACAAGCCAGCAGGCTTATCTTAGAGGGGGTACTGTGAGCTGTAGTGCAGTACAATGAAATCTGTAAATACAAGTATTCAAGTAAACACTTAAAAGATATATATATAGATATATATATATAGATATATATATATATATATATATGTATAGATATATAGATATATATATATATATATATATATATATATACACACATATATATATATATATATATATATATATATATATATAGATATATACACACACACACACCAAGCAAATGAAACACTAATTATAGCGACTAATAGTAACATGAAGTGGAATTTCAGAATCAAGTAATTCAAGCCCCTATAATGCAGAGAAGTAAATTCTTTGTCCTAAAACATTTGCAGCACACATCAATCAAGGTCAATAGTAGCACTTATGGTTCACCATACAATATTGAGTTTGGAGGAAAAAAGTGTCAGTAGAATAGAACACTATAGCACTGTAACAATAGTTTTTTCTCCCAGAGGGATGTAGGAAGTCTTTTCCCCAGCAATAAGTGTAATACAACCATTATAGGGAACAAGCACTGCCAAAGCCAGTAGGGTTCAGAAGGGATGCCTTTAGGGAACAAGGACAGCAAAAGTCAATAGGACAGTTCTAGTTCTGATGCAATCTTCTTAGAAAATGTTAGTTGAACTGACAAGTCTTTTTAAAGAAAAAGACTTGAGTTCAAGAGAGCCTACCTGATGCGCACAAGCTGTTAGGCCTGCACAAGTGAATTGAAATTATTCAAAAGGATACAAAGAAGCACTCCCCAAGCTAGGACATACTAGATGTGGCTAAAGGTGGTTAACCCCAAAGCCCCACAGTACCTTATAATTGAAGCAGTTGTTTCAGCGACTTCCTTCTTGATGCAGCGATGCAGACCCTTGTTCTTGGACCTTGGTCGTGGTGACGAAAGGGAGGACATCTGGCAGGCTTCTGCAGCAGCACTCTTGGGAGGGATTCTGCAGCAATGGATTCCACTCGTTTCAGTGGATCTTTGTGGTTTTGGTGCCTTTTTTTAGCGCGAAAGAGGAACAAACATCCCTGGTTGGAATTTCCTCGGTCCTGAACTCTAGTGAGGGGACTCTGGACGAAGATTTCTTGCTTCTGTGGATTCACATGGATGTCTGCTAAGTTTCAGCCAGATGCGTCCTTCAGAAAACATTGCACTCTATGGTCCAGATACCCTGGGGGTATTGAGAAATAGCAGCCCAGGAAGGTGGCAGCGACACAGGGTTTGGCACAGAAAAGAAGCAGGTTTTGAGGCTAGTTGGCCCCACCAGCCTAATGGAGGAAGCTTGAAGGAGCTTCCCCGTCAATGGGGACATGGGGTCAGCACAGCTGCAAGGCTTTATCGATGCATTTGCGGTTCTTGAAGGTGCCGCTGGCTTCTCTGTCTCCTTCACATTTGATTTTCCAGTGGTAGACACTGCCTGTAGTCCCAAAACCCTTGCCGTACTTGTGAAATCCCATTCTCTCACAGCACTAAGATATCAATCTTGGGGGAAGCGGGGGATTGGAGGTCAGGCATGCATACTAATAAAAGGTCAGGGAGGTTTCGCGCTTCTCCCCACCTCCTGCCTTCCCAGACACACTGGAGCCTGCCAAAAGCAAAACACAATGGACTCGAACCTGATCTAAACAGTGGAGTAAAAGCCCAGAAGACGCTAACAGGAAATGGCAAAAAAAGACAGGGGTCATTTTGGTCATATGGTCACCCTCAAGTTATTACTGTAACAAAATGTTACATGAGAAGTGGGATAAGGAGTTACTATGTAACCTCCCCGGCGCTCAACATAAGGTGGTGTGTGCTGACCCCCAGAGGAAAAGGATGAGTAAAACAAAAGTGGTCCTACGATTCTTGGGCACTGTAGTTCACAAGAAAATGTATTTAAGCAGTCGAAGGGACTCGTGGCACTGCAGAAAGGTTTCTGTGTGTCATATATACCTGAAGAAAGGGTGCTGTGCGTCACTATATACAAGGAAGATGCCTATGGAGTTTACCAGACTCCATTAAAACTTGAGAAACACAAAATCTTAGTCAGAGGGGAAAAGGCATGAGTGGGTGGCAAAAAGGCCCACATACAGGAGGTTAAAATCAAAAAGGTCCCAGATTCCAGGCGAGAAGGAGAGGGACTCACCATCGCATCATGTGGGGATAGTGCAGGTCTTGATGGAAACAGAAGGGAGTAGAAATGTGGCCTCAGACATCCACAGACTAATGCCATACGGAGAAAGCGAATAAAGCCGAAATGAGAGAAGCCACTCTGCCTACAAGTGAACAACTCCAAGAACACATGGTGGAATAGACTGATCGCATTACATGTGTGCCTTATCGGCTCTGGCGAGGGGGGTGTTGGGGAAGTTGTAGTCGCTGAGTTACAATAAGATACAAGTAGTACAAGTAGTAATGTTCAATCACTAAAAAAAAAATTTTTAAAAAATGAAAAAAAGTTTGCGAAAATAATAAAAAAGTTCCAGATTCCAGCTCGGGGTTCTCCAAGGTTATGGGGAATTCGCACAGAAACTGTAAATTCTCCCCAAAACCCCAGGAGCGCAACTGCAGCAGATCCGAGAACCAGGGTCTTGAAGGCCAGTGGTGGGCAACCAGGATTATGCTGCAGCCTATGGAGGCACAGAACTTGCATTGGGTCTGTTGGAGCAGAGAGGTGGGCTGGAACGCGTATTACCTGCGGCCTTGCCAACAGATCTGGAAGGCGTTTCCCCAGTGACACCCCCCTCCCCACAGCTTGCCCATAAGGCAAACTGGGGCATAAACAAATCCAGATCTGCGAACCCCACCAACGATGGAACAGGGGCAACAACGAGTCGTTGTGCAACTCCCACTCGTAGGTGTTATACCAAGCGACTCCGCTTATCTGCTTCTGCATTGCTGTCCCTCGGCAGAGGAGGGAGAAACGGGTGCCACCCTGCTGATTCAGGTACAACATTGTAGTACGTCCTGACCAGAACCGATTGGTCCTCGATGAGTGAAAAAATGCTGTGAGGGCCAGGCGCACAGCCCCAAGCTTGAGCACATTGATATATAGAAGGGCGCCCGTCCTCGACAACGCTCCGTAAATCGCACAACCCTTCAAAGTAGCCCCCCCAGCCCGAAAGAGGAGTTAGTCGTCGAAACCAGGGAAGGTTGTGATCAGGTGAAGGGGGCTCCCACTGAAACATTGCCCTCCATCAGCCACCAAAGAAGATCGGGCAGAAGGAGCAGTGCTATAGGGATCCCATCTGACCCCGTCTCCTGATCCCAATGGGTGGCCAGGTAGAGCTGGAGGCACGTCATCTTGAGGCGGGTGTGCTGTAAAGTCCAGAATGTGCTGGAACCACCATGCCAATGTGGTTGTGTTGGCCAGAAAGTGCCCCACCGTCTTGGAGGGACAAAGCCTCAAGCATAGGAACACACAGTACACTAGTGTTCCAATGCACCGCTAGGAAGACCAGTTGATGTGCATAACTGACTTCCTCTGGTTGAGGAAGTAGGGGCCATGATAAGAAAAGGGGCAATAGAGCTGATGAAGCATATCCCCAGTCTCTGGTGACCCCCGACCTCACCAGCCAGTCGTACAAATAAGGGTATAGATGATGGCCCTCCAAGCGGAGAAGGGCCGCCACTCCGTTCATCAACTGCGTGAAGACACAAGGGGCTGAGATCAGGCCAAATGGCAGCAGCTTGTACGGAAAGTGGTACGACAATTGTGAACCTCAGAAACTTCCGATGCAGTTGGTGGATGGATACATGCAGGTAGGCATCCTTGCGGTCCAGAGAACACATCCAGTCCCCTGCACACGAGACTTGGCTATGTATTCAGGAGTAATCCTCTTGAAGCATTCCAACGTTAAAGAGGTTTAGAAATGACAGGTCCAGAACTACCCACAGGGCGACCTGGTTGTTCTTGGGTATTGCAAATATCCTGGAATAGTAATCAAAGCACCTGTCTACGGGAGGAACCGGTTCTATCGTCTGTATCTCCAAGAATGAAAGGACCTCTGGTAAAACGCTGGGGAACTGGGGAACACATCTGACAAGAGGAGGAGAGGATGGTGGAGGCAAAGAAAGGAATACTGAAGCCCATGCAGACCAAGGATAGGATCCACGGGTTGCTGGAAAAACACTTCCAGGTGTCCTGGAACAAAGTCATACGGCCCATTACAGGTGAGGTGTGTTCCACGACCTTGACGTCACTACTTCTTGGCGTCAGATGGGGGCGGAAAGGGCGTAAAAACCCACACAACGGGGAAGGCATGGCCAGGAGCTGACTGAATAGCATGGCTGCATGATTGATCCTGGTCAATCCCGCCGAAGGAAATTTCAGCAGCTTGGAAAACGTAATGGGCTTTGAAAACATACGAGCCGACGTATGAACATCTGCCTTCCGACTTCCTGGATCGGGAGCCACGTAAACCGGCTCCTGCAGCAGTATCTGCCCCCCAAATTGGTTTTCGGCTGGCAGGAAGAAAACAAAGATGGCGAACGGCCGGCCTGAGCGTTCACAGCCGTGGAGGGAGAGGGGCCGTGCTCACCCAAGCAGCCCGTACCTGCATTGAGCTGCCCGATCGGGGCACCGAGCAGCGGGTTGTGCAGGAACCCCGCGCCCGTTGCTGTCAGGGGAGGACCGGCGCAGATCCAGCCGCACCGCCAGCAAGCACACGACGCTGGGAGGCCTCCCGCGGCCGTGCCTGCAGGTAGCCGGAGGACGGGGTTTCTCCGGAGCCCTGGCACCCCTGGGGGGGCCCTCTCTGGCGGCATCTCTTAGCACAGATCTGCGGCGCAGGACAGTCGAGGAGGTCCCCCCCCCCCCCAAGAAGCTCCTTTTTCCTCCCCGAACTGCAGAGACTTGCCGGGCTGCCTTGGGGCATAGCGCACCGCACAAAGACTCCCGTGGATCTGGCCTGAGCTCCACATCAGCTGCAGGCAGTTTGGAATGCCTGAAAATGCCAAAGCAAAGCACAGCCCCACGGGACCAAGCGGGGCAGTGAGGAGGCTTGGGGAGCCCCCGCAACTCCAGCCTCAGGTTCCTGCAGTGGGCACGGGGGTGATCAGCAGGCCTCAGTGGATTGGGACCAGAGGAACACGCACAGCCCCCAAGCAAAGGACTGAGAACTATAACCGAGCTACACCTGGAGCTGGACCAGAGGTGCAATAACCCACACCCGGCGGGCCTAGCAAGAGAACTGGTGCATCACCATACCACTGCACCGTGAAGTCACATCAGCAGCGCCGCAGTTGGGGACGTCATCAGGGGCAAGCCATAAACACAGAACATCCAGGTAACGCTGACCTGTAGAACCAAGGAGCGGCATGCAGCGCATGCAACCCCCACTAGTGGCAGGCAGCTGCATCTTCTTTGAAGCCGCAGTGACCAGGCTCAGTGTGCACAGTGACCAGCACCAACACCTCTCGAAAGCCGGACGGATCCGACGCACACAGAAGCCCCTACTTTCCACTTTGTGCTGGCTGCAGCAACACTGAGGGGGTGAGGGCGAGCGCCCCACCGCGCGGGGGCACAACTAGCAGCACGCAAGCAAACACCCCGCCCAGGCACCCCGACTTCTGAGCACAAGGCAGGAGGCTTACCACAGCCATTTCCACCCTCCTACCGGAATCACTAGGGCGAAAAGCGGCAAAATAAACGGACATTGCGGCAACGATGCTTACCTCCAATACGAGGAAAGCAGGAAAGCCCGACCAAGCATCGTGTGCGACGCCCGGGAGCACCTGCACAACGGAGGAGCCATAGGCCGAACAAGTCACCACCAAATCAGACCTAAAAGATCTTCTACTGGCTCTTACCAAAGAGATCCAGAAGGGCACAGACGAGGTCACCAAGAAGATCGCCTCGCTGAACAGTAGAGGAAGTGGAAAATCGCACAGAGGAGGTTGAGAACAGCCTGCGTGACAACATATTTGAACTGGCGCACGGTTTGAACAGAATAGCGGCCTTGGAGGCCAGATGCGATGCACTCGAAACCAAGCAGGACGATGCAGAGAACCGGTCCCGCCGTAGCATCCAGATCCATGGGATCCCCACCACAATAACCAACGCTGAGCTCGAGGGCTTCACCAAAGACCTGTTCACATTTAAATAACACTACAAGACATAACTCCTCTAGAAATTGACAGAGTCCACCGCACGGCACAGAGACAAGCGTCAACCTCTCCACCGGACGTCCTCGCCCGAATCCATTTCTTTAGAGTCAAGGAGGAGATAATGAGGGAGGCTAGATCCTCAAAGCAAATCACCTTTAGAGGAGCTACCATCGCGCTATACCAGGACCTAGCAAGTATAACTTCAGAAACACAGGGCCTTCCGAAGCCTAACGGAATGGCTTCAAGAACTGTAAGTGCAATATCGTTGGAGCCACCCAACAGCCCTAAACTTCGTACGGGAAGGAACCCGCAGGTATATCCGCAACCCAAAAGAGGCGGACTGTTTTCTGGGGAAAGGATCCATCGACAAGGGCTCCGAGCCAGACACGTTCCCAGTCACAACCCGGGTCGCCATCATCCGGCACGTGGTCACGAGCCGGCAGACACCACAAGCACAGAGGCCCTCGGAAACGGGAGGACTCGAGCTGACTTGGTAGGTCGCAGCAGTCTGCCCGGAGCCGATGCGGAAGGTTTGTGCCACACTTCTCTGCACACCCTCAGGATGCACAAGCACCCCTTGCACTGGGCCCCATTCTCATCATGGTACAGGAGGGTGGGTCTAACACCCATGGATGTATTCCCACATGTGCAGCTAGGAGCAGAATACCACACTAATCTCCAACCGTACTCTTCCTGAGCCAGGATAGCAAACTTCATCTCTCGCTGCTGCCGGAGCCCTGAAGATGCTCTCCATTATTTGCAAACCGCAATTAACCGACGGCAGGGTTGGCTAGCAACCCCACGGATGAGCTTTATGGTCTCATCCCAACATTTTCTGGAGGGGCTAAGGGGGGGAGGGGTAGTTAAGGGGCCTGAACAGTTCAGAATCCCAGCTACAACGGCTAACAGTTAAAGTTTCACACGCAGACATCAGTAATTGCAGCACATTGACATGCACGGGAACTCTCTCAAGGCCCCCCCCCCCTTCTACCGCACAGTGATCTCTGCATAGAACCAGGCGATTTCCCATAACCAATAGGCCCGGACAATATTAGAGATTGCTGCATCTGGACCTGGAAGGTCCAAGGCCTCAACTCTCTTAGGAAGCGTAAATCGGTGGAGAAGAGACTAGGGGCACTAAACGGGGACATAGTGGTTCTCTAAGAAACCTCCTGCCAGCTGATGAGCACCGAATCAAATTTAAGCGCTTCAAACAGGGATTTTTCACCTCCAGTGGTGCGAAAAAAACAGGGGTGGGGGTGGCGATCCTGCTAAGCGATAAATTCCCTTTGATCGACTCCTCAGTCAAAAAGGACCCAGCAGGCAGATATCTCCTCCTCCGAGGGCGAATTGCCGAACAGCCAATTACAATTGCGGGGATCTATGCCCCCAATACGAACCAGGATGAGTTTCTATTAGAACTACTCCCAACAGTGCTAACTTTCACTACAGGAATCCCTCTCATTGGGGTGGGGGAGGGGGGGAACGGGACTTTAACGCAGTCCTGGACCCCGTAAGGGATAAATCACTGCCTAACTTAGACGTCGTCGGGGGCAGGCCCTAGCTAGGTTGGAGAGTCAGGCACGGTTGATATATGGAGAGTGGCTAACCCAGAGAGCTGCGACTAAACTTACTATTTAAACACGCACGAGGGACACTCCCAAATCGACCTCATCAGCCACTAGTACATTATTCCCCTGCTTTAGCAAGATCGAAATCCAAACGTGCATGGTATCTGATCACGCACCAGTCTCAGTGGACCTCTCGATCCAGGGGGGTCCTAACCCACCTAATAGATACTGGAAGCTCAATGATTCCCTTCTGTTGGACCAGGTGATCGGGGGAGAGGCGGACGTCGCCTTGGTTAATTACTTCGAGAACAAGAGCCCCAAAGTCACAATAGGATTATTGTGGGAGGCTATGAAACCAGTAATAAGGTGGGCGTTTATTAGCGCAGCCGCCGAGCAATTCAGAGTCTCCAAGCTCCACAAGCTGGCCCTGGAATCCAAGGTCTGCACACTAGAAAAAGACCTAAAGGCCCAACACACCAGAAAGGTGGACAGGGAATTAAAGGCCAGAAGGGCTCTAGAGTTGCACTGGGCCAACCGCACCGTAAAGGCGTTGGCGTATACAAAGCAATTTTACTATCATAAAAATAATAAGGCAAACTGTATACTAGCATACAAACTACAGAAGACACAGCAGGAATAATAAGCCTCAAAGGCGCAGATGGGAAAAACAAATACACCACTCCGGACATAAAGAGATTTTAGTGAGCCATCACACGTCGATTATGCAAGGGCCGCCTTCCTCTCTGGAAGAAATGGCCAAGCAGAAACACTACCTACTACCATTCCGCGCCCCAGCTGTCACCACCCCCTCAACTCCTTAGAAGCCCCGATCTCCTCAGAGGAGATCCTAGAAGCCTTAAAATCACTAAAGAACACCGCCCCAGGCCCAGATGGGCTGACGACCAAGTTTTAGAAAACATTTGCACGCGTCCTAACTCCCCAACTAACACTATTAAATTCCTTTCTGACGACCGAGAAAGTAAAATCTATGGCCGAATCAACCACTATCCTATTCCAGAAACCAGGGAAGGACCCCGAATAGCTGGCCTCATATAAGTCAACAACATTAATGAACACGGAGGGGAACATCTATTCCAAGGTGTTATCAGCTAGACTGGGTAGGATCCTCCCTGAGTTAATACACAAAGATCAAACTGGTTTTATCCCGGGTAGAGGGACACACGATCATGTCAGAGGAACATTAAGCATTATTGAATCCGCCAATAGAATGGGGACTGCACTACTGATCATCTCCCTCGACGCACACAAAGCGTTTAATCTAGTAAAACGGGACTACATTCGAAGCACCCTAACATGCATGGGACTGGGACGTAACTAAATAACTTGGACTGTGGCCAATTATACGACCCGATCTACACAACTTCAAATAAATGGTACAAAATCGGAGGCCACCCCCATATCCAGAGGCACCTGCCACGGCTGACCGCTGCCCCCCCTGGTGTTCGCCCTGTCTATGGTGCCGTTTGCCGGGAGGATCCAACAAAACCCTGCTAGAAGAACTGGAGGCATTTGGGGCAAACTCCAGTTTTAGAGTGAACTATGATAAGTCCTCAGCCTTTGCGATCAACCCCAAACTCCCCATCCCATGGGCCAAAGCCACGTTGCAATACCTGGGGGTCCAGATTCCTAGAGCCAGCGCCCTGATCTACAAACACAAGTTCCCACAATTATTTAAAGAGCTTTGGGTGGACCTAAAGCGGTGGAATAAGCAGGAGATCTCCTGGCTGGGCAGAGTAGCGGCAGTAAAAGTGAACTTGCTTCCCAGAGTGCTGTATCACTGCCTAACGCTCCCAACACATATCCCAGAGAAGGACCGCATCTCCTTGCAGCAGGAAATTATGAAGTTTATTTGGGGAGGGGAGTTGGTGGAATACCTCGTATTGCAAAGAAAATAATGACCCGGAGTCGCCATCTGGGCGGACTAAGAGTTCAGGATATCTCTAGATTCAAGCGAGTGGCCCAACTGTCACACGCCTTCGCCGGGTCTTGCACCGAGGATCGCCCATGTTGGCTACAACTAGAGTAAGCATGGTGCAAGCCACCCCCGACCGACTTGCCACATATCCAGGCCTGGAAAGCTCCCCCACCATGAATCCACTACCAGCAACGTGCAACATGGTGGACAGCTGGAGGCCGCGGTCAGGAAATGGGGAATCATGAGCTCTTTGGGCCCACTGACTCCGATTTGGGATAACCCGGATATTCTCCCCAGGCCTCTCCAACCGCAGCTTCGCCAAGTTGAAGGTGGGCGGTCTCCACAGCATCTCGGACTTCCTGGAGGGGGGCCGGCCCCTCTCGTTCGGAGATTGCAAAGCGAGGTTCAAAGTCCCCGAGGAGGTAAGATTTCACTACTCACAAATCCGCCATTGGATCTCCCAGCGCATCCTCAAAGAACGAGGCTCTAGAGACCAAACGCCCCTGGCACTCACATTAACATCCTCCCCTCCGAGGGGTAAGACATCCGCTCTCTACAAACTCCTGGAAAAGACAAACCCAGAAGCAAAGGAAAGATATATGGTGAATTGGGAGAGAGACCTGGGGCGCCCCCTGGAGCGAGCAGCATGGAGCAGAATATGGACAAGGCTTCACAAAAGCACCCAATGTGTTACCAATAGGTAAGGAGGATATTAGGTATGCTACAGGTATTATATCACGCCATCCCAGCAGTACAAATCTGGCGCCAGTCCCTCACCAAACAGCTGGAGAGGCTGTCTCCAAGAGGGATCGCTATTCCATCTTCTCTGGGAATGCCCGAAAGCAGCACATTACTGGAGAGGAGTGCTGAATCACATCCAAACAATCACGGGCCTCACCATTCCCTGGGACCCCGGAATTATTGGACACGGACGTGCCACTATCAGGGGAATATGGTCCGCTTGTGCACACAATTGGTACCAGCACCAACATAGCCCTCGCCCGACTTTGGAAGTACCCCGAAGGACCCTCTATCCCGCTATGGTGGGCCAAGTGCTGGGACATTGTCACAGCGGAAAAGATTACAGCACTTCTCATGGGCAATCTAAACCCCTTCCAAAACCGATGGGCTCCATTCATGGCATACACAACGCTTTCCGGGACTTAAGAATAAACCCCCCCAACCACTCACTGGCTGGATTGAACCCCGAGATGAAGCACTATTTCGAGGCAGAGTTCTCCACCGTTGGTCCCCCTGTTCTAGTGCTAGATGCCAAAAGAATGAACTGTGCTATATATTATGTTTTTGCTAATATTGATGTCAATTGTCTGACTGTTTCTTTTCTTTGACATAAAATAAAATATCTATGTAAAAAAAAAAACACAACATCCTCTGCTGCTTCCTTCTGTTGTTGCTGGTTGACATATCAGGCCTCCATGTACCGCAGTCCCAGAACCCCTTAAAGCCAGAGAAAGCACATGGCTTCAACTTGGTTCTGCCCTGGGACTGAGTGAAGGATTTCTGACCTGGTTTTGTTAGGATGGCCAAGGACTTGGCGATGGCGATTTGAGTGGAGGTTTTCTTCATTGTCAACTCTTGGACGAATGAAAACAGTCCATGCCCTCAAAGGACAGATCCAGGATCCGCTACTGCAAGTCCGCTATAGACTTTGTGTCGTTCATCCATGCCGTCCTCGTCTATCCCCAAGGCACAGCCCACTGTTGGCTGTGTCAATATAGGAAACCGAAGACTCAATGAGATCCTGCGCAATGGCCCAGGTATCTGCCAGCTTGTCGGCTTCCTTGTCCGAAAGGAGGTCGAACAGAAATGCCCCGAGCTTCCATCACAGCTCCTCACAAGTCACTGGGTGCCTAGGGGCCGAAGCGCATTGGAGCCTGGTACGTTTGGCCATACGCCTGTGATGGGTAGATGTACTCCTGAGGGGACCAAAAACCTGCACCATACAATCTGCTGCCGCTTCCAGGAGGAAGGTGGCTGGGTACTCATCTACAGGGGTAACCCCCACACTCTGGTGATGATCCCTCCTACTAAGTGAGGATATATAACATATTTCAACAAAAGGAAGGAATGTACAACAAACTATATAAAACAGTGAACTTATCCCCTCAGAAAGCAGAAATACATAACAGCCGCTAAATCAATATGGGCTGCATTATGTATTCTCAATACACATAGAACAGTGTTGTTAGAAAATATCATTTTTAATATATTAATCTCTAATTCAGCACAGGTAATACAAAAATAGTTACAACAACATATACACATAACAGTCATATACATGTTAAAAACATTAAAAACATTCCACCTCGCAATATAATTAGAGATTAATATATTAAAAATGATATTTTCTAACAACACTGTTCTATGTGTATTGAGAATACATAATGCAGCCCATATTGATTTAGCGGCTGTTATGTATTTCTGCTTTCTGAGGGGTTACGGATGGTGGCTGGGATCATCCCGCAAAGCCCATTCGATGGACATAAGCACTGGCGGGCCCTGAGCTGGATCCAAGATGGCCGACTGCCTGGCAGGCTCTGCCACGTGCCGCTCTGCCATTTTGAAGCATTGCGCCAGGTCCTGGACGGGAGGGCGCAAATTCCATTAGTCAAGAGGCCTCAGACAAGAGATGATACAACTTGCGGCTTGCACCCAAACCAGAGGCGTTGACCTCAGAACACACTGGTAGGTCTTGAGCCCTCGGGCAGATGGCTGGTAGTTGTTACGGCCCGACTTGCGAGCTCTGGTAGGCTGGACGCCCTCACCACCTGTGGCGGGAACCGGGCTGGATCTAGCCGAGGAAAGACCCTTACTCGAGAAACCCATTACCCCCCCAATCCCACCCACAGTAGAAGGAACAGGTTACTTAGCTGTAACTATTGTTCTCAAGCATGGGTCCTGGCATGTATTCACATGCTCATGAATATCAACGCCCCCCCCCCCCCCATCGTCAGGCCGGGAATCCTCAGTAAAAGTAAAAAAAAACACTCACTTACAAACTGAATTTCTCCTCTAAACCAATCACTGAGCTCTGGGTCATACAGCCCCCGAGTCAATGATTGCCCTCTCCGTAAACCCTTCCTCTGGCAGCCATCTTCAGATTTGGCAACCACGTAAAGTGGCAGTATGACCAAGAAGAGCCGCAGAGGGGCCAGCGGGAGGATTTCCATGTGAATCCATGCCAGACCCATGCTGGAGAACAATAGTTACAGGTAAGTAACTTGTTCATTCTCCAGCATGGGGTCTGGATGGATTCACATACTCATGAATGAAGAATAAATAGCAGTACAACATTACACAACCGCAGGATGTGACAAGGCTCAACAGAAGCAATTACTCTAACCTTCAGAACGGGCTCACCTTCAAGCGAACAGGTTGCGTAGCACTCCTTGGCCGACCCTGGACTCCTCTCTTGAATCCCTGTTGCTGCAGTAGAATCTTGTGAAGGTGTGCATGGACTTCCACGTAGAAGCCCTGCCGATGTCCAGCAGGGGCACACCAGACAAGAACATAGTTGTCGCAGCAATCGCTCTGGTGGAATGGGCTCGGACAGCCGGGCATCGGTCGGTTTACCAACCGATGACAGTGTGCGACTCAGCCAGAGAGCCACCTGGAGATGGAAGCCTTGGACAAGGCCTTCCCATGGTTCACAGGACCAAAGTTCACAAATATTCGAGACATCTTCCGGAAACTCTAAGTGAGTGCCATATATAACTTCAGGGCACAAGCCCCATCCAGCAAAGTCCTTTCAGCCGGCGACAACGATTTTGGAAAGACCACAGGCAACACCAAAGACTTGAGGTTTAATACAGACAGTCCGCAGCACCACCCTCGTGTCATGAAGTCAGATAAGGCTGTCTGCAGGATAGGGCCTGGATAGCTCATACCCTCTTTGCAGAGGTGATGGCCACAAGGAAAGCAGTCTTCTGTGAGAGGAACCCCAGGGGGGCCTGATACATAGGCTCGAAGAAGGCCCCATGTGCCTGGTCAGTACCACATTGAGTACACATGCCGGGGCAGGCGCCTTCACCGGCGGGAACGATCAAAGTAGTCCTTTGAGAAACTCCTTGACTAGATGGTGGGACCAAAGAAGACTGTCCTGGAGACCTATTCTAGCAGGAGATAGCCGCCAGATGCACACTGATTGAGGCGTGCGCCAGCCCGCCTTGACCAAGGACAACAAGTACGGAAGAATCTGCAAGGCCATGGCCCTCAGGGTTGATCTTCTGCGTCAGGCACCACGTCGCAAAAACGCTTCCACTTGTGTCTGTAGCACTTAAGAGTCGACAACGCTCTGGCCCTGGCAAGGACCTCCCTGCAGTCTGCCGGCAACTCGTACCCTCCGAATTCTAAGGCTGCAGGAGCCAAGCGTTCAGGCTCAGCGACCCTGGGTCATGATGCAGGATTGCGCCTCTGCAGAGTAGATCCACAACCACAAGCAGCTTAACTGGGGGTGACGTAGACAGGCCGAGAAGATCCGGGTACCAAATTTGCCACGGCCATGCCGGGCGACTAGGATCATCCTGCAGCACCACCATTTGAGTTTATTGCTAAATCTCAGCAGGAGAGGCAATGCGTACAGAAACAGGCCTTCCCATGGGAAGGAAAACGCACCTACCCACCTCCATGCTCCTCGGAATGGTGGAATATCTGGCATTTGCAATTTGTTGCTGTCACAAAGTGGACCGCCTTTTCCTCAAGTGTGGCAAACCCCAGCTCAATTTAATTTACCACTCCTGGCAGGAGCGCAGCTCTCTGCTGAGGGAGTCGGTGATGGTCTGCTCGACTCCCGCCAGGTGAAAAAGGGATGAGGACCATTTCTTGGGCGACGGTCCAGTACCACAAGTCCTGTGCCTCTCTGAAGAGCACGGGGGGGGATCTGGTGCCCACCCTGCTTCCTAATGTAGAACATCATGGTGGTATTGTCCGAAGACCCTCAACACCTTGCCCTTGAGGGACGGGAGGAACGACTTGAATTACAGAACACTGCCTGCACATACAGTACATTGATGGGGAGATCCCTCTGCTCTGGTAGCCACATATCTCTGGCGTTGAGACGTCCGCTGTGGGCTTCCCAGCCCTCCAGGGAAGAGTCCAAGGTGACAGTCTCCTGGTAGGGGGCTCTGGAAATCTGTGGCCCTGGCTATGTTTGAGCTCAAGCCCCACCACCTTATCACTCGACGCAACTCCTTGTCGAGAGCAATCTGGTGTGCAAAGCTTCCAGACACATGGATCAACTGAGCGTCCAGGAATTCCTGAAGCGGTCGCATCCTCAACCTGCAGAGCCGGCTCAGGTAGATGCACAACATCATGCCGAGCAGCGACTTGATGGTCCGCATCGTGGCGGTCTTCAGTGCCAACAGCTGTGGCACCTTGCCCAAAATGGATGCCATCCTGTCGCCCGAGGGAGCCGCCACACAGGAGACCGTGTTGAGCCTGGCCCCCAGGAACAGCGCGCTCTGCGATGTTATCAAGCAAGACTTTGGATAGTTGACGGAGAACTCCAGATCCGTCAGCAACTGGACCGTCCTCTCCATGTGTTCAACAGCCACATTCCTCGTCTTGGCCAGGATGAGCCAGTCGTCGAGGTATGGGCACACATGTATCCCCTGTAGACGCAGGTGGGCTGCCACTGGTACCAGGCACTTCCTAAAAACACCCTGGCTGCTGACTTCAGTCTGAAGGGGAGGGCCTTGAATTAGTAGTGCCTTCCCTGTGCCACAAAGCGCAGAAACTTTCAATGCTTCTTGTGAATGGGGACGTGGAAGTATGCGTTCTCCAGATCCAGCGACGCCAAAAAGACTTCCAGTTGGCTGAGCACGTGCTGCCGTGACCATCCTGAATTTTTGGGACTGGAGTTATTTGTTGCAACACTGCAGGTCTAGAATGGCCCTCCAGCCCATGCTCTTCTTTACCAAGAAGTATCTGGAGTAGACTCAGAGCCCCAGAGTCGCTTTGGAACTAGCTCCATCGCCCCTTTTCTTATAATGGCCCGTACTTCCTGCAGGAGCTGAGGGAGGTGCTGCTCCTGCCGGGCTACCAGACGTATTCATGGACACTTCTGCTACAGCTCTCGAGTGTGTTTGTGGGCGAGAGCGTCCAGCACCCATCGGTCGGTGGATGTCTTCCACTCGCTGATGAAGCCCGCCAGTCGGCCTTGCACCGAGGTGCATGGGTGGAGGCCAGACGCCCTGTCCGGGTCAATCTTAAAACCGTTCCTCTGTAACCATGGAACACTGTACCTGTGCCTTTCATTGCATAACCTGTAATCCTGCATGTGAAGAACCTGTCTTTAGCTGTATCTAAGTGAATATACTGTAACTGCGCCACAATGCCCCTGGGCGCTTTATAAATGCAATTTTAAAAAAATCCTGCTTCGGGCCTGTGCCGCCTTGAGAGCGATGAAGACGGCCACCTCCACCAAACGCCTTGGAATGGCCTCTGTAGGCCTCCTGCGTTGTGCACCGGGAGGGTTGACGGTACAAAGAAGACCCTCTGCCGAAACCTTTTGATGATCGGCCAGACTTCCCGCTGGATATACGAAAGGAAGGGCGGTGTTGAAGAGTGCCCAAGGCACGGGCCTTCTCAGTGCCAGTCTTAACGACTCGACGGCCTTCCCAAAGATTTTGTGCCTTTTGAAGGGCATGCCCAGAACCCTCATCTGGACTTCTGGACAAGTGTTAGTGGCTTTCAACTAGCCACGACGACTGAGGCAGACACCGTTCCCCATCTGTCGGAACCCCGTGTCCGCAACGTCCAGGGCCACCATGATGGCATGGTCCGATGCCATCTCCCCTTCCTGGAGGATGGACAGTGTCTCGACCTGCTTGAAATCAGAAAGGGACTCCAGCAGTGGGGCCATCTTATACCACAGCTCCCTGTCTAATCTGCCCAAGATTGCAAGGGCTTTGGCCGCCTTGACCGTTGACGCCGAGGAGTACATTACTTTTCTTCCCATGGCATCTAGCTTCTTCCCCTCGCTATCCAGAAGGACAGACAACGAAGATGAGGTGTTAAGACTACTTCTTTCTTGCTGCCGCAGAGTGCAGGTAAGGCTGTGAACGTAGGCACTTGGGTGCAGACTCAGGCACCCAGTATTTTTTCTCCAGCCGATCCCTCTTGAAGTGGCAGGGTTTCTCATCAAAGCCAGGCCATCCTCTCAAATGTCGTTCGGGAGAGGCACTGCCAAGATTGTCTTCCTCTAGGCCTTGCGTCGTTAATATAGGAAACCTTCCTTCCTGGTTTCCTCTGGTGTCAATTGGAATAGTGTCGACGCTCTGTCGACCATGGCATGAAATACCGCCTTGTCCGGGGGAGAAGCCCTTGGCTGCGGCGAACTGCCCGGCGTGGCCATGTCGTCGGTCATAGTTATCGTGCCCGTCTACGTGTCTCGGTGGGACAAGGGGGAACGGTGCACCACGTGTGGCGCAGGAGGGCACGTGCGGCCATTGATGCGGCGGCGTAGGGTGCTGCTTCCTCTTTTTTGCCAGAGGTTGGTCCAGGGCCACGGCATCCGGTTCTGAATCTTCGCACCAGGGTGTGCTGGGTCGAAAGGATAAAAGATGTCCCGCAATGCATCTCTCGGAGGGATCGGGCGGTAGGCTTACTGGGCCCCCTCGCAGTCGGCGGCGGCAGGTCCGCCGTCATCTCCATCATCCCCATCAGGAATTTCACTGTCTGCGTCGTCCCCAAAGTCCTCCTGAATTGGGTGTACAGATGCCCGATCCCCTTAGTCCGAGGAAGAAATATCCGTGCCCTGGACTACGTTGAGGTCTCTCCCTGACCACGCCCTTTTTTCCATCCCAGGGTGTCGGGCTCAGGGATGGCATCCACTTCTCAGGTGTCCTCTCCACCAGCTTGGCTGATACCTACCGTCTCGGGAGGAAGGGATTCTCTGGGCACTGCTGGGGCGCCTTCGAGAGGGCAGCCGTCACCAACTATTGTTGATTTCGCCTGGGCCTCCTGGGGCTGGTTAGTCTTTTCCTGCGCCTTTTCTGGCTTTGCCTGCAGCTTCGGGAAACTGGCTAGCCAGTTTCCTCTTCGAGGAGGAGCTGGAGCGATGGCTGGAAATGGACGCAGACGGTGAAGAGGAGCGTGCCCTGCCCATGGCAGGACCCGCTTGTACAGCCCCCCTGACAGAAACGGATTTTCAGTGCTTGGCCTGGTCTTGGGGCCCCCCCCACATATGGAGCGCCCTCAAAGGACTTCCAAGCCCACTCTTCGCACTGGCAGGTCCTGGTTGAGGCAAGCCCCTGCTTTCCACATGGGGCAGAGGCCTTGGCTCTGAGCCACACCACCAGCCTACTGTGACGATCATTCAAGGTTCATTTGGAGAACCTGAGGCAGTTTTTGCAATCCGCATCCCTGTGATCCGGTTGGAGACAGACGAACTGGAGGCGTTTGTCCTCTACAAACACATTCTGCAGTCCACAGCTGGAGGAGATCTGGAAAAAGGGAGCTTCCCTCCTCCTCCTCAGACAACGTCCAGAGTGCAGAGAAGGCCCGATTGCCTTCGGGAATCTTCGATTAAACTTTGACCAGTCTTGCCCTTGAGGGGCATTGAAATTCACTGACAATCGGATGCCTGCTTGTCGGCCAATGTAGAGAAAGCACACTGGTTCTGTTTGCCAAAACATTTTACTGAAAAAGCGTGACAAACAGATCAGCTCACAGAGCAACCCACAAGGACTCCCAACACGAAAGTGTGGTAAAAATCTGAAGATGGCTGACAGGAGGGGCTTGGGGAGAGGGCAGTCATTGGCTGGGGGCATTATGACCCAGAGCTCAGTGATTGGTTTAGAGGAGAAATACAGTTTGTGAGTGAAACCTTTTACAGAGGATTCCCGATTTGACTGGGAATATTCAGGAGCATGTGAATCCATGCCAGACCCAATGCTGGAAAAGTCTTAGTTACTTATCTGTAACTGTATTTCTCCTCCAGCATTGGTCTCTTTCATAGATTGACATGCTTGAATGTTCCCAGTCAGACCGGTAAACCTTGGTGATTTAAAATATATTAGACACACACACAACACACACACACACACGAAAAGGCAATAAGGATTGCTCATTATGTCGAGTAAGTCATTCACATGTGTAGTCCTTCCACCTCACTTTGGTCCTTTATGACCCCAACCAACGAGGTGGCAGGCCTTAAGCTCCACCCCAGGCAGCCATCTTCACATTTTCATCTGCATATATGACTGCCGGGCCTTGGAGCAGCCTCTCAGGAGAGGCAGGTGGGCGCATGTGAATCTATGAAAGATACTAATGCTGGAGAAACAGTTTAGGATAACTAAGACTTCTCCAGCATTGAAATGGATCTTGCACCGATACACATGCTTGAATAGAATACCAAGCAGTTAAGCATGCCATCAATGGTTACATATTGAAGGTTAAACCTCAGCATCCATAGAGTATAGCAACTTGATATAAGCTAGGGAAGGCTGGAAAAATAGGCTGCTCCTACCTTAAATAAACAGGTGGCAGAAGACCGCCTGTCTGACAGCTGATTTCCCGTCGAGGTCTTCTGTTGAGCAGCTATGCTTGGCGAATGTGTGTAGCGTGGTCCAGGTAGCCGCTCTACATATGTATTATATCCCTACTCCTGTGTGGATAGCGACAAACACTGCTCTACCTCTGGTAGAGTGGGCTGTCCGAGTTCCAGGGAGCGGGTCACCCTTGGACTGATGGCAATGGCTGATGCAATTTGTCACCCAGTGTGAGAGACCTTGTTTGGAGATGCAATGTCCTTTTATGAGACCCGTGGATGCCACGAAAAGTCGGAGAGGTACGGAACTCTTGTTCTTTGTATGTAGAACTTCAGGACTAGCGCAATCTCTAGAGACTGAAGCGCGTGTTCTGCCGTTGAAGTGTGGTTACTGAAGAATGCAGGAAGTACAATACGCTCTGAGAGAGTCATTTCATAGACTACCTTTGGTAAGCAATGAGGATGTGTTCTGAGAATGACACGGTCCTTCTACAATATGGTGAAAGGAGGTTCCGTTGAGAGCTTGGAGTTCGCGGATTCTGGCCAACATGATGGCTACTAAAAAGCAACCTTCCAGGATAGGAACTTTAGGTCACATCTATGGATGGGTTCATGGATGCCTCCATGAGTGCAGACAAAACTGTTTAAGCTCCAAGCAGGTACCGGTTCCGGCATTGGCGGGAACGTACGTAGAAATCCCTTGAGGAAGACTATGACCACTTGATTAGTAACTAACCAAGCTTGACTAAGGTTTGTTGGATATGCTGATTATGGCTAACAGGAGTACTTTAATAGAGGATTAAATGCTCTAATAATGTCCCTACATTCCAAAGGTAATGCAAGGTTCGCTAATTGTCACTGTTCAGGAACCAAGCTTTCAGTGACGAACTCGCTGGATTGTGGTGGAGAACCTTGTAGTTCTGCTGTGTCAACAATCGTTGATGTGCTCTGAGTCGAATGGGTGACTCTTGGGAGAGGAGCAGTAGAGTCTTGTAAGAAACCTGCCAAGCCCACTCTGGAGCAATGAGTATCATCTGGCAAGGTTGCCCTTTCATCCTGTGCAGCACTTGTGCCATCAGCGGGGGTTGGTGGGAATGCGTGCAGGAACCACCCTGTCCAAGTCGATTGGGCCTCCGGGTATCTCGAGGCGAAGAGGGGGCATTTCGTGTTGCAGCTGGTGGCGAATAGATCAATCGCCGAGTGTCCCCAAATGCGGAAGTTCCGCAGTGTTTCTTCTTTATCTTACATCCACTCGTGGGATGTCGAGTAATCCCTGCTTAATTTGTTTGCTGGGACATTGTCTTTTCTCCCGGCCGGTGTTTGGCTTTAACTAAACCTTGTGTTACAACACCCATGCACAGAGTTTCTGTGCTTCTCGGGATAGGATCCTGTACCTCCCAGTTTGTTGTTGTAGGGCATGGAGGTTGTATTGTCTGTCTGTATTGTGACTACATGTCCTGCTAGTATGGGTAATAAGGCTTTTAATGCCCAGCAGATTTCTCTGAGCTCTAGGATGTTGATGTGGAGTCGAGACTCTCCATGTGTCCTTTGTTTGGAGTTCTGCTAGATGTGCTCCCCAGCCGGATAGGGATGCGCCTGTCCTGAGGAGAAATGTAGACATTGGTGCCTGAAATGGCATCCCTTGTGTTAGATGGTTTAGTTCCCCACCAGTGAAGTGCTTTCTGAAACGCTGGTAGAAGTTGAACAACCTCTTCCCACGACCCGCAGGCATGAGCCCATTGGTGGTCCAGGGTCTCCTGTATTTGTCTCATCCTTAGTCTGCAGTTGGGTATGAGATGTATATACTCGAGGACATCATGCCCAGGAGCGACGTGGAGGAACGTACCGTGGCATTGTCGAGAAACCACAAGATTAGTTTTAGCATTTCTGGGGAAATCAGGTTTTTCGTTCTGCTCCTAGGCAGAGTGCTGTTTTGGCTGGTACTGAGCAGGACTTGGTTTAGTTGAGGGCAAAACCTAGAGTTTTGAGTAAATTAGTTGTCTTTGCGACCGCTATCTATTGTTGCAGGGTTCTACAACCGTGCATTTATTAGCCAGTCATCTAGGTATGGAAATACCTCTGTTCCTGTGCGTCAGATTCTCTCCTCATTCTAAAGCTACTCCTCACTGATGAGGCCCAACAAGGCTGAAACATGTTTGGGGATGCTTCTGGTCTCGTGCAGAAGGGATGTGACCTAGCAGTTTGGGCTGGACTGCCCCTTTAGGGGTAGGACCAAGCCTCATTTGCATATGGTCTTTCCCCTTCTGTAATGGCTTGGCAGGCGAAGAACGATGGTCTGGAGCGTGCCCAGAGCAATGCGAGAGGTTAAGATTCATTCTAAACATTCCAGCCATCACCTCTTTGTTTTTGCTCTGAGATTCGCTGCCACTGGTGCTAGGCATTTGGTGAAGACCCTTAGTGCCGACTTAAGGCCGAAGGGGAGGACGCGGAATTGAAAATTTGCACTTCCCACTGCAAACCTGAAAAATCTTCCTCTTTGGTTTACAGGTACTGGTTCTATGGCTGCTTTTTAAAACAGCTTGCAAATTTCCATTTTTAGATGTTTCATCAAATGGATTTTGCGTGGAAGAGAGGGAGGTCGGTCTAAGAATTTGATCTGGTGTCCCTCGCATATGACTTGTAACACCACTTATCTGTGGTGGCTTATCCTTCCTCCTGCTGGGGTGAGGCGTGGAACGGGTGCACATGGATAGTCCGTTTTGATTAGACTGGGTTTTCGAGTGGGCCGAACCACATCTGCCTCTTATAGAGTTGAATCTGGTGGTGGATTGTTGATATTTATTGTCCCGATATGCACTGGTTTGTGTTCTTTGGCTGTACGACGGCCTGTTGTATCCCCCATATCTCGCGGATGAGCTGCGAAAAGACGGCAATATTTATCTTTGTCATTTAGAGAGAGCTAATAGCTCTGGTTGTGTTAGTGTTTGATTTAACACCTTTTAAATGTTGGTCAATATTTTTTGCCAAATAGACCTTGTCTGTCGAAAGGCATATCCAAGATTTGTGCCTGTACTTCTGGCCTAAAATTGGTTGCCTTCATCCAGGCCTGCCTTCGAAGGACTGTTCCATGGGCCATTTGTCGAAAACCTGATTCAGCCACGTCTACAGCTGCGTCGATCATGTGATCTGAGGTGGCTTCCCCGTCAGTTATTGATTTTGCCTCCTTCTAAAATTCTGCTGGCAGATGTTTGGCTAGTTTTGACATACATAACCAGAGCTCTGTCAAGTCGAGCTGTCATAGCCAAGGCATTAGCTGACCGGATAGTTAGAGATGCGGATGACGAGAACTTTCTGCCCATGGCCTCGAGTTTTCGGCCTTCTTTGTCTGGTGGCACGGTTAGTGGTGACAAGGGTTTTGACAACTTTTCACGCTGCGACTGTGATGACCGAATCGGGTTTGTTGTGTCCCCTTAGCATAGAGGAGCCGTGTCCGAAGCCGTATAATTTTCTGGTCAGCATACCAAGGAGGGCATATATAGATGGGGTAGAGAGAATCCTTACCCCTCCATCCCAAATCATGTCCAACAGTGGAATAGATGCAACAGTCCTCCCTTGTTTATCTCTGCGCTCTCAGAGCACAGATTTATTGTCCTCTTACGTGACTTGTATTTGGAAAAAGTCTGCTGCCTTAGCAATTATGGTGCAGAAGCATACCAAGTCATCAGGAGGCGATGTTTCCCCTGGGGAATCTCGCTTTCATGGTTTCTCTATCACGTAGTCATCCCATTCGTTATGCTGCTCTGGGTCCTTTGTGACCTATCCTTCCTCTGGTTCTCCTGTGTCTGAAATCCCTGAATGGGTCCTTCTGTCAATCCGGGTTTTCCTTCGTGGACGGTTTGGGCAACAAACTTTTGGTAGCACTGCCGCTCGTCGACAGCGGGCCCCGTTGACAGCCGTTCCCCAGACGAAGGTTTAGATGCAGTCTCCTTACCTTTTGATGTTTTCTCTTCATTATGAAGGCTTTTTTAATCCACAGAGATTGAGGAAGGTGTAAGGGAGCTTTGCTCGACATTCGATTCCCCTTTCCACTGAAGATGCCCTTCTCTTAGAGGTTTGTCTCAGTTACCTTGTGAGATTTTACAGGGGCTGTTTTAGCAAGATTGGCGGCACTTGGACTCCAGATGTAACAGCAGCCTTCTGTGCCTGTCCTGCAGTGTCTTGTTGGTGAATGTTACACAGATCTCACATTGATGAATATCATGAGGATATAAACAGTAAATGCACTCTTCCTGGGGATCCCTCGTGTACACCAACTTCTTCCGGCATCTGCTGCAATCCTTAAACAAGGAGGGAGTTTTGACAATTCCGGTCTCCTCAGCCACTGCACCAAGGTGGTCTTCACGAGACGAAAAAAAAAAAAAGTGGACAAATTGTCCTTTGAGCCGAGAAAGTCACAGATGGGAGTTGACTAGATTAAATCGAAAAAGTGGAATTCAAATTGTAGCTTGAAAAACTAAATGAAAAAAAGAAAAAAAAAAATCGAAAGCTCAGAGAGCTGAGAGGATTCCCCCTGTCTGGTAGACAACGGTGAAAAATCTGAAGATGGCTGCCTGAGGTGGAGCTTAAGGCCTCATTGGTTGGGGTCATAAAGGAACAAAGTGAAGTGGAGGGACTACACAAGCGAATCTCCTCCACTTGTCGAAATAACAGTGTCAAGTTAGGCATTCGTACTTCCTTCAGGATATCCATACACCTCTGTGGTAGGTTAAGATGTCCGGACTTCAGGAGCCATGCTGCCAAGTTAATTGAGTGAAGTTGAGGTTGCACTGTTAATCCCCTGTGCTGAGTGAGCAGGTTGGCCAGGCACGGGAGCTTCATGGTATCGCACAACGCCAGTTTGCGTAGATGTGGATACCATGGCGGTCTTGCCCACATGGGAGCAAGTAGGATGAGTGTCAGTTCCTTGTGGATCTTGTTCACCACCCTGTTCATTAGTCTCGTCGGGGGAAAGCGCAAGCACATTTCCTCGACCATTTCATCCATAGGGCGTTCTCTTGGAGCCTGGCTGGGGAAACCTAGGCGCGAAGTCTGGGCATTGACAGTTTTCTTTTGTAGCGAACAAGTCTATTGTGGGGAAACCCCATTGAGAGAAGAGGTGTTCTACGACCTGTGCGTCTAGTTGCCACTCGTGTTCCTCTAGTAGGGGATCTCTGCTCAACAAGTGCGCTAGAGAGTAGAGTTCCCCTGGAACGTGCTATGACAGGAATATTTTCTGTTTGAGTGCTCAATTTTGTTGCAATAGCTTGGACAGATTTGGAGAACGTGTGCCCCCCTTTTTGTTGATGTAAAACATTGCTGTAGTGTTGTCGGTCAGGACTTGCACTGACTGGTTCACTAGATGTATCTGGAATGCCTGAAGGGCTTTGAACACCGCCAGTAAATCCAGTAGATTGATATGGTTCTGCGTCATAGCATGAGAACACAGACCTTGTGCTGTGTGATGAAGGTAACGAGCCCCCCCTGGCGAGTGAGGTGTCTGTTGTGACAGTCGCTTGTACTTCTGGATCGTGGATGGGTTTTCCCCTTCAACAGATTTTCTCTTGTCCACCAGTGAACGTTCTGTATTAGTGTTGGCTGAAACGAACACTAGATCGTCCCACTGACCGCTTGCCTGAGACCACTGTTTCGCCAACCACTCGTGCATGGACGTATGCTCAGGCGAGGAACCAGGTAAATGAAAGATGCCATCATGCCTAGCAAACGCATAGCTTTGCGTACGCTTATCTGGCGGCCAGTTTCATAATGCAGTATTTGCAGTAACATGTTTTGGACTCTTTCCTCTGATGGAAAGACTAACCCCTCTTCTGAGTTCATTACAGCTCCTGGGAACTGTTTGGTTGTGCTCCGGACTAGGCTTGACTTTCTCATTTATGGAGAAGCCCAACTGAAAGAAGGTTGATGGTTCTTTGAATGTTTTGCCTGCAAATTTGGGGAGTCTCCCCTGTAATCAGCCAGTCGTCCAGGTAAGGGTACACTGAGATTGCCTCCCTGCGCAGGCGCGCTGCCATATCCGCCTGTACCTTCGTGAATACCCTTGGAGCAGATGCTATTCTGAAGGGCAGCACTTTGAATTGGTAGTGCTGGTTTGCTATCTTGAAACGCAAGCAGTTAGGAAGACTTCTTAAAAATGTGCCAATTCCTTTCTACCTTAGAGCCCTCCAGCTCTTTTGCTAAACTTTGGGACTTTGAACTTCTAATTATGTGTTTTACTCTTGTGTTTTCTTTGGTTATGGAGTTTTAGACAATTCCATAGGCATCTTCTCATGTGCGTCATACAGCACCCTTAGTGCAGTAGCACAGGGAAGCCTTTCAGGCTGTCCCAAGGTTTAAATACCTTCTCTGGAAAAAACTACTGTTTCCCAGAGAAAGTAAAGTTATATTGACTTTTCTAGTCTTTGTAAATTCCTAGACCCAGCACACCCCATCTTACAATAGAGTGCTAGAGGGGTTACCTAGTATCCTCCGCACCCACTATCGCCCCCACCCCCCAGCCCCAGGTCTAGAAACTCATGTAGCAGTCCAATGCTATCCTTTCCTCTCAAAATGGCTGGTGGCAGTGATTTTACAACAAACTACCATGATTTTTCCCGACAGCGAACACAGGTAGCGTTAAACCGCAGGAGCCATGTTTTTCAAGATGGCGTTTGAGCCTCCTTTGTTTAAACGTGTCCCGGTCTTATCGCCATTTCATTTTGGAAAGGGCCTTCTAAAGTTTGTCTCTGCACGGCAAACCAGGTTCGGTCCCTTTGTTCCTATGCCTCTGGCACCCGAGTGTCTGGTGTGGGCAGGAAGTGAGGGAGGTGCCCGAAACTCCTTGTGCTTAGTCTCCTAGGAGATCGGAATGCACTCTGGAGTGATTGCCTGGCTAACTGTCCAGCAAGTACAGCCACCCTGCTGGGTGAGTGGCAGCTAGGCTGGAATGAATGGGAGAAAACTGTTTAAAAGGCGAGTCTCTTGGCTTGGAAGGCAGAGTCAACCACTGGAACAAAAGAACCAAAGACGAGGTGGAAGAGGACGGCTGCTGCAACTCCTGGACTGTTGGTTTGCCCGGTGAAGCACTGCTGCAGGTCTGAAACGCCAAGTTCATCTCGACAGAGAAGCCCTTCAAGGACGACTCCTCCCTTTGAGTTGGTGGTACCAATCAACTCGTAATCAACTGGATACCATTTCTCAGAGCTAGTTGTCTTTTCCTCAGAGTGCTGCAGGAAACCGAAAAGCCAGGGAGAAGGACACCAGTTTGTGTGCTTGAATACAGCTACCGGAATCGAAGATCTGCCAGCTTTGTGACCAGTCCCCGTGCAGTGCCGGAGTCCCCCGGTGTCCTCCCTCTTGTCCCCACGACTGAGGCTCAGTAACAGCGAGATCTGGAGAAACTGCCAGGAACAGAAGTCTTCAGCTACATCTTTTTCTTCAACATAAAGGTACTGTGAAAACCTGACAGAGAACTTGCCTCTCACTGTGTAAGTGAGAGAAACTTTGGCAACTTGCAGGCCTAGTCAGCTTGTGACCCGACATTTTAACTACTTCTGAGAACTTTGGCAAAGACTTTTCAGTTTAAAAATCCGAACTGCTTTATCCTATACAAGACTTTAGCCCATTGACTTTGGCCTAACCTAATGCATTGAATTGGCTCCTCTGGTGAACTAATTGCACTGTCTCAAAGAAACTAATATTTGTTTTATTAACCTATGACTTTTTGCTCCTACTTCAAAGTAGTTTAAATGCCTCAGACCCGTACCGTGTAAAGTACTGAAGTATATTGTTGTGTGATTATAGATTGCCTCCTTTTAGTGAATGTTTTATAACTGACTGTTGAATACATTTATAAGTGTTTAACCAAGAAATATGTGTAAGAGTTTATTTGAATACATGATTGTAGACCTCTAACATCCTTAAAGCTTACATTCCCTCTTGAGATAAGCCTGGCTGCTCAGCTCTGCTACCAAAAACTGTGTAGTACAGACTTATAACAAAGGTTGGTTTTGCTTACACCAGTAGTCATAGTTGTGTAGTGGTCCCAAAGGGTACTGCATACAAGCTCTGCCTTCAACTGCCTTGCCAAAGAGTACGTTGGGCACAATGGGAATATTGAGAAGTGTGGCTTGAGTCTCTGGCTTGAAGCCGGATTGGCGCAACCAAGCGCAATGCTTAATGGTTCCCTCTGCAATAATTCTTCCCGAATTGTCTGCGGCTTCAAGATTACTCTTTAACATGCAGCTTGAAAATGCCCCGCCTTCTGCTGCCACAAGGGCCAATTGTGTCTTAAGGGATTCAGGGGCCGACAACAAAGCTGAAACCTCATCCCATTTATGGCAGTTATAACTCGCCAAAAGAGTGGAGTTATTGGCTATCCTAGCCTGAAAGGCAGCCGAAGAGGCCCCTTTCCTCTCCATCATATACAACTTCTTATTCTACTTGTCCAGAGGCGCCTCAGAGGAGGCTAGAGGTGTTCCTGCTCTCTTCATTGTTGTAACTACAAGAGAGTTAGGCTTGAGCTGTACCCTGATCTAGAGAGGGACTGATGGAGCAGGCCTGAAGAGCTTCTCTATGCGGGGGTTAACTGGCCACGTCTGTTAGGTGTTTCCAGCGAGGGATGCATCATTCGCTGCACAGACCGCAGGAGGGGAATAAACTGCGTGACAGCCTTCTTATCCCCCAAAACATCAACAAAGTCCTTGGCTTGTTGAGTTTCCTATGTTGCTACCTGGAAATGCTCAGTCGCCTTGCTGAGCACATCATTTAGTAGTGGCTGGTTATCTATAGGTGAATCCATCACAGGAGGATACTGATTGACGGGAGAGTCCATGTTATACATGTCTGGCTCATCATCCCCATAGTAAGGGTCTGCGGCCTCTTGAGATACATAGAGGTCTTCAGTGTCAGTGGTCAATGACTGGGGGGGCGGGTCTTACTGCAATCGAGTAGCTAGGGTATCAGGGCTAGACCTTTTTGAAGGGGTTTGAGAAGCAGTGGCCAAAACAGGGACCTGAGAACCAGAGGCCGCTGTTGTGGGAGGGGTGGACTGAAGACATTTGAAATAATCAGGGTCTTTTTCAAAAATGTTTGCCATGAAGGTCATCCTTCTCTTGACCCTATTAATATCCTCACAGGACCATAGGGCATAGCTAGGAATGGACATAGGGTCCAATGGAAATCCCTGATCTTGAGGAGTGGATGGGACTCAAGGAGAGGGCTGGGCCTTTGTCTTTAGGACTGAAGACAGGGAATCTTGTTCCTGTGGGTCCTTACTCTTGTGAGGGTGTACTCCGATACCCCCGGTCGTCCCATAGAGCTGAGGTTTGCTCAGAAGTACTTTAAGACGAGATAGCTGCACCCTTGAGATGGATGGGGGTGCAGATTCATTACTCCAACACCAATCAAAGACAACTCAATGGTTTGGCAAAGTACAGAAAACGGGGAGTCATCGATATCAGAAGTGATGCAATCGTCCTTCTCGCTTCAAACTCTAACGAACTTCATACAAGTTGTAACATTTATACTCAAAACTCAGACGTGTAACACTCATAAGTTAACATGCAATTCTATTGGTTCAGGAAAAGATAACTTTACTATAGGTACTATATCTGTATATGGTAACGGAGCGAGGGGATTGGGTAAACACTGTCAGGTGGGAGTCTAAGCCCTTCCTTCAAAAATGACTACTGTATTTGTCACTAAAAGTACAAAGTCTCATTGGTTCTACTAACTATAGGACCCTAGATTATTTGGTCCATTGTGATTGGGTTGGCACCAACCTCATGCATACTTTTCCACTTTGCTTAGCAGCACGCAGAATGGTCGGCCAGGTGCGGTGTGCCCCTTAGTTACCCGGCCTTCCTCCGATTATGGTTACAATAAATCATCACTTTAGTATCCATGTGTCAATTAGTTCACTGTGGTTGGCCTCGAGACTGCATCTTCTGCCTGGAAAAGTTCTGTTAGCTCATGCCTGGTCAGGTGCCAAGCGTAGGTGTGAACCCTTGCTTCTTGCTCGGCTGGTCACGTGCTTCCCACACCGTGTATTTGCTTCTTTTCCCTCAATTTGTGCATTTGATTTTCGTTTCACCCGCCACCTACCTACGTCTTATCTCGACCTTTCAGAGGCAGGATATTCTTTTCTTAGTTTCATGTAGCTAATGTTCGCCTCTTCTATTGGTATGACCTTGGCTTTCCTGGCACGAGTTGCCTCTGCTGAGTTTCGATTCAGCCATCTCTTCTCGTTTTGCTAGAATATGAATCTTTTCTCAGTTGGCCTCTAGTAACCTGGGTTGATTCTGCTTTTTGCGTGAAGTAGAAATACACTTATAATACTGTGCTTCGTTTGAGGTAGATTTATAATGGCGCTTGCCGCACTATTCTTCTACTAAGCATAGCAAGCTGCACTATTTTCTTAGCCTTCTTGCAGTTCCAAGCATATTTACAGGTGTAAACTGGTCGACTATCTTCATTTTGCTTACAGCTTAATTCTCTTACGTTTTTGATGTCATTCTTTCATTTTAAGTTCACAATCTCTTTTCTCATGTTTCGTCTGTGTGTCACTCCTCGGGTTGTCATTTCTTCTATCTGTGAGTCTGTCCAGGTCCTTGTGACATCACCATTTGTCTTCCAGCAAGACCTTTTTGGTTTCTTCCAGGACTGTACTCGGGCAATCTTAATTTCGTTTCATTTGTTGGTAGGGTTTTCTTAATGGATACCTTACTGTCCATGGTTTTCTTGGTACTTCAATATGTGCTGCTCTTCTAATAGGCACTGGGCAGAACCTTATTTGGGACCTCCTCTACACCCCCCCCCCCACCCCTCCTTTCTCTGGGCGATTAATCGACCACTTTCATTTCTGGCTTTAGACTCATCTTACTTGGTTCTTCTATATTAATTTTCACTCCATCTCCTGGGTTCATTCCTTCTTCATCTTCTGGATCTACACATGATGGTCTGAAGAAGTGTCTCTTTGGAGTCCATATTTTTATCGCTCCTTTCAGGCTTCCTGCTGTCCTTACATGTTCGTCTTTATTCCATGTCATCAGTTGACATTGTCCATTTGGGCTGCAGTAAACCCATCTTCCCACATAGTTTCAATGTTTCCTGGAGTAGAGGAGCTTTGTTCCCACTGGTTCATGAATGCAGGCCTTCACAAAGTCTCTTATTTCTTCATCAGTCAGGTCTTTGAGCTACCATCCTGGTTTGACATCATTGAGCTACCATCCTGGTTTGACATCAATCATGATCTTCATCCGTATAGCTTTTTTCGTAGTCTTCTGGCATTGAGAGATTTTTATCTTGATAACACAAAAGCCGAGTAATATCACTAGCGTTGCTCCCAAGAACTTGAATGCTTCTGCCATCCATTGTGGGACCCATGAGAATAGTGATCCAAACCAGCTGTCATCAACTACGTCAGTTTCATCAATCTGGTTCTGCAGTTTTGTCAGCATACCTATGGCTTCTGTCAAAGTTCCATTTGCCTCATCGTGAGAAGGTATAAATGTGCAACATGATTCTCTGATTTTTGCACAAACTCCTCCATCCATAGCTGTGATCATGTCAAGCACATATCTGTTCTGGAGAGTCATCAGTCGGATGGCTCAACTCTTTGACTGCATTGAATCCTTTTATTGTTGTGTTGATGGTCTGCAGTAACTCATCTGGTTATCTGCAACCATTTAGTTTTTGATCCAACTTGGAATCTTGGTATGAGGATTGTCACGAACACTGATGAGGTGAGGCTAAATAGTCTGTTCATATGGAATTGCATGAAAGGCGTCTTCAGATTTGTCAGAAAAGTAATTTTCCCTCTTCAGTCAGGTCATCGGTTCCACAGATCTCTTCCTCCTCGTGTGAGCATCTGCTTTCGGGAAACTCAATATTCAAGTCGCCTTTCGAGATCAAAGCTGGAAGATGGACATTCACTATTGTGCATATACCTCCAGTTTCTTGGCAGTCTGATGTATGCTTTGGATCCACATGCCCAATAGTGATCCATAATTACTGCAGTTCTGTGTTCCATGCCTGGGGCGTCAGATTCGTCCACAATTCTGATCCTCTCCCATCTTTCTTGGGACATTGTTCCAGAAGCACAATATTGAGCTTTCCAGTGGTTTTATCTGCCAGGGTCCTCCTCCGTCTTCGACCCATGTCAGTAGTTTTGCAAGCTTTGGCCATAATGGCTTGCATATTCTTTGTGAGTTTTCAATTGCTTCTTTGCAGGCTCTGAGGACCATCCATGCCCTCCAAATCACTACTCCTTTTTCACCATCCATCTGGTGAAAGCACTGTTCCCCCAAATCTGCATTTGGCCTCTGTTCTTCCAGCTTCGAGCCTCTTCTTGAGTTTTTCCTTGGACATTTACCTTCTGATTTACTTCCCATCTGATTTCAGCTCCTTTTATTCCAGGTTTCTCGTACCTGATCACATGGTTCATTGTATGAGCTCTGTTTGTCTTTATGTCTTGAACATAATCATCTTCATCGGGATAGGCTGCTTCAGTTGCCCATATCAGTGAGGCATCACTACCCATGAACTGGGCTCTGGTCTTGCACATGGCTACGTGCGAAAGACAGCGTGCTGTCTGGACATCAATTTCTACAGGAGTGCATAAACAAAGCATTCCCCTTCTGAATTTCATATTCCAACTTATTTCATGTGCTGGTACCAAATGTTTCCCAAATGTGCTGCGCTGTTCAGGTAATTGTTTAGTTTGCTGTCGTCTCCATGCATGCTTCTCTTGATTAAGGTTGTCATGTAGTTTTCTATCACTACATCCCTGAATGCATCTGTATGGCTCCTTACTGGAGGGTTCTCAGGTATCCTGGTCCATGGTGCAGGCCTCCTCATCTGCGCCATTTGAGTAGACGAGTCTGGCAGCTCTTTCCTGGTCCTCCTACATCTTTTTCCTGCTGGTTTTAAATGCCCCTCTCACCCACCCTGACATTGGTCCGGTATATGGCTATGCAGTAGAACTTGTCCCATTCACTGGAACATATATGTTCGGCAATGTTGTCTCTGTGGGCTTCTTAGTCCGCTCCTCTAATCTTTCCTTTCTCTGGCTATGAATGGCAATAATGAATCTATTATCAGTTGTGCCCATGTAGAGATCTTCTCCGAGTTTGCTTCTGCCTTTCCTGGTGTTGGATTAAGGGCTTCTAACACAGCTGTCTGTTGGCTTTCGTTCCAATTCCTCTTGTCTCTTCAGGAGTTCAGCTTTTTCCGATTGTCTTTTCACCTCACTTGTAGTGGAACTTTTCATAGTAGGTAGTCTTATTCACCCATGCTTCGGATTGTGGTTCTGCAGTCATTGACACCAGGCCTGTTGCGTCTGTATTCAGTGTTTGTATGCGTGTGGTTGTCAACCCCGTCTCCAGCTTTTCAATTCATGTTACCACAAGTGTGTGTGTCATTGCTAAGCACATCCATTTCAAGTTCATTCAACCATCAGATCTTCTAGGAACGGGAAGGACTATGTAAGGTCTGGGTGCCTTAGTAGGCTTCATGCGTGCATCATAAGGCGGGTGCACTGGAATTGGGACGCTTTGTCCACCAATAAAAAATGCAGTTCGGATTGTTAGTGACAGTAAAATAATTAATATACACAAATAAATTATGCCCCTGTATGTCAGGCGACAGCATTTACTTCCAGAGAAACGTGGAAGTCTTTCCTCCTGCAGGAGGACAAGGTTGCTGCTCTGGATCACCATCTCGATCATTCGACAAATGTACATTTTTTCAATACCCCTTTAAGCAATATTGTCTTTTGGATTCTTTGTTGTGAGTTTCAGGTGTTACACAATTGTCCCGCTCTTGTGAATAATGAATTATCTATTATCTCGGGATACAGATCTTTTACTAAAATATGGGAAGTATCAAAATTAGGTGATAATTCAGCAAACTCTTTACTGTGCATGTTCAAAGTATGTCAGCTCCCAGTCTGTGCCCCTGATTTGCTTCAGTCCCGAAGACATGTTGCTTTTGTTAATGGGAAATAAAAAGGAAATCTCTGGCAATGATCTCTCGATCTGTCCCTCGGCAGAAAGCTTTTAGATTTTCCTCAGATTGTTCTGCTGATGGTTAGAAAGTTCCACTTGCAGTATTATTTCCTGCAAGAGAATGCCCATTTGTGCAATATTGGCTGGGTCTTTGATGAATGTGAGGACGTCCACAGCGATCGGCAATTACAATTACAGAAAGCAATCTTGTCGTCTTTTTTCGTTTTCAGGATCTTGCAGAAAGTCAGTGACACTGGTGAGTCTCCCCACCAATGAAGGGTATGATCTTAGCACTAGATTAAAATACGTTACAACATCTTTAGTGATGTCACTACTGTGGGACACCATAAGTGATTCCAAATAGGGTCTCGGTGTGGAATGTGTCTGGATACTGTATTTTCTTCCAATTTATGTGTCCTTGATCAATATTTGACATGTTATTTTCTCATCACAGTTTTAATGTGTCCCGATCCAAAGTTCAAAGTCAGACTATGTTATGGCTTATACGTGCAATTCTCTTCATCCTGCAACTAGGATGCACAGAGTGTCATTTGTTTATGTCTTTATCCCCTTTTTTGCTCAGAGGAAGTGTCCAATTTAGGAAAAATTTGCAAAAAGTTCTTAGTCTGGCTGGTCATGCATCCTCCTTCCTCGTCATGGATCTTGTCTGCATGTGCTGTGGTTCTCCGTCGCTCGTAGTCTCCTCGCGTTGGGGTTCAGGCAGGGGGCCTTCTCCGATGTAGGGTTTGAGATCGCCCAGAAAAATCAAAGCTCTCCTGCCTTGTAGTTTCACTGTGGAGGGAGTGCAGTCCTCCATTGTGAAGGAACCGTTAAATCTTAGCTCGTCCCACTTTTTCTTCGCATGATTCCTTACAAGGACGGTATCTCAAGGGAAAACGGATGGTACACAAAGTCCTTGGCTGTGTCTGTAGTAATATCTCCTGTGTTCCGTGCTGCCCTGCACCCCTTTTATCGTCGCTGCAGCTGGTCTGAAATTACATTAAGGCAAGATGTCATGCAATTCAGGTAATTGTGCGTTTCAGACCCTAATATTTCGCCTGTGGACTGGGCATCACATCTAGCTCTATCTCGGGGTGTCAGGGGAGTACGTGTGGCGTAAGATGGTAGAACCGGATTGGTTCCGAAGTGCAAACAATGCCAAAGGAAGGCAGTGCACCCATCCCTTTCTTAGAGTAAGCTCCAAATTGGCTATCCTTTCCTTCAATAAGCCGTTGAGCTTCGGACAGATCCCGTTACCTTGTGGATGATATGCCGACGAAAACATGTGCTTTATACCAAGCAGCAAGCTAATCTGTTCGAATGTTTCATTTACAAAGTGAGCTCCATTATCTGATCTCATGACTTCACACCCCCCCACCCCAACCTGGGGAACACTTCTCTCACTAAAAACTTGGCCGCACAGGTAGAGTCTGGGTGTGTACATGGACCCACTTCTATATAAGTATCTGTACCCGTTACATACTTGAATCATGTCGACGTAATCGACATGCAAGTGCTGAAAAGGCCCATTTGGCCTGGGGATGACGACTCATTACTTTTAATGTGTGCCCATCTGTGAATTGGCAGCAGATTTACAGTTCAATATAAAAATAAATGCAATGTTGTCGGTCAAGTTCGGTACGAACCAGTCTTCTGCGAGTGTTGCTGCTAGATTCTCTTGTCATGTGTGCCGGATAATGTAACTCCTCTAGCAACATTTTAACAGGCCTATAGGCATCACCGGTTTCCCAGTGCTGACTTGTCGCCACAAACCGTCAGAGGGGGTTTAAAGAACAACCTTGCCGTTTCCATAGATTTCTCTTCCTGTCGTGCCTCCTCTTGGAGTTCCATCAACTGAGTTTGCCCTAAATTGTTATAGCTTTCAGTTGTAGTTTGTGCAACCATCATTCTCTCATTGGTATGTGCGACTTCCACTTCCATGATCGTCTCATTCTTGGATGCCATACGTTTGGCTTCCGTGTCTGCTGCTTGGTTTCCGCACAAGTTCAAATCTGTCCCTTTCATGTGGGCGGCACATTTCACAACTACTATGCCCACTGGGAGCTGTAGTGCCTTGATCAGCCTGTCCAATAAGGCTGCGTGCTGCACTGGTGTGCCGTTTGCTCGGTGGTAACCCCTCCTTTTCCAGCGCACTAAACCTGCATGCACTGTCGACGTCACATCGGCAGAGTCGCTGTACACTGTTACTTCCTGGTCGGCGTGATTCTCAATGGCGATTATCAAGGCCAATAATTATGCAGCCAGTGCTGAATAGTGAGCTGGTATTCACCACGAATGAGTACTCGAAATTCTCCATTTGCTGTGTGCTTCATCACAGCGACGCCTGTATATCTTTGCCATCGTTTTGATCGATTCTCGAAGAACCGTCAATAAAGGCACTTTCTCCTTCTGCCAAAACTTTCACTCTGGGAATCTTATCATAAAATTCTTCATAGTTCGCACAATCATGGATTGGCTCTCTTTCAGTGACTGGCTCCTCTGCTTTAAACATAGCTGGATTCACCATCTTACATCGGACTACTTTAATCAATGGATTCGATATGATCACTTCATAGGTAGAATCTGAGATGCCAGTGTGCTCTTTGGTTTCTCTAGACTAGCAAATAGTGAGTGCTCGACGTACAACATCGAGCAACCCATCACAATGGTTGTAGCCTTTCTATGGCGAACGCTGTGGTAGCTAAACTTCGTTCGCACAGGAAATGGCCTCTCATTACGGGTCAAAATTTCCACTATAGTATGCCTGGGGCTTGTACTCCGATGTGGTTCTCCGAGTGAGCACTGCCGTCATAACGCTGCCATTCGTGTGTGAAAACAGAAAATTCCTCTGCATAGTTGGGAATCCCTAGAACTGGTGCTGTGCAAATAGCTTTTTATGAGTTCAGCAAATCCTTCCTCCATGGTCTCAGACCATTTAATTTTGCCTTTCATCACTTGGGCCTTTTTTAGGGCCTGAAGTAAAGGCTTAGTGTAAGAGCTACAGTCAAAGACCAATGCCCTAAAATAGTTGCACAAGCCTAAGAAGCTCTGCATCGGTTTTATTGTGTGTGGCTTAGCCGTGTTCAATATGGCTTCAGCCCTTTCTGGGGTCACTCTTTTTCCCTCATGTGAGATCAACCGGCCTATGTACAGCACTTCTTGTTGACAATATTGTAACTTTCCCTTGTCAACCTTATATCCTTTCTCAGACAGTATAGTCAATAGCTGAACATAATCGCGCCTGCATTGTTCTTCTGTCGTACTGCAAATTACAAGGTCATCCACGTATTGCAGGACAACACTTTCCAAGGCAATATTGCTCAGGTCCATCTGCAGGACTCGGTTAAAAATAGGAGACTCACAGTACCCCTTGGGTAGCTTCGTTCTTTTCAGATGCATCTGCCTGAATGTGAATGACGTCAGATCTTGTAAGTCACGGTGCAACAGGATTGAGAAAAATGCATTTTTAAAGTCAATCACCATGAAATATTTTGCCTCAACAGGTATATTACATAGAATTGTAGCTGGGTTAGGGACTAAAGGGAACTCGGCCTCAACAATATCATTTATTGGCCTCAAATCTTGAATTAGCCACCAAGACCCTCCCTTTAATTTCTTGATCGGATAAACCGAAGTATTGCATGACGACTCGGGCGTCACTAAGATGCCTTGCTCCATCATAGCCGAAATTAAAAATCCCTTCATCTGCCTCTCTGGACATGGGATATTGTCGTGCTTTGTGTAAAATTGCTCCTGGTTTTAGCTTAATTCTCACTTCTCCAACCCCTTTCAATAGGCCTACTTCATAAGGTTCTGTGGTCCACACTGAGACAGGCACCTGGGCCATGTCGTCATCAAAATACTATGGACAGTTTTGTGCCAGCATCATTCTCTGAGGCACTTCTCTTTTGATCATTCTCAAAGAAAAAATGAGACTCACCTCCACTATGGTCTCTTCCATATCTGCTTGCTCTTCAAATATATCGCCATCAGTGACGTCAATCGGTATCCTTCAATGGCGATTACTGCACACCATTGTCGGCCTTCGTCATCATAACCATCAATCAAGGCCATTCTCCCTCGTACTGCAGCTGTGTGTATCAAGGGAAATACTTATCCCTTCTCTTCGTGCATCGGTATTCTTGGTCTAAATAGAAACTCTGGCTCTAATGGCACAGCCCTCATGGCTGTGTGTCCTGAGTATGCTCTAAACATTTCGCATACGGTTGAATAGTGCATTCCTGGAGTTGAACATACTATGCCCTCCGAGAACGAGATTGTCATATTTAACTTTGTCATTAGATCTCGCCCAAAATGTGGTCCATCGTGAATATAATAGAGGCACGTTCATTTAACAGTTTCCTATAGAGACCAAGTACATTTGTGAAGGGAACACGACTTGTAGCTCCTGTGAAACTGAATATTTATGCCCTCGCCAGACAAGGAAAACTTGCCTTCAGGTATACAGAGCGTGTTGCGCCTGTGTCAACTAAGAAGGAATATTCTTTATCCCCTATAACGACATCCACCCTAGGATCCCGGTGACGGTCTGGTGTGGCTGATCGGATAGAACACATCAGGGTTCCCAGTGAGCCGTCCTAATCCATATATAGCTTGGGCCCACCGTGTGCTGATGGATTTTCCCCATTGGCAGTGTTATTTCCCATTGCAGGGTTCATGGTCTGTCCTGAGCTCATTGTTTGTGACAATTGCAGCGGTGACCGTTGGGACTGCCCTCGTGGAAAACTCACTATATTCTGAGGTTGCAAACCTTGTTGCGCTCCTGGCGCTTGTTGCACCGTGTGATTTTGTGTAACACCCTGCTGGATTTGCCGTGCCTGCTGCTGTCCGTTGGCCGTTCTGCACCATGCCTTGGTTTCTGCATGTGCACGCTAAATGCCCTGTCATCCCTCACAACCAACATACTGGCGGTGGTCGTTCATTTGTCCATTTGACATAACTTGATTGCCATTTTGCATGTTTTGGAAACCTCCTGGATTATTCTGGAAACCTCCCCGATTGCTCTGCCATCCTCTTCCTCTTGGGTAAAACCCTGTATTGCCCCGATTATTCTGTTGTGGATTATTGACCTGCTGCATGCTCGATTCCCTCAAGAGCATATTTTGACAATTTCTTCTGCACCAATTTGGATTTCTCACCCTTTCGTGTAGCTTCCTTTTTGTGATTCTTCTCTTGTAGTATTCTGCAATAATGTGCGATGGTCAGCTGTATTTCTGACTATGACTTGGCTTCGATGCCTACCAATTTCTTGAGCTGTTTCTGCACCGGCTCTGGCAGCCCTTGGAACAATATACGGTAGAACACAGGTATAGATTTCCCCCAAGATTCATGAGTCTCGAGTACACATTAGTCTTGAAAATTCAGTATGTAAAACAACAGATCCTAAGAATCCTTCATTTTACGTGTCATAGCTCCCATATCAGAAGTGTCTGGGTAAAGCACTCGTAGTGCCTTCCATACTGCGGCTCTGTAATTGTTAAATGGAGCTCCGTCATGCGCAATATTAATTGTGGTCACACCTGGGTAGCCAGCCTGTGTCCACACGTCATCTGCTCTTTCGCAGAGTATGGCAATTAGGAGACCCTTAAATATTCCCTATAGCTAACGTATTCCCTCCTGTCATTTTTTCTAATTCATGTATCCACTTTCCGGCTCCCGGTGTCAGCATTGGAAGTTTGTTTTTCAAATTTTCCAGATCCATGTGTGGCCATGGAATATATTGTGGTCTTGCTCCCCCCTTTCTCGAGCAACGGAAATTGGGATCTATAGCTCTCTCTCCTCTCATTGTTCTCCTGTCTATTGCAGGGGTAATATTCCTGCATCGTCGTCTTTCTGGCAATGTCCTTTGCCTGTCCACATAGGGCGGTGATTACACCCCCCTCTGACCGTGAGATACTTCCTCGTGTCGGTCTTACTGTGTGGCTGACTGATGCCCTCAGTGCAGACTCACTAGTGTCTGACCACCTTATCCCTTTCTCCCTTTGGAGTAGTCTTTCACGCCTTCTCTCCCTCCTTTCCCTTTCCGAGTTGTACATTGTCTGTGCCCAACTCATGCCACTTCTCGTGTCTTTGTTCCTACTTATTTCTAGTCTATCCAGGGAAAGTTCTTGTCATGATCTCTGCTTCCAAAAGGTCAGGGTTTTCCCAACTTCCTTGGAAGCAGATCCATAACCCAGGTTCCGAGGGCCAACCAGTCCCAATTGGGACCTTTTGGACCCAGTCCTGGCGCCAGTGGCACCAGGCTCATAAATATGCCCAGTCCCAGCGCTGGAAGTGCCGGGCTCATAATGCTTGGGTGGACTTACCTGCAGCAGACCATGCTGCTTACTTGCCTGCCAGTTGAGCCTCTGATCCGCTTCTGTTTGGAACTACTTTTCCTGTTGGGTGGGGCAGGAGCCACTCCCTAGATTCAGAACACTGGAACTCTTCTGGAAGGCAGGAACTCTTTTCTTACCAAGGCGTGGCTGTGGAAGGAGACACCTAAGCACTACAGGAGGCTATTTAAACCACACCCGGTGGATGAATCTTGCTTTGCGTTATTCTGCATTCTCAGCAGCAGAACGCTCATCGTGTCTTCTGCATCTGATCCTGGGCCTAAGGAAAAAGGCTTACCATTCTGAATCCAGTCTTCAGCAACACCTATAAAGACAAGAAAGAACAGGTTAGCATTACGGTCTTCAGTGACAGCTCTTCACTTACCTGGTCCATCGGCTGCCACCAACGCCTCGAGCTGCATTCCGGCATCTGAAAGACAAAGGCTTACCTACTCTTCGTGCGCTCCAGAGGTCTTCACACTGCATTCCGGCATCTGAAAGACAAAAGCTTACCAACTCTTCGCACGCTCCGGAGGCCTTCGGCGCTGCATCCCGCATCTGAAAGACAAAACAAGGTGCGTTTAAAGACATTGGGGAACTTTAATACTCACGTGCCATTACTCCTTTCCACACCTAACCCAGTGGGTATTCCGGCACCCTGCAGCCGCCCCGAACTTGTACCTGCAAAATAAAAGACAGTTAAAGCGCATCGTGAAGCAGGCAACAAGTGCTTACTTACGTGCTTCCAGGCGCTTCTATTCATCACACGGACTCCATCTTCAACTCACTTCAGCCCGTCATCCGCCATCACCGGAACCTGCAAAACAAGAGACATCATTACTAAAGACTTTAAAGACAATAGAATTACTCGAAACTTACCGTTCGTGCAGTAAACGACGGACAGCAGTCCTCTGAAGTCAAGAGGCCTGCGCTACCGATCCAGTGAAGGAACTGGTTACAGCACCCTGCCCCGAGGCAGATGGAGAGCTCGGCATTCACTTACCTAAGGTGAGAGCGTTAACCTTTGGGGTCTACAGGAGAGCAAAAAGGAAAGAGATAGGGACACCCCAATCACCCCAGTTCATTAATCCCATATTTTCTATCTGCAGACATCTTACTCTTGAAATCAGGCATACAGTGCACAGAGGTCCAGCCCAAGAACCAACCGGGTGCTACACATCACCTTGGAAGATACGGTAGTCGCCCAGTCAAGACCGGCGCCTCTGCGAGAATCAGGTGAGCGTTACAGTTCTCTATTCCCACTACTTCGGGAGACATCTTCAGTATCGTAAAGTTGAGTGCTCTCCAGGTGCTAGTCTTCCCCCTCCCCTTGGGGCGTTTGTTCTAGCCCCATTTCATCATATATTCTATCGATCGTTTCTCCGATGCTTCTGGTGTCAAAGTCATCCTCAATATTCGCCCTAGACGTGCCTGGTACTGAATCGTACGCAGAGAAGAATTCTTTGATGTCTTCCCAATCTACCACTGGAGTGGGTTTTTTTAACCTCGCTCTCCAGATATTCAAGATTGCGTGCTCCGTCTTCGCTTGCGTTCTACATAGTCATCAAATTCTCTGCACTTCCTCGCCTCTTCTCTGACCCCATCTTCTTTTCTTTTCATTTCTTAGTTCATCTGCCCTTCTAATTGCCTCATCCCTTAGTCTCTATTCTTTTTTCTCTTATTCTTTGCTCTTCCTCTGACCTTTGCTGCTTCCATCTGTCTTCATCATTGGCTGCTCTGTTTGCGATCAAGCTGTCTTTCTTGCTCTTCGCAATACAGCTTTCTTATTCTTGCGTCTCTTAATTCTCTCCTTCTCCTTTCCTTGTACATCTAGCCTTTCCTTCTGTTTCGCATCATCTATGCCTTTGCCATCGACTTTCAATAGAATTTGCCCTCCCATCCATCCGTTTTTTGCAAATGCTATCATTAGTTCTATCTTCGCTTCCTTTCCATCTTTTGCCTTCTCTCCGAGAGATGCACTCGTCTGTTTGGTCCCTTCTTTCGTCCTCGCGTCTCTACTTGTCCCTTGGGACTGTGGAGGCGATATCCTTGTCTTTCTTTACCTTTATTTTCATCACTACTTTGCGTAGTTGACTTATATGCTGGGTTGCTATACCCTGTGGTTGCTTTAAGTTCTCTCAGCGGGTATAATCCCTCAACTATATTTTCGTGAAACCTCGTTTCGGATGGGGAAGGTAGCGCAGTAGGTGTCTCATCCCCCTCTGTGCATACATTAAGTATCCAATTTATTGCTGGCTCCTATTCCTTTCCCTATTCATACAACTGCGAAAGTCCTAGAACAGCTGGCGTTTGTCTAACTTCTTGCCCGTGTATGTGGCGTGCAAATATGTCATGTGTTGCAAGACAGCATTAGATAAGGACCCGCCCTGTGGCCATGGATAACATTTTGTGGGTGGTCCCCTTAACCCACTCTATACTGCATTTTTTAGCTTAGGTGCAAGTTTCGGCAATTGCTTGCATAGGTGTGCCAATGAAGTAATGTCCTCCATGCTTAAATCTGTTCCCTTTCCCTTTATATAACACTTGTCAAAGCTTCACCACGTGACAAGCAGTTCCAACAATATGAGCGAGCACCAATCACTGCAAGCTCCAATCCAGATTTTTTCTACAAAATGTTGCATCTTCTATTTTACTCAAAAAACATCAATTGGTATACTATATTATCTCAGCTATTCAATTGTGTAAAATTTAAAAGTTTTCCTAAGGAAAATTTTCAGCTTAGGACGTCACAACAAACATGTAAGACAGACTTTTAACAGACTAGACGAACATCAGCTGGTTACATGCATCTCTGCCTGTAAAAATTACCCCGACATGGAGTTTAAACGTATCCTTCACAGCATCTTTAATCGCTGTGGTAGTCTATTTGTTCCCCATTATGTGGGACTCTGGACACACGTTTCTTCTAACAGACACAGACATATACACACATCCTTCCCTTTACTTGTTCTAAAGCATGCACTTTTGACAAAACTCAGTCTTTTTCACTCACCGTTCGCATTTTTGCTCTCCGGACCCTCGGGATCACCACCTTTGTTACCGCCTTCTTCGGCTTTTCTCTCACTCAACTGCCCATAGGAATGGAAAGGGGTTGCGTGGGGAAACAGGTTCTTCAGACATTGTCCTGTAGGTTTACTTTCTTACACTACCACGGTCTACGGGGAGCTTCACGGTCTACTCGGCCGAATGGCAAAGGGCTTGTGATATTGCCGAAGATCTAGAGTTACTTTATGTCGACGGTCAATGGGTGTCTTATTCTAATCGATAACCATCCTCGGCTACCAAGTGTACTCAGACCCCCTGCCGGACCATAGAGCAGAGGTTTGCTCAGAAGTACCTTAAGACGAGATAGATGCACCCTTGCTGGTTTATTTGCTCGTCATACGTCACATTTTGGTGTGAATGTTCCTGGTACTTCAAAATGGGCGACTGGAGTGCCGTTTTTATTTGGGACCTCCTCTACAAGGGGATCTATCCTTCTGTGACCTTTCCCTGCAAGGGCTCTTCGAAGACTTCTTCTTGGACTCCCCAACCTTTACCAGTCCTTCTGGGACGTGGTTTAACCAAATTGGCAAGTCCCGCCTGTATAGGAGTTTTTACCGTTTGACAAAGAACGTCTAACTTCGGCTAAGGAATGATCCGAAGTCTTGTTTACTGACGTGCAGCATTCGGTAATGGATTTATGCATGACGTCTGTTCGGTCTTTCGACAGTCGAGGCCTGTCAAGTGGCAATCGGGACCTCAAGCGCCCAGAGGGCAGTGATTCTACAGACCTCTTAGATGTTATACGTTGGACTTTGTTCGACGCATGTGTCGAGTCTCGGCCGTGGGCTGTGTGCTTAGTGGAAGGGGTTGAGAGCGCCACTGCTGCCGGGTGTCATCCCTGTAACAAGGCTGCCGGCCTGTAATGGGGTCAGGGGCCTGCGCTTGTGAAACCGGAGTATCCCTGTCGCCTTCGGGTAATGCAGTGTTGCTGCCGTCGCTGAAAGTCCCTTCCACATCCATGGTGGCCTCGACCTGCATGGCGTGGTGGGCCCAGCGTTTGGTTAAGCAGTCCTTTAACGTCTTGGGTTTAAAGAGCTTACAAGCTCAACAGGTCCCCAGAAATTTCTTGTTGCACTTTTACGGCACAATTTGAAAGGGGTCCAATCCATAACAGAAGGACACAGCAGCTAGGCGAGAGTAATTTACAAAAAGGGAAAAATACATTCTTCAATGTCCTCCGCCCTCTCTGTGTGGGCCGAAGCCTGAAGTGGCCTATCAAGGCCGGACGGATCCGCCGACTGGAGTCTTCGACGGTCGTTTCTTCACTGCTGTCAGATGCTTTTGGTAGTCCGTGAAATTGGATATAAAGGATAATAAGAAAAGATCTCTAATTTGAATAAACCAATAGTGGTAAACTGAAAGGAGAACTCTGCGAAATAGCATCCGTCTACAATGGCGGAAAAAAACAATCTGAGGGACCTAGACGCGTGAAGGGCCATGGGTACAGTGGACGTCACATTAGGGATAGTATAACTGGCACGCCCTGTCGACGTCCCTTTTCGGGTTTCGAAAAAAACAACTGTAATACTGCAGCTTCCACTAGATGTCGGCCTATGCACAGCATGTGATCTAAGATTCCACAAGCCTCAGAAATATATATTTTTTTAAATCACTGAGGATTCCTGGTCTGACTATGGGGAATATTCAAGCATGTGAATCTATTTACAATCCAATGGCTGGAGATGAGGGCAAACTTGATTGATCCTCCAAGGACAGCCTGGTAGGGGCCCCTGGCTTCGCTTGCCTTAGAGTAAAGCATGGTAAAGGACATGGGTGGGTTGTACATATGCCTTGGTAGGTCATCTGAGGAAGACCCGGGTGAAGGCCCTGAACCCCTAGCCTACTGTAGCTCAACTTCAGGGCTAGCACAGGCATTAGGTTTGATACTAAACGCTTGTGTTGGTGCTTTGCATCAACTCAGTCGCTCCAGATACAAGATACAGCATGATTTCCGAAGGATTCAACTGAATACCGCCAGAGTAAAAGACACTGGGAATGTGCCCTCTCATTGGGCTGCTAAAAACCCACAAATGGGCGCTTACCCTCCCTCCGGCTGGAAAAATGTGTGAAGGGTTCCAATGCCTATAATAAAGTTCTTACCATCCAAGCACCCTTTGGAGAAGCTGTGTGTGGAGTTGAAAAATTATCCGTTCCTTGACACCAGCCAACACGATCGTGTCAATGAAAGCCAAAGTCATTTTCACATGGTTCACAGAATCTGGACTCTCAAGCACAGGGCATACATGCAATGGGGAAACAAAGTGCTAAACCATGTGTGCTGCTCACTACGCTCCAGTCTACATGGTGGTTGGCAGTGCGAGCATACAGAAAGCAAGTGCTGCTCAAGGGCATGTCCAGCAGTCATCCCAGCAAAAAGTTTTTCAATTAATTGAATACTGCTCCACATCATAGTCCAGACCAGTCCCCATTGGACTAAATGCACCACAAGTTATGTTAAGGAGCTATACAAATGCACCATATGTACCATTGGTATGATCTCAAAGCACTGTGGGTTGAACGCCCTCGGGGACCGTGGTCCATGTCAGTGGAGAGAGTAATGTAGCGTATAGCGCTTGGGTTGCACTTGGTATGTGTGCAGTCAGAGTGGTTTGCGTGTGGTTGCCTGCATTCTAATGCTAGTTGTGGTGCGGTGGATGCAAGAGATCAGTGTAATGTGTGCAGCAGAAGAGTGGTCTCAGAGTCTGCATTCTGACTGCTGGGGGGGGCCTGTGTAAGAGATGTGTGCAGCTAGGCCGATTTAGTTCATGGGGTGTAGCTGCGTTCTACCAAACTGTTGAGGTGTTCTAAGAGCATTGTAGGTATGTATGCAGCTAGTCTGAATCGATCGAGGGGCAGTGTCTGGTTACCGGTAGGAGGCACTCGTTCCTGGTTGCATTCGGAGCTCAATGCGCCGGCCATGTCTGTTCTGATGGTTCGTGGTAATGGATTACAGAGAGATCATCTGGCCAGTGAGGGTATGTTTTAGCTCTGTCGGTCCTTTTCCAGACACTCAGTAGTAGGAGACCGAGGGCCTCTTTTCTGGGTTCCTGGTGAAAGTGTTAGGTGGGATGCTTGGTACTTCCTGGGGTATTGCATAATTCTCCAGAGTGTGCAGCCAAGCATAGATACTTCTGTGCCTCCGGTGCAGATTTCTTGGGCCTTCTTCCTAGGTAGGCTGTGGTAGCCTCTATTGATCATATACCATCTGCTATGTCATGGTGGTAAAGCTACGTGCATACAGCCCGCAGCCGACTAGGCTGGAACCCCTCTAGTCTAGAGGGCGACTTCCGTGCCATGACAATTCATGCTTTTCCGAGGCAAAATATTAATTTGCAGGCTTCCGTGGCCCTACTATTGCTGTGTTTCGATTTAATGGCGATTCTACCCAAAATGTGGCCATTGGTGGATGGATTTGTGGCCTTAGGTGGCCCCCTTCACTGAGTAGGGAAAAGCCATATTTTCAACACTTTATGGAAGGCCATGTAGTCCTGGTTGTGTCGAATATGGGGAGGCAGCGAATTCCAGAGTTGGTGCCAAGGTACAGTAGGCTGGCCCAAGTAAGAAGGAAGTGAGTAATTAGCATAATGAGAGGCTGTCCTCATGTACTGCTTTAGCATTATGATTTGCCAGGTTTGTGTTTGGATCTGTAGTTTGAGGGAATACAGGAGGTGGAGGTGCGGGGGGGGGGGTTTAATAATCCATTATATATTGTACGGATAACTCACAAAACTGGCAGTATTTTGGTGGGGTGGGAGGTTAAGTATGAGGGGATACAAATTCTCTGAAATTGTCTTAAAGGCAAAGGGTGGCTACCGGGAGAGGGGAAACTGAGGTTTGGTGAAAGGGAGGTGGTAATTGAGCCGCATGGGCGATAGAACTACCCTAACCTGGAGACCAATAGGGAAGAGTATGCATTGGAAGAAGCTTAAATGCAGCACCAAAAGAAACACAAAAAAGGTGCCTTGTCACAGCCACAGCACAATTCCATTAGGTTTTACTTTTTAGGTCACACTATGAAGTTCTGTTGAAAAGCCAAATCTTAAGGTCCCAGATTTCAAGATGAACATTAAATCAAAAACACAAGTAAATAATCCACATGTGGTAGATTGCTAGTGTCAAGGTCTGGATGAACAGACCACAAGTTTAAAATTGGAATGCTGGTGGGCACATGACCTTCAGTTTCACTGTGACTGCAGGTGCGCTACAACAAGGCTTAACTTCTGGGTACACAAAAGGTCATATTGTGTGCAAAGAGCCTGTTTGCACAGTACCACATGAATGGCATTTCTCTTGCAGAAAGAAGCAAGATGTACAGAAAATAATTCACAGGGTAAATAATTGACTTCTGAATCTTTGCTAGGTTTATCACCCATATTCATACTGTACACTAAAAATTGAATACGACTACAAAAAAGTGTGCCCCATAGCTATCAAAATTTCAAGTGTTGAACACAGTAGGCAGGATATTGCTAAAAAATAAATGGTGAAATGGATAAGCGATCTACAGAAGCCAAGCAGACAAGAAGCATATCTCACTGCAAGAGCCACAGCATGGCCCATGCAGCACGCACCTGGGGGACCAAGGCAGACTTCGGGTTTCTTTTTGGCGACCTGTTGTTCATTTGACTTTCTTCTTCACAAAAAAGCCGGCTCCGTTTCGATGTTCTGAACGGCTGAAGTTATATGTAAAAAGGAAATAAAAGCAAAGTGAGAAAGTAAGTCCTTCCACAGATTGAATTCTCACTAGAAAGGTCAGGGTAGAGTGTTCAAACTATGGAGCAGAAAAATCAAACACTGCTCCATGACCTCGACATGAGAACCGCAATTTTAACCAGTTTTTGGACATCCTATTTAAAGTGATTTTTCTCTGTTGAATGTTAGTGACTAGTTATTTTTCAGCTATTACCTCTCAGAAGTCCCAGTTGGACTTACAAGAGCAATATTAGAGGCCTGTCAAAACTATGGAAGTGATCAATGGGGAGTTGCCATGAATGGGGTGAGTGCCTAAAGGCCATAATGGGTTTCAGACAGTTATCACCCAAGTAATCTGTAAACACAAGACAAGGAACTGGTTGTGAGGACATAAAAATCAAACAATTTTGAAAAAATATACTACATTAAATTGTATGGTCTAAAAGCTTAATCTGAAGGAGTTTTCTGATCACATTACCACATGAAAATGACACCAGCTTTGGTGATGCATAGAATACATTCAGAAAAAAACATTGAAGCCACTGCCTGCCTACATGCGTTTCACCCTCTGGCCTTTACCAAGTCTAGCAGACATAATAGCGAGTAGTAGAAATGCATAATTGTCAACCGCAGGGGAGTTTATTTACAAGTGAAATCTGCAGAGCTATGAATAATATCAAACAGCACAAGGATAACAGGTCAAGGATTTGATAAATTGCAGAAGTCCATTTGTTGTATACCTAATTGTATGTTTTTGCAATAAGATGTGTGTAGCACAATTGGAGAACGAAGATACAGGATTCTGGAACATCTGAATAGGATTAGGAGCCAGGATATCAATTCAGCTGGCCAAATTTAAGGAAAAAAACAAAAATATAACCAGGCCAAAGAACAGGTTACTTACCCCAGGCAACATTCTTCCGACTATGTTCCTTCCGCGTATTTCTCCTCTTCTGATAACTTCTTCCAGCATTGGTTGCTTCAGAAATGTTTTTTTTTTTTCGGTAGAGGGTGATGTGGCAGGATTGTTGTGCTATGTTATGCAGGATTGTTATACTATGTTAGGTTATGCGATGCTACGCAGGATTATTAGTCTATGGTATGCTACATTAGGCTCCATATATAGTTAGGCCTCATACCCTCCCAGTCATCTCGCTCTGCCTTCCCCTCTGCACGCAGCACCCGGAACAGGCCCAAACCTATGGCAGGGGACACGTCAGACTCACTCTTCCGCTCACTCAGATCAGTCTTGCAGCAACTCTCTACAAGTATAACAGTAGTTCCATATATGGGAGATAACAGAAGGAGTGCTCGAATGCTTCTTACTCGAATGCTGCTTATTCATAAAGCACAATGTCCCTGCAGGGCTGCGTCACAAGTAAGATGTTGACAAACACCTCCATTGTCAAAGTACTTAAACATATTACTGTTGGCCTATGGTTTGGTACTCTAGGGTGAGAGCCCTAGCGAGAGCAGAGTGTGCGGACTGCCTAAACACTTGCATGCCGTGATCCTGCTTACCCACTGAATGTCGATGTGTGCTGTGCATTTCCTGCCGAATACAAGCTTGATTTACCATCAGTCTGTGTCTCTGCCCTTATTTGCTTGTAATTGCTTAGTTGCTGCAAGCTGAGGCCAGCTCTTGGGAAGGGCCACTCTTGGCCACAAGGGTCCCTCAACACTCTACCTCCCCTCTCAAGGCCAATGTCATCGACACATATAGCACGCACCATGCCCGTTATTCAGTTCCCAGTTTTTCCCCTCTGGTAACAGAATACCCGGCATTCGCAAGGTCACAAGACCAGGCACTCAAAACAAAAAAGTGTAATGCACGGAAATTCTATAGATGGGTAGTATGGGAGGTGCAAGAATATGTGGGAGGAACACAGTCAAAAGAAGGTTACCAGGGGTAAGTAATTTGTTCTTCGAATGGATGGTTCATCTCATGTATTCCTGATTTTACAATGTCCCTTCCTCCAATACCATACTGCTTTGGGAGGCTATTTGTCATTAATACTGTGAAGCACAACTTTACCGAATTCTGCCTCCTGTCCCGACACATAGTCAGGACAATAGAGTTTCATAAAGTTATCTAAAGATGACCAAGTTGCTGCCGCACAGATATCCTTTACCAGCACCCCTCTCTGCAAGGCGGATGAAATGGCCACGCCACTTGTCGAATGAGCCTGCAAGCCCACACTGACATCCTTACCGGCCAGGCTGAACACTCAGTGAAGTATAGCATTATCCAACGGGAGAACGTTTGCTTTGTCACTGCAAGACCCAGGATGTGTCCAGTATATTCCACAAATGATCTTGCCTCACCTTCGCCATACGAGAAATATAAAGCAGTGTTCGAAATTGGGAGGACCTGGGAGCCATTTAGTTCCTGCGTGTAGCATAGAAGAGCCTAGATAGCTTGCCACCAACAGGTACCAGCAGCTACATTTGGCTCCCCAGGCCAGTAGATGCTGAACAATCACAACTATGTGAACTTAAATCTATGTTTGGGACAATATATGAACATTTAAAGCATAAGTGGTAATAAATAATGTGCAAAATGATAGGTTTGTGGAAGTTACATTTGTAGTATGCTATGTACTAGCTACTCATTACCCAGCGGTAGCTCCTGGTCTCTAGTTAATGCTGTATACCCAGGAGCAACTCTTAGCTCCTGCTAATCCAATCTTAGTTTCGATCCCTGCAAAAGCTTAAAGCCCTTTTGGGGTCATGTCTATGATGCCTCTTACTCTTCCTTACCAGGATGAGGCCGGGGGTACAAAGTTGGCAAAACAATTTTTGGGTTATGTGAATTTCAGAAACTACTTTTGGCAGAAAAGTGGGTCGAACCGTCAGTACTACCTAGTCCTTCTAAAAGGAAGTATACGGCAGTTTGCATGACAAAGCCTGCAATTCGCTGACCCTGCGTACGTATGTTAGGGCCGTTAAAAGGACTGTCTTCAATGTCAGTAATCTTAAATCTACAAGAATGAAGTGGCTCAAACGGAGCACACAAGGAATTTCAAAACTAGATTAAAATCCCAAATGGGAACCACAAAAGGGACTGGAGGGACCACATTTGTGAGCAGTTTCAAGAAATGATTCACAAGAGGCATTTTGAATTAAGATGCCTGTTCAAGCGTGCACTTAAATATGGACAGAGCCACGAAGTTGGCCGTGATAACCTGGAGCCCCAAGTTGGCCAGATGTAGCAAGAATGAGAACACCATACATGTGTCGCACAGAAAAGGGTCCACATTCTTTTCTCGGCACCAGCTGCAGAACTTGTTCCAGTGATAGAGATTTTGTTGCCGGCCTTCTGGTGAAAGCCATACTTCCATCACGTCTTCTGTGAGATCCCAATCCTTATACCTCAATCTCTCAAAAACCAGGCATAAAGGTTGTCTCTTGACCTCTGGGTGGAGAACCCGAGCCCCCCTCTTGCGAGAGAAGATCCACTGTTTGTGGAAGACGTATTGGAGGGAAGATGGACATGTCCAGTAGGTCCGGGTACCATATCCTCCTGGCCCAATCCAGAGCAATCAGGATCATTGTCTTCCAGAAATTCCTCAACCTCCTGATGGCATGAGGAATGGCAGGGACTGGCAGAAATGCATACATGGGTGGAAACTCCCAGTCCACTACGAATGCATTCCCCTAGTGCTCCTCAGAGGTGGAAACCCTAGAGCAGAACAGTTTCCACTTCCAGTTGACACTGGATGCGAACAGATCTACTTTATGTGTTCGCTAAACAGTGAAGATGGCTTGAAGGACTTCCTGAGCTAGTTCCCACTCTTGGGAGACCAAGCTCTGCCTGCTCAGAGCATCCACTGCCATGTTCTCCTCTCCGGCTCACCGTAGTGACTAACTTACACCTAGTCCCCTTTCCTCCATACTGCATGGGCATCCCTGCCAAGGGACAGGAGATGGAACCTTTTTCACCAGAAAAAACCTTCCCCTTTAAATTCAGAGGCACAGCCCTGGGAGCATGCGCTGCCCTGACTCTGCCCTCCGGCGCCGCACCTCAGTCCCCATAGACGCGTCAATAGAGTTAACATTGCCTAATGACACCAGTTTTATTAGGGGGGGGTTGGTGGGAACTATGGAGGAAAGGGGACCAAGAACGTTAGTCACTACGGTGAGTAACTTATAATTACTCTAAAGTCCCGTCCCCTTTCCACCATACTGCATGGGCGATTAAAATTGAGTGTAGCCACAGGGTGGAGAGGAGACCCTCCCTAACTAAACAGGTTCCTAAGAACAGCCTGTCAGAAGGCTGCGTCTGTTCTAGAGCCGGCATCCAAACAGTGGTGCTTGCAGAAAGCAGACAGGGTGGCCCTTGTGGCAGCCCTGCTTATGACCTGCCAGGGGACATGTGGCTGGAAGGCGATGACCGTTGCCTTGGCTCTGACCGCGTGGGCCTGCATGTTGACCAGCAGTGGCTTATGCTGTCCCCGTAAACTTCCTTGATGGCCGAGCCCATCCAACGGGCTATGGAGGCCTTGGAGGCCTGATATCCCGATCTTGATCCACCGAAGGTGACAAAGAGCAGACTTTCGGAAGCCCTTGGTCCTGTCCAGGTAGAATTTCAAAGCACACCTGACATCAAGGCAGTGCAGAACTCTGCGCCTCGTCTTTGGGCTCAGTAAAAAACGTGGGCAGCCCAATTTCTTCGTTCAGATGGAATGCGGAAGGCACCTTAGGTAGGAATGCTGGGTGCGTCCATAGGACTACCTTGTCCTTATGAAACGTAGTGTATGGCTCTGAGGCGACCAGCACCTGGATTTCACTGATTCTACTAGCCGCAAAGCCGTCTTAATGGTGACCAGCCTGATGTCCGCAGACTCCATTGGTTCAAATGGTTTGTGCGCCAGGGCACCCAAAACTATGTTGATGTCCCACATGGGGTGCAGCCTCTTGATGGGCGGGTAGAGCCTGGCGGGTCCCGTCAGATTTTTCTTGACAAGCAGGTTGAAGGATCAAAAGATCTCCTCAGAGTTTGTGCAAGCCCCAATGACTGCCAGGTAGGTGTGGCAAGTGTCTACCTGCACGCCTGAATGGGCGAGATGCGCCGAAAAGGAGATCATGTCGTCCAGGGTACATGCCAGGGAGTGGATACCGGTAGAGTCTGCCCAGTGGCAGAACCTGGTCCACTTGCTCTTATACTGGGACCTGGTAGATTTGCTCCTGGCGCCCTTTATGATCTCTAGATTAGCCTGAAAGAGGCTGACAGGTCCTAACGTCACCTTTTCAGGAACCACACTGAGGGCTAGTTTCTCTGGCGCAGGGTGGATGACTCTGCCCCCCTGCTGTGCCAGACGATGTGCTGGGCCCATCGGAAGGCGAATGGGAGGCCTCTCTAAGAGGCTGAGCAGCTCTGAGAACCATGGCCTGGCTGGCCACCATGGAGCTATTAGAATGATGCTGAAGTGGCGAGACTCCTTGATCTTGCATATCATCTTGTGAATCAGCAGTGCGAGCGGAAAAGCGTATGCGGTCATTCCGTCCAACCGGATCTGGAACGCATCGCCCAGGGAGCACAGGCCCTGCCCCTGCCAGGAGGTGAACAGTTGGCACTTCTTGTTGCCCCAGGAGGCAAAGAGGTCCACCTGAGGGTGTCCCCATTTGTAAAAGATCTCCTGCAGTACTAGGTCGTTCAACTGCCTCATAGTTGTCCACTCCCAGTCTGCTGAGCCAAGTGGACAGCCGCGAGGAAAATATTGTTCTCCAGGGCCCATTCAGACATGCTGACTGCCAGCCTGCACAGTGGGGGGGGGGGGGGGGGGGGGGGAAGGGGCAGGGACCTGGTACCTCCCGTTTGCTGACATAGAAAATGCTGGTAGAGTTGTCTGAATGAGGACAACCTTGCCCTTGATAACCAAAAGGAAGGCTCTGAGCACCAGCCAGATGGCCTTCAGTTCCAGCCAATTGATGTGGTAACTCCTGCCGAGTCCATGTACCATGGAATCTGTTAAGTATTTCATTTAGGCGATACACCCTGGTCTCAGCCTAGTATGCAGCGCACAACTGAAAGGCTTATTTTGAGATATATATATATATATATATGGATTCAATGTTTGAGAGATACACCACTCACATCACACCCCTTTTTCAAATACCCCGGGTTACGATGGACCAGAAACCAGGCTGGTTGGTAAAGACAATATTTATTTCTTTATTTAAAATTAACCCTTTAGCAACACAGATCGAAAACACCAGAGAATAGAGACACTTGAATTTTGGGAAAGATAACACTCAAGATAGGATTTCCCCTGTAATATTCCTCAACCCACAAATAAGCAATTTCTAAATAGATATAAGTAAGCAGCAGGTAAATCAGGAATGAGGAATAAGAAACCAAATTAAAATCCAACCTTCCCTCCCCAAACAAGAGAGAAAAACGATCTGAAACCCTTACAATGTCAAAATGACACTCGGAAATGGCTGAAGAAAACAATGAATGGATGCCAAAATCCCTAAATCAGTACAAATCCTTACTGGAGCAACATTGGAAAGATACTAGCAAACATAAGGAACAGGTTGAGCAAAAGCATACAATTCGAAATTGAATGGAAGGTTTAAAACAATTGATAGTAAAAATCACACATGTAAAACTTTGCAAAAACGCTCATTCCCGCCTGAAATGAACCAAACAGTTTTTTATAAGAACGGGTGTAATTCACGCTATTAAACTGACGGAGATATGCAATCTAGAATAAGAGGCGTTTAGAAAAATCGGGTAGTGAAAACAGAAAAGAAAATCAATTTGGACAAGAATAGTTACTCTATACTAGATCATTCAGGCTAGAATACCAAAGAGGGCCACAGTAAGCTCCAGGGTTGATTAATGAGTTCAACCCTAGTTCCCCGCGCCTGCCCTGACGGAACCAGTCCGATCACTCAAAATAGGATTGATAGTTTAGGATTTACAAGACGAGATAAAAATTACTAAGAAATGGCGTTTAGCAAGATAAATCAATGACAGGGTTGCAATAAGTATTCTGACAATGTTACACGTTATTAAAAAGGTATGGATAGGATGGTTTGGAGATTGGGATAGGACAAGGCAAGTTATGCTATGGTTCCAAGACTCCTATTGTCCCAGCCTGGAGCACAAACGAATGTCTGATGAGCTTGTGAATTCCCATTGTCCTGTCCCATACAAAGTTTTTCAAGCTGGCAATTAGCACTTATGGTGTGCCTCACTTCCTAAAGGAAGTTACAGGGCTGGAACTTGAACAACTGGAAGATAAGATTCTTTTTTTGATTTATTTTTTTTTTTTATTTTTTTTAGAGCTTGCCAACTCATCTCAGTTGATTTAAAAAAGTCTTTATTTCCTGATTTCTGAGTCTTGATTTAACAAACCTGTGGAATAAAAATAGCCTATACATGTATTATCACCAACCACATAATCCTTTTACATTGCTACTTAAGAAGGCCTTTACTCAACAATTTACTTTGAAATAGGCCATTTTCCTTCGGTCAGCAAAGCCCATTTTACCACGTGTGTTTAAAAACTGCTAACATTTCTATCTTCTGAATTCGATGTTCATCTCCAGCAAATTCACACATTGACATGCAGCTATGGTTATTCTCTTGAATCCTGGAGTTGTTCTGCAGCATGGATACATTTATTCAGGCATGGTTTAGCTATTTAGAGTCTCTCTGAACAGCAGATTTTTAGATACTTTTGCAAAGCAAACAGACTCGTTTCCCGTGTAAACTGAAAAGAAAGCCCCTGGTTGATTTCTTTCCAAGCCAAGATGACTGGTGGGCCTGTCATTCAGAACTAGACATGGTTTTGCTAATGCACAATGATTTCTCCTGGGCATGGCTGTGCCTTTTCAATCACAGCAGTTTCATAGTACATGGATGGATTTAGTCTCAAAACAGCATTTTTAAAGGTTGAAAAAGGTGTCATTTGAAAAGGAATTTTGGGGGTTTTCAGCAAGGCAATGTTTCCCATTTCACTTAATTCCATGTTAAACGTTGCAGAGCACACTGGCGCACTCCTGCAGTGTGTACTCTGTTCCTCCCGCCTGAAGTGTGTGGCAGGGTGATGCAGCCATTTTCTTTGGTGGTTGTAAAAAGACAATTTTGAGATCCTAGTGTGTACAGGAGTTAGCGCAGCCATTTTGCTGATGTTCGCACCAATGCAGCAAAGTGATGTGGTAAAGCACATCTGAGTGGGTCAATTATATCCCACAATGCAGTGGTTGTCCAGAGTGGCCCCCGAACCTTCAAGAGAGGAGTCTGTGGTGATGATGACCTGTGGGGTAGGTAGCCGGAAAGGCTTGCCCGTCCGCAGGTTGCAGTCCCTGGACCAGCATGTGAAGTTTGGGTGAAGCAACAGAGGAACGTTGATCATCTCTGACTGATGGCCCCAAGATGCTGCAAGTGCAGCTGTTTCATCCTCATCCTGAGTCTCGTATGGGGGACGGCCAAGAGGAATGCTGCCATGAGACCCAGTAGGTGTTGGTACCACCAGCCTGATGTCACTTCTCTGTTGAGGAAGTGTGCCGTGGCCTTTTGATGCCTGTGGTCTTGTCCTCAGAGGGAAAAGCCTTCTCTAAGCACGTGTCCCAAATGAGGCCCAAGGTCATTCTCTGCGTAGGATGCAGCTGCGACTTCTTGAGGTGGAGTGAAAAAGCCAGCTTGAGAAGGGTGTCCATAAGTGCATGGGAAATGTGTTGCACCGCTTCCGGAGAGGTCACCCTGACGAGCCAGTCATCGAGGTACGGGTAGATGTGGAGGCCTCGAGGAGGGCCACCACTGTATTCAGCCGCCAGGTAAAGACCCTGGGGGCCAAGTTGAGGCTGAAAGGACGCACCTTATATTTAAAATGGTAGCCCATGATCCTGAATCCTAGAAAAGAACGATGAGGCTGCCATATAAGGACATGTAGGTACACGTCCTTAAGATCCAGGGACCATGTCCAGTCTCCCTTGCACAATGTCTCTGCTATCAAAGCTGGCGTAACCATCTTGAATTTTTGTAGGGGTAGGGCAAGGTTGAGGTTGAGGCCAGATGTTTTTCTGAATGGCGAAAATCCTGGAGTAAAAGCCCAAGCGACCGGATCTCTGCCAAAAGAGTTGCTGTCCCAACCTCTGGGAGTGGAGGGGAAGAGGGAGGAGAGGCTGGGATAAGGAGGCGGTCGGCCGTGGAAACTACAGAGAGGATCCAGGGGTCCGCAAAGTTCTGGCACCAGAAATGTGCATGGAGAGCAAGCCTGCCACCCCCACTGGAGACGCGTGGACCCGGAGGGGCGTGTCATGCCTTCTTTGACTGAGGCTGTTGCGGAGGAGGGTGACTGGAAATAGCCCTTTTAAATCACCCCACCATTTTTGTTGTTTGTGCCGATGCTGAGTCGGCAAACGGTCAGGCTACCTGGACCTCCGCTCTTGGAAGCCGTGGAACCCTCCGTAAGTATGTCCTTTATCAGTGCGCTGCAGTGAGTGGGTGTACTTTTTGGTATGGTGTAACGCTCACCTGGTTCCCACGGAGGCGCAGGTCTAGTCTGGATTGCTGTGGCCTCTTCAAGCGTGATGCGCAGAGCCCGGAACACCGATTGAACTGGTTCCCCAAATCTTGCTTGACTGGCCCGTAGGAATATCCTTCTGCAGATGAGAAAGGGAATTAACAGTCTGCAGAATAGTGTGCTTGATTCCCCCCTTGTTCCCCTTCGTTCTCCTCGAACTTCCTCCTCCAAACCCCCGGTTTAAGCTCACCTTATGGTTTGGAAGGATGAACTCTCCATCCTGCGTCTGGTGCAGGGGCGGTTACTTCACTGGTTTTCAGAATGGCGCTGGCAAAATCCTCTCGACTTTTCTGAGCGAAACGCAGTAAGTATGAAGATTCAAAAGTTCAAGAGTGAGCCCCCTTTTATGTTGTCTTCCTAACTTGTGATCTGTCCTTTATTTCAGATGCAGAATGAAGACGATGCATTGAAGGGGTTAATTGCCGATAGTAAACTCAGGTGAGTTAGTGAGGGCGATTCCTCTAAATGTCTTTATCATTTCCCAATAATGTCTTTTGTCCTTTCCCCATAGGGGCCGGGGTGCGGTACCTGCCAACGGAGCGGCGCCGACCCGAAATATGGGATGACACCAAGAAAAGCTGGTAAGTATTATGGCTGTAAATTAGGCTTTCCTCCGGTGTTCCCTTTGCTCACCTTTTGTCTCTTCTTCTCTCCCCTAGGCGCAGAGATGTGGCGACATGTGCTGACAGCCGCGATGGAGCCGGGAGATGTCTCGAGGACAGGTGAGTGAAGAGCGTGCTGCAGCGAGCAACGCAATGCTTTTAAATGGAAGTCCTTCTTCAGGGATGCTGGAGTGAAGATTCCGGATGCAGGTAAGAAGTTTGAAATAGTTTGTGGTTTTCACCTTTCTCTTCTCTTCTTTCCTAACAGGAGTTCCAGGTTCGAGGCGGGCATGACTGGAGTCCAGGAGTAGGAGCAGACACGGTGAGCGTTCAGCTGCTGGAATGCAGAACAACGCGAAGCATGAGCTGCTGTCTGGGGGTGGCTTAAATAGCCTCCAAAGAAGTCCCAGGTATGTATCCTTCCCCAACTAAGTATGTATCCTTCCCTGGCCACGCCTGAGTGAAAAAATAGTCCCTATGAAAAAAATAGTCCCTTTCAGGTCTCAGGGAGGCCTGAAGCGTGCAGCATGGTCTGCATCAGGTAAGTGCACCAAACACCTCCCTTTATGAGCCTGGCGCCTATGGCGCCAGGACTGATGTCCAACATGAGCCTGGCGCCAAAGGTGCCAGGACTGAGTCCAAAGAGCCCCTATAAGGGGCCGCTGGGCTTTTACCCGAGGGTATGCCGCCTGCTTCCGGGGGTGCTGGGCCTGGCCTGGTGGTCCGGGGGCAGGCATCATGACATATGGTCTTTGTAAGAATGGATAACAACTTGGCCGTTCGTGAGCTGTTTTTCTTTTTGTCCAGCTCCTCGTCCGTTGTGGAGTGGAAGAGGTCACCCCCTTCGAACGGAAGATCTAAGATGCGTTCCTGGACATCCGGGTTGAATTTCGTAGCACAGCGCCAGGCCGTTCTCCTCATGTCCACGGCAATGCAGATGGCACAGCCAGAAGTGTCAATGTGGGCCACTGTGAACCCAATGATGTCCTGCGCATTGCATCATGATTAGCTCTGCGCCAGAATGTCGGGGAGGAATTCTGCAATTTCCCGCCAGAGCCTCTGGTTAAAAGAGCCTCTGGTTAATGGCTGCCAGCATGGCATCCGGGTTTACTTGACGAAGGTGCAAGGACGCGCTGGAATACAGCTTACAGCGCTGGACTGAGGTTTGAGTCAACCCTTCTTGGCCAAGGCCACCATGTCCTTCTGCATCGGGATCCCCATTCTGGCCACGGGACGTAGCGTGAGGACTTCTGCGAGGACTCCCCTCTGCTGGTTGCTCGACCTCGGGTTGAGGAAGGCCCAAGTACTCTGCCAGCTCTGCAAGACGTTCGTGGAAGGCCTTGGCTGAAGACTGCATGTCTGGATCCTCCTCCTCACCTGTGTCCACCTCAGGGTCCGGTTGGTCCGGGACCGGAGCCGGGGTGCTGGGAGTGGAGGGCTGCGGTGTGGAGACCGGAGGCTGTTGTGGAACCGCCTGGCCAATCGGTTGGGTAGCTTGAGTGGGAGGCTGAACAGGGCCCAGGTGTGCTTGTACCGGAGTCTGCGGCGCCGGAGCCATTGGCCGTAGCATGTCCCTGATGGCGTCCGAGGATGACCCCCATCTGAGGAGATTTCATGAGCCCGAGGAACCATTAGAAGAACCTGTCCTCGCAGGCCGGGGTGGTGGTAGGCGATATTGACGGGGTAGCGAGCGGCTGCTGGAGCCGTTGCTTGCCATGCCCATATGAACGCAGCAGGAACCTGCCTTGCGAAGGAGGGGTACGCTGTAGGTCACATACCTGGTTGACACCAGTGCCATCTTGACACACATTCCTCCATCTGCTGCCTTCCTTGGAGCGGCGTCAGCTGGATGTCTGGATTTTCTGGGACAGAAACCATTTTTTCGAGCTGTTCTCCACGTGCCTGCGTCGTGTTGCTCGGCTCACTGGGTCACGCCCTGTCTAGGACTCTTGAGTGTGGATCATGGGCCTATCCTGTTCCTCAGGCCGAGGCCCGGTAGGCATTTCGCTCTCAGTGGAACTGCCGGTAGAACGGTGTATAGGCGCCACCTCGGGCATGTTGCTGGTAATAGGGCGTAGCCCCTCGGGAGAAGACCCAGTAAAAAGAACCTTCTGGTCCCTCAGCATCATCACCGGCAGGATCCACTGACCCCTCGGCCAGTAGCTGATTGGGCCTTGGGCCGTCCCTCACGCCCAAGTCCTTGGGAAGGAGTCTCCCTTGCGGGGATGATAGAAGAAGTCGTTTGGGTCCTTTGGAGGCGATCTCTGGAAGAGCTCCCTACAACTGGCTAGCATTTTCATCAGAGACCTCGAGGAAAGCGCGTCACATGGTACAAGCTTGCCAGCCGTGGTCTGGGCAAAGGCACCATAGGCAGAGGGCGTGGGGGGTCTTTAGTCGGAAACAGCCTGTTACAGGATGGACACCTGTAGAAGTCGATATTTGCAGGGGCGGAGCTTGACACCTGTGTACCAAGTACCTGAATGATAAAAAGACAAGACAATAGAAAAAGTATCCACACATGGAATTACATAGCTTAAGCCAAACCCAGGAGCACTGGTGAATTCGGCCCGTTGCCATCGATGCGGAAAAGGGGACGGAGGTGTGGCACCAGAGGTCTGAGTCAGGGCAGCGCATGCTCCTTGGGCCGCACCCCCGCGTGCCTCTAAATTTAAAGGGGAAGAAGGTTTCTTTTCCTGGTGAAAAAGGTTCAGTCTCCCGTCCCTTGGAAGGGACCCCCATGCAGTATGGAGGCAAGGGGACGGGACGCAAGAGTAAGTATAAGTTACTCACCATTGTGACCAACATACTCTTAATCCTTAGTCCCCTTTCATCCATTCTGCATGGGCAATTAAAACTGAATATAGCCCCAGGGTGGAGAGGAGATCCTCCTTAAGCAAATAGGTTCCCGAGAACCGCCTGTCCGAAAGCCACCTCAGATCTAGAGCCAGCATCCAAACAGTAATGCTTGCAGAAAGCTGAGGGAGTGGCCCAAGTGGCCGCCCTGCTTATGACTTGCCAAGGGACATGGCGCTGGAATGAGATGGCCGTTGCCTTGGCCCCGACTGCATGGGCGGGCATGTTGGCCAGAAGCAGCTTGTGCTGGCCCTCGTATGCTTCCTTGATGGCTGAGACCATCCAGCGGGACATGGAGGCCCGAAAGCCTGGTCTTGCGCCTCCGAAAGTGACAAACGGGGCATCCGATTTGGGGAAGCCCTTGGTCCTGTCCAAGTAGAATTTCAGGGCACGCCTGACATCCAGGCAGTGCAGCATTCTGTGCTTCATCCTTAGGATCGGCAAAGACCGTAGGAGGAACTATTTCCTCGTTCAAGTGGAAAGCAGACAGCACCTTGGGCAGAAATGCTGGGTGTGTCCGCAGGACTACTTTGACCCTGTGGACGCCATTGGCTCAAACAGTTTCTGCACCAGGGCGCCCAAGACAATGTTGAGGTCCCACATGCAGAAATGTGCATGGAGAGCAAGCCTGCCCCCCACTGGAGACACGTGGACCCGAAGGGGCGTGTAATGCCTTCTTTCCCTGAGAAGCTGTCGCAGAGGAGGGGGACTGGAAAACGTCTTCCCCCTGCCCCTTTTTGTTGCACGCGCCAGTTCTGAGACTGCGAGCGGTCCGGCTGCCTGGATCTCTGTTCCTTGAAGCCGCGGAACCCTCCATACATATGCCCCCTGTCGGAGCGCTGCTCTGACTGGGTGTACGACTTGGGCATGGTCTTTGTCAAGATGGATAAAGACTTGGCCGTTTGTGAGCAGTTTCTTCTTGTCCAGCTATTCTTCGGTGGAGTGGAAGAGATCTCCCCCCTACCCCCTCGAACGGTAGATCTAATATGCGTTCCTGGACATCGGGTTTGAATTTCGTGGGCCGGAGCTAGGCTGTCCTTCCCCATGTCCGTGGCAATACAGATGGCACTGCCAGAGGTGTCGATATGCGCCACGGTGGATTCCATGGGGTCATGTGCCACCAGCTTGGCCTCTGCTAGCCCCGCCTGCATAGGGAGTTCCGGGAGGAAGTCTGCAATTTCCCGCCATAACCTCTGATTAGCGACAGCCAGCATGCCATTGGCCTGACGAAGATGCAGGGATGCGTTGGAATAGAGTTTCGTCCTGTACGCCTCCAAGATCTTCTCCTTGCCTAGCAGCGCCGCAGAGGAGGCGGCTGAAGCTTGGCGTATAGTGATGCTGCAGCGATCACCGAGGAGTGTGGTTGAGGATGGGCTGAGAGCGAGTGTATTCCCATCCATCTGCCTGTACTTGGCGTCCAGGCGTCGATTGACTGGCTGGGCCGAGTGGGGCGTAAGAAAACCCTTCTTCTGCTGGTGGCACTAGCTTCCCTGTCCTGGCAGCCAAGCTCTGGAACACTGTACCACTCATGATCAGAACGCTACCTTCATTCAACCAATTCAAACACAAAGCCAAGCTCTGGTTAGCTACATACTACTAACAACCGCCCCTCTGTACTGGACGGGCCATCTGGGACCTCGCTTTGTTCTGATGATCGATGCTATGATTTGTAACGTCAACTGTATACTTTGTTTGCAATTTGTTGGGACTATTGTGATATGCCCCACCTGTAGTGTAATGCTCCATCATTTATAATGTAATGTTCTACTAAGATATGCGCCCGGTTGCCCTTGGGTCTGGTCTGCGCTATACAAATAAAACAAATACTTCTTGGCCAGGGAGACTACATCTGTTTGCAGATGAATCCCAGTTTTGGCAGAGGGGCGTCACGTGAGAACTCTAACCAGAACCCCCACTGCCGGCTGCTCGACCTCGGGGTGGGGGTGGCCCAGGTATTCCACCAGCCCAGCAAGATCTGTGTGGAAGGCCCTGGCTGAGGATGGCGTGTTCAGATCCTCCTCATCCGTATCTTGCTGATCAGGAGCCTGTGGAGGAGGAGTAGCGGGAGGCTGGGGCACAGGAACCACAGGCTGGGGCTCCGCAGGCGGCAGAGGCTGGTACAGAAACCCCTGCGGAGTCGGCTGGGGAGCCGGGACCGGCAGCTGGGCTGGGGGCTCCGGTGGAGGCGTTTGTGGTACTGCTAGCATAGTCGGGAGCACTTCCCTGATGGCGTCCTTGAGGATAACCCCCATACGAGCCGACTTTATGATGCTGAGGTCCCTCTCTAAGAACACTGCTTCACAGGCCGTAGAGGTGGCAGGGGGGTACTGACTGGGTAGACAGGAGCTGCTGGAGCCACTGCATACCCTGCCCATATGGACGCAGTGGGAAGCTGCCCTGTGCATAAGAGGGATAGGCTGTAGGCCACGTACCTGGTGGAGGGATGGCGTCAGAAGGGTGCCTCTGACTGGCACGGCAGCCATCTTGTCATGCCTGCCACGTGCCTGCGCCATGTTGCTCGGCTTGCTGCGCCCAGCCTCCAAGACTCTTGCGTGTGGATCACGAGGCCTACCCTGCTCCTCGGGTCTAGGCCCGGTAGGTGCGACACCCTCAACCGGGGTTCGGTAGAGCTGCGTTTAGGCACCCCCCTCAGACGTACTGCCAGTATTAGGGCATAGCCCCTCAGCCATTTTGCAGGTACAAGGGCAGAGCCCCTCGGATGACAATCCAGTACAAGAACCTTCTGGTCCCTTAACACTACCACCGGGAGGATCCCTCGGGCGGTAACTGCAGCAGCCTCGGTGCACATGTTGGTGCACATGTTGGTATAGGGACCTGACCGGTCCATCCCGTGCAGGAGTCTCCTTGGGAAGGAGTCTCATTTGCGGGGTGCGATGGAGAATAGTGGCCCTACCTTCGGCTTGGCTCGATATTTCACGAAGTTCTTGAGATCCTCTGGAGGAGACTTTTGAAGAGCACCCTCCACCTGGCCAGTCTGTTCAGCGCTTTCGAGGACAGCTACTCGCACGCTGTGCAAGCTTGCCAACCGTGGTCTGGGCCAAGGCAATGTAGGCAGAGGGCGTGGGGGTCTGAAGTTGGAAAGAGCATATTGCAGGATGGACACCTGCTGAACCCTGTGGAAGTCGACATGGATCGGGGAGGAGCGTGACGCCCGAGTACCTGAATGATAGATGAGAAAAACAAGACAAAGAAGAAGCATCTGCGCTCGGAATTACATGGCCGAAGCCATAACCTTGGAGCGCTGGTGAATTCAGCCTGTTCCTGTCGATGCGAAAAAGGAGACAGAGGTGTGGCGCAGGAGGGCAGCGCATTCTCCCTGGGCCGCACCCCTGTGCGCCTCTAAATTTAAAGAGGATGAAGGTTTTTTCTGTGAAAAGGGTTCCATCTCCTGTCCCTTGAAGGGACTCCCATGCAGTCAGTATGGAGGAAAGGGGACAGGACGCAAGAGTATGATCGCTAAGAAGCCATCCCTTTCTCCCTCCGTCCCCTCAGGAATATGCTCTACTGCCATAGTTATGCTATCCCACAGAGTGTACGGAAAGGTTGCCAGGGCACAGATGGAGTTGGCCGATTTTAGCACCATGCTCCCAGCTAAAAATACTTTTCTTACCCATCCATCTACACGCTGGTCGTCCCCATTGGAAGGGATGGTAGACTAAGCTGCCTGCTTAGACGTTGCTGTAGCTGTCTGCACCACCAGACTCTCCAGAGTGGGGTGTTTCGACAGGTAGTCTGGGTCACTACTGGAGGGGTGCTATTGTTATGTCAGATTTGTTATAAACTGCCGGATTGGTATCCGGAATTTCCCAATTTCCAGCCACCCTTTTGTTTAAGGCCATATGAAATGGAAATACCGGGTCAGTTTGAGGACCTTTACCCATGATATCGATTAAAGCGTCCTATTAAGGGAGTGGTGGTCTGCTCCACCCTAGGTATTCTACAACCCTAGACATGAGTTGTCTCTATGGAGCGGCGGCAGGTTTGCCAGGTTCAGGTCTACCGAACTCAAGCTCCGGTGAAGTATCAACTCCACACGCTGACTGCAAATGGGCATATAGATCTTTAATCCTGACTCCTCTGAAATCAAAGACTCACAAACATTTGTCGTTCCATATTGGAGTGCAAAAGGAGCATCATCCCCATCAGAGTGTTCTTCATCTTCATAAATTGAAGAGTGATTTAATCTTTCTGGGTAATGGAATATAATTCTTTTCAAATGGAGTCAGTGCAGGGTTCGTCTGTGTCGAAGGCTTTATTGGCGCCGATTGAGAAGAGACGCTTGGCTTCGATGGAACAGCTAGCATATGCGGCGTTGCTGTCTTCGAAGTTGTCGATGTCGTGGTCCTGACTGGTGTTGATCACACCTTTGTTGACGTTGGCCTCGCAGCAGTCGAGGACACCGCTGAGATCTACGTTTTTAATGGCGTTAAGGATCAACCTTTCTTTGTGCTTTACATCATGCTGGTCAGGCTGTTTTCCCGGGCTCGAGGGCGTGCAAGATTTTGGTCGAGACCTATCCTTAACGGCTTGCTCGGTAGAGGCAGGACCATGTTTTTCAAAAATATTTAACATTTCCTTTCGGAAAACTTCCAATTCTGCTGGGGTAGAATTTTTATGTGGGACATGCAACCCTTTTGGGTGAGTTGCCGGAGGAAGACGTCGAGGAAGGCGACCTCCGGTGCCGCCTCTGACTTTTTTGCTGACGACAGAGTAGTGCGAACCACTCCTGGACCTTGAGCGCTTCACTTTCTCCCTCCGAGGAGAGTCTCCTCTCGACTAGTCTGTCGAAGGCTTAGCAGGGCGTGGCTTAGCAGATTTTTGCCAATTTTCCTACCTGGACTTTCCCCTTTCGCTCCCTCAAGGCCTTTACTGTCATGGATTGACATTTCGAACAATTGGCCGCGTCATGGTCCTCGCCAAGGCACCACAAGCAGGCATTTCTAGAAACTGGTTCTCGGTGTTGAAGGCGTCAAGGATGAAGACCTTCTCGAAGGATTTGTCGAAGATTTTAATCGAAAAGGAGTCGTTGGATGAGAGAGGCGCACCTGTTTTCTTTGACGAAGCAAAAGCTGTTGCAGAAAAATAGAACTGAGGCTGACGGGCACAGCGCATGCTATATATAATCCCCGATGAAGTCACCCTCGACGGAGGCCTTCAAAAAACATTGACTCGATGCCATCGACACAGAGTGCCCTCTGACAGGGGAAACACTTTTACGAAGCAGCTAAAGCTGGGGCAACAAAGTGTCACAGATGAAGAATACGTTTGAGGACGCAATCCATTCAAAATAAGATTACAGTAAATAATGACAGTCTTCTGATGTTTGAGAATCTGCTTAGAATCACATGCTGCGCATAGACTAGCAAGCAGTACTAAGATGGTGGTGGGATGTGTGAAGGAAGAGTAAAAAAAAGGTGTTTTAGCAACGCTTGTCCAACCTACGAATCAGACTTGGAGCGTGTGTCTAAGAAGTAGTGTTGGGTGAATGTATGGACAGAACTGAAGTTACTGCTTTGCAAATAGAATCTAGAGGAACATTTGTAATGATTGCTATGGTAGTCCCTGTGCCCTAAGTAGAGTGAGTTCTAGGCAAAAAGGGCAAGTCTCTTGGCAAGAGTCACAAACTGCGATGCATTTAACAATCCATTTGTAAATAGCCGATTAAGAGACAATTCCCCTTCTCTACCAGCTGCCACAGAGGCAAACAGTGCGTCTTTCTCAGAGGTTAAGTCTTTTCAAGGTAGTATAGGACCGCTCTCCTAACATCTAGTGTTTGGAGGCTTCTTTCATCTGAGTTAAAGGGGTTTGTGAGAAACCTGAAGATGTCTCACCAGCTAGTCCCCGGGGGTCTGGCACCCAGTTGGGCAGGACAAGGCCATCGTTTTTGGATCCAGTTCCTGGGGTGGACCAGTGTGGGAGGATCACCTGGGTGAGAAGTCTTTGGGGAGTGGGACAATGGCAAGACGAGGTATCACCTTTACCCCATTCTACCAGGTAGGATATTTAGGCACTCAACCCCCTCCGACCCTTCACAACACAAACACTTTCTCAATGACAGCTTGCTCTGAGAGAAAACGGACTAACGCCCGAGCCGTATACCCGACATGTCCCAATACAATGGTCAGGCAATTACGGGCCATATCACACACCTGACTTCCATTACACTTCCCACACGGATAAAAGGCGGCGCACGAGAGCACACTCTGAACAAGGCAAAGCATGCGAGGAAGCAGCAGTTCCAAGATGGCAGTTTGACACGAGGGGAAGACAGCAAAACAGAAGAGGATCGCAAGGAGGGAAGTACCCTTTACCATTTCGACCACGAACAGTTACTTTCACGAACCGTCGAGAATAGAAAGTGTAAGACCAGGAAACCAGGCTGAAGAATCGTGCATGGTGTTTCAGAGGTACCCGGGCGCCCCCCACGTCGATAATCAAGACGGGAGAATTGCTTGCCAATGTAGTACTGTCCTTTGCTCTTACAACAAAGCAGTGCCAGTGAAATCAACACAGCCGATGTTTGGGAGACCGATAACAGACTGGTCTGTGTTGAAGCCAAGGTTGCGAGCAGCAACATTGTATAGCAAGAGCTGAAGAGACCAGTGTATAAAACGCATGTGATAACCAACGCGAGTAAAAATTGAACAGATGAGTGAACTTTGAAACCAAGATACGATGCCCATGACAAGCATGGTCCGGCACTGCGAGTGTGCTTATACAAAGGTCTCTGTAAGGTATCCAAATGAGTTGAGAAAGGTGAAAGAGTGGCAAAGAACTGTACATCGAAGTGGTCCTGCGACGGGTCGAGCAACATCTTGTGCACAATAGAAAGACTGCAGGGTTGCTATTGCCAAACAAGGTGATGACAAAATACAGAAAGTTGGTCTAAGCCTGAACGAAGGATATCAATTGAAAGCTTTTGGGATAAAGCAAGTTAGTGTTAAAATGAATTAAATTGGTCCGAGCCCGGCAAAGGGAGACTGAACGAACTTTGTGTTAAATGAGATCGGAGCCTGGTTGAGGGGGCTAGTGAATCACCTGAGAAATTGAGTATGTGTGAAATTCCAAAAGGAAAATAACTTTCTATCGCATCAGGCCCTCCTCTGTAAGGAGAGACTTTGGAAGGCAAAGAGTTGGGCACAAAAAGTCCTGATGCTAATGTTTGAAGTGCACCCTTGTGCTAGAGAAGCCAGAGACTGCCAAGCTTGAGTGCACTGCCTTATCACATGCGGAAATCGTGGGGAAGGGAGGCCAACAGCCTGAACATCCAGACATATTTCTTAAACACTTTTTTACGTAACATTTCCCTAACTATTTGTATTTAGAGGCAAGGATTGGCAATAGGTTTATTAGTAAAGGCCTTTAGTTTGACAAGGCACCACTAGGACTTTAAGGTCGTAGCTTGGCCCATCTGTAGCTTTAGGATTAGATAGGCGTTTTTCTAACCATTTCCGAAATAACTGCCCTTGAACTGAGGAAACTAGTCCACCTTACTGTTGACACCATGCCTTTCTTACAGGTTCTGAAAGAATGTAGGAAGTTAGATTGATTGGTTCACATGGAACTTTGAGATGACTTTAGGCACAAAATGACAGTGTGCGCAAAACCACCTTATCTTTGTGAATAGTCACAAAAGGTTCCTGAACTGAGATCCTGCAGTTCACTAGCCCGACCTTATAGAGGTAATGGCCACCAAGAATGCAGTCTTTTAGATAAGGGCCTTAAGACTAGCCTCATGCATTGGTTCAAAAGGAGGTCCCATTAATCTTGTAAAGATTAAACATTCAAGTCGGGTTGGAAATAGGAGGGTGAAGTCTCTTCACCCCTTCCATGAAAGCCTTAATCACAGGAATCTTCCACAATGAAACCCTGCTCAAGATGTGATTAAATAGGAGATGGGGTGAATATGCGCTTTACACCATTATAATGAGGGACAATTATAATGGTTTGATGCTTTAATTAGATCACAAACAGCAAATTAATAAGATACAAACCCAGAGTGGGTTATTGGACGTGCAGAAGCACAAATATGAAATGTGAAAAACACCCATAAAAATTGGTAAACAAAACAGTTTGGTAAATGAAATCATGCCAGAAAAATAATCAAAACAATTTTTGTCCATATTGAGCATCAAGATTGAAAAGAGTCATATGACAAAGCATTACTTACCGTAAAAGCATTTCTGATGGTTGTATCTGCTTAGATTCACATGCTGTGCATAGTTCGACATCCACTGGTCACTGCGGAGTATTGCATTTTGTTTTTCGTAGTCGAAAAAGGGACGTCGACAAGGCGGGTCTGTAACACTATCCCTATAGTGACGTGCGTTGTACCCACAATCCCACACGCGTCGAGGTCCTTCTGTTTGTATTTTTTCTGCCCTGAGGGAGCCTTCTATACGTGAGTGAGTACAGAAAAGAGATGTAGAAAGGTGTCTATGTTCCTTCCATCCGAGCGGGGAGGAAGGTGGGGCGCATGTGAATCTAAGCAGATACAACCATCAGAAATGCTTTTACGGTAAGTAATGCCTTGTCTTCTGATGTTTGTTAACCTGCTTAGAATCACCTGCTGTGCATAGACTAGCGAGCAGTACCCGGAGTTGGCGGTGGGTTATGAGAAGGAACAGTAGAGAAAAGATGTCTTAATACTGCCTGTCCCACCTGGGAGTCAGATCTAGAGTGTGCATCTAGACAGTGTTTTGTAAAGGTGTGCAGAGAACTCCAGGTTGCCGCTTTGCAGATGGACTCAAGGGGAACATTTGTAATGAATGCTATGGATGCCCCAGTGCCTCGAGTAGAATGTGCTCTTGGCTTGAAGGGTAGTTCTCTCGTAGCAAGAGAGAAACAGAGTGATGCATTGAACAATCCATCTAGATATAGTGGATTTTGAAACTGCATCTCCTTCTCTTCCTGCTGCCACCGAGACAAAGAACCGATTAGTCTTTCTCAGTGGTCTGGTTCTTTCCATGTAGAACATGACAGCTCTGCGCACATCAAGTGTACGCAGACTTTTCTCCCGAATTGGAAGTGTTTTGAAAGAACGTTGGTAGTTCTATTGACTGGTTTACATGGAATTTTTAGATGAATTTTGGTGCAAACCTTGGGTGTGTGCGTAGAACCACTTTATCTTTGTGAACTGCTACAAAGGGGTCTAAAACAGAAAGAGCCTGTAGTTCACTTACTCTCCTAATGGAGGTGATAGCTATTAGGAAAGCGGTCTGAAGAGTGAGGTCTTTAAGAGTTGCTTTGTGCATGGGATCAAAGGGTGAGCCCATGAGTCTGGTAAGTACCACATTCAGGTCCCAGCCGGGAGCTGGGTTTGCTATCGGAGGGTGTATTCTCTTTACTCCCTCCGTGAAGGCTTTGATAACTGGGACTTTCCACCACAACACTTTAAGCTAGGAAGTGGTGTATGCAGAAAGTGCCGCTAGGAGGACTAATGGAATTGAACACTAGACCAGAGTCGAGTAAATGGGTCAGGTACAGGACAATGTGCGTGGGGGAGCAGTCAACTAGATCGATGCTTCTTCCTCTACACCAGATGACAAATCTCTTCCATTTGCTAGAATAACAGTGATGAGTGTTAGGCTTTCTAGCCTCCCTGAGGATGTCCATGCATCTCTGTGGGAGTTGTAAGTGTCCAAATTCTATGATCTCAGGAGCCAGGCTGCTAAATTCATGGTCTGAGGGCATGGATGCAGTGTCCTGCCCTTGTCCTGTGACAGCATGTTGTGCGGGCAGGGAAGTTTCACTGGGGGAGATAGAGACATCTCCATCAAGTGAGCGAACCATGGCTGCCGGGCCCACATAGGGGCCACTAGTATCATGGTAACTTGTTCCTGGTGCATCTTGTGCACAATCTTGTTGAGAAGGGGAGTCGGGGGGGAAAGGCGTACGCAAATTTCCCTGACCATGGAATCGATAACCGTTCCCCTTGGATTGGTTCTGGGGGTACCTGGAGGCGTAATATTGGCATTGCGAGTTCTCCAGAGTTGCGAACAGGTCTATTTCTGGGAATCCCCATGGTGTGAAGACGTCGAAGGCGATGTCTTCGTGCAACTTCCATTCGTACTCTGAGGGCAGAGGGAAGTCTCTGCCGAGTTCGCCTTCTAGCAGATTGAGTTCCCCTGGTACATGTTGCGACAGTAGGAACATGTGTTTGAGAGCCCACTTCCAGATATTCTGTGACAGCTTGGACAGTCCTGGAGAGTGGGTGCCCCCTTGCTTGTTGAGGTAGTACATGGCTGTGGTGCTGTCCGTAAGGACCATCACCGTCTTCCCTTGTAGGTGTTCCTGGAAGGCTTTTAGTGCCTTGAACACGGCCAGTAGCTCCAGTAGGTTTATGTGCTTGGATGCTATGCTCGGAGTCCACACTCCGTGAGCAGTCTGATGGGATAGGTGAGCCCCCCCCATCCGGTGAGGGATGCATCTGCGGTTGGAGTGGCTTCCACTGCGGGTGTGGCAAAGGGTTTCCCTCTTACCAGGTTTTCCTTTGTCCACCACCGTAGTGAGAGAACCAAGGCCTGCGAGACCACCACTAGATCGTCCCATTGTCTGCTGGCCTGACACCACTGGCTGTTGAGCCACTCTTGCATTGGGCGCAGGCGCACGTGAGGTACCAAATAAACACATGATGCCATCATTCCTAGCAAGCGCATCGCTTTGCGCACCGTCACCTCCCGACCTGCCACATATTGTGGGATCTGAAACAGCATGTTTTGGACCCTCTCGGAGGGGAAGACGAGGCCGTCCTTTGTTCGAATTAGAGCCCCTAGGAATTGTTTGACTTGGCTGGGGTCTAAGCTGGACTTCTCGTTGATGGAGAAGCCCAGTTGGAACAAAAGGTCTACAGTCCTTTGGGTGTTTGAGAAGCATGTCTCGTAAGAATCCCCTGTTATGAGCCAGTCGTCAAGGTAAGGGTATACTGGGATGGATAACCTGCGCAGGTGGGCCGCTGCCACTGCCAGTACTTTCGTGAATACCCTTGGTGCAGATGCTATGCCGAAGGGTAGCACTCTGAACTGTTAGTGTTTGCCTTCTATCATGAACCTGAGGTATTTTCTGTGCACTGGCAACATTAAAATATGAAAGTATGCATCTTTGATGTCCAGTGTTGTCATGTAATCTCCCTGTGATAGCAGTGGGATCACTTCCTGTAAGGTCACCATACGAAACTTTTGGGGTTTGACAAACTTGTTCGCTGGGCGCAGATCTAATACAGGGCGCATGGTTAGATCCTTTTTGGGTACAAGGAAGAACACTGAATAAATACCTTCCGTTACCTGAGATAGAGGCACGACCTCTATAGCTCCTTTTTCCAGTAGCTGGTCCACTTCTTTGAGAAGGATGGCGAGGTGTTCTGGTGTCATGCGTCGACCCCTCGGGGGTCTGTATGTTGGAGAACTGTTGAACTCTATACAGTAGCCGCGGGCTACGGTGGATAGTACGGTGTATCCAGCGATCTGATGTTATTCCCTCCCATGCTGGAAGAAAGGATGTTAACCGGCCCCTGACCGGCGATGCATGGGAAGGGACCCGAATCTTCGCGTCACTTGGTGTTGTTGGTGGCTTGGGAGCCTCTAGGGGTGGAACCCCGGCCTCTCCCCTTGCCACGGCCTGGACCTCTGTTTGTACTGGCCACTATTACTTTGGTAGTTGTTGGCAGAATATTGAAGTTGTTGATTCTGTTGCTGGCGTTGGCCACGAAAAGAAAGTTTGTTGCCAAATCCCCGCCTGTTAGGGGGCTTTGACATTTGGTCCAAGGTCTTTATAGTATCAAATTATTTTTTCGCATTTTCCAGTGCATCGTCCACTGCCTTTCCAAAGAGGTTAGACTGTTCAATAGGCTTGTTAATGAGCGCCGCTTGCGTTTCCGCCTTAAACCCGAAATTGCGAAGCCAGACGTGGCGCTTCAGCAGTATTCCCTGTACCAAAGAGCTGCCAGCTGTTTCCGCTGCATTGAGGGTATTCTTAACGATGCATTGGTTGACCAGAGACCTTTCATTAACTGTAGCCAGCAATCTAGTTTGTAGGGGTTCAGGGACTTCCTCGAAGTCCTGCTTAAGCTTTCCCCATTGCACATCAGCGTAGCTTGCCAGCAATGTGTTATTATTGGCAATTCTAGTTGAGAACGCTGCCAAGGTGGTAATTCCTTTGGCTAGGGCATAAAGCTTTTTCCACTTTTTATCTGGGGGTGCCTCGCTGGTAGACAGTGGAACCCCATCCCTTTTCCTAGTGTTAGTCACCACTAAGGAGTCCGGGATTGAGTGACCCTTAAAATATAGTGGGTCTGATTGAGAGGGTGAGAACAATTTTTCGATTCTTGGATTAACCCTTCTTACTAGTGCGGGGGTGGCCAGTGAAGGGTTGATTTGTCTCTTGACAGAGGAGAGTATTGGAATTGTTTGGCAGGTGGGGGGTTTTTCTTTGATAATCCTCTCCACGAAGTCAGTGTCTGGGGTGACCTCCCCAGTTTCGACCTCAAAATGTGCTGCTGCCTTCCTCAGCAGCGCGTTAAAGGTGGGCTGATCGTCAACAGGCAAAGGGTTCCTAACTGGTGTGGTCTGAGGAGACCTGATGTCTATAATGTCTGGCTCTGTAGACCCTGATGGTGACTGCCAGGGATTTGGGTCACCCTCACCTGGGTCTTCTTTGTACCCTTCCTCACTTATGTTAGTGTCCTCATGGAAGCCTTCTCCCTCTTGTTGGTTTTCATCATTAATGAACTCCTTCTTGGAAGTGAGTGTCCTCTTCGGTGAGGTCGTAAGAGTTCATATCCTCCTGAAAGGGGTTATAGAACAACTTCGGGTATTTAGCCCTTGGACTTTCTGGGAGTACCTCCCTGGTCTTTTAGGTGTCCTATTTTCTGGAATGGCCATGAATCTGTCTAACTTGTCCATACAGGACTGGAACTTCTCTAAGGTCCACTGAGGTAGGCCAGAGCGGTCTGGGAGTGAAAAAGGAGTTTCTGCTCCTTGCATTCGCCTAGATCTGTCCCATAGCGTCGAAGATAAGGTGCCTTCGCCTTCTGAGAAGTGTTCTGGCAGGCTAGGGCTTTCCGTCAACAGTGGGAGCTGTCCCAGCCTACTTTCCGGTGCCTTCGGCTTTTCTTTGGTCTTGTGCGCGGTTTTCGGCGTGTCACCTGTCGTCCGTCTCTGGCCGTCCTTAGAAGATATACGCGCAAGGCTTTCAGCGATCATTCTGTCTGCCGAGGGATCGCTCGCCATCGCGCTAGGTACCATTGAGTCTTTACTGGCAACGTGCGCACTCTTACGAGGCGCGTCGCCGCCCCTAACTGGTGTGGTCTCTCTCGAGGAGCTCCGCATAGAGGCGACCAATAACTGGGCGGAAAAAACCAATGAGGGACCTCGACGCGTTACGGATTGTGGGTACAATGCATGTCACTATAGGGATAGTGTTAGAAACGCCTTGTCGACGTCCCCTTTTCGACTACGAAAAACAAAATGCAATAATCCGCAGTGACCACTGGATGTCGGACTATGCCCAGCATGTGATTCTAAGCAGATTAGCAAACATCATAAACATACATATTGACCAAAGGGTATTATAATACAACAGCCACAAAGTCCAAAATGTAAAGATTGTTTGCGTACCACATGTCAGGTTTGGAAGGGACAAAAAAGGTTGCGAAGGCGGTTAAAGTAATGCAAGAAAAACAGAAATCACAATGAGTAATGGTGGATTAAATGATTATGTAATCCAAATACCATATCAGAATGATTAGTGATGGTAGTTGCTATATTTCATGCAAATGAACCACACTGGTAAACTAGGTCCCTGTAAAGGCCACAAACACCGGAGTCACCACACATGCAATCCAAGCACCAGTCACCTGAAAAGAAAGGGGGAAAAGGGTTGGAGGACAATGTCTTCAAGCCAGAAAGTCTGAAGCGCCAAAATGCTACAAAAGAGTCATCAGAGCTAGTGAGGAGCCGGTGAGGAAAGGTAAAATACTAAAACCTTACCGTGCACTAATTGTATTGAAGCAATCCTGAAACCTCCCATTAGGAGGCCCATCATAATAAATCAAATGAACTGAAATTAACAATTGGACCAATGAAAAACAAACAAATACCAAAATGGCACATACCTAATTGCGGGTCGTATAGCTACAGAATTCAAAGTTACAAATGTGTCCTGTGAATGTCACGCAAATAAAAGTCAAGCCGAAATGGCCGAATCGAATAGATCACCTAAAGAAAAAAAAAAAGATATAGTAAAGCCACCGTCACTGATAGGAATCCAAACACTAGAAAGAATGTATTAGGAAGCAATGTTATTTAAAAGAAAAGGACAGGTACTTACTCGTACAATTGAGTAGTATCACAGATCAAAAAGGGAAATCCCAGAATGCGCGTCCCACGGTAGTGAGAACGATTAATTAAATGCTGAATGTGTCACGGAAGTGACGTCGGCAGCGTCGCGGACCAATGACGTCGCATAGATGACATTGAAAGTAAACAGAAGGTCTGTGCGTTTAAAATTAAATTGCCATGATTCGAGGAACACGCAGGGTAAGACAAAACTCAATGACAAATTGTCGTTAAAGGCAGTGTGAAAATGACCTGATTGTCATGAAGAAGAAAGGAAAGATGAGACGAAAAAATGTAAAGCAAAACGAATTGAGGCAGGGATTAATTAGCATGCCACACAGACTAGGTCCATTCAGGGTGTGACCCTAGATGGGTGGCATGGTATAAGGAGATCCTCCAAACAATACAACATTCTTAGTTATATAGCACGTTATTAGAGAGACTGATATTAAGCAAAATAGCCAGGTGGCTGGAATCACAAGGTAATCTGGAAGTCGAACAAATAAGAATTGGAAAAATATGTATGGCAACAAAGGTTGCGATCAAATAAGGGAATCCAATGAAGAATTGAGGTCACTGGAACTCAAAAGGTGGATAAGGACAAAATAGAAAATGCCCGCATAGGTGACATGGTACAGGCACATCGAACCACTAGAGCAGGTGCTGGTGCTTGCATGCAAGAGGGAGGAAGGCCCCGGTGTGGTCCAACCAGGTTCCTACTATAGTGATATTCTAATTAGAACAATTACAGCAATGACACGTTGTAGCTGATAGTTGATACTGTACGGCAATGACACTGGGGTCAAATATTCAAGAAATTAACCCTATTGTCTACAGAAATACATACATTTCATGATCCGAGTTGAGACCACGAGTTGTACATCGCAACAGGCAAATAAGTTTAGCTTCCAATTGTCGCAATTTGAGTTGGAGATTGCCCCCCTTTTCCCCTGTTGCGCTTTCATTAATCCAATATAATGCAGATCAGAAATATGATCCAGTTGATGTTCTGATTGCCAATGAACGGCCAGAGGAGATTTGGGTTCAGACATCCTGAGACTGGTCAAATGTTCCCTTATTCGAACTCTTAACTGGTGAATAGTACTACCCACATAGAGCTTTCCACATATGCAAATAATGGCATAAACCACGTAGGTAGTCTTGCAATTAATGAAGTCACGTATAACAACTCCCGAGCCAAATTTATCAGAGAAAACTTTGCATGTGGGGTGAGCCCAGGGACATTGGTTACAATTACAACATTTATGAAAACCCTCCGATGGCCGTAACCAGGTGGAATTGGCCACTTTGTCAAAAAACGAGGGACTCACCATAGTTTTGATTGTAGGTACTCTGGTGAAAGTAAATTTAGGTTTGGGTGTCAGATATGGTTCAAGGTCCTTGTCAAGTCTCAGGATGTGCCAATGTCTTTCAACCATTTTGTACAACAGTGAAGAGTCACTGGTGAATGGTGTTGGTTTATTTATTATGCGCGCCAGACCCTGAGGTAGCAGGGCACAAGTGGCACGAGGGCTTTCAGCTTGGTTACAGAAGTTACAAGAGTTGCAAGTTTACAGAAACATGGTAGGACAGTATTCTTGGAACCCCAAGATGGGGGTGAGGCAATAGGGTACACTTGCAGGCGTTATAATGACAAGTCATGTGTAACCAGAGAAATATATTGAGGGGATTCCTTAGACTTTGTCACATTGGTCAAGAGGTCTGATTGAGTAACATCTGCTCAAGATGTGGTATACGCAGAGAGGGCAGCAAGGTGAACCTTTGGGGAATCAAAAACATGTCCAGAGTCTAAAAGGTGTGTTAGATATATATCTTTTGCTGAACAGTCAATAGGTTTGATATTTTTCGTATCGCATCAGATTAAAAAACTGTTTCCCATGTTCTATGGGTAGGTTCAAGTCTCTGCTGAGCAAGTTTGCCAGAAGAATGTGTTCCTCTGTTGTGATAGTAGGAACATGTGTGAGTGCCCATTTCCAAATATTCTGGGAGTTTGGATAGCACTGGAGAGTGAGTGCCTCCCTATTTGTTCAAATAGTACATGGTTGTGATGCTGTCTGTGCAGACCAGAACAGTTTTCCCTTGGTGGTGTGCTAAGGCGGCTTTAAACACTGCAAGTAGTTTCAACAGGTTGATATGACTGGATGCTACGGATGGTACCACACACTGTGTGCTGTCTGTTGAAGGCAGGGAGCTCCCCTGTTAGGGAGAATTCATAAGGCTAATTTCCCAAACCTAGTGAGTCCCCCAGCAGCTTTGCTGGATTTTTGAGGTTTGTTTTTTTTCTCCTGCTAAGAGTGAGACTCTCTTTCTCCCACTCTTAGGCATGATTTGAGGTATGTCTCCGACTATGTGTGTGATTTTGGGCTATGGGGGTCTTTTACTCCATAGGGTATAATCTGTTTGTGTATGTGTTACACAGCACCCTCAGTGCAGTAACACAGGGATATCATAGTGACCCCCCAAAAGACTCCATACCCTGGGACTGACTACTGTCTCCCAGGGCATGTAAAGTCACCATTGACTTTACTAGTCCTAAATTGTGAACAGAACCAGTACAAACCATCATATTGTGGAAGTACTGGAAGGGGTTAATTATAATGCCCCTGGGTCTGTTTTCAAGGGGGCACTGTCCCGCCCCCCCCTTGTCGAGTTTCTGGCTGGTGGCAGTGGTTACCACGCGAAATATTCCACCGGAATATTCTCTATGGGATTTTCCCATTGATTTTAAACGCACCACTTTTTGGTGCAATGTTAAAAATACCGCTGGTTTATTTATTTATTAAATTCATGGTTGGGTCTTTTTGCCAGAACTCTTTTCTAAAATGGAGTTTGTGTCCGTCTCTAACTCTGACCAAGGTCGAGCCCTTTGTTCCACTTTTTGGCGGGCTTCTCCACAGAAGCCCTCCAACTGGTGCCACTCTGGGTTCCACAGGATGGGGGTATCCGATAATATCCCCATATATATGGTCGCCGTAAATAATATCGCCGGGAAAAGGTTGTGGCGATATTATATGGGTGACCATATACATGGGGACAGGGGCAAAAAAAAAAAAAAACAATTATTGGGGTTGTGGGGGTGTCTGTTAGGGAGAATTCTCTGTTTAGGCTGAATTTCCCTACCTAGTGAGTCCCCCAGCAGCTTTGCTGGATTTCTGGGGTTTAATTTTTTTCTCCTGCCAAGAGTGAGACTCTTTTACCCTCACTCTTGGACATGTTGAAGTGTGTTTTCTTGGTTAAACCTTGTGTTGAATGGGCTATGGGGTCTTTTACTCCATAGGGCCTCATGTATTTTTGTGATGTGGGTCACACAGCACCCTCTGTGCCGTGACCCAGGGGTGTCCTAGGGACTCCCCAACATAGACTCCATACCCTGGGACTGACTACTGTCTCCCAGGGCATGTAAAGTCACCAAAGACTTTGCTAGTCTTGAATCCTGAACAGAACCAGTACAAACCATCCTATTGTGGACGTACTGGCTGGGGCAATTCGATTGCCCCAGGGTCTGTTAGTCGAGGGGGCACGTCTCCGTCCCCCCTGATCGAGTTTTGGCTGGTGGCAGTGGAAACTACGTTTTATATTCGACCGCGAATATTTTCCTATGGGATTTCCCATTGTTTTAGGCTAACACATTTAATTATTTATTTACGGTAGCCTCAAACATACCGCCGGTTTATATATTTATTTTTATAACTCCGGTTGGGACTTTTTGCCAAAACTTGATTCTAAAATGGCGTTGGTGTTCGCCTCTGTAACTCTGACCCAAAGTGGAGCCCTTTGTTCCACTTTTGGCGGGCTTCTCCACAGAAGCCCTCCAAAGTGGTGCCACTCTGTCTGGGGTACTTAGGAGGGGTGGAGGGGGATTTAGGCACCCTGGACTGAGTTACCTTGGTAACTCAAGTCGCACTCCGTCCTGATTGGCCCAAGTGGTGAGCCGCCCGGCTCACCACTTAGCATGTTTGAGTGACAGCTAGGCTGGGTGAATGGGGGCTTGCTGCATAAAAGCAGGGCTTTGGGGACTGGGACTTCAGAAGTCGCCACAGGACCAAGAATCCGACGAGGGAAGAGCTGAGCCGACCTGCTTCGACGACACCACCCGGTGGAGCCCTGCTGAACCGTCTCACCACTTTTCCCGACGACCGAGGAGAACTCTTAACGGAGTGGCTCCTTCCCTTGACTGGTGGGGACAACCAGTTTTCGCCTTCTTTCCGTTCTTTGAGGTATCTCGTGGCCGCCTTGCCTGTGCCAAGCACCCCGGCAACCGGAATACCACACTTTACCCCCATACCGCGAAAGTCGGTACCAACCCTTTAACCGGAGGACTCCGCGGCTGGTTTCTTCCCGGGCAGTGCTACGACCTTTCTCTTCTGCTCTTCAGCGAGATATTCTTCTCCCCTGACCGACGTCGAGCCTTGCTGTCGCTGCCTGGAACAACTGCCCCCGCTGGAGGATCCTTTCCGCTTAAGGTACTGTGTTCCGCCTGGCTTCCCTTGCCACCGACTGTACGGGGTAGATTTAGTCCCCGGCTTTCGAACCTGGGAGTGCCTGGGACACTTTGGCTAAACTTTCTGAGCCACTCTAAACTCTTTTTGACTCTTTGCAAGACTTTGAATCTCTAACTAACAGTGTGATCTTGGGCACATTTTCGCTCCGGCTACTCTAAGAGTGGGCCCTGCCTAGTGACTTTTGCTCACCTGTGACTTTGTGCTTCTTTGAGCCTATTGCAAGTGTTCTGGACCTTAGAGTGGTGTGTTTAACCCATTTCTGCTTTTTCTCTCCCTTTCTTGGAAACTACTAGAGTGTCATCTAACGTTAAGCACTCACCTCTGTTTTAATTAAGTGGTGTTAACCTAGAGTTGTCTAGATAGGAGAAAGGATTGAATCTACTTTCATTATAACTGTGTTGAAGTGTTTTTACCATATTCTTTGCTAGAGTGTTTTTTTTTACTTATATGTGTTTTTTTTAAATAAATAACTATATACTTTTGAAACCAAGCTCTGGTCAGTGTTTGCTTGTGCTATTGTATGTTGGTACATATTGTGTATACTTTGCATACTGCCTAACTCTTCTTGAGAGAAGTCTGACTGCTCAGCCACAGCTACCAGGTAAATCTGGGTGGTACAGACTGCTACCAAAGGGGTTTACTGCTCTACCTGTAGTCTTAAATCTTTTGCAGTGTTCCCCAAGGGAACTGCACAGGTTTCTGCCTAACAGTGTCCCCCGCATGTTCCATGCAATAATGTCGCCACAAAAAACGGCAATTTTTCAGCGATATTTGTGCATGGCGAGATTTTTGTGGCGACATTATTACATGGAACCAGGATGGGTGGGAAGGGGAATTGGCACCCTGGACTGCGTTGCCTTAGCAACTCAAGTCGCACTCTGTTCTGATTGGGCCAGTGGTGGGTTTTTCTGCATAAAAGCAGGGCCTTTGGGACTAACTTCAGAAGTCGCCACAGGACCTAAGAATCCGAAGAGGGAAGGTGGTGAGCCATCTGCAACGACGACACGACCGGTGGAGCCCTGCTGCAACGAACTCTCCACTTTCCCAACGACAAGAAGATCTTCTGCTGGACGAGTCTTCTTCTGAGCTGGTGGGACCAACCAGTTCGCCCCTTTCGCCTTCCAAAGAAGTCTCTTGGTTGAATCGCCTGTGCCAAGCACCCCGGCGGCCGGATAGCCAAGCTTCATCACTTTGACCGCGAATAAAAGGAACGCACCTTTTATCGACGAACTCCGCGGCTGGTTTCATCCCTGTGCAGTGCAACGACTACACGTTTCCTCCTCGGAGATCCTCTCTTCCCCTGGTCGAAACCACGAACTGCAACCACTGCCAGGAACAACTGCCACCGCTGGAGATTCCTCTCCCTTTAAGGTACTGTGTCCTGCCTGGCCTCCCTTTCTTCGGTTTGCCCAAGGTGACCCTTAAATCCTTGCCTTTCCAACTGGGTTGGCCCCAGACCCAACTTTACCTTCTTGAACCGCACCAACCTCCTTTGAACATTCTGCAAAGACTTTGTGCATTTTTAACCGTGTGATCCTGGGCACATTTCGCTTTGCCCCATTTAAAGTGGGCCTGGCCTATGAACTTTGGCTCTACAGTATATACTGCCTTTCTTCTCTTGCAGAGAACTCCTAAAAGTGTTGGGTCCTGTTTTTTTTTCTATGCTCTGCCTTTTTCTCTCCCTTTAACTGAACTATTGGAGTGCCATCAAGTTATGCGCTCACATCTGTTTAACAAATAGTGGGGTTTTAACTGACTTGTCTGATAGTTATCAAGGGAGGTGTGTATACTTTACCTCACTGTTTTAACTTGCTTTTGATTTGGAGTGCTAGTATAGTGCCTAAAGTGTGTTTTAAAGAAATATATACTTTTTATACAAAGCTCTGGTCAGTGTGTGTTTGCTCTGTGTTTTTAGCCCTATTGTGTATACTGCCCTACTCTTCTTGAGAGAAGTCTGACTGCTCAGCCACAGCTACCAGGGAAATATGGGTGGTGCAGACTGCTACCAATTGGGTTTACTGCTTACTCCTGTAGTCTTAATCTTTTAAGAGTGTTCTCCAAGGGAACTGCACAGGATTCTGCCTAACATCCCCATCCTGACAGATACGTCTAGTGAGAGTGGCCTCTACTGCAGGGCAGGTAAAGGGTTTCCCCTGCAGAAAGTTCTCCTATGATCAACACTGCAGAGACTGAACGAGAGCTGTCAAGATGACCACTAGATCGTCCCAATGACTGCTTGCCTGACCCCATTAGCTCGAGAGCCACTTCTCCATGGGGCGCATGTGCAGACAGACATGTGGAACTAGGAAGACGCAGGATGCCTTCATTCGCAGCAGCCACATGGCTCTGCGTACAGTTACCCGGTGACAGGCTACATAGTGAGGGATCTCGAACAACACGTTTTAAACCCTCTCATTGGAGAAGACATCAGTCTTCTGCCTGCATCAGGGCCCCCAGAAACTGTTTGACTTGGTTGGGGACCAGACTTCATTTTTTTCTTGTTGATGTAGAACCCCAGATTGAAAAGCAGATCTACTGTCCTCTGGGTGTTCGACATGTTCTGTACGAGTCTCCAGTTACGAGCCAGTCGTCGATACACTGGTATGGATTGCCTGCACCGGTGAGCCGCTGCCACTGCTAGTACCTTTGTAAACACCATTGGGGCTGGGGAAATGCCAAAGGGGAGTAAGTAACTAATAGCGAATGTCCTCCATCTTGAACCAGAGATACTTTGTGCGCTAGCAACATTGAAATATGAAAGTAGGCATCCTTCATGTCCAAATGTGGCCATGTAATTCCCCAGTTTTAACAGTGGGATTAATTCCTGAAGAGCCTTCATTCTGAACTTTTGACTCCTGACGCATTTGTTTGTAGGCTGCAGATCTAAAACAGGGCGCATGTTAGATCCTTTTTGGTTACAAGGAAGTATATTGAATAAATACCCTTGTTTGCCTGGAGAGGGACAACTTTGATGGCTCGCATTTCAAGATGGACTGGGGCCTCTTCCCGCAGGATTCGCAGATGCTCTGGTGACAGTAGTCTGCTCTTGGGTGGATAGTAGCGGGGTGGCTGGAGGAATTCGATGCAGTACCCATCCACTGATCTGAAGTGATCCCCTTCCATGCGTGGGTAAAAGATGTTAGACGTCCCCTGACTGGGGAAACATGAGAGGGGCTGATAGAGCCGAGTCATTTATCGGTTGAGGCCAGGGAGTCTCTGGAAGCAGAGTTACTCCCTCTAACCTATCCTCGTCGAAATACCAGTTATTGTGGGGATTTAAAACCACTGGAGGACAACGCTGTAACCATAATAAATAAAGTTGTAAAAAAAAAAAAAACACTGGAGGTACCCTGACTGGAGGACCAGGGTGTTTCCACCCTGAACTATATAGTCACTATGGTAAGCAGGACAGGGGAAGGTGTGGGGGAGGGGGGGTTGTTCTAGCCGGCCTGGACCCTTTTCCTCAAGGATGTTCTCTACAAAGTCCAGTCAGGGACAGCTTCTGGGGTGGTGATTTTAAAATAATCTGCCGCCTTACGAAAGTGGTTAAAAAGCATCCGCTTTGTCGATGGGCGAGGAGTCCCTGGGTTGAGCAACAGGAGTAGCGTCCAAAACAATGTTCACTGGGTCAGAGTCATGGGAGGCATAGTGTCACGTCACGTGCCCTGATCATCAACCAGGTCCCAGTCTGGGTCTTGAGACAGGACCCTGAGCTGTGTGGCTCGGGTCAGCGACAGATGTCCTGGTCGGGGTCATCCTGGTTATCCAGCAATACATCCATCCACCTGGGGATCCTGCGAGTGGTGCTTTTTTGCAGCTTTTAAGAATATCTTCAAACTAGCCTGAAAACTTGATAAACTCCGGCATCTTGTCCATGCATGCCTCAAATGCATCACTAGCCCACACAGAGGAGACTGAATCATCAGTTGGAGGAGAGGACTGCGCGGAGAGGCGGGACACGTGCCTTCTGTTAAAGGGGAGGCCTTTTTACCGTCAGCTGTGTAAACAGGCTTTAGAAAGCTTCTCCCCAAGCATCAGCAGTGTTTGACGAAGGGGCCTCTTTGGCACGTATTCCGACGCTAATGCATGGCAGGACGGAGACTTTGCGTGAGCACCTGCTTTAACCGAAGACCCATCGCCGTGTGCAGGCTGCAGTAGCAGGTGCGCAGAGGGCGTTTAACTGCAAGGTTCAGAGGGTGCTGCCAAATTTAAGGTGCCCGTGGGCATAGACTGCTTTCTCGACGGATCCATCGAGGAAAGCAAAGGGGTTGTGAGCTTAGAAGCATGTGTTGCGTGTGTGCTCTTGTCGCTGGGGTGTGACATCCCCAACGCACTGCCAGTGGCATGCTTGTGGCCGGGGACGGAAACGCAGGTACATGAGGGTTACAATTAAGTAAACGGCCTCCAAATCAGAGCCGCGGCTGCCGACAGACTCCTCGTCCGAGGCGACAGTGGGGTATTGACTCTCAGCCTACATGGCATAGGATGCCCACTGCTTCGTGCGCTGGGTTTAAGGTTTTGGGGCAAAAACGTTTGCAGGCCTTGCAACACCACTCATCGTGGTCATGAGGGCAGCACTGATTGCACTGGCGATGGGTATCTTTCCAGGGAATTTTGCCGTTGCAAGGCAGGCAGAATTTACAAGGAGTTTGCTCCATAGCAGAGAGAAATGTCAGCCAGACTGAAGAAAAGAGGAGGGGCAAGGAAGAACATTCGAGAGAAAGTCAGTAAAAACAGGGGTCCACTCTCCCTACTCTGAGGCCAGCGGGCCATGGCAGCATGGATTTTAGCCACCGAGTCGTCGGTAGAAGTATGGCCGGTGAGGCAGGATCAGACATCTAGTAGCCGTTGAGAAAGTAGGAGCAAACCGCTTAAGTATAGATCAAGCAAAATTGAATTTTACGAACTCTGCATTTGTGCGACCGACAAGATGGGTGCAAAAACCAATCTGGTTGGACCTTGACGCACAAAGGATTTTGGATAAACTACAGGTCACATTAAGGATGTGTCACGCCCATGTCAATGTCCCTTCTCGATCTTCGAAAAAAAGATGCAATACTCCATGATTACCACTAGATGTTGGACTACATGCACAGCAGCATGTGATTCTAAGCAGATTCACAAGCATCAGAACTACGCCCATCTCCGGCCAAGGATGCCAAAAAAAGTTCCCTCTTCAGAATGAGTCCTTGCAGGCCCACCACAGGAGATCCTGTGCAACTCTGCTCGGAACCTGTATATATCCGACATCTTGCCTGAAAATGGAGACCACTGGGACCTGTGGGGCCCACTGCAGGGACCTCATTCTCAGATGAGCCTCTGGCACCAGGAAAATACAGGATGCCATGAGGCCGAGCAACCTTAGGAAATCGAAGGCCGGAAGACGCTGGGCATTCTGGAATTTGGTGACCATCGGCTGAATGTGTTCAGCCCTCACCTCGGGTGTCAAGGATTTCCCCAAGGAAGCATCCAAGACCGCTCCCATGAATTGGAGCTTTTGGGAAGGTATCAGCGGGACTTCTTGAAATGGAGGGAGAACCTCCAGTATGTGGTGAGATTGGCAGGTGATGCTGAGATGTTCCAGGAGCTGTACGGTCGAACGGGCCCGGATCAGCCAATCGTTCAGGTAGACTTTGACGTGAATCCCTCCCCTCCCGAGACGCTCTGCCACTATCGCCATCAACTTGGTGAAAATACCGGGCAGAGGTCAGTCCGAATGGCAGAACTCAAAACTGACAGTGAGAACTGCCAACACTGAACTTCAGATACTTCCTGTGTTCTTGATGAATGGGCACATTGAAGTAAGCATCCTGAAGGTCCAATGATACCATCCGATCCTTGAGTTCGAGGGCCTGAAAGATCTGAGAAAGGGTAACCATTTTGAATGCCTCCTTCCTGACGAACTTGTTCAGGTAACTAAAGTCCAAAATGGGTCTCAAGCTTCTGTCCTTGGGGATCAAAAAGGGGAGTACCACCTGTTACAGACACTGGCTCTATAGCAACGTTCTCTAGCAGACAGGAAATCTCCTGCATGAGGACGGCTCTGGAATTTTGTTAGAGTGGCTCCCCAGTGGATGATCCGGAGGCCTTCTTAAAAAGGGGAGTCTGTAACCCTGGGCTACTGTTTGCAGGGCCCAAGCATCGAAGTAATGTCCTGTGAACTAAGGCCTCAGTGGTTTTGAAGAAGCAGCTGAGGGTAAAGCAGCTGTTGCCTGGCAGACTTGCCACCTCTTCCACAACAAGGGAGTTGTCTTTGGCCTCTTTGATAGGCCTGGCCTCACGCTCTTCCAAATGCGGAATAGTAGCAAAAAGATCAACTCCCCTCCGAGCGTGTGCAGTAGTGTTCGAGGGTTGAGGCTGTCTCAGTGACTATGCCACTGCTTTTCAAGTCTAGTTTTTAGAGGCTTACATCAGCCTTGTTGACAAACAGTTGTATGTCATCAAAGGGCATGTTAAGCGGTCTAGACTGTACATCCAGTGCAAAGCCAGACTCTCAACCACGCAAACCTGCAGATTACCGTGCTAGCTGACATGGCTCTGCTAGCATCATCTGACTGGAGGGATTTGCACATTGCATCCTTTCCATCTTTCACAATATTCAGAAACCCTTACCTATCCTTCAGGGATAGGTTCAGCTGCCATTGCAATTCAATGCCACAGAATGTGGGTGAATTTGGCCAGCGCGCAAGTAGCATTGATGGACTTGAGCCATACTACTGGCTGAAAAAACTTTTAGCTAGTGCGTGAATGCTGTCCTCACCCCTATCTGGAGGGATGGTAGTGGGCCGCTTGTCTCGATGTGGAATCCTGCACCACAATCCTTTCCGGGGTAGGGTGTGTTGAGAGGTATTCAGGATCAAGGCTTGTATTATTTGGTCAGAGTTTTACTGACAGCAGGGCTGGCGTCAGGGGACTCCCAGTTCGCCATGAACCTTGTCTAGAATGTCTGTCTCTATTCATTAGTTGTCTGTTTGACGCCTCAGAATGGTCAGACAAGTCAGACGCGACAAAATCAATTTCAGGGGAAGTGTCCAGGCCACTTGCACTCTGTAGGTAGTCATACATTTTGAATCCTGGACTCCTCAGGCAACAGTGCCTCTGTAACATTAAGTGTTCCATATTCCAGGCCAAAGGGTGCAGTATCCTGGTCAGAGGGTTCAGCCTCCTCAAAAATAGAGGAAAGGAACTTGGAAAGGGACTTGGAAAGGTCCTTTTTGGGAAGGGGCTTAAAGGTTTTCTCAACCTCATACGAAGGCACGGAGGATTTCGGCAACTACGAAGGTGATGCCCTCGACAGGTCAAACTGAGGGTAGAGGAATGGGCCTCTCCTCGACGCAAGGCTTTGTGGGCTCTCGAAGGGCTGACAGCTTTCGGTCCGGGCTCGAGGGTGCACAAGCTTTAGCTTGCTTACACTCCCTATTGGGCTTGGCTGGCACAACAGGGTCGTGACCCTTCATCTTTTCCTTCGAAGGGGCCGGGTCACCATTTCATAGATTTTCAACATTTAGAGACAGAATGTCTCCCATTTAGCCTTTGAGGCTGATCTACCAGGGCATGTGACTTTGCACGGAGAAGAGGCGGAATATAATGGAGATCTATGCTGCCTTTTCTACTATCTTTTTTTCGACGAGAAGTGGCAGGCACCGCTCATAGATCCAGAACATTTCTGGAAACGTTTTCTCGGCTGTGGCTCGTTCGTCGGATGATCATCTTTTCAAAAGCGTTATGGAATGGGACTTCTGAGGGGGCATACCTGCAGCGAGTCCGCCGTTTTGTTCCTGGAGTGCCTTCCCCGTCAGATTGACAGGAACCGCAGTCTGCAGTCGATGCCCAAGCACCACAGACAAATGCAGTGAGGGTTGGTTATTCATAATCTTAATACTCGACAGAAAACACTGTAAGCGAAGCCAGCAGAAAACAGAACTGAATAATGGGTGTGGTGCGTGCTATACATACAGTCCATGACATCAGCCTAGAGGTGACGGAGGCCTTTGAGGGACATCGAGTCGACGATGCACAGTGCCCTCTACCGCAAAGAAATGTTCTGAAGCAGCGGACGCTGGAAGAAGTTAATCATAAGGGGAGGAATATGTGGAAGGACACAATCCATTCAAAATATAGGAACCTACACATTGTTAAAACATCAGTAGTGAATTGAACTCAAGGTTATGCACAATGTATTTGTGTTCCAATGTACCACATCAGGGTATGTGAACATTGTAGCCATCTACCTATATTATAGTGTTAGTTGCATTACAAATTCCAATTGTGTAATCATGATGCTCTTTAATAGTAGGGATATACCAACTGGTCAACCTAGTTACATATCACTAAGAAAAAACAGTCAGCAGGGAGCCTCAACAACTGGGCAGTGGGAGAATGCCAGACAAGCTTGGTTTAAGATGACAGCCCTTTTTCTCCTCAGCTTCCTAGTGTTCAGATGCACAGCTACCCCTGCCCAGGACAATAGTGGATTAAGAAGGGTGGAAAGTCTGGGACTATCATACGTTATTGAAGCGATCACAGACATGTTTTAACCAGCAAGAGTTTGCAACATTTTAGGTCTCTGTGGCATTTTCTTTCAAAGGTCGAGTGTCCATGCTAGAATGCCCACCTAAGTAGGAAGTTATGAACGCGTTCAGAGACACATGAAACAGGGTGTTGGGCCAGCTGGAGAGTCAGTGTTAGACTCTCACATACTGAAGACTTTCTTTGGCACACACGCCCAGCAAATAAGATTGTGCAGTGGGGCTATTCATTAGTACTAAAGGCCCTAAAATGTGTACTTCTTTCAAAACCACCTGATGTGGTATCTCATGCCCTCATGTTTTGTACCTAGAACGTGTGCTGAAGAACTCAAGGCGATTTGTTAGATAAGACTTTCTTGTAGTGAAACCAGAAGGTTTGATTTCAAGACAAGAGATTTGACAGGGACCAGAAGCGGGAGGATCAGTAATTTTTCTAGCATTTCATGCTTTATCAGAGAGAAGTATTGCAGTATGTTTGAGAGGTTAGGATAGCAGTTCTTGATCATAATCATTAGGGTATTTATTGGGGGCGGACTTAGTTTTGGGAAGCAAAAGAGCACTTTATAAGTCCTCGGGGGTGGGGGGAGTAAACAGCTAAGGAAGCCAATCAAAAGGGAATACAAGAGAGCGAGAAGATAAAGGATAGCAAGTATTTTTAAGTCAGAAGAACAAGTTACTTCTTACCTTGTAACATTCTTTCGATGGGATGTTCCTCTGACGTATTCCTCATCTTTGATAGATCATCTACCAGCTTGCTGGACTCGGAATTTTTTTTTCAGTAGAGGGCGCTACGCGTCGACGTCCCTCGAGCCGATGTCCCTCGACGGCCTCCATATCGGCGCCGACGTCACCACGCGTATAAATAGACTCACGCAGCGTCCGTTGCTCAGTTCCGTTTTGACATGAATTGGTTATTGACCTTGAAGGAGCGTAAGCTGCAACCACAAGGGAAGTATTACTGCGGGGATGGATGGGAAGGGTGATAAGGAATACGTCGGAGGAACATCCCATCGAAAGAACGTTACAAGGTAAGAAGTAACTTGTTCTTCGAAGGGATTGTGTCCTCCAACGTATTCCTTATCTTTGATAGACTACCATAGCAGTGGTGTGCAATTGGAGGTGGGAGTAAAACGCCATGTTTCCTTTTAGGAATGAACCGAATGTAATACGGCTTTGCCAAACCTAGTCTCTGACTAGAGGAGGAATCCAGGTTGTAAACTCTTGTGAAGGTATGTGCGGAAGACCATGTGGCAGCCGCACATATGTCTCGAACCGGAACCCCTCTTTGGAGGGCAGAGGAGGCTGCGATACCCCTGGTTGAATGAGCCCTAAGATTTTGAGGAGGCCCTTTCCCTGCCAGTTTGTAACATTCCAGGATGGCCAAAATAATCCATCTGGAAACGGTTTGTTTTGTTATCGGTAGTCCCAACTTGTGCCCTGAGTAACCAACGAACAGTTGGTCTGCTTGCCTAATCCTAGCAAGTCTGCTGATGTAAAAGCTTAAAGCCCGCCTTGGGTCCAGCCCATGTAGCCTTTCTTCCTCTTTCCCCGGATGGGGAGGCGGATAGAATGAAGGTAAAGTAATTTTCTGAGTGATGTGGAATTCAGAAACCACCTTTGGGAGGGAATTAGGCTTCACCTGTAGGACCACCTTGTCTTTATAAAAAATTGTATGAGGGGGGTTTACAAGATAGAGCTTGTAATTCGCTCACCATTCTAACAGATGTTTAAGACCGTTTTAAGGGTGAGAAATCGTAGCGAACAAGAGTGGAGTGGTTCAGAAGGAGTACCCATCAGGAAATGTAAGACTAAATTTAAGTCCCATAAAGGAACCTGGAAAGGTCTTGGAGGGTAGACATTAGTTAATCCCTTTAGAAATTGTATTACTAAGGGTAATTTGAAATACGAAGGCTCCTCCGCAGTGCGCTTGAAGATAGATAGCGCTGCGAGATAGCCCTTGATGGGGCCAACTTGAAGGCCTGAATTTGCCAAGTAGACTAGAAAGGATAACACCGTTGGTGTTCCACATGAAAAGGGGTCGATATTCTCTTCTCTACACCAGCTGCAAAGTTTGTTCCAACGGCAGCAGTATAAAGCCTTTGTTGCTGGCCTTCTGGCCGAAAGCAACACTTCCCATGACGTCATCAGGGAGGTCCCAATCCTTGTATCTCAACCTTTCAGAAGCCAGGCGTGAAGGTTGAGGGTTCTTATGTCTGGATGGAGAACCTGACCCCCCTTCTGTGAGAGAAGATTCTCCTCGAGTGGAAGACGAATTGGAGGGCAGATGGACATGTCCAGAAGGTCCGGGTACCACGTTCTCCTGGCCCAGTCTGCGGCAATTAGGATCATGGTTCCCCGGAATCTTCTCAGCTTCCTGATCATTTGAGGAATGACAGGGACTGGTGGAAACACGTACAGGAGTGGAAACTCCCAGTCCACTACGAACGCATCCCCTAGAGCTCCTCTCGGGGGAGATTCCCTTGAACAAAACAGATCGCACTCTGTTGGTACTGGTGGCAAACAGATCCACTTGAGGGGGTCCCCAAAGGGCGAAGATCTCCCAAAAGACTTCCTGAGCTAGTTCCCACTCGTGGGAGACTGTGCCCTGCCTGCTCAGAGCGCCCGCCCTCAAATTCTTCTCTCAGGCTAGGTGAACTGCCGATAGAGATTCCTTCTTGAATTGCCAAAAAACAGAGCTGCATTGCCTCTCTGCACAGTGGCAGTGATCCTACGCCTAGTCTTTTGTTGAGGTAGTGCATGGCCACCGTGTTGTCCGTCATTATCAGGACATTTTTCCCCTGTACAGATGGCAGAAAAGCTTTCAGCTCTAGTCTGATTGCTCTCAGCTGTAACAGGTTGATATGTAGTCTGGACTCCGATGGAGACCAACGACCGCTGATGGTCAAGTCGTTGGTATGGGCTCCCCACCCCGTGAGTGAGGCATCTGTGACTACTGTTATCTCCGGCCATGGTTGCCAAAACAGTTCCCCCTTCAAGATGTTTTTCTGGCAGGCCCACCACTGAAGGTCTCGAGTCACCTTGTCCGGAATCTGAAGGAGGTCTGTCATTCTCCCCGAGAATTGCGACCACTGAGTTCAGTGCCCACTGAAGAAATCTCATTCTCAGGCGAGCCTCTGGCACAAGGAAGATGCAGGATGCCATGAGGCCTAGCAACCTCAAAAAGTCGAAAGCTGGAAGACGTTGGGCATTTTGAAACTTGGTGACCATCTGCAGAATATCTTAAGCCCTCACCTCTGGTGCCAAGGCGTTTCCCAGGGAAGTGTCCAGGACTGCTCCAATGAACTGGAGTCTCCGTGATGGTATCATCTGTGACTTCTTTAAATTGAGGGAGAAGCCCAGTTTGTGAAGGAAGTGGCAGACATAATCTAGCTGGATCTGCGCTTGTTCCGAAGATACAACTCTGATCAGCCAATCGTCCAGGTAGGGTTAGACATGGATCCCTTCCCTCAGACTTGCAGCCCCTACCGACATTAGCTTGGTGAAGACCCTCGGGCGGAGGTCAGCCCAAATGGCAGAACTCGAAATTGATAATGAGAGCCCCCAATTGCGAACCTCAGGTATTTCCTGTGTTTGAGATAGATTGGCACATGGAAATAAGCATCCTGTAGGTCCAGAGATACCAGCCAGTCCTGGAGCTGGAGGGCCTGAAGGATCTGAGAATCTGAGAGAGAGAGTTACCATCTTGAACTTGTCCTTCCTGAGGAACTTGTTTAATTCTTCCAAGTCCAAGATAGGTCTCGGTCTTTCTTCGGTATGAGAAAGTAGGGGCGTGGGTGGGGGGGGGGGGACAGCTCTTGTTCCTCTCCGCTACAGGTACCGGTTCTATGGCACCTTTCTCTAGCAGATCTACAATTTCCTGCAAGCGGAGCGGATCTGGAACTTTCAGAGAGCTGTTCCCCGGTGGATGACTGAGGGATGCGTAGGAAAGGCAGGCAGTAACCTTGGGCAACTGTCTCCAATGCCCAAGCATCTGACGTAATAGCCTGCCATTCCGTCAGATGTTGAGTTAACCTGCCCCCTACTGGTGTCTTGTGAGCAGAGTCCACAGAGCGGTTTGGAGGCGGCTGATGCCGAGGGTAAAGAGGCACCTGCTGCTGCTGCGGCTTTTGTATTTTTACCCCGTCCACCTCGGGTGAATTTTTTCTGACCCCTTTGAACCGGCTGTCCTCTGCCCTTTCCGAATGCGGAATAGTAGCGAAAGGACTTACCTCTCCAAGAGGTTCCTGAGGGGCGATATGGTGTCTGACGGATTGCAGGTCCTAGGGATTTTGCTGCTGCCTTTGATGTTTGTAGTTTTTCTAAACTGCCATCTGCCTTCTTACCAAACAAAGAAGAGCCGTCAAAGGGCATATTCAAGAGTCTGCTTTGCACATCTGGAGCAAAACCAGACTTTCGCAACCAAGCAAATCTACTGGTTGTTGTACTTGCCGCCATGGCCCTGCTGATGCTGTCAGCAGAATCGATGCCAGTCTGAAGGGATTCGCACATTGCGTCCTTACCATCCTTAATGATGTTGAGAAACGCTTCCCTTTCTTCTCCCTCCGGGAGGAAGTCAGCCGCTAATGAAGCACACTCCCAAAGTGTGTGGCTGGACCTTGCGAGCGTACAAGTAGCATTGATGGATTTCAACACCATGCTGCATGTCCTGTGGAACAGTAGGGTAAGCCGATTTACTACCTGCTGAAGTAGCTGCCTGAACAACCAGACTCTCCGGAGTTGGGTGTTTGGATAAATATTCAGGGTCACCAGAAGACACCCGATATTTAGCTGATAATTTTTTGTTAACCGTCGGGATTACCTCAGGGGTTTCCCAGTTTGCCATTATTCTCCTTTGTAATGCCGCATGAAATGGTACCACAGGATCCTCCTGTGGACCTTTGACCAAGATGTCTGAGGTCGTCTTGCTGAAAAGCAGGCGAGGGTGTGGACCATCCCATAAACTCCATTATCCTTGCCATCAAGGTTCTATAAGGGGTTTCAGCATGTTCCAGAGTCTGGTGTGGCAAATTCCACTTCTGGGGAAGTGTCCAACTCACTTGCTTCCTGTAGGGATTCATGGAGGTCTTTCAACCTACCTTCCTCAGAGGTAAATTCCTCTGGTGCAGGAGTTGCAGATCCCTGCAACTCAAAAGGTCTTTCCTGATCCGAATCCTCCCCTTCTTCATAAAAAGAAGATAAGACTCTGGAGTGATCAGGTCTTGAAAATGGTATAAATCCCATTTCCAGAGCAGGAGCAGACAAATTTGTCATGACTGGCTGAGAAAACGTCAACGTCGTCCACGCGGACGTTAAAGGCTTCAAAGCCATCGAAAAAGGTGCTGAGAAAGGTGGTAGAGGCCCCGAACTCGAGAGTAGCGGGATTCTACTCGAGGTTGTCAATGACATTCTCGTGCTCGAGGCTCTGGGTATGGCCACTGGCGGTGAGGTGGCCGTGGGTTTATCCTTTATCGGCGTCGAAGACTGCGTCGACTCGACTGACCTGTGCGTCGAAGAACCCTTCGATAACGGCGTCGACGACGATCTATGTGTCGAAGGGATCTTCAACGACGAAGGCGAAGACGCAACTTTGCCTTTACTCAAGGGTTTGTGACGCTCTCGAGTGGCTTCTTTCGCCGGGTACTGCGACTCGCGGCTTTTTGATTTTTCGGGTCTTTCACCCACGGTATCACCCTCAGCAGTCTTCGAGGGGGTCGAGGCCGCTTTCTCGAAGATGCTTAGCATCTTTTTCCTGAATTTCCTCCCACTCAGCCTGAGAGCTATGTTTTGTGGGGCAGGAGACCCTTTTTGGGGAAACGGAAGAAGACCAAGAAGGGGATCTGCAACGTCTTTTTTGAATGCTTAGATCTCGATGGGAACTGCTTCGAGACCTAGAACGAGAATGTCTTTTGTGATGGCGAGGAGACGAATGTCTTGACTCCGCCGAGGAAACTTTCGAAGAAGTTTTAACTGCCTTACCTCTCTCGAGCTTCCCCCTACGCTCCTTCAAGGCTTTCGCCGTCATGGACATGCAGTCCTCGCACTCCGAACAATGGTGCTAGATTCCCAGGCACCACAAACAGATCCTGTGAGGATCCGTCAACGACATTTTCTTTCCAAAGTCTCGACATTTTTTGAAGCCGGACCGTGGAGTCGTCGGTTCGGGTGAGGAAGCCATCGAGTAAGAGTCGGTATTCACGAGGAATATATTGATATATTTGACTGAAGAACTGAGCAACAATATTCCGAGGCCCCACGAAGCGCGGAAAAACAGAACTGAACGGACGCTGCGCAAGTCTATTTATACGCGTGGTGACATCGATGCCAATATGGAGGCCGTCTAGGGACGTCAACGCACAGCGCCCTCTACTGAAAAAAAGTGTCCAAGGCCAGCAAGCTGGGAGATGATCTATCAAAGATAAGGAATATGTTGGAGGACACAATCCATTCGAAAATCTGTTACATTCAGTCGATCAGGGAAAGGAAGGATAGCTGCTAGAGCATCCCTTTGGTGATTTGGATACTTTTGCAATAACATACTCTCTAGTCTACCACACTCCCGCCCCCCCGTCCTCCTCAAGAACCCCCAAGGTTGTTAGAGAATTTAAATTCACTGCTATGTATAAAATATTTTGACCAGTGATTTTAAATCCTCCCATTGGAATGTGCGTACAATTATTTTATATGCTCAGATCCTCATAGCGTAACTGAAGCCCTACCAGTTAGAAACACTGTAAAAGTACATCAGGCTATAAAACGTGCAGCGTCAACTAGCAAGTACTTTACTCTTGCAGAGTAAGAAATGGTGTGTGTGGGGAGAACTGGGAGGTGGCGAGTGACATTTTCTGCCCGACTAGTAGCCTGCAACTGAAAATATTACTCCATTGCCTGACCTCCCCCCCCCACACACACACACAGGTCCCCCCCTTTGATCCCAGCCACCCCCCCCCACCGCATACACAAATACATACACTCATCTCCGACTCCCACAGCTCATCCTCGCCATGCCGGTCAGTCCATGCGCGCACATGTGTGCGGCGCAGGGGCCGACAGTTCGATTTTGAAAGACCGCTCTGTGCAGTCACAGAGCAGTCTTTCTACATCGTATTTTTTTACCCAAAAAGAAAAGACAAAAACTCCCAATACCAATAGAACAGCTGAAAAAGCAGCCTCAGCGCCAAACAGCGGGTCACTTATCTGTATAGCAAAACTAAGCCCATTGGTGGAAGAGGTTATTAGTGGGCAGCAAGGCCTGATCAGCAGAATTCACAGATCGGGCAGCAATGTAAATCCACACATTTCTGGTCGCCACTTTAAATGTATGCTAGTGGGGAAGCAAAGAGTAAGATCACAAAGCCATGAAAGCTGTACCTTACCATTTCCATAGTGGAGCCAGGGTTGCTGCCTTTCCCCGTGGGCGTTTTCTGTGGTGAAGTATAGCTATCATTCCAGGTATTGGACAAGCTTCCTTCTGTAATCAACAAATTGCAGAAATGCATTGAGGACTCAATGATAACCTATCAAGAAAAGAAAGCATTGCAAATGTCATGACACCCAAAATATCTAAGGTGAATAGGCCATACTCATTTGTCTTTGTTTGGTTACAATTACACTTTTAAAAACAGGAGACTATTTTATGGACTACTTATACATTTAATTAAAAATACAGAAACCTCCGAGCAAACAAATACAAGAAAAAACCACTGGTGAACTTCCATGTGACCTGCAGTGTATTGCCTAAGAAATGTTAACGATGGAAGATGCTGACAGCATGAACAAAACCAGTAGTTAAAGACCACCAAAAATAGCTGCACATGGAGGAGCAGCTACGTAGCACTGTGAAAAGTTCCGTTGTGTGGGATGGTGGATCTATTTTCTTGGATGCATTGCCCACCAATGGGGTCTCCACTCTCTGCACAGCATGAGTCATTGGGAATCTTCAGCCTTGTCTGCATATTTTCTTTGAAATGTTGCTGTAAAACAGGCATTCCCCAAGTTTAAACTGCAAGAGCCTGGCTATTTATGAACCATAAGCATCTCACATTTGTGTTTCAGAAATTGGGCCTCAATAAAACTGCAGGATAACTCCAGTTTCAAAAAATTGTTATAGGTGCCGCCCTGCGAGGGGAGAAATCCAATATCGGCATGCTTATTTAGAAGTTTTGGAACCTCAAGCAGTTTTCTTCCAGACTTCTGGGAGGAGTTAATATATTAGGGTTCCTTGACCGATGGAAATGTGGACAGCAGGTTTCTAGCACAGCCAGAGAAATATCTAGTGTTGCTGATAGAGAACAATTATCACTGGCAGTATAGAAAAGAATCAGTCTTAATGGAGTTCCAGGTCAAAACGGGAGGCAATTTCGTAAACAGGACTATAGATTTTGAAATGGAGTACTTTACTAAGAATGCTAAACGGACACCATTTTGAAATTCATACTCCACGCTTACTAATTCAATCAAATGAAAAGATGAACAGGTTACTTGCCCCCGTTAATGTACTTTCGACTGGATGTTCCTCCCACGTACTCCTCATCCTTGATATACGATAAACTTCAGAAAGACATTTCAGCAGAGGGCGTTTTGCGCTGACTCGATGTCCCTAGAGTGCCTCTGTCTCGAAGATGAGGTAATTGAAGGTATATATAGCACACAGAACGCCCGTAGGCTTCAGTTCTGTTTTTCCCCCCACAGTACAAATACCTGCATACTGCAAATAAGATGGGGCTGAAAGGCCCTCCAAAGACCCCAAAAGCTGCTGGGCATCCACCTATGAATCTCCTGCTCCGTAAGACTTTTGACCTCTATGCAAACGTTCGTCCCTGTGTCTCGATAGGCTTCAAAACACTGTACACTGATGTGGATCTCGTCACCATTTGGGAAAACACAGAAGGAGAGTATAGTGGAATTGAGCACGTTATTGTTGACGGCGTAGTCCAGAGCATTAAACTCACTGAGGGAGTGAGCCGGCGCATTGCAGACTTTGCTTTTCAGTACACTAGAAACAACCAAAGAAGCACTGTCACAGCTGTCCACAAAGCAAACCTTATGCACGTGGCGCCAAAAAAGTTACAACACGTCTCAATGCCCATTATTAAGCTTGTCATAGAGCAAAAATATGAGCAACAAAGACTTTGTTCCCCAACAGCTGGAGTTCGTAGAAAGTGTAGTTTGTACAGTTGTGTACAGCGATACTCTGAACCAGCATAATCTTGGCAACAGGATTCCATGAATTGAATAATTTTCAGGTCACAGAAGGTACATTTTCTGTTAGTCATTGGCAAGGTATAATTGGCAACAATAAATGGTGAGCTGTGTTTCAAAAACAAAAAAAACAAAAAAAAGACTCCCAAAGCAGTATTTGATTTGATAGAGGGAGTAGAATTTAGTTTTTAAATTGGTCTCAAACCGAATGCAGGACTGCTCTTGCAAAGCTCCCATCCTGATCGAGGGAAGACTCCAGGCCGGGCCTCCAGGAAAGATGCGTACCAGTTGGAATACAACAGCTTTATTATTGTCCTGTGCACATTTAAACACAAGTTTAGGGCAGAGCAAATGTCACGTTAGTTGACAGAAACCAAAAGGCTTGTTTTGATTTTTATCTACATGGATGTACGGATAGCCGTAGATAAGCCTCTGAAACAGAATGCATTTCTCTGAAGCCTTTCAAAAAAAGAAACTACACACTGCGATAAAAGGAATGGTTTACTTCCATTCAGCTTCTGCTGATCATGGAGCATACAGAAGCACGGTCCACATTTCCCTAGCATTTTAGGATTGTAAAATTAATAAAATGGAAAACTAAGCTGCAATTGAGAATAAATATTTTGTAACAAATTATGCTTTTTTTCCCCCAGTGAAAGCAAACCAGTATTGCACAATTGTATTTTTCAGAGATCCTGTGCTGTGTGCATAATCATGCTAAGGCAGATCATGTTTACACTTATAATTTAATTTACACTCCAATTATACAAACTGTGTAAAATGATGACTATCCACAATCTAGTTGACATCCATTCAACCTTGCAGTCAATGGGGTACATTACTATAAATGGTCAGTGGGAGCAGAGTCTTTGCTCAAGGGTGAATGATTGTCATTTCACCAATCGCAGGTGTTCTAGCCTCTCAAATCTACAATTCATCCATAACCCGACTCTCCAGGAAGTTCAAGCACTGTTCAAAAACAAACAAGTGAAAATTACATTTGTAATTGAAATAGAAACTCAGCAAAAACCTGTCCCTGTGATAATGCAGATAGGTATTTAACTTTATGTAGCGCTTCATACATGGTCATCCACTACCTAGGCACTCATTATACCTCTGTCGATACTCAGTTAACCGTCCTCTGAAGGAGGTTAGCCAGTAAGATAGCTCAGCTGGATGAGCAGTCGTTGCTACAATATGTGCATGATCTGTAGGTTGCAGGTTCGAACCCCGAGAAGGCCAACTCAGCATTTCATCCTTGCAAGGTCGATAAAGGAGTACAGACTTGGTGATAATATTTATATAGCGCTTTTGGCAAAGTACTGTACATGGAACATGACCATTTGACCATGACATTAGATATAGAATTTAGGATGAGTCCTTGCCTCTCCGCCCTGTTGTATCATGTCATTGGCATACCATAGGTAGTAATAGGTCCAGGAAATGAGGACTTTCATTAAACCTCAAAAGACAATTCTGCTATCGAACCTCAAAACACACAATAAAATTCATGCTTGCTTTACTACGAAATCTGCTAGGTTTTGGGGTTTTCAACATTTAAATATATACAAGAGAGATCAAAGTCCAGACCTTACAGAAATAATGAAAGGTGTATTCTGTCACAATGCAGAAAGTTGCCGCATAGTAATGATTTCCATACAGTTTTTCCACACATCGGCTGATGTCACATACATTTTACTCTCTTCCAAATTAGAAAAGTCATTTTTAACTCTTAAAATCACAGTTCCTCTCAAAGTTTAAAAATAGGGAGTAAAATACTACCACCTCAAAATCTTATCTGGAGCATTGCTCCAGGCAGTAAAGTTGTGTGAACATGTGAATAGCAGACCACGTTGCTGCTTCACAAATATATTTATATATTGTTACACCCTTTTGTAGGACTGTAGCGGTAGCCATGCCCCTGGTGGAATGGACCCTTAATCTTTCAGAAGGACCCTTTCCTGCCAGTCTAACATTCTGAGCTTGCCGGAATGATCCATCTGGATAAGGTCTGTTTTGTAACAGCCTGACCCAATTTGTGGCCCGTATAGCCAATGAAGTTGATCATCAATGCAAAGTTTTGACAGTCTATGTATATAGCAGCTTAAACCTCTGCCAAGGTCCAACCTATGTAACCTCTCCTCCTCCTTGCCAAGATGAGGTGGGGGAATAGAAAGAAGGTAAACCTATTTCCTGTCCGAAGTGAAAATCAGAAATGATTGAGGTAAAAATGAAATGAAGTTTTAACCATTAGAATAACCCTATCCTTAGGAAGATAGTAAAGGGTGGCTTGGACAAAAGCACCTGAAACTCACTCTACAGGCTGAAGTTAGAGCTACCAAGAGAATGGTTTTAACATTAAAAGAACATGAGTGTAAAAGGTTGAAAGGGTGCACACATTATGAATTTTAGTACCAGATTAAGGTCCCACATTGGAACCTGGAAAGGAGATGGTGGGTAGAGGGGGACACATTGGTGAGCGCCTTTAGAAATTGTCTCACCAGTGGGATCTTGAAATATGAACATTCTTCAGACGAGCGCTTACACATGGATAGCGCCGCCAAACAGCCTTTAATAGTTCCAACCTGGAGCCCCAAATGGCGAAGGATAGTAGAAAGGATAATGCCTCAGGTGCTTTGCACAGAAAAGGGTCTAGATTCTTGTCCCTGCACCAGTTGCAGAATTTGTTTCAACGGCAAAAGGACTTTTGCTGGCCTTCTGGCCAAAAGCAAAATCTCCATTAAGTCATCCACGAGATTCCAATCCTTTAATCTCAGCCTCTCAGAAAATATGCATGAAGGACGAGTGTTTGGATCCTCTGGATGGAGAACCTGAACCTCCTCTCGCGAGAAGACGTGTTGGAGGACAGATGGACATGTCCAGAAGGTCCGGGTACCACGTCCTCCTGGTCCAATCCGGGGCAATTAGGATCAGGTGTTCCCTGAACATTCTCAACCTCCTCATCACATGAAGAATGATGGGGACTGGAGGAAACGCGTACAGGAGTGCAAACTCCCAGTCGACTACGAACGCGTCCCCTAGAGCTCCTCTTGGGAGAAATGCCCTGGAGCAGTCATTGACAGTGATCGCGAACAGATCCACTTGAGGGATTTCCCCAAAGGGTGAATATCTCTTGAAGGACTTCCTGAGCTAGTTCCCCACTCGTGGGACACTGCTCTGCCTGCTCAGAGCGTCCAACGCAGTGTTCGCTTCTCCGACTAGATGTACATCTGATAGAGCGATTCCCTCTTGAATTGCCCAGTAACAGAGCTGCATTGCCTCTCTGCACAGTGGTAGAGAGCCTACACCACCTCTTGTTGAGGGAATACATAGCCACCATGTTGTCCGTCATTATCAGGCCATTCTATCCCCGCATAGGGCAGGAACGCCTTCAGTGCTAGTCTGATTGCGCTCAGCTCCAAAAGATGGATATGTAGTTTGGACTCCGATCGAGACCAATGACCGCTGACTTTCAGTGAGTCATCCGTCACTACTGGTATTTCCGGCCATAGTTCTCAAAAGGGTTCACCCTTAACAATGTTGTCCTCGCAGGCCCACCATAGAAAATCCTGTGCGACCCTGCTTGGAACCTGAAGTAGGTGCGACATCTTTCCTGATAACGGGACCACAGAGTACTGAGAGCCCATTGAAGGGACCTCATTCTCAGGCAGGCCTCTGAACCAGAAAGATACTGGATTCCATGAGGCAGAGCAACCTCAAAATAAAAACATTTTAAAAAAAACAAAGGACGGGAGAAGCTGGGCCCTTTGAAATTTGGTGACCATTTGTGACTGTCTTGAGCCCTCACCTCGGGTGGCAAGATCTTTCCCAAGGATGTTTCCTGAACAGCTCCTATGAATTGGACTTTCTGAGAAGGTGTCATATGCGACTTCTTGCAATTGAGGGAGAAACCCAGTCTTTGAAGAGACTGGCAGGTGAAGTGGAGATGATCCCGGACTTGTTCGGGAGAACGAGTCCTGATCACCCAATCGTCCAGGTAGGGGTAGATGTGAAGCCCCCCCTCTCCTGAGTCTCGCTGCCACTACTGCCAACAGTTTGGTGAAAACGCTAAGGCGGAGGTCAGCCCAAATGGCAGAAGTCAAAATTGATAATGAGAACCACCAACTGCGAACCTCAGGTATTGTCTGTGCTTGAGATGGATTGGCACATGAAAATAAGCATCCTGAAGGTCCAATGGCATTCAATCCTGAAGCTAGAGGGCATGAAGGATCTGAGAAAGTGTGACCATCATGAACTTATCCTTCCTGGTGAACTTGTTCAAGTATCTCAAGTCCAAGATGGGTCTCAGTCCACAGTCCTTTTTGGGCATTAGGAAATAATGGTAATACAATCCTTGTTCCTCTCCACTACAGGCACCAGCTCTATAGCACCTTTCTCTAGCAGGGTTAACATTTCTTGCACAAGGAGCGGATCTGGAACCCTCAAACAGTGGCCCCCCCGGTGGATTGCTCAGAGGTCTCTGTATGGAAGGAAGGCAGTACTCATGGCTATGGTTTCCAATGCCCAAGCATCCAAAGTAATGTCTCGCCATTCTTCTAGATGCTGAGACAGTCTGCCCCCCACTCGCGAGTTGTGACTCAAGACCTCAGAGGTTTTGAGGGCAGCTGATGCAATGGCAGGTAAAGATGCCCCTGCTTAAGCTGGCTTTACACCTCTCCCTCGTCCACCACTAGGGAACTTTGTCCTCTTTGACCAGCCATTCCTTTTGCTCTTCCAACTGAGGAATAGTAGCAAAAAGACCTACACCTCCTTCAAGGCTGTCCACTAAGGCGAAAAGGCTGACGCTGCCTAATAGCGGCACCTAAAGATTTGGCTGCCGTCTTTGAGGTCTGCAACCCCAATGCTCTCATCAGCCTGGTTGCCAAAAAGGTGAGATCCGTCAAAGCGCATGTTGGAGTCTGGATTGCACATTTGGATCAAAACCAGACTTCCTCAACCACAAAAATCTGCATACAACGGCACTAATAGCCATGGCTCTGCTGATGCGGTCAGCAGAATCCAGACCCCGACTCAAATGGCTTCTTTGCCATCTCAAATTATGGCTAAGAACCAGTCTTTCATCCGTCTCGGTACTGTGCTCTGCCTCCATGGAAATGCAGTCCCATTGAGTGAATGTAAATTTTGTAAGGGCACATGTGGAGTTGGCCGATTTGATCACTGTAATCCCTGCAGAAAATACCTTCCTTGCCCATCCATCTACTCTTTGCTCATCCCTATTGGAGGGATGGTAGGTTAAGTTGTGGTCGCTGCCTGTACCACCAGACTATGGAGTGGGGTGTTTAGACAAGTAGTCAGTGTCAGTACTGGAAGCAAGGTACTTCTAGGTCAAATTTTTATTCACAGCCGAATTGGTTTCTGGCGTCTCCCAATTCGCTGCCACCCTTTTTTGGCGCGCAATGTGGAAAGGTAATATAGGATCTGACTGAGGACTCCTTTCCAGGATGTCCATCAGGTCATCGCCCCAGCCTCTGGTCTTCCAAACTCTAGCTCAGGTGAGGCGTCTACCCCACTGGCCGTCTGTCGATAGTCATAAAAGTCTTTCAACCTTGAGTCCTCAGAGATTAAACTTTCTGGCACATTTGGCACATCAAATTGGAGGCCAAATGGTGCATCGTTGTCTGGGGGGGTTCATTCTCATAAATTGAGCCAAGGGACTTAAAATGGTCCTTCCTTGGTAAAGTCACAAGTTTTTTCAGGGATCAAGGGTTTGATGAATAGTGGATTTAACGCCTTTTCAATGGCGCCAGAGGTTCTGATGGGACGCTCCAAGTCGATGGTGCAGCTGGCATGGATAGTGCAGCCGGCGTCGACGACGACCTCAACCTGTGCCCTATGTTTTCGGCTCAACGGATCCTTTGATGACACGTCATCGCATAGAGGGCTCACAGTGAGGATCAGGCCTTCGTCCCGGGCTCGAGGCATGTAGGATTTAGGTCCAGCCCTTTCCTTATTGGCTTCTTTGGAAGGTGTGGTAGGAGCATGGCTTGCCGTGGGTTTCTGCTTTTCAAATATGTTTAGCATTTCTGCCATAAAAGCCTCCTTTTTTCGGCAGGAGTGGATTTTTACATCGGGCAAGATACCCTCTCAGGGGAGGTGCCCGCCGACCAAGGCGACCTATGGGGCCTTTTTGGACTTCGACGACGATGAGGAGTGGTGAGAGCCACTCCCCGATCTTGACCTCTTAGCTTTATTCCTCCGAGGAGAGTCGCCTCGTAACTCGGTTGAAGGATTTTTTGGTCTGGGTAGATAATGTTGGTTTTCGACCTACTGACAATGCCCCCTTTCGCTCCTTCATGGCATTCCCAGTCATTGACTGGCACTGGGAGCAGGCAGGGGTCTTCTGCTCCACCCGGAGACACCATAAGCATATGGTGTGGATCAGTCAATGACATCTTTGATTCACAATCATGACACTTCTTGAACCCAGTCTTCAGGGTAGTCTGCGTCAACGAATAAGGAAGCGTGATGTATTTCTCAAAGCAACAGCATTCGTGGAAAAAAGGAACTGAAGCCAACGGGCGCTGCACGTGCTATATATACCTTCAATGACATCCTTGAGACGGAGGCTCTGGAGGGACAGCGAGGCAACGCCATTGACCGAACAATATTTCTGAAGCAGCTGAAGCTGGATATCGTATATCAAAGATGAGGAATACGTGGCAGGACAATCCAGTGGAAACATTTTTACCTTAAAAACATTTGTCAGATCAGGCAGCTCCGAGTGGCAACACACTGCTAGTATCACTACTCAAATGTGTGTGTTTTTTTTTCCCAGACCTGTGTACACTGATGTGGAATTCCTATAGCCCCAGTCAGGACAGGTTTTGTCGTCATGGACAAGATTACAAAAACATTGTACACTGGTAAAGCAAATTGTAGGTTAAGTTCATATAGGTTTCTTGGTTTTCCACAAATAATGCTGGTCCAACTGCAGTTGCCCATTAAAATGCATTGGACTGAAATCTGATCTTGGATGGCCACATCATAAAAGGGCCTGTTTTTGGACTAAGAAAGAGTAAGGTTCTGGGTCAATGTAAAGGACTTTCAGTGGGGGTATTTTTAATACTAGAAGAAGTGGGTTCAACTCAGCAAGCCAATGAAGAATGTGCTGTTGCATGAGGCCACAAACCCTGAGCTGTGTGGTGAAGGTAGTGATCCCCCACCCAGCTAGTGATGAGTCTGTCGTGGCAATCGCCTGTACTTCCGGATCATAGAAGGTTTTCCCCTTCAACAGGCTTTCTCTCGTCAACCAGTGAAGATTTTGTACTAGCGTTGGCGAACCTACGACTAGATCGTCCCACTGACCACTTGCCTGAGACCACTGTTTCGCCAACCACTCCCGCATGGGTTGCAGGCACGCGAGGTACCAGGTAAATGCAAAATGCCATCATGCCTCGCAAACGCATAACTTTGCACACCCTTATCTGGCGGCCAGCCTGGTATGGTATTTGCAGTAACATGTGTTGGACTCTTTCCTCTGACGGAAAGACCAACCACTCTTGAGTGTTTAAGAAAGCTCCTGGGAACTGTTTGGTCGTGCTTGGCACTAGGCTTGATTTTTTCTTGTTGATGAGAAGCCCAATTGAAAGAGAAGGTTGATAGTTCTTTATATGTTTTTTACTGCAAAGAACAAGTTACTTTCTTACCTGGTAAGGTTCTTTCGATGGGGACGGTCCGACGACGTATTCCATATCTATGACAGGTAATGTCCACAGCTGTGCTGCTTCAGAAAATCTTTGGCGTCTGCGTCCTGCGTCGATGACGTTGAGGCGCCGTCCCCGAGGACCTCCTCCAACGGCACCCGATGTGATAAGTAGGACGCACAACGCCCATAGCCTCAGTTATAGTTTTTTCCCATAACGTGTGCCACCAGTTTTCTGCCAGTAAGACACACAAGGCCTTGCGAGAACGCAAGCTGCAATCGCAAAAGAAATTCTGGAGTGGGGAAGGCAGGGAGTGAGCGATATGGAATACGTCGTCAGACCATCCCATCGAAAGAACATTACCAGGTAAGAAAGTAACTTGTTCTTCGAGGGGATTGGGTCCTCAGACGTATTACATATCTATGACAGACTCCCAAAGCAGTACCAAGCAAGGAGGTGGGAAAGAATTTAGAATACAAATTTAGCATGCCCCATCAAATTGCGGAATAGAGAACTGCCTTGCCAAAGGCCAGATCTTGCCCTCTGATGGAATCGAGGGAATAGTGACGTACAAAAGTATGTACTGAAGCCCAGGTGGTTGCATCACAGATGTGACGAATAGGAACTCCCCTCTGCAGGGCAGTAGACGCAGCCACCCCTCTGGTAGAATGGGCCCGCAAGCCAGCCAGACGGTCCTTACCCGCCAAGCGGTAACACTCGGAGACAGCTAAAATAATCCAACGAGACAAAGTCTGTTTCGTCAAAGCTTGTCCCAAACGCTTTCCAGCGTAAATAATGAAAAGTTGATCGTCCACTCTGACCCGGGACATGCACGAGATATAAAAGCTCAACGCTCTCCTAGGATCAAGCCTATGGAGCCTCTCCTCTTCCTTACCAGGATGTGGAGGAGGATAGAACGCCGGAAGAACAACCTTCTGGCTCAAATGAAATTTCGAAACCACCTTCGGAAGAAAAGGACGAACTCTAAGGACAACCCTGTCCTTGTGAAACACAGTGATGGGTGGCTTAACTGAAAGTGCCTGTAACTCACTCACTCTGCTAGCGGAAGTAACCGCAACTAAAAACACAGTTTTCAGAGTTAACAGCCTCAAAGGGCAAGAATGTAAAGGCTCAAACGGAGCACCCATAAGAAACTTAAGGTTCAAATCCCAACCTGGCACCAAAAAAGGTGACGGAGGGAACGCGTTAATGAGCCCTTTCAAAAACTGCGAAATTAAAAAGGAATCTTAAAATAGAAACACTCTTCAGACGAACGCTTAAAAAAGGACAGCGCCGCAAGGTAACCTTTAATGGTCCCCACTTGCAAGCCCCTGTGGGCCAAAGAAAGCAAAAAAGACAAAACCATGGGAATGTCGCATTCAAAAGGATACACATTCTGAACTCTGCAACAGTCGCAGAACTTTCTCCAACGGCAACGGTACAGAGACTTTGTTGCCGGCCACCTGGCCGAGAGCAACACCTCCATCACGTCTTCAGGGAGGTCCCAATCCTCATACCTCAGCCTTTCAGAAGCCAGGCGTGAAGATTGAGGGATCTGACCTCTGGATGGAGAACCTGCCCCCCCCCCCCCCCCTCGTGAGAGCAGATCGTCTCGGTAGGGAAGACGACGTGGAGGGCAGATGGACAAGTCTAGAAGGTCCAGGTACCACATCCTCTGGGCCCACGCCGGAGCAATGAGGATCATCCGGGGTGAGGGCTCCGGTGCCGACCGACCCCTCTCGGAGGCACAGACGGACCGGTGCCCTGCGATTCCAGAATCGCTAGCATCTGCTTCCGAAGGAAGCCCATTCCTCCGGTGTCGCTTGCATGGAGGGATAAGCAACCCGCCGACGGGCGGAGTCCTCGGAAGAGGACGGGGAAGGCGACCTATGCCGGCGCTTCCTGGAATGCCTAGAAGAGGCAGAGGAGTGGCGAGACAGACTCCTGAAAGGAGACCCACCGGACTTCTGACGACGACGCGGAGAGTCACCCCTTGAATCATCGGTCGAAAGCCCTGCAGACCGACTTCTGGGACTTAGACACCCGACCTACCGACAGTTTCTTCTTGCGTTCTCGCAAAGCCTTCGCAGTGAGCGACTGGCAGTCGACACAGTTGTCCGTATCGTGGGCCTACCCGAGGCACCAGAGGCAGGCGACGTGCGAGTCTGACTGACATCTTGGACCCACAGTCCCCGCAGTTCTTGAAGCCCGGACAAGGGGTCGAGATGAGAAAGCATCACCACGAACAGGTCTTCAAACCAATCGAACAGGTTCAACGAACCGAGAAAGAAAACATCAACTCCAACGAGTCGAGGCGTACCGAGATTCACGAAGCGAACACGTTCGCGGAAAAAACGGAACGGAGGCTATGGGCGTCGTGCGTCCTCCTTATCACATCGGGCGACGTCGGCCGTCGGAGGAGGTCCTCGGGGACGGCGCATCGACGCAGGATGCAGACGCCAAAGATTTTCCAAAGCAGCACAGCTGTGGACATTACCCGTCATAGATCTGGAATACGTCGGAGGACCCAATCCCCTCGAATTAGGGGTGACTCCCCTATAATCAGTCAGTCGTCCAAGTAAGGGTACACTAGGATTGCCTCCCTTCTCGGTGTGCTGCCACCATAGTCCTGTACCTTTGTGAATACCCTTGGAGCAGATGCTATTCCGAAGGGCAGCACTTTGAATAGTGCTGGTTCGCGGTCTTGAAACGCAAGAATCTTCTGTACGCTGGGAACATTGAAATATGAAAATGGGCATCTTTCATATCCAGTGTTGCCATGCAATACCTTTTTTACTAGAGGGAACCTCTTATAGCGTAGTCCTGCAGAACTTGTGGCTTGACATTTGTTTATAGGGCGCAAACCTAGTACCAGGCGCATTGTTAGATCTTTCTTTGGCACAAGGAAGTAGGTTGATTAAATACCCTCGTTTACCTGGTTGGCCGGGACAACCTTGATGGCGTCCTTTAGAAGAAGCGTGCTGATCTCCTCGAGGAGGATGCGCTGATGATCCTTTGAATGGGTCTTTTGTCGTGGTGGGTGGTTGTGGGGTCACTCAAGGAGCTCTATGCAGTATCCGCCGGTTACAGTGGACAGTACCCATCTGTGTGGTGATTCCCTCCCATGCGTGGGTGGAGCTGGATATGCGCCCTCCTACTGGAGAAGCAGGAGAGGGCAACTGGAGCGGATAGTCACTGCTTTAGAGGTCGAGTGCCAGCTCGGGAGGAGTTGCCTCTACCGCGTCCGCGGGATCCGAGCACTCCTCTTGGGTAATTCTGGGAAGAATGACCCCAATTGTTTCCCCAGGCAGTACCTTGGCGTTGGCTATAATTGGAACCCCTTTGAGAATTTTGGCCGTGTGAGCGACAAAAATTCCCGTTTCCCCTTTGGCCAGTAGGTTTATTGGCGAGTTGGATAAATGACCTCAGTCTTGTATTCTTTGGCCGTCTTTAAAGCGGCAGCCTTGCCATAGTACACATTGGACTACAACAGGCATGTTGATCAGGGTAGCTTGCGTCTCTGTTTTAACCCCTGACTAGCGTAACCAAGCGTGACGCTTGAAATAGTTCCTTCCGCTATTATCCTGCCTGCGTTGTCCACGGCATCAAGATTGGTCTTTAATAAGCAGCTTGACACTGCTCTGCCTTCTGCGGCCACCTGGGAAAAACAGACTTAAGTGGTTCCGGAGCCGATGATAGTAGGGCCGAGAACTCATCCCACTTGTGGCAGTTGTAACTGGCCAACAGAGTAGAATTGTTAGCAATCCTAGTCTGGAATGCCACGGAGGAAGCAACCTTTCTGGCCATTGTGTAAAGTCTATTGCTTTCCTTGTCAGGCGGGGCCTCAGAGGAAACTAGAGTACCACCAGCCCTCTTCCTTGTTGTAGTTACAACTAATGAATCGGGCTTCAGTGGCCCTCCGATATACAGCGGGTCAGATCTAAACAGTTTCTCTATGCAGTGGGGTTCACTGCCCGCGTAAGATTAGGGGTCTCATGCGATGGCTTTATCTTTTGCTAAATAGACTTGAGTTGAAGGATAAACTGCGTAACAGCCATCTTATCCTCAAGGATCTCTTCTACAAAATTCTTATGTTGTACCCCCTGAGTTTCTATTTGAAAATGCACTGCTGCCTTGAAGAGCACTTCATGTAGAAGGGGTTGGTTGTCAATGGGCGAGTCCATTAGCGGGGGTTCCTGATAAACAGGTGAGTCTATAGGATACATATTTTCTTCGGGGTCAACCTCAGGGTGTTCATGGTCCCTGTAATAAGGGTCTGCTGTATCCTCCCCGTAATAAGGGTCCGCTGCCTCAGACAGGTCTTCATGGTTGAAGTCCGGGTCATAGAGATCAATGACTGTGCCCAGCACTGGATTCTCGGAGTGAGACCTCTTAGTAAGGGGTTGAGCAAGGTGGAACAGGGATCTGCGACCCAAAGGGTGCTGTGGTTGGGGGGAGTGATGTGGAAACTTTGAAAATAGGCAGGGTCCTTTTCATAGAAGCTGGCCATGAAGGACATCCTCCTCATGACCCCGTCTATATCCTCAGCCGACCATTGTGCACAACTAGGGATGACTAATGGTTGGGAAGGAATCCCGAAATCTTTATTAGTTGGAGGAAGTAATTAGAGTTCTTCGGGCCTAGCCCCCTGAGATCTCTCCCTATGAGGGGTTTTATCTCTAGGAGGGGTCTTCTCCATATGAGGTGTCAGAGGACGACTTCTTGGGCTCTTTCTCCCTTCCCTGGTCCCCTGAGGCACGTTACCCTGACTGTTTGAGGCCTGGTAGCTGAATTTAACCAGGTTACTCACCGTAGTGACCACCTTACTCCTAGTCCATAGTCCCCTTCCCTCCATAATTATGGGACATCTCTCCGTCCTGTGGGACGGGACCGGAGCGCACTGTAAAAAGCATTCAAAAAGGTTTCCAAAAATGTGTCCTTCCTCCCTTTCTTGCGCGTGGCCGGGGACGCAGCCGAACCCCGCCCACCTTGGCTCCGCCCCGCGCATCCCCCATCAGTCCTTTTCTATCGCCAGGTCAGAGACCCATTAGAAATAACAGAGGAACCTTATTAGAGGAGTGACGGCGGGCAGGCGTATGGAGGAAAGGGGACTATGGACTAGGAGCAAGGTGGTCACTACAGTGAGTAACCTGGTAATACTCCTACGGCCCGCCCCCTTTCCTCCATACTTGTGGAGATTCCCAAGCAATCCTTACAGGAACTACGGGTGGATGGAAATACCCCTTACTGAAAAATGTTCAGCACAGCCTGACCAAACTGAGCATCAGCTCTTGAGCTCATGTCAAGACAATGCTTACAAAAAGCAGATGGGGAGGCCCAAGTAGCTGCCCTAGCGATGGACTCCCAGGGGACATTTCTGAAAAGCAACCGCGGCTGCCTTGCCCCGCACCAGGTGTGCATGAATACCCTTAAGAGGTATCAGCCTTTGGACGGTGAAAGACTGATGCAGGCGGCGATCCACTGAGCAATAGACGCCTTAGACGCCCGCTTACCCTCAGGGTTAACGAAGGTCACAAAAAAAGTTGAGAACTCCTAAGCTCAGAATTCCAGTCAAGGTAGAACTTAAGAGTCCTTCTGACATCAAGACAGTTCAGAACCCTTTCAGCCTCTGAGGCAGGGTTCGGAAAAAAGACCGGTAGGGAGATGACCGATTCAGATGGAATTCAGTTACCACCTTCAGTAGGAAGGGCGGGTTTGAATTTAGGACTACCATGTCTTTGTGAAAGACCAGAATGGATGCTCCACTGACAAGGCCTGGAGCTCACTCACTCTCCTCGCTGGAGTAACGGCGACCAGAAAGGAAACTTTCCATGATAGGTCATTGAGGTCCATTGTGGCCATTGGTTCAAAAGGTTTATGGCACAGCGCCATCAGGACTACATTTAGGTCCCACGGCGGGTGTGGACTATGAACCGGAGGGTAGAGACGTATCAAACCTGCAAAATGCCTCAACCACTGGGTTACTCAGAATAAGTTAAGATGCTCTAAAGACTTGAACTCAGGCACCATGCCGCCAAGCTGAGCGATTATGGGGAAGCGTGCCACATCTGCTGTTCCCCTTGGTGGAGAAGATCGGGGTCACTGGTAACCTGATCGGCGGATACAGCGACAGGTGTTGAAGTTCTGAGAACCAAAACCTGGCCGGCCACCACAGGGCTAGGAGTAGAAGGGAACAGTTTACAGAGTTTCAGCTTCCAAATTGCTCGATGAACTAGAGGCAGAGGCGGGAAGGCGTAAGCTCTCATGTTGTGCCATGAAATCTCGAGAGCATCCCCCAGAGAGGAGGCTCCCAGCCCCCCTCTGGAGGCATACTGAGGAAGCTTCTTGTTTACCGCCGTAGCGAAGAGGTCCACCTCCGGTGTGCCCCAACGCAGGAAAATCCATGAGAGGACCTCCGCCTTCAACTCCCACTCGTAGCTGACCACTGTCCACCGGCTGAGGGCATCCGCTGTAACATTCAGCTGGGCCGGGATGTGCACTGCAAGCAGCCAGACACCATGAAGCACGGCCCACTCCCATATTTGGATAGACAGGTCCATGAGGGGGAGAGAGGGGGGACTTTGTTCCCCCCTGCTTGTTGATGTAATACACTGACACCACATTGTCCATGCGTATGCGTACCACCTTGTTGCCAATGAGCGGTCTGAATGCCCTGAGAGCTAGGAAGATCGCTAGAAGCTCCAAATGATTTATGTGCAGGAGCTTGTCCTGAGGCGACCAGAGGTCCGAGACCTGAAGCAGATATAACGTCGCACCCCACCCCAGAAGGGACGAGTCCATCATGATCGTCACCGTGGGGGCTGGGTCCTGAAACCCCGCACCCACCGACAGGCTGCTGAGAGATGACTACCAATCCAGGTTCACTCATGGAATCTGTAATCAGCAGCTTGGAATCCGCGTCCACAGCCTGACGCCAGGAACTCCGAAGAGCCATCTGGGTCCGTCTCATCTTGAGACGAGCAAGAGGAAGAGCCAGCACGCATGAGGCCATGAGGCCCAGAAGCCTCTGGAACCACCAGGCCGACATGCTCTGACTGCGCAAACATCTGACACGTGGCTAACAGATCCGCCATTCTGTCCCTGGTCAGGTACACTCTGCAGTCGATCGTGTTCCAGCAAAAACCCAGGAAAATCGGGTCCTGCGAGACCATCATGGAAGATTTCTGCCAGTTCACCGACAGCCCAAGATGGAACAGGAGCTGAAGGAGAGACTGGAGATTGCCCGCTGCTGTCAGCGGACAAGGGCTGCGTAAGAGCCAGTCGGCCAAATATGGATACAAATGGATACCCTGGAGACAAAGATATACCGCAATCACCGACATCTTCGCAACATCACGCAGCGCCGAGCTGAGGCCAAAAGGAAGCACTCGAAACTAGAAGTGCTCCGCTCCCAAAGAGAAGCGGAGATATCTCCTGTGTGGGTTCCAAATCAGGATATGCATGTACGCATCCTGAAGATCAACGACGCTGAGCCAATCGCCCATCGGCAAGGAGGACCGTATCTGGCTGGGCGTGATCTTTAATTTCTCTTGGGGTAGGAAAAGTTTGAACTGGGAAAGGTCTAGGATGGTGTGTAGGCCAGCCTGGTTGGTTTTGGGCACCGTAAACAACCGGGACTAAAAGCCCTCCCCTCGCTCCTCAAGGGGAACGGGTTGCACAGCTCTGAGGTCCAGAAGTTTCTGAACCTGGCTTTGAGGGAGGGCGAGCCAGACAGCTGAAAAGGAGGGTTGAAGGGTGAGGTAGGGGGTTGGGGTAAGCGGAAGCCCGCTCGAGTGACTGTCAAGACCCATCTGTCTTCTGTGATGGCCTGCCACACCTCCCAATGAGACGCAATGCGTCTTCCCACCGGGGTCTCATGCGAGCGCAGAAAACCCTCATTTAGCAGGTTTATCGTGGCGGTGCCACCTGAACCTGAGGAGGAGGCTGAAGGGGAGAAAAACTGCATCGTTGTTGTCTACGACGGTTATTCCCCACAGGGGTATCCACTCTGCGAGACTTGCGGTCGATGAATCCCCTAAAGCCAGAGGAAGGTCGACTTTGCGACAGCTGTCTCTGGGTTTTGAAAAGAGCCTTAACCAGGACAGACAAGGACTTAGCTGTCTGAGTGCTATCCTTCGTCTTGGTGAGCTCTACATCTGTTGTAGCATGAAAGAGCTCCCTCCCATCGAACGTAAGGTCCAGCACCTTGTCCTGCACTTCTTTCGAAAATGTAGTTGCATGCAGCCACGCCTGCCGTGAGGTATCAATCCCCAGCATAAGGCCCCGAGCCGAGGTGTCTATGTGATGAGCCGCAGCCTCCAGGAGATCCTGGACCAAGATCATGGCGTCAGAAAGGCCTCCTCTAAAGTCTTCCAGCTTCTCGACTGGGATAAACTCCTCAAACTCCGACAGACCTTTCCACATCCGCATGTTAGCTCCCTCTAATATCAATTCAGCGTTGGCATGCCGGAGCTGCAAGGTTGAGTTGGCGAAGATTTTCCTCCCGACGGAGTCGAAGAGCTTGTCCTCCTTTCCCAGAACCTGAGTAGCCGTCGTGGAAGAGGATGCTGCAGGCCTTGACTGCAAAGTGGCCGCAGCCACCACTGTGGAGGAGGTGGGGCAGACAAGATGACAGGGCTACCTCTTCCGAAGAATGCAGCCTGTATCTAGCGTCAATTTTCTTATTGACAAAAGGTCCAGAGTGTGGCTTTTCCCAGACTCTGCGGACCTCCAGAACATCAGAGCATCCTTCTGCAAGAACAGGCCGGTACGCTCCAAGGGAGACAGGGTGAACGCCCCAGAAAGCACGCCCTCCTGCGGAGCGGGTGCCTCGGGCACTGGAACATCTAAGAAGTTCATCATGTCCAGTACCCGGTCATGAAAAGCTCTGATAGAGCGGTGGGGTCCTCGCTGTCCTGATCGCCTTGTGCGTCATCCGACAGATCAGGGTCCTGCTGAACCGTGTCGGGCGCTGCCTTGTCCACAGGGGACAATGGGGGCAAAGGCAGAAGAGTCAGGGGAGGCACCGTAGGCAAGGGACCGCCGGAGCGACAGGTAGAGCCGGTGGAGCGTGAGGGCATATCTCCCAAAAAAGCCCTTTGAAAAACTCCCTCATGGGGTCGGTACGCATAAGCGTTTGAAATTCACCAAAATAGGCTTCCTCCGGGGACTTTTTCGGAACCTGAGGAGGCCTCTCATGAGGTGGACAAATCCAGGGACGTACCGGGGACGGGTGCCACACAGGCCCCTCCACCGACGTAGCCACATAAATCAACGGTGCCGATCCTGCAGGCAGCAAAACATTGTGCGTAAGAGGCATCTGAGCGTTCCAGTCATAAACTGGCTGATAAGGATGCGCACAAAGGACTCTATGTTCACCCAAGGGGCCAAGCCCTACACCGCGGCCGATGGCATAGTTGTAGGGGTAGCACCCAAAATGGCCGCCGCGGTCGTGGCGGGAACGGGCGCCATTTTGTCATCATCTGAGGGGAACTGCGGCACGTGAGGAAGTGAGGCAGGGGTCCCCGATGGATCAGGGGTCTTAACTTCAGCCTTAACATAAGGGACCTCAGAAGAGCCGGTACTGTGAGGTCTGGAATGTTTTTGCGACATACCAACCGCCAAATTAGCCTTCGAAGGACGGACCTCGGCACTGCCGGTAAAAGAAGAACTTTGCTTCTTTGGACCCTCAACAGGTCTGGTGTCACTGCAAGAGCAGGACCGGTGAGAAACAGCTTTCACCGACAAGGCCTCGTCAGGCCTCTCAGAACTGCTGGTAGCTTTAGCCTCTGAACGAGGGACCTCGGACCCAGGTCCAGTAACAGCCTTATCTGCATGGGCCTCGAATATCCGTTCAGTAACAGCAAGCCCACCCAAGGCTTCGGGGAGCACCCCAGTCTTATTTTTGAGGGAAGCCAACAGAACGGCCTCAGAGCGAGCTCCGGTACCCCACGACTCAGTAGAACTGGGTCTACAAACAGCCCCCACAGGAGGGGCCTCGGAGCGCACTCCGGTATCTACAGGCCCATTACGGAGAGCCTCGGAGAAAACTCTGGTACAATTATTAGGCCCAACAAGCACCTCATGGCGAACCCCGGTGGCAGAGCGATCAACGCCCATCCCGCCCGTGAGGAACCCGGAAAGGTATCCCCCCGGCCAGGGTGCTCTGAAAAGTAAAGAATTTACTGGGCGTTTCTTCTCGTCGATGAATGCCTGAAAATGCGAAGGAGGAGTTCGTCGGAACACCTCCTCCCACCGCTCCATCCGACGTTGAAGTGCCCGGACCGAAAGGGAGTCGCAGTAAAAACAGGAGTCCTAACGTGGATCCGGATCCAAGCAGTCTAAACAAAGAGGCAGGGATCCGCCCTCGCAAAACGACGGTGACAATATTAACAATCTGGAAAATCTAGTTTGAACGACATAGGAAGACCAGCACACGATCGCTAGCGAGAGCCAGAGAGGGAAAAAAGGGAAGAAACTCTTCCGAGGATGCAAGTGCGTCAAGCCCCGAACGAGCAGAGAAAAGGACTGATGGGCGATGCGGAGCGAAGGTGGGCGGGGTTACGGCCGCGTGCCGGGCCCCGCGCAAGAAAGAGGAAAGACTTTTTTGGAAACATTTTTGGATGCTTTTTACAAAGTGCTCCGGTCCCATCCCACAGGACGGAGAGATGTCCCATAAGTATGGAGGAAAGGTGACAGGACGTAGGCGCAGACACAGAACGTCAAATTTTGGGCACGGGCTGAACTAGACCATTGTCGGAGGATGATCGGCCCCCGGTGGGAGTTTTTTGCACGACATCCGTACCGTCCTTAGACGGTCGGTCCTGTCGTGTGGGGATCTCGAACGAGAATGCCCAGAGGACATAATCTATGAACCTTTCCCTGGACGTTGTGTGCCGCCGTCCGCTCGACACGTGTGTCGAGTCTCGGCCTTGGGTTGTGTTCTTAGTAGTGGATAGAGTGATAGCGCTTTCGCCGCCGGGTTTCGTCCACATAACAAGGCCGCCGGCCTGTCTTCTGGGGTCAGGGGCCTGTGCTTGGGTAGCCTGAGCCACCCAGTCGCCTTCACCGTCGGATACCGCGGCGCTGCTGCAGTCGCTGAAGACACCCTCTACTTCCATAGCCTCGAGCTGCCTGGCGTAGTTGGCCCAACGTTCGGTAGATCAGTCCTTCAAAGTCTTGGCATTGAAAAGCCTGCACGCTCGACAAGAACCCTCGACGTAGTCTCATGGGAGACACAAGTTACACACTAGGTGCTTATCGACCCAGGGAAATTTCCTATTGCACTTGGGGCAAAATTTAAATGGGGTCTTGTCCATCACGGATTGAAACGGCAGCTAGGCGGATGTAGTGCAAGAAAAGGGGCTTATACATTCTATAAATGACCTCCCCCTCTCTCCCTATTGCTTGGGCCAAAGCCTGTAGCAGCCTTCCAAGGCTGAAACGGATCTGTTGCGGATGTCTCTCGAGAGTAGTTTTTCTTTTCCTTCACTGGCGTCGGTTATCGATAGTCAGTGATATAAAGGATAGAAAGAAGGCACTATCAGTAATTAGGTAAATGTAAATGGCTATCAGCCAAAAGTGGAACTCTGCTATAAGCATCGTGGAAAAAAACTGAGGGACCTCGACGCATGAGAGGTCATGTGTACAGTGGACGTCACTAGGGATAGTATTACTTGCATGCCCTGTCGACATACCTTCGATTTTCGAAATCCACCAATACTCGGCAGCTTCCACTAGATGTCGGCCTATGCACAGTATGTCATCCAAGCAGGTTCCACAAACCTCAGAGATAGTACACACACACACTTATTTTGCCTATGGTAGGACCTACTTTTTTATTTTGAAGTTCAAAGCCATACACATCAATATACCAAGTTTGATACAACTGAGCATGCCATGTTGCATTAATTTCCAAGTATGTATCTGACTGCTGTATTTTTCCATTGAAATATAAAAGCATTTTGTATTTGTATATGTGTATGCAAATCACAGGAAAGCAGTGCATTTGTGACACAAAAACACTTGCAAAATAACGTTCATAACAGAGTGCAGGACATGGGTCTGTGACAATGGGGTGAGAATGTGACTTAAAAGCCAGATGTTGCTGGGGAAGGTGTAAACAAACCAGGGACAGGACAGATTGACATAGGAACGGGATGGTGGAAGAAGTGCAAGGGGTGACGGAAAAGTGCTGCATGGTTGTTCGCAAGGGCGGGAAGCAGGGTGATACAATAACGTAGAGTGCTACAAAACAAGATCTAGAGAAAGGAGGCGGTCTTTGATGTTGGATTTATATAGTGGCAGAGTTGGATTAGTACCGAGGTGGGGAGGAAGAGAGCATTTCAGAGTAGGGAGCATGAAGCAGGAGATAACGGAAACAGGAGGATGCGCAGAGGGCTCAAGTAATGGCACGGTGGTGAGCAGAGGATGAACGTAATAAGCAAGGGGAAAGATGAGTGAGATGAACAGAGGTAAAATGAGGCAAGTCCATAGATAGTTTTGAAGATGCGAAGTGTAAACTTTTTCGCTCTTTGTTTCATAGCTAGCCAGTTAATCTGACAATGGGAAGAGGAGGTAGAGTTTGGAAAGTGTGGACCGCAAAGTTGAGAACTTTGTGCAGGAGGTGAAAAGGAATAATTGGGAAGGCCATGGAGGAGACTGGCACAGTAGTCGGATCTAGAAAGGACCAAGGAGGAGATTAGCGGTTTAGCAGTGGCAGATTTGGAGATGAAGAGCGAGAAGTTGTGAGATGGGCCAAAGATGAACCCAGGGTTACTAGCGGAAGCAAAATAAGGAACTTAGTCAGGAAAGAAGAGGGGAGAGGAAGAGATGGTCTGTGGCTGGAAAGTAGGGCGCTTCAGTCAGGAGTGGAGCATGAGCAAGACATTATCCATTATTTGATGGCAGAGTTTGAGGTTTTTGACACCAGCTTATAGGATAAGGCGGAAAAGAAGATCTGAATGTCATCCGAAGAGTTTATAGAGGCAGGGAGCCAAGAACATTGTCTGTGTTCCATATGTAATACATTTAGGCCAGAGTGACAGATTTATTTTATTTTTTACAAGACAATTAAATTTGTCCAAAATCTTGTCCCAAGTAGATTCCATGTGGGTGGCAAAAGTGGGCCATCTGTTCTTTCCCATTTGGACTGTTCTTGTGGAGTAAAAGTGGGCGATATGCTGCATGACTGTAGTACCGATCATAAAGCCAGAGAACTGGCTTTACATGGTCTCGGTTTGAGGCCCAGTGCTCTTCACCTGCTTTTTTCTGACAGTTGCACAGGCCAATGTATAAAGATGAGCATTAGTCGACAATGGTGAATGAGACTATGGCTAAGGTGACATGGGACTTGGTGCTCTCCCAAACAGATTGCTAGAACAGTCTTTATACCGGTATCACAATGGCTTGTTTCATCAGAGAAAAGTAATCCTGAAGAATGTGGCCAAGAGGATCCTATGACCCAGGGACCACAACATAACCCTAAAATTAAGACAAGCAAATCTTGCAAAACTCATTCTTGTGATTCATCTATCAAGTCTACTGGAGTGTCAGGCAAGACTATAGGCAAAAGAACCTCACAAAGCACTGGTCTTGCAGGGTCTCAAGATCAACAAGCTCCCGTGTACTTTCCCAGGCCTAGGTTAGGAAGAAAATTAATTCAGGGCAGATGGTTAAATACTGCGGCTACTTTATGGAACAATCTTCACACCTCCCTCAAATTACTTGACAAACCAGTTTGGAAAAATGCTAAAGAAACTCCTTTTCAAACGTATTGACAGTAGATCATCCTGTTGTCATCTCGCTTGGTAGAGCTGGATGGGTCACTTGAACATTTGAACATCCGGAGACACTTAAAATAACTGGTTACCTCACACTTGCAGGACTGTCTTGCTGGCAGACTATTTGCACTGTACTGTTTTTGGCTTGCCTTCACTTCTTCCAGCTTCGCATCCTTTGCGCGTAACTGTTCGAGAAGGCTCAAACCAACCTTTTCCTTCTTTCTTCCATATTATCTGTCCTCCCATTTCCCTCTTGAGGAGTCACTGAGAAACCATGCCCCCAATTGGGGGATTTACAAAACAATAAATCATTGTAGACATGAAGATCGGGTTAGGGGGTTTCTTCACAAACAAGGTAACTAGCTTGAGATTATGATTGTAGCTATTCATGAACAGATTTCAGGGAGCTATGGTCAAGTGAAGACATGTGGCTGACTGGTATTTTAATACTGCAGACCAAATGCACAATGGGGGCTGTCAAAGGTCTCAAACAGGTATGAGGGATACAAAGACTGTCCCTGTTTATGTAGTTTTGAAGGCCACCTTGCCGCACCCAGATCATATTGGTGTGGGCAAGATCAGTCCCCTCATTCATTTGCACACAAACAATTCATTGAGCATTATTTACATATGCTGCCGATTTCAGATAGATCAGTCAGATGACCCCGGACCACCAGTCACAGACAGATGCTGAAAAGAACATTTTTTGAAGCAGCATAGACAACCCCTTAAGGTGGGCTTAAACCACCAGGTTGGTTGCCGAAAACATGCCATGGGGAATTCTTGTAAGCCCCGATGGGTGCCAAATATGCGTGTTAAGTATCCACCTGGACTACCAAACGAGCCAGGTGCACGAGAAAGCCAATACACCATCCAGAGCACAGGTGACTGGTTCCAGCCCCTTGTCACGAGCCAAATGGCAGAACCTAGTCCATTTGTTCTTATACTGGGACTGAAGGCCTACTGGCCTGCTGAATGAGGTCCCAGTTGTCATCTGTAAATTGAGCATGCTGAAGCATCAGCTAATCAGGAGCCAGGCCCCCAGTGCCCATTTGGTAGAGTCTGGCTGTTCAACTGCCCCGCACTGCTGGGTCAGGAAGCCCCTGCTGGGGAATCGGAAGATAGACAGGACCCTGGGAGCACAACTGCAACAGATCAGAAAACTAGGGTCTCGAAGGCCAGTGGGGGTCAACCAGGATGAGGTTGCAACTCACGAGGCTCGGATCTTGCAGAGTCCGTTGGAGCAGAGGGGTGGGTGGGAACACCACCTTCGGCTGTGCCAGCAGATATGGAAGGCGTCTCCCAATGACCCCTGACCTGTCCATGAAGCAAACTGGGGGCACTTAGAATTCCAGGGGGAGGTGGGGGGGAATAATGGGGGGTGCAAACAAATCCAGGTCCATGAACCCCAACGCTGTAACAGGGGAAACAAGGAGTGTGCAACACACTTGTAGATTTTGAACCCAAAACGACTCAACTGGTATGCTTCTGCATTGCTGTCCCCTGGGAGGTGGACTACTGAGATCTAAATCCCCTCCGTCAGGAACCATTTTCCGATCAAAACCGCTTCCGTTCAGGGGGTGGAGGGGCGCAGAAAGTGTTGCACTGACTTGAGAACTTTCGGGCGCGGAGCACACCGAACAGTGTTCCAACGCACCCACAGGAAGACCAGTTCACGAGACGGACATAACTGCAATTTTGAGGGAAAGCTATCTGCCAATCTCTGGCAGGAATGCACCACACTCCTTCGGGTGACCCCGCCCTTACCAACCAGTCATCCAGATAAGGGTATGGATGATGGCCTCCAAACGGAGAAGGCCCACCACTGCATTCCTCATCAACTCTGAAGACACAAGGGGCCGAGGTCAGCACCTTGTACTGGAAATGGTACGACAATCATGAACTGCAGAAACTTCCGATGTGGTTGATATATGGGTACATGCAGATACGCATCCTTGAGGTCCAGTAAATACATCCAGTACCCTGCGCACAGACACTATGTGTGCTGGAGTAATCTTCTTGAAGTGCTCCAGCCGAAAAGAGCTTTAGAAATGACAGGTCGAGGACTACCCCTCAGGCAGGCTGGTTGTTTTTGGGAACCACAAAAACCTGGAATAGTAACCAAAGCCCATGTCTACAAGAGGAACCAGTTCCATTACCTGCATCTCAGAGCAAAATGACTTCCCATAAAAGCCACAGGCCGATTTGACGAAAAGGAGGAGACTATGGTAGAGACAAATGAGAGGAAGAAGAGGAAGACTGAAGCCTGTGGAGACTACGGATAGGATCCACGGGTTGCTAAACAGATGCTTCCAGGTGTTCCCCAACCTTGACGTCAATGCTTCTTGGTGTCAGAGGTGGGTGAGCGGAAAAACCAGCACAGCATCCTCTGCTGCTTCCTCCTGTTGTCGCTGGGCGACTTGTCAGGTCTCGGTCTACCGTAGTCACTGAATCCCTTGAAGCCGGAGAATGCACAGGGCTTGAACTCGGTCCTAGCCTGGGATCGAGGGAAGTATTTCTGACCTGGTTTTGTCAGGATGGACAAGGTCTTGGCAGTTTGTGTGGAGGTTTTCTTCATTGATTCGTTATCGGTGGACTTAAAAGAAACTAAGAAGAAAGTGATTGGCAGTGCTCTTAATATAGGAAAAGAGGAAATATCTAATAGAAAGACGCAGGGATCGAAATTAGGATTTGTGGACCAAGAGCAAAATGCAGTTCCTTGGTATCAGGACTCACCCATTAGGCAGGAGCCACCTCTGGGGAACCAGGGGCTAGTATATAGTGCCTAGCAAATATAGTATAAGACGCAAACTACCTTTTTTGGGGAATGGCTATTATCCAATATGCTTTAACAGTCCCTTATGTTGGTCCTTTATTCTTTTCTATACACATTCCCAAACCTACACGGTTTTTAACTATGGTTTGTATGGCACTGCTTGCCTGGCGTGTCAAAACTAGCTCCTGGCAGTTGTTGATTTCAAGCTTACCAAGCCTCCCGTGGCCAGAACTAGGAACTAAATAGCTTGCAGCTCCTAGCAATATGAAACCCTCAAGAGGTCATAGGTTTCAATACATGGGAGGAAAAAAAAAAAAAAAAAAAAAAACGTACAGGCACAAGTAGGCTTAGGAAGTGCAAAACAAAAAACAAGATTGCTCCGTAAAGAACAGACAGTAGTATATAAAGATGAGAGAGGAAAGGTAGTAGTAAGGAACCATACCATAAATGCAGTTTCTAGACAAAACCCGAAAGTTACATCGCAGTCAAGAATTAAAGGCAAGCGTGTCCAGAGAGGCAGGTGAAGTAGAACTAGAATTCCAAGGAGAAAGATGAAAATGTAAATGCACAGAAGAGTTGCAGCTTGAACGAAGAAGGATTAACGAATAAGCCAGAGGAGCAATCGGGAGTGCAGCACAGTAATCAAGATGAGAAAAAGATTGAGATAGCAGCTTTGTAGCTTGCAATGATAGAAAAGGGCGTTCTTTGAGAACATATGGATTTAAGCAGGAACAAGCAGTGTTAAAAAAAACCGGGATGAGAAAAAAAGTGAATGACAAATCCAACAATTAAGAGCAGAGGAAAGGGAGCTGTGAAGGGAATAAGTTAAATGAACGGATGCCAGAGTGAGATGCAAAGGAATCGCGATAAACAGATCAGAATTAGCGTGTTCAACTAGAGCGTGAGCAGTCCAAGATTGGATGGCTGAAATGACCGGCTGAGCAAGTAAGTACAAAACGAATCAGAGAAACAAGGAAAAAATGAAATCTTGAGTAACCAGTATAGAAGAAGTGAAACAAAGGGAGAATTGCAGATAAAATAGTATAAAAAGAATACAGAAGAGGACCAAGAACAGAACTTTGAGGGACAATTTTAAAGGAAAGCACTGGGAGTGTTGGCAAGACCAGGGGACTAATAGCTTCAGTTGGCAAAATCAGTGACAAATAAGGAGAGAAGAATTGGGAGATGGAGGAGACATGACTGAAGCTGAAACAAAAGTAAAATGGGAAACGTGGTCATGGCCTTTTTCTTATGTCTTTCGAAATAGATAAGATGCAGTGCTCAGGTGAGAAGCTAGACCACAAGAAACATTCTATATTTTGCGAGTTCACTCAGAATGCAGGTAGCTAATGAAAAACAGGTGTGTCGCAAGACCAGCCCTATGAAGCATTGCAAGTAGTCCAAAACAATTTTAATAATCCTGATCCTGGCTGCTGTGGGAATTTATAACTAGATGCAAGACAAATGTGGGGACCAAAGTTATTCTGTGACCTTCATTCATGCAGAGTCAATCTCCACAAACAAAGGCTTTTCAGGATCACAGATGAAAACCCAGACATCCTACTCATTACCAAGACCTGGTTTTCTGAAGACTATGAACCCCTCGCGTATGAGACCTTCCCACCTGGCTATATCCTCACTGTCCAGGAGAGATCACAAAAGGGAGGTCGCTCACAGACATTCTAGAATCACAACATTAAACTGCACAACTAAACACCCACCCACACAAGAGGTCCCACCCTCAAAGCATTTTTCAGCACCACAAACATCTACCCAGACCTCCCGCCCCGTCAGGGACTAATCACTCAGCATTGTATTTCACCATACCTCTGACCACAGCGGTCAGTGTCCATGGCCCAACATGACCACCGCCAACCCCCCGCCTCCCTCTACAGTCCCATTATGGAACAAAGTGGTAATCACCCCAGCTCTAGAGCTCTCACTCCGCAACTCTCTCAACTCACTTTTCCTCCAGCACTAGAATCCTTCGACCCCTGGCTTACAAAGGCCCTCGCGCCCGTCAACCCATCAAAATGTACCTCGAGCAGATCGGAACCAACGCCTGGGTGGTTCACCCCCAATCTCAAACCACTCCAAACTCTCAAGCACCGTCTGGAACAGGCTTGGAGAGCCGACCCGTCAGTTCAGAACAAAACTGCCCTAGCAAGGACGACCAGAATATACAGACGGGAATCTTTTTTTAAAAAACAAGAAATCATTCTACGGGAATCAAATCCTAATTGCTCGCAACCAGATTAAGGAACTACATAGAATCATTGCAGAATTTAAAACCCCTGCCCACTCCAAGCTCCCAAACCCTCTGCAACACCCTTTTGCTCCACTTCCACAATGCTGCCAAAGAAACACACTATGCCATCCTCTCTAAACTAAAACATACTGCCGCCGCCCACAGACCTCCGCACAAAACCCCTCCCAGACATTTCCTTGACTCATTCTCTCCGATCACACACCAAGAATTCCTCTCGCCGTCGGGTTCCCCTGAAGACCCCTGCCCACCCTCAATGCTCCAAAAAATACTAACCTCCACCTGTACAGGTAACGTTGCACGCACAATCCTTAATCACTCATCAGGAACTTTCGCGAAAGTCCTAAAAACATCCTTCATCAAACCCCTCCTCAAAAAGCCGACTCTCAACCCACTCCGCAAAAACTACCAGCCTATCTCCAACACGCGTTTCACCGCCAAACTGATCGACTGCAGCATACAAACTGCTCGGCCAATTTGCCGAAGCCAACAACCTCCTAGACCCTTCCCAATCAGGTTTCAGACCACTAAAGGGAACAAAATCTTCCCTAGTCTCCATCTGGGATGACCTAAAAAGAACTGCCTGCTAGACCTTGCCGCAGCCTTTGATACCATTGATCACTCCATCCTACTGGACAGACTATATACACTAGGACTCAGAAGCACAGCCCTTTCTTGGATCTCATCCTTTATCTCCAACCGATCGCAAATCATGCACCTCAACCATTTCTCATCCACATCACAACCAGCAAGTAAAGGTGTCTCCCAAGGAGCATCCACATCACCCCTAATCTTCAACTTCTACATAGAACCCCTGCCTGCAATCATCCGTTCGTACAATCTTACCTGCTACAACTACGCAGACGACACCCAGATCATCCTCAAAATCCAAAGGCTCTGGCAGTGCGGACCTGTCGTTCTGCCTCTCTGATATCGACCACTGGATGACATCCAACCACCTCAACCCTGGGAAAACAGAATTCCAAGTTTGCGGGAAAACCGCGCTCCTCCCCCAACCAATCCCGTGGCCCAAACCACTAGGACAATCACTGGCAATCTCCAACATGGTAAAAAAACTTGGATGCACGTTTGACTCAGACATCTCTCACCCAACACACCATCGTATCCAAAACCTGCTCTACCACATACGGATTCTCAGGCGTATTTTCCTGTACCTCGCCTATCCCACCGCTTCTCGACCATCAAACTCCATCATATCGCGCCTAGACTACGCAAACTGCTTCTACCTAGGAGCTCTGACTTCCCAATTTAGGAAACTCCAAAGAATCCAAAATGCGGCAGCACGCCCTCATTGACCTGTCAGCCAGAGAACACATCAGCCCTACCAGGAAAGTCCTCCAGTGGCTCCCAATTGCTCGACGCACCACCTTTAAAGCCATGTGCATCACCCACTGCGCAGTCCACAAACACCCACCCGGAATTCCTCCGAGACAAAATTGTTCCCCACCAACTCACCAGGAACCTCAGATCTCGCACAGAATTTCACCTAGTTATCCCACCCCACAGTTCAGCAAGGCTTGGCGGCAACTCTGTCCAAGCACCAATCATCTGGAACCCCCTACCGCTACACAATCTCAACATCAAAAACCACCTGAAATTCAGGAAAGCCCTTAAATCCTGGTTCTTCCCAATATTCTCCTGATCCATGGTACACCAAGACTACAACACTCCAGCACCAATTAGAACACAGGGGTCGGCTGCTTTCACAGCAGTCCACCCGACGCACCATCGCCCCATTCATAACATTGCCAGCCAACAAGTACCCCAGATAAGCCAGCAACCTTTGCTGTGGCACACCTGCAACAATCTCACCGCGCACGCCGCTCGTCAGATCCACGAACAGGAGGGACCACGAATAATAAGATACACCCATCGCTAAGGCACAGCGCAATATACCCACCCACGCTAGGCGCATCCTAGGAACCTTCCTCATAGAGGGACCACGAATGACGAGACCACGGAGTCCGCTCCGAACGGGGAGCGCACCAGTCGAGCTACTCCGAAGACCATGGTACGAATAATCCCTGAAGAATACCAGTATGTATACCTACACCACATTTGTGGACACAGGCCGCAGGCATGACCAAACACCATAGAATGCAGCTACGGCTATGCTTGCCGTCTAGTAGCACACAACTGTCCGCATGTAACACCAGATGTACCACAACACTTCTACCACTAGCATACAGCGACTAACAAAAATAAATTCTGTACAGCCAGCCACACATCAAATCTCAATAGCTATATATCGCAACCTCCAACAGCACCCTCACACGTGCCTGGACCATTCTGGCTGCGTAGTGAAGCCTAGCCAGCCAAGTCCTAGACCAGCAAAAATGCACACACACACACACACACACACATCTCCTAAACCAAACTTCTAGAACTTTCCTTGACATATCGACTAGTCACCGAGGGCGCTCCTGCCCAGAATAAGCGCATTGAGGCCATACACATGGGGAAAGAGCGCTATATAAATAACCAAATACAATACATCCATTTTAAGAGTCTAGCTTCAATGTAGAACCCGACAAAGTCAGACTTCCCTTAATGAACAAATTGACATTTGTGGCACGAATCCATGTATAGATTTTGGACTCAACATTTGAAAGTACTAATCCATATTCAAGATAAGGCAAGCAATAGTCCATGTGCCTGTTCCATCAGGGAGCATGTTGCAAGGAAGCTAGATCTTCGCCATGAAGCATCACTCCACACAGCCCGGCTACTGAAAGCTTTACCAGATTTTCAAGGCGGCAGTTTCCTCCAAATTGACATCCCATATAAGTGTTAACCTGCTGCAGAATGGATTGCTTGCCCTGCACTGCTATTGCATGCTTTTACTTGATTCTCACATTACTAAACAAATGAGTACTGGTTGTGCTGCATTTGAGAGCTGAAGCTTCCCTATGCGCTGAAAATAAATGTTGTTCCCAAATGTTAGCGACAGTTTATTAGCATAAGATTAGAGATCAGCTTGAGATGGCATGTGAAAAACCGAGCCGGTGGATGTTTGGCTTTTACCCACCCATCGACAGTCTACCAAATTGCAAATATTGATTGCCATTTGTTAGGGAGAATTCTCTGTAAGGCTAATTTCCCAAACCTAGTGAGTACCACAGCAGCTTTGCTGGATTTTTGGGGTTTATTTTTTTCTCTCCTGCTAAGAGTGAGCTTCTTTTGCTCCCACTCTTAGACATGATTTGAGGTGTTCCTTTAACTTTCCATGTGTTTTATGGGGTCTTTTACTCCATAGGGTCTCGTGTTTTTTTATGTGGGTTACACAGCACCCTCCGTGCCGTAACCCAGGGATGTCGTAGCAACCCCCCAACATAGACTCCATACCCTGGGACTGACTACTGTATCCCAGGGCATGTAAAGTCACCATTGGCTTTACTAGTCCCAAATTATGAACAGAAACCAGTACAAACCATCATATTGTGGACGTACTGGTCGGGGCAATTCGACTGCCCCGAGGTCTGTTCGAGGGGAGGGGGCACATCGCCGTCCCCCCTGATCGGGTTTTGGCTGGTGGCAGTGGATACTATTTATATCCGACCGCAAATGTATCTCTGAGATTTTCCCATTGTTCGAGGCTACCAACTTTAAATATTCAATTCTTATAGCCTCGAACATACCGCCGGTTTATTTATTAATTCACCGGTGGTATTTTTTTGCCAGAAATCTATTCTAAAATGGCGTTTGTGTTCTCTTCTGTGACTCCAACCCGAGTCGAGCCCTTTGTTCCACTTTTTGGCAGGCTTCTCCACAGAAGCCTCCAAAAGTGGTGCCACTCTGGGTACCACAGAGGGTGTGGGAGGGGGTTTAGGCACTCTGGACTGAATTACCGTGGTAACTCAAGTCGCACTCTTGCGTGACTGGCCCAAGTGGTGAGCCGGCCGGCTCACCACTTAGCATGTTTGATTGACAGCTAGGCTGAATGAATGGGGGTTTGCTGCATAAAAGCAGGGCTTTGGGGACTGGAACTTCAGAAGTCGCCACAGGACCTAAGAATCCAAGGAGGGAGAAGCTGAGCCGACCTGCAACGACGACGCCACCGGTGGAGCCCTGCTGAACTGTCTCACCACTTCTCCCGACGACCGGAGAGTCTTCTTCCTTTGACTGGTGGGGATAACCAGTTTCGCCTTCTTTTCACCTTCCTGGAGCATCTCGTGGCCGCCTTGCCCATGCCAAGCACCCCGGCAAACGGAATACCACAGTTTACCACTACCGCAAAGAGAAGGGTAGTGCCTTTTAACCGGAGAACTCCACAGCTGGTTTCTTCCCTGGCAGTGCAACGACCTTCATCTTTCCTCCACGGCGAGACCTCTTCCTCTGGACGAAACACGACTTGCACCTGCTGCCAGGAACAACTGCCCCCACTGGAGCATCCTTCACACTAAGGTACTGTGTCCCGCCTGGCTTCCCTTGCGACAGATCGTTCGGGGTGACAGTAAAGCCTCGACTTTCTAACCTGGGCTGGCCTGGGACAACCTAGCTAACTTTTCCTGACTTTAATTTAATCTTTTTTGTGCGAACTATCTACAAAGACTCTTTGGGCATAACCCCACTGGTGAACCTGGACCCCTTCTGCTTGCTCTCTCCAAGAGTGGGCCTTGCAATTGACTTACTTGCCCTCCTGTAGAACTATGCCTATCCTGCCTTACTGTGGTTCTTTGAGAAAGTAATGAAACTTGTGTGCTTCTTTAACCCTGCCTTTTTCCCTACCTTTCTTTACAACTTAGAGTGTCATCTTATGTTAAGCGCTCACCTTTGTCTGAAAATAAGTGATGTTTCTCACCAAGACTGGTCTAATAAGGGAATAGAGTTGTATATATATGATGGGGACTGTGTGCTGAAATTACTTACCTCTTTTTTGCTAGTGTGATTTACAAGTGTGTTTTTAAATAAATAATTATATACTTTTACACCAAAGCTCTGGTCAGGGTTTGTTTGTGCTACTGTGTCTCTGTACCTATTGTGTATACTCTGCATACTGCCTAACTCTTCTTGAGAGAAGTCTGACTGCTCAGCCACAACTACCAAGTGAATCTGTGTGGTACAGACTGCTACCAAGTGGGTTTACTGCCAAACACCTGTAGTCTTAAATCTTTTGCAGTGGTCCCTGGGATTTCTGAGTTAGCTCCATGCAGCACCAAACTATGGGATTATACAATCCTATAATGGTTATCTGCAATTAATCTTCTGAAAGTTTCTGAATTACATTTGCAAATCAGCACCTAATTTTACGGAAAATCTCAAACAAGTGCACCTTCAGCCACCATTTTAAGCAATGCATGTCCTCGCATCTGCTCCTTGAACGAACTACTGGTAAAAACAAGCACTTGCAGGGGGCGTGGCCAGCCGAAGGTGCCATCGGATGCCTTCTCGGTGAGCTCTGCGCTCCCTTCCCGAGACCTCTAAACCCCCTTAAAATGTGTACCCGGCCCTTTAAAAAAAACACCCTAGCGGGCGTCGGAAGCCTTGGTGAGCAGAAGCTGCGATTTGGGCGAGCATTGAAGCCCGTACGACGGAGCAAAATGAAGTTTTGAATTTGGAAGCCCGAAAACAAGATGGCGGACGGGACTGGGTGTCTTCCCTGCGATGCCCGTGACTCAGCTGCAGGCTGTGAATGAGGACATTGGTGCGGAACGAATTCAGCCGTGAAGGTCCCCGGAGGCGTCAGAACACTCTCCTTTAAGTCGCTCGGATCGGGGGTATGCAACTTTGATACTGGACCGAGGACTGCTGGCGCAGCGGTGCGCTCGCCACCCCGCCTCTATGCGCCTGTGGAGCAGTTTCGTGCCACCGGACCCCGAGAAGATCTCCCAGTCGGGGAGAGGATGCAGTAGTCTGGACTCATTGAGAGGTCAGCTCTCCTGAGACTGAAGCGGAGAGAGGCGAATGGGCGCTGGCAAGAAAGGTAACGACCAAAGCAGCTGAGCACTATACGGAGACCCGATTCGATTGCAGCAGTGATTGCCCAAGATGGCGGCTCCTGAGGTCCTCGCCTCGTAAGGACCACCGCGGGACTCCAGGAGTACAGCGCCGCACGGCGGCACAGTGGAATCCAGTGTGTCGGTGATCGCCACTTGGAACCGCGGATGACCCAACAACTCGGCGTCTCAGAAGGCAAGTTGGACGACTTGTGGACTCCTCTCCTCCCTTCCCCCCCGGCCCGCCACAGCGACGAGAGCCCACACATTTTGGAGCCTGGCAGGACTAGATCGAAGCAGCAGCTCAGTGTTGAGCGACGGGGACTGGAGGTGAGCAGACCAACTGAGGGTGGAATTAGCTACGGTGTGGGTCCCTAAAATCCTGGGCTATGCAGGTGGGCAGGCGTGTAGCGATTCCCGTAAGAGGCCACTGGAGAGCTCCGAATAACCAATTTGGATAATACTTTTGTGGTCCCCATGTCACGCCACCATACCCCGATACGAAAGCTTGGTCTGACCCCGGAGAGGGGGGGGCACACATGAGGAGACACGGACAGCACCAAATACAGCATAGGAGCGGGCAAAATGGCATGGCAGCGGGCAAAATGGCTGGCTGTAGGGGAGTCGAGGTCTGTAATAAGCAGCAACTGATGCTGCGAACGGTGTGGGGAACCACAGGACGTACAACACAGTCCGAATATATGAACAGCTGCATCACAATAAAAGTGGGCAAAAGTGGACATTAGTCTGCAATTTGAATTCTTGAGCTAGCTGGGGTCTGGACTGTATGCAGATTTATACGAACAGCAATAATTGCCATACTTGAGTGGATCTGGTTGAACTTACGCCAACATCGTGAATGCTTTATAGGACATAGAAGTACACCGGGGCCTTCATAACTCAAGGAAGCAAGAAGTTGAATGCCCCCTGAAGGCTCATCATGCGCGATTTTCCGGGCCACAACTTAAGGGGCAACAAAATACTGCACGTAGCCCAAGATGACCAAACAAATGACAAAAGGTAAAAGGTAAAAGTCAAGGCTCTGGTGATATCAAAGCCATGCTGCAGACAGCAGACACCCAGAAACAGAATCAACTACAAGCGATGGCCCAAGTGCACAATCCCCCTCTGGGGGCAAAAGACTCTGAAGATCGACCTATCCGGAAATCAGACCTACTAGAGGTGCTGTTGGAACTCAAAAAAAGATAAAAGAAAGCGCAACCAGCCTAGCTAAGTTCATCGCAGACCTCAATAAAAGAGTCCTGGCCGTGGAAAAGAGTTGACGAAATAGAAACGGTGATAACTGAACAGGGTCACGATCACAATGTTTTGGCAAGCAGAGTCATGGAATTAGAACAGCAGATGGAGCAAGTGCAGAGCAAGCAAGAAGACGCCGAAAATAGATCCAGGCGAAACATACCAATTCCTGAAATTCCGTAATTGATACCGGACTCTGACCTACAGCAATACGTGATTGACCTGTTCCGTCACATCTTGGACACAGAAGAAAATAAAGAAATCGTGCTCGATCAGACGCACAGAGTATACTCCACGTTTCAACTTAATAGGAACCTGACTCCTGATGATCTAACCCGGATACATCTGTACACACTGAAGGAGGACATTATGCGGGCAGCCTGGAAAAAAGAACCCATCCGGTTCCATTCAGTTCCGATTCAGGCGTTTCAGGATCTGGCCCAAGCGGCACATGCCAAGAGAAAGAAACTGAGGGTAGTCGCAGACTGGTTGAGAACTAAGGGCGTGCCGATGGGGGCACCCAACTTGCCTCCGGTTTGAATTGGAGGGCAAGCGGCATTCTATTTCTAAAGAGGAAGAGATGGCGGACCTCCTGCAAGAGGACGAAGGAGGCAACTTCACCGACAACGAGGAGTCCCCATCCCGGAGTGGAGAATCAGAAGGCAGACATGGGATAGGCCAAAGGAATCTGAGACACTCCCGTCCGCGGGGACGTAACAAAGAACAGAAACCTTCTGAGCCCACCTGACCAACGGCTGAACATTCGCGATGTGGGACCATCCACTTAATTTTCTGAGATACGGGAGTCCCTAAAGAGAAGGATGGGCTCTGCAATTGAAAGTGCCTATGCATTGACTTTATTGCCCGAAGCAAGCTCACTTTACGAAAAAGGAATGAATACAATGAGGTAGAGAAGAAAAGGGGGGTGGGGGATCGGAACCCAAATTTCCCGGGTGAGTAGAACCCGGTGATTTAGTGTGAACATACTATGTTGAGAAAGCTATTTGAACATTTTAGTTTAAAAGTTGGGGGGAGAATGGGTATTCATACTTTCTATTCTTTGGTGAAGAAGTGAATGACATACATGCTATATCTACAACAGTGTTCAGTTGGATCATAAAGAACGGGTCTAAGGGCTAATATACGATAATGGTTGAATTAACACTTGTGTCGCTGAATGTTCAGGGGCTGAACTCCCCAATTAAGCGGAAGTCCATGCTGACCAGGCTGGTTGATATGCACGCCTTGGTGGTATGGCTGCAGGAGACACATCTGCTTCCTGAAGATGAGCTGAGGCTGAGACACAGAGCCTTCCCTATACAATATCTAGCTTCTAGTGGGACTAAAAAGCGGGGAGTGGGCATTTTAATAGCAAAAGATGTAAAATTTGAGAAAAGATTTGTTAAAAAAAGAACTAGATTAGGTGTTTCCTGATGTTGGGTTGGGTTGGGGGATGGGGGACTGATGGACCAGCTGGTGACTGATCTCGATCTATGCCCCCAATATAAAACAAGACCACTTTATACTTGACTTGTTGCCCCAAAATAGCACAATGGGGAATAGGCAAAATTTTGATCGGAGGTGACTTTAATGGGGTGATGGATGCAACAATGGATAAGACTCTACCGGCTGGCAGTAAGGCCGCATTTGTCTGGTGGAGCGAGAAATACAGGGGGTCCTGGTGTGTCCACTCGGCTCCCGAACTCCACCCAGAAAATGCACGAAAATCTGGCCAATTAGAAAAAGCAACAGTAATAATGTTTTCCACCACTTTTTCTGAACCAATTGACCTGGAAAAAGCTGTTTTGCATCGGAAGCTGAATGCATTCACTCTGCCTATTATCCCACCGGAAGACTAAGCCAGCTGCTGAACACAGGTGTTACATATTCCAATGCACAATCTGCATTTGGAGCATTAACTAACTGAGCTACCTTACAAATGATATAACCTACGGGGCTTTACCGTCTTAACCCCTTAACTGCCATGGGTATTTCCCCCCAGTGCCAAGGACTTTTTTGGTGATTTCGGTGTGTCGCCATTCAATCCCTTGTAACTTTTGTTACATGAGATATCTCGGCCAAAGTTGGCTCCTTTTTCCCCCACATGTAGGCGGTCGTAACGCCACCCAGGAATCCTAGTTTGCTGTAGGGGGGTGAGACACAATGACCAAAAAGGAGAACATTTGTTTTTTTTCTGAAAATGCCAATAAAATGTTGTACAAAGAAGCCTGTGGTGTTTTCCTTGTAAGAGCTAGGAACAAATGGTTTGCTGTGCTGGATTCACCATTTCCAGGCTTTCAAGAACAGATTGAGTGGAAACCAAAATAACATTTTGATATGCTAATCAGCCATTTTGTGAGAGGTAGGCGATTTTGGTGTTTTTTGTCCAATAGGACATGCGTGGACGGAATGCAAGAAAAGGGTAGGAAAGCTGAATGGGAAGCCAGAAAGGCATACATTTCTGAAAAGTAGACAATATTCCAAGTTTAGGAAGGGGTGATTTGCGCAGGTCAGGCAACAACTAGGTAGGGAAAGATTCCATAGTTTGGGGGGAAAAAAAAAAAATCAGGAAAATGACAGAAAGAAACCCACAATTTCCACACATTTCACTCGGGTCACTAACCAAAACACAGCCAACAACACATGGCCTACCTTCCCGCGTTTCCACATGTTTCTCAATGAAAACGGTACCTCACATGTGTGGGTGCACCTACCTGGGTGCAAAGGGAAGAGCCTAACACACTGGTAACCCCAAGTCTTTTCGCACAGCAGATTTTCAGGAATTTTGTTTATGTGGGCAACCTACAGATTTGGGCCTAGGGTGTCGAAGCCACCAAGGAAAATGGAGAACCCCATGCATTTACGAAAAGATACCTGTGGGCACCCCCCTTTCCACTAAAAACATTCATGGTGGTTTAGTGACTCCCACACCCACCCAAAACAAGTTATAATTTGTTTTATGTTTGTTTTGCCCCTTTCCTAGGGGCAGATGGGCACATGTGTGTGGCCATCTGCCCCCGGGGGGGCTTAACGTACTGCCCCAGGCTTGGGGGTGGCTCTGCCAATATTTGCAGTGCCCCCACCCCAAATGGATGGGAGCATCTCATGGAACCCTTCCTAGAGGCAGAAATCTGCCACCCAGGGAAGGCTACATAAGGTGCCCCCATCCACTTAGGGTGGGGGGAGAGGGCCACCCCCCTTCCAAACAAAAAATCCTGGTGGTCTAGTGGGGCCCCACCCAAAACAAGTTATATATGTATAAATTTGTTTTGCCCTTCCCTAGGGGAAGATGGGCACATGTGTGTGACCATCTTCCCCCAAGGGGGTGGCTAAACGTACTGCCCCAGGCCTGGGGGCGGAGTGGCTCTGCCAATATTTGCAGTGGCCTCCCCCTTACCCCAAATGGATGGGGTCATCTCATGTACCTCTTTCTAGGGGCAGAAATCTGCTGCCGGGAAATCTACATAACGTTACCCCCCCCCCATCCACTTAGGGTGGGGGGAGGGCCACCCCCCCTTTCAAACAAAAAATCCTGGTGGTCTAGTGGGCCCACCCCACCCCCCCAAAACAAGTTATAATATATATATTTTTGTTTCGCCCTTTCCTAGGGGCAGATGGGCTCATGTGTATGATCATCTTCCCCCAAGGGGGTGGCAAAACATACTGCCCCAGACTTGGGGGGTGGCTCTGCCAATATTTGCAGTGGCCTCCCCCCACCCCAAATGGATGGGAGCATCTCATGTAACCCTTCCTAGGGCCAGAAATCTGCCCCCAGGGAAGGCTACATAAAGTGCCCCCATCCACTTAGGGTGGGGGGAGAGGGACACCCCCTTGCAAAAATCCCTGGTGGCTAGTGGTCCCACCCGCACCCACCCCACCCAAAACTAGGTTTAAAAAAATAATCTATTTTTTGTTTGCCCCCTTCCCTGGGGGCAGATGATCACCCATCTGCCCCCAGGGTATTGCCCCCATGCTTTTGGCGGCCAGGGGGGAGAGGGCAGTTTATATAGTACGCAGCGCCTCCCCCCCACTTAAAAAACAGATCCCTGCACAACACACCAAACATATTCTGGGGGGGATAAATGACATTACATCCCCCCCACTTATAATTGGGGGGGGGGGGATTTGTCCCCCCTGACCCACCCCCCCCCCCCCCCATGTCCTACGCCCATGCCGGCTACCCCTAATGATCACGCATTTAGACAAGCCTGGCGAAATTTCTGAGAGCACTGCACCTTTTAGAATCCTGGCGTTTCTTTAACCCACCGAAGAGGGTATATACCCACTACTCAGCGGTACACAGGGGTTACTCTCGTATCGATATGATACTCATCTCCGAAACAGTTGTCCCACAAGTCACGGGCGTAGAAATTGGGGTGCGTTGCCTCTCGGACCATGCCCCGGTACTCCTGAATGTAGAATTGGCTTGCTCACAACAACGGTCTCGCAAACCCTGGCGACTGAATGGAGGTAATATTGAAGGACCAACTGGTCTGGACAAGTATTGAACAAACCCTGCAGAACTATTTCCGGGAAAATAAGACCCCGGGGATGGATTGGTCAACCATTTGGGATGCCAGCAAGGCGGTAAGTAAGGGGGGGAATTAATTGCGCAAACCTCGAATTACATTAAAAGTCGAAGAGTGTAAGGCACAACATGGAAGCCAAGATACATGAGGCAGAGGTGGTCTACAAGGACAAAGGTTCACAGAAGGCTTGGCGGGATTTGAAAAAAGCCAGCGCGACCTTAGAAACTCACCTAGCAGATGACGCAGCACGCCTTTTGGTACAAACTAAACAATTTTATTACATACACGGGGGCAAAGCTAATTGGTTTCTTGCTGTTAAATTGAGACACCAGACCCTTAGGAATCGAATAGCTCAACTTCGTAATGGCCACAGGGAGGTAGTGAGGGGAGCAGGAGAAATAGAGGTCCTGATCTCACATTACACCAATAACTTAAAGGAAAACTTAAAGGAGGAGGAGCAGATTGCATTCCTAGACCAGATGGACTTACCACAGATTGGTGAGATGGATAGGCAGCAATTGGAAGGCCCCATAACGGAGGAAGAGGTGGGGGACGCTATAAGGGCACTGAAAGGGCATAAAACACCAGGCCCAGAGGGCCTTAGCAATGCATATTATAAAGCCTTTAGAACCACGCTGATAGGCCCCCTTACCTGCCTATTTAATTTTATTAGAGATAAGGGGCGTACATCTGAAGATATGAGACCAGCAACCACAGTATTGTTGAAAACAGACAGGGACCCATTGGACTGTGCTAGCTACCGTCCGATCTCTTTACTAATATATATTTCATGATATTGGCCCAGAGACTGGCAATGATATTACCCGAAATAATTCACTCCGATCAAGCTGGGTTTGTGAGGGGGCGGCATACATACGATAATATCCGCAGGGCCATAGATGTAATCGACTGGGGACGGAGGACAGGCCAGAGATTTTCAGTGGCGCTCTGGACGCCTCCAGAGCTTTTGATAGTCTACACTGGGGCTTCCTACGCCTGACCCTTGAAGTTTGGGTGTGGCCCACTCTTTATCCGCATGGTAATGGCCAATTTCACGGACCCATCCACTAGGCTATTGGTTAATGAAAAACTCACAGGAAGCATCCCCATCCAGAGAGGCACGAGACATGGATGCCCATTATCGCCCCTGGTCTTTGCGATGGCTATGGAACCATTTGCATGCCAAGTTCGTAGCCATCCAGATATCCAAGGGGTTGACGTGGGCAATATAGGTCTGCAGAAGGTGGCACTTTACGTGGATGACATTCTCTTATTCTTAAAAGATACAGCAAATTCTCTACCAGCAGCCATACACCTACTGAAGAAATTTGCAAATATCTCTGGGTTTCACATTAACTATCCCAAATCTATAGCTCTTAATATTAGAGAGAGGCCGGAGCAAATCCCGATCTGGGAAAACCTATACCCCCTGAAATGGGAACACGAGGCAGTTAAATATCTTGGAATTCAACTGACCCCCAAATATGATAGGTTATATGGAGCTAATATCCCAGACCTCCTGAAAACATTGGCGAAAGAATTAAAATGTTGGCAATTACAGGAACTGTCCTGGTTGGCACGCATTACAGCAGTTAAGATGACCCTACTTCCAAAATTCTTATATGTAGTCGTCGCTCTTCCAATACGAATCCCAAACCCAGCCATCCAAACACTACAGAAAGAGGTGATGAATTTCATCGGGGGTGGGGTGGTGGGGGGTACTGGGGAACGAGAGTTCCCAAGAAAGTATTATTTAGGCCGCAGGTCCTGGGGGAATTAGGGGTTCCGGACCTCCGAAGGTACTTGAGGGCAGGATAGATAACTCCTATGCTGCAATGGTCACCGAACCAACTAAGATAGCCCTGGGAGGTATCGGCTTCCTCACCACACGACATAGGGAAAAGGGGGGCCAACTGTTGGAATCAACCAGAACTACCCCGTGGTACTGGGACAGGGTCCTGAGAAACGAGATAAAAGGAGGGGGAGGGCCTCTTACGCCAGTAGCTTACAACCCAAAATTTACCCCTGGAAAACATGCTAACTTCTGGGCTAACTGGGGTGGCAGGGAAGGCAGCATGGTCGTAAGAGATCTCTATGCAAATGGGATACCCCTGACATTTGAAGAATACAAGACCAGATTCAATATCCCGGAACAGGAATGATTCCACTATGTTGAACTCAGACACTGGGTCTCAAATGCGAGGGTGAAGGAAGGGGCAGCTAGGAACCCTACAGGAGTGGAGTTAACCATACAGGAAGGTCACCCAGATAAGGTAATAACTAGATTATATCGCCTGGTGGGAGAGGGGGGACCCAGAAGAGACTCACTTATATGCGGAAATGGGAAGCTGATCTGGGAAGATCAATTGACTGGGACACATGAGGCTAAAGTTGGCATAGAGCCACGAAGAGTTCTAAATGCACCTCGAATAAGGAAGCAGCATATAAACTGTCTTCGGTGGTACATGACGCCCACACGCATGCATGCCATTAATCCAGAAAACCCGCCTGAACGTTGGAGGAATTGTGGACAACCTGGGGACCTTATACATATGTGGTGGTCCTGCCCATTAACGGAAAGCTACTGGAAAGAGATCCTGAGTCACATTAAAGACATAACTGGCATAGAGCTCCCTCTTGACCCACTAGTGGTGCTCTTGGGAGAAGCAGTGGAGGGTTGGTATGCAAACTCAGGGCCGACGGCCACCTTATTTACGCATATGTTAAGTGCAGCCAGAATTACAATCGCTGAGGCATGGAAATCAAAAGATGGACCAGTGGTGGCCATGTGGTGGATGCGGCTATGGGGGGGGGGGGGGGGGGGAGGTGATGGCCATGGAGAAGGTCACTGCTTTGGCCCACGGCTCTTATTCCAAATATCTGAACATTTGGCTACCATTGCATGAATTCACAGACGACAGCAGATGTACTTCAAGCCCAGAGTGCTCCGTGCAATACCTTTTATCTGATGGAATCGAATACGAACTTGAAAGGATCCATCTGACTGAAATAATAAGACCGATCAAACCACTTCTTCACCTTAAGTTTTTATGTTATTCTTTTATTCCTTTCCTCTGTATTGCTACCATAAATGAGCACTGGCATTGAAATGTGTTGAAACCCCAAGAAGGGGTAACGAGGAAGCGACATGTAAGAAGTATTACATATATGCTATTGATCGGTTTATTAATGTATGCATGTCTATGTGCTCCAAAATTTAAATAAAGTTGTTAAAAAAACAAGCACTTGCAAAGCCAACAGTTCTGGCTTTTACTAGCATTTGCCGGGCACTGCCAGTGTGTGCTCAGATACTCACTATTTGTCAGCTTGTGCCAGGTAGTAAGTGCACAAATCATAACATATGCAAATACAAACGCCAAACCTGCTGGTTTTGCCAATGCTTTAAATATTTCTTTATACAGAGGTGGTCCTGATCTTAGAGAGGAGGCAACAGAGTCAGATGGACAGAATTACTGGCTTTGGATGACAATTTGATCAAACGGTGGGGTTTGTATTTGAATTTCTGTCTCCCGGTATCAGTGTCTCCAACTTAACATCTCTTCCAAAGAGAAGATGAATGAGTTTTATTCCAGATAAATAAGCAATAGCTTTGCAGTGCCAGGCAAGAAGATGTTCTCCAAACTGACTAGTACCACTATCACTGAAGCAGCTCTGCCTTCTTGCAACAATTCTGCCATTCCAAAGGCGAAACCAATCTGCCATATAGCAATTACTAGGTTACTCACTGTAGTGACCACCTTACTCATAAGTCCCCTCTCCTCCATACTTGTGGGACGGGACTTTGTAAAAAGCATCCAAATTTTTTTCTAAAATGTGTCCCTCTTTCCTGCGCGGAGCCCGGCATGTGGCTGTAACCCCACCCACCTTGGCTCCGCCCCGCGCATCGCCCATCAGTCCTTTTCTATCGTCAGGTCAAAGACCCATTAGAAATAACAGAGGAACCTTATTAGAGGGGACGGCGGGCGTGCGTATGGAGGAAAGGGGACTAGGAGTAAGGTGGTCACTACAGTGAGTAACCTGGTAATACTCCTACGGCCCGCCCCCTTTCCTCCATACTTGTGGAGATTCCCAAGCACTCCTTACAGGAACTACGGGTGGATGGAAATACCCCTTACTGACCAAACTGAGCGTCAGCTCTTGAGCTCATGTCGAGACAGTAATGTTTACAGAAAGCAGATGGGGAGGCCCAAGTAGCTGCCCTAGCGATGGACTCCCAGGGGACATATTTCTGAAAAGCAACCGCGGCTGCCTTGCCCCGCACCAGGTGTGCATGGATACCATTAGGAGGTTTCAGCCCTTGGACGGTGAAAGACTGATGCAGGCGGCGATCCACCTAGAAATAGTTGCCTTAGATGCCGGCTTGCCCTGAGGGTTACCGAAGGTCACAAAAAGTTGACAAGAACTCCTAAACTCGGAAGTCCTGTTCAGGTAGAACTTAGAGCTCTTCGGACATCAAGACAGTGTAGAACCCTTTCCGCCTCTGAGGCAGGGTTCGGAAAAAAGACCGGAAGGGAGATCGACTGATTCAGATGGAATTCGGTCACTACCTTCGGTAGAAAGGCCGGGTTTGTCCGAAGGACTACCTTGTCCTTGTGAAAGGCCAAGAAAGGATGCTCCACCGACAATGCCTGGAGCTCACTCATTCTCCTTGCTCACGTAACGGCGACCAGAAAGGACACTTTCCAAGACAAGTACTTGAGGTCCACCGTAGCCATTGGTTCAAAGGGTTTATGGCACAGCGCCGTCAGGACTACATTTAGCCCCCATGGCGGGTGCGGATTACGAACCGGAGGGTAGAGGCGTGTCAAGCCAGCAAAATGCCTCTTCACCACTGGGTTAGAGAATAAGAACACAGGTCTGTACAAAGGTAAGCGGAAACCGCTGAGAGATAAGTCCTGCATGACAGGACATGAACCCCTGACTCTGCTAGGGAGGACACGGACAACACTGTCAATCGTGGCCATCCTCGGATCCAACTTCTCCAAACACCAATGACAGAACCTGAGCCATTTACTCTTGTATTGAGATCTGGTCGAGTGTTTCCTGGCTGCCCGGACAACGCGCATGTTATCCGCAGACAAACAGATGCTCTAAAGACTTGAACTCAGGCACCAATGCCGCCAAGCTGAGCGATTGTGGCGAGGGGTGCCACATCTGTTCCCCTCGGTGAAGAAGATCGGGAGTTACTGGTAACCTGATCGGCGGATACACCGACAGGTGTTGAAGTTCTGAGAACCAAAACCTGGCTGGCTACCATGGGGTTATGAGTAGAAGAGAACAGTTTGCAGAGTTCTTCAACATCCAAATTGCACGGTGAACTAGAGGCGGGAAGGCGTAAGCTCTCATGTTGCGCCATCGACTCTCGAGAGCATCCCCCAGAGAGAAGGCTCCCAGCCCCACTCTGGAGGCATGCTGAGGAAGCTTCTTGTTCGCCGCGGTAGCGAAGATGTCCACCTGCGGTGTGCCCCAGCGTGAGAAAATCCACGAGAGGAGCTCCGCCTTCAATTCCCCACTCGTAGCTGACCACTGTCCGCCGGCTGAGGGCATCCGCTGTGACATTCAGCTGGCCCGGGATGTGCACTGCAAGCAGCCAGACACCATGAAGCACGGCCCACTCCCAAATCTGGATGACAGGTCCACGAGGGGGCAGGGGGTGTGGTGTGAAGACTTTGTTCCCCCTTGTTTGTTTATGTAATACATTGACACCACATTGTCCGTTCTTATGCGGACCACTTTGTTGACAATGAGTGGTCTGAACGCCCTGAGCGCTAGGAAGATCGCCAGAAGCTCCAAATAATTTATGTGCAGGAGCTTGTCCTGAGGCGACCAAAGGTCCGAAACCTGAAGACCCAACTTCGCACCCCACCATAGAAGGGAGGAGTCCGTCGTGATAGTCACCGTGGGGACCGGGTCCTGAAACCCCGCGCCCCCAGACAGGTTGCTGAGAGATAACCACCAGTCCAAGTCCACTCATGGAATCTGGAATCATTATCCGCATGGAATCCGGATCCACTGCCCGACACCAAGAACTCCGAAGAGCCATCTGGGTCTGTCTCATTTTGAGACATGGAAGAGCCAGTACACACGAGGCCACGAGACCCAGAAGCCTCTTGAACCACCAGGCCGACATGCTCTCCGACTGCACAAACATCTGACACGTGGATAACAGATCCGCCATTCTGTCCTCGGTCAGATACACTCTGCAGTCGATCGTGTTCCAATGAAAACCCAGGAAGATCAGGTCCTGTGAGCTCGTCATGGAGGATTTCCACCAGTTCACCGACAGCCCAAGATGGAACAGGAGCAGAAGGAGAGACTGGAGGTGTCCGCTGCTGCCAACGGACAAAGGCTGCGTAGGAGCCAGTAGTCCAAATAGGGATACACATGGATACCCTGGAGACGAAGATAGGCCGCAATCATCTTCGTGAAGACACGGGGTGCCGAGCTGAGGCCAAAAGGAAGCACCCGGAACTGGAAGTGCTCCTCTCCCAAAGAGAAGCGGCGATATCTCCTGTGTGGATTCCAAATCAGGATATGCATATACGCATCCTGAAGATCTACAACGCTGAGCCAATCGCCCATCTGCAAAGAGGAGCGTATCTGGCTGGGCGTGATCTTGAATTTCTCTTGGGGTAGGAAAAGTTTGAACTGGGAAAGGTCTAGGATGTTACGCAGGCCAGCCTGGTTGGGTTTGTGCACCGTAAACAGCCGGGAGTAGAAGCCCTCCCCTCGCTCCAAAAGGGGAACGGGTTCCACAGCTCTGAGGTCCAGAAGTTTCTGAACTTCGGCCTTGAGGGAGGGTAAGCCCGACAGCTGAAAAGGAGGGTTGAGGGGTGGGGTAGGGGGTAAAGTTAAGCGGAAGCCCGCTCGAGCGGCTGACGAGACCCATCTGTCTTCTGTGATGGTCTGCCACGCCTCCCAATGAGACGCAATGCGTCCTCCCGCCGGGGTCTTGTGCGAGCGCTGAAAACCCTCATTTGGCAGATTTATCGGTGGTGGTGCCACCTGAACCTGAGGAGGCTGAGGAGCGGGAGAAAAACCGTGTGCGTTGTTGTCTAGGGCGGTCATTCCCCGCAGTAGTATCCACTCTGCGAGATTTGCGGTCGAGGAAGCCCCTAAAACCAGAGCGTCGACTTTGCGACAACAGTCTCTGGGATTTGAAAGGAGCTTTGACCAGAAAAGACAATGATTTAGCCGTCTGAGTGCTATCCTTGGTCTTGATGAGCTCTACATCAGCAGTAGAATGAAAAAGCTCCTTACCATCAAATAGAAGGTCCAACCCCCTGTCTTGCACTTCCTTAGAAAATTTAGTGGCATGCAGCCACGCCTGCCGTGAGGTATCAACCCCAGGCATCAGGACCCGAGCCGAGGTGTCTATGTGGTGAGACGCAGCCTCCAGGTGATCCTGGGCCAAGACCCTGGCATCAGAAAGGCCTCCTTTGAAGTCTTCCACCTTCTCGACCGGGATGTGCTCCTCAAACTCAGACAGACCTTTCCACATCTGCATGTTAGCTCCCGCCAATATCAACTCAGCATTGGCCTGCCTGAGCTGCAAGGCTGAGTTGGCAAAGATTTTCCTCCCTAGGGAGTCCAGGAGCTTGTCCTCCTTTCCCAAGACCCGAGTAGCTGTCGTGGAAGAGGATGCTGCAGGTCTGGATTGCAACGTAGCCGCAGCCACCACAATGGAGGAGGGAGGTGGATAAGACAGGGCCACCTCTTCCGAAGAGTGCAGCCTGTACCTCGCGTCAATCTTATTGACAAAAAGTCCCGAGTGTGGCTTTTCCCAGCCTCTTCGGAAATCGGCCAGAACGTGCTTCTGCAGGAACAGGCCGGTACGCTCCAAGGGAGACAGGGTGAACGCCCCAGAAAGCACGCCCTCCTGCGGAGCGGGTGCCTTGGGCACCGGAACATCTAAAACTCATGTCCAGTACCCGGTCATGAAAGGCTCTGATCGAGCGGGGAAGGTCCTCGTTGTCCTGATCGCCTTGAGGGTCATCTGACAGGTCAGGATCCTGCTGAGCCTTGTCAGGTACTGCCTTGTCCACTGGGAACAATGGAGGCACAGGCGGAAGAGCCAGGTGAGGCACCACAGGCAAGGGAGGTGCCGGCAGAACCACCGGCGGAACCACCGGAGGAACGGGTGGAGCCGGAGGCGCAGGTGGACATATCTCCTTGAAAAACCTTGAAATATTCCCTCATGGGTCGGTGCGCATAAGCGCTTGAAAAGTACAGAATAAAGCGTCCCCAGGAGATTGCTTCGGAACCTGAGGAGGCATCTCATGAGATGGACAAATCCAGGGACGTAACAGGGAAGGGTGCCACACCGGTCCCACCACCGACGTATCCACATAAATCAAAGGAGCCGCCCCCGCGGGCAACAAAACTGTGCGGAAGAGGCATCCGGGCATTCCAATCATAAACTGGCCGGTAAGGATGCACACCAGGGACCTTCGGTTCACCCAAGGAACCGCGCCCTACACCAGAGGCTGATGGCGCAGTTGTAGGGGTAGCACCTAAAATGGCCGCCGTGGTGGGAACGGGTGCCATTTTGTCCTCATCTAAGGGGGAACTGCGGCACATGAGGAATGAGGCAGGGGTCCCCGTTGATGGATCAGGGGTCTTAATCTTAGCCTTGACATAAGGAACCTCGGCCGAGTCAGTACTATGAAGCCTGGAATGTTTTTGTGACATACCAACTGCCAAATTAGCCTTCGAAGGACGGACCTCGGCACTGCCGGTAAAAGAAGAATTTTTCTTCTTTGCCCCCTCAACAGATCTGGTATCACCACAAGAGGGGGAACGGTGAGCAACCGCCTTCACTGACAAAGCCTTGTCCAGCCTCTCAGAACTGTTGGTAGCTTTAGCCTCTGAACGAGACACCTCGGACCCAGGCCCAGTAACAGCCTTATCTGCACGGGCCTCGAACATCCGTTCGGTAACAACCAGCCCAGCCAAGGCCTTGGGGCGCAGGAGGGGTCTCGGAGCATACTCTGGTGTTCACAGGCCCCTTATGGAGACCCTCTGAGAAAACTTTGGTAGAATTATTAGGCCCAACGGGCACCTCAGGGCGAACCCCGGGTACATAGCGATCAACGCCCCTCCCGGACCGAGAGGAACCCGGAAAGGTAGCCCCCGGCTGGGGTGCTCTGAAAAGTAAAGAACTTACCGGGCGTTGTTTCTTCTCGTCGATGAACGCCTGAAAATGCGAAGGAGGAGTTTGTCGGAACACCTCCTCCCACCACTCCAACCGACGAAGTGCCTGGACCGAAAGGGAGACAAAGTAAAAACAGGAGTCCCAACGGTGTTCCGGACCCAAATACTCTAGACAAAGAGGATGGGGATCCGCCCTTGCGAAGAGACCGTGACAAGATGAACAATCTGGAAAATCTAATTTGAAAGACAGACTAGTATACGAACGCTAGCAAGAGCCAGAGAGGGGGAAAAAAGGGAAGAAAATCTTCTGAGGATGAAAGTGCGTCCGGCCCCGATCGAGTGGAGAAAAGGACTGATAAGCGATGCAGAGCCAAGGTGGGCAGGGTTACGGCCACGTGCCGGGCCCCACGCAGGATAGAGGGACACATTTTTGAAAAAAATGTTGATGGTTTTTACAAAGTGCTCCGGTCCCGTCCCACAGGACGGAGAGATGTCCCACAAGTATGGAGGAAAGGGGACGGGACGTAGGAGTAAAGCTTTTATTCTGATGCAGTAGTACACCCAAATACGATCACTACCTTTTACAAAATGTACCACCCCTTGCTCTATAGTAACTTACACCAATGCAGTACAGTTAGGCAAACCTGGCTTTAGCCCGAGAACCAGGCCCCTTCATACAACCCGCTTTGAAATAAACATCCTATCCACCTGTAAGAGGTCAAGGTTTGCTTAAGTGCTGCAGGCTTTGCCAGACAAATAAGCTGCCAACTATAGAAACCTAAAAAGGTATTCAGGCCAGGTGAATGGGAACACTGAAGCACTGGCAGGATATATCTTGGATATATCTTGTACCCATCAGGAAGCAGCCGCCCAATTTTACAGAAAGCTGTGGATCATAACATGCTCGCAAGAGTAGCACATGGGATAGGATACGTGCAAGTGGTTGCTTTTAACAAAGTTACTCACTGTAGTGACCACCTTACTCCTAGTCCATAGTCCCCTTTACTCCATACTTTTGGGACATTCCTTCTTCAGGACGGGACCAGAGCACTCTAAGCATCAAAAACGACTGTTTTTATTTTTACACAGGGCTGCCGCACGTGGCCGTAACCCCGCCTTTCTAAGCTCCACCCCGCCCTTCAGTCCTTTTCTATCTTCAACGTTGAAAGACTATATGCAAAATAGAGGAAACGTTTTAGAGGAGACAGCAGGCGGGCATATGAAGGAAAGGGGACTAAGAGTAAGATAGTCACTACAGTGAGTTACTTCTTATACTCCTACGTTCCGTCCCCTTTACTCCATACTTCTGGGAGATTCCCAAGCACTGACCAAAGAACGGGAGGATGGAAATGTCCTTTACTGGAACAGGTTTTTAAGAACTGCCTGACCAAACTTGGCATCAGCCCGGGAACACCGGTCAAGACAATAGTGTCTACAAAAAGCAGAGGAGATGCCCACACAGCAGCCTTGGCTATGGACTGCCAAGGGACATATTTCTGGAAGGCAACAGCAGCTGCTTTGCCACGGACCAAATGCGCATGAACGCCGTTTGGGGGCTGAAGGCCTTGAATTGTATAAGCCTCTGAGATACATTAAGCAATCCGTCCTGTGATGTACGTTTATGAAGCCAGTTCCCCTTTTGGGTCACTGAAAGTAACAGTTGTGAGGAGCTTCTGAAATCGCTTGTTCTGTCAAGGGAAAACTTCAGAGCTCTTCTGACATCCAGGTTGTGTAGAACACTTTCCGCATCAGAGACCAGGTTCGGAAAGAAAACCGGGAGGGATATTCACTTATTTATGTGGAACTCTAAGACAATTTTTGGAAGCAAAGAAGGATGAGTGTGAAGCACAACCATGTCCTTGTGAAAGGTCAAGTACGGGTGTTCGAGCAAGAGAGCTTTCCAGGAGAGAACCCCAAGTTCCGCAGTGGCGAGTGGTTCGAGTGACTTGTGACAGCGCTGTAAGGACCACGTTAAGATCCCATTTTTTGTGAGGAGACCTGACCAACAGGAAGAGGTGAAGGAGACTTGTGAAATGCCTCTGGATTACTGGATTTGTCTGAAAAAAATAATTATCTGTAGAAGTAGAAAGATAAGCTGCAATGACTAACATATGTTCTGCACAATAAGATGTGGATGCTAGAGGCTGCAAGGTCGGATATAAAAGACAAGACAGTCAATAGAAGCATGTCAAAGATCAAGCTGTTTAGCAAAACACCAATGACAAAAATGAAGCCATTTACTTTTGTACTGCGCTCGTGTAGAAGACTGACGTGCCGCCTGGATTATGCGCCTTTTATCCTCCGAAAGGTTAAACTGCACTAAGGCCCTGAACTCGGGCACCAGGTTGCAAAGTTGAAGGATTGTGGGGAGGGTTGCCACACCTGGCGATTGCTCTGGTGCAGTAGACTGAGGATCTGCGGTAGCTTGATTAGGTTGCATATTGATATCAATGGCAGAGGATGAAAAAGCATAACTTCTGCCGCTGTAATGAAATGCAACTAAGTTTGTACCATACTCTCACACCTATCATGTATGTATATGCAATCCAAGTTCTGTTCTAACAGCACCACGATGCCCACGGCTGCTGTGCGCTTTATAAATACTAAATAAATAAGCCTTCATGTTGTCCCATGGAATCTTGAGCGCATCCCTCAAGGAAGATGCTCCGAGACCGTCCCTGGAAGCATAGAGTGGTATTTTCGGTAGAATGTCCTTTCATTGGCGTATGTTTTAAAGCCTTGCATTTAAACGTGAACATTACAATGAAAATGTAATCGATTTTTTTTTTAGGGGGGCGGGTTTGGGAAAGGACAATTAAGGGTTTGGGTGGGTAAGGAATAGGTAATGGGTAACCCCAAAAAAGAAAAAAAAAAAAAAGACATTGTTCGAATGTAGATGTTTAATTGACAAGCGTTGAAATATACAGCGATGAATGACAGAACTGCATTTTCCTGTTTGCAGTCGCAAAGAGATCCACTGTTTGGGAACCCCATTGCTGGAAAAGCTTGGCAAAACATTGCTGTTCATTTCACTCGTAATTCGCCACAGACTGCAGGCTCAGTGAAATCTGCCGCAACATTGATCTCTCCCGGAATGTGCACGGCCTGTAGCCAGACATTGTGTAGGACTGCCCAATTCCAAATCTGGATAGCTAAATCTACCAGAGGAGGAGCCCTGCTGCCCCCCTGTTTGACATAGAAGATAACTACAGAATTGTCCATGTAAATTTGCACTACTTTCAATGCCATGAAAACCTCCAAGAGTTCTAGGTAGTTGATACGAGACATCCTGTCTTGGGGTGTCCACAGATCATAGACCTCAAGATTACTCAATGTAGCTCCCCACCCTAGAACGGAGGAGTCCATTGTAACAGTGACCTGTGGTAAGGACTCCTGGAAGGAGGTTCCCCACTGAGAGGTTGTCCACCATGGAAAATAAATGGCATTTATAAAGCACCTGTATACAAGTGTTTCTAGGCAAGACAGGGGGTAGGGGGTACCAGGAGGCAGTGTGAGGTGCAACTGGACAAGTGGGCCCAAGTTCAGAGGGTGGCCAGGTGACCAGTGCATGGACCAGACGGGTCTTCAGCATGGGAGAGGAAGAGAAAAAGCAGAAGCGAAGAGGAAGGTCTTACGTTGCTTCCGGAACCAGAGAGGATTCTGCTCAGGTTTCAGAGAGGCACGGAGGCTGTCCGAGGGAGGCCTCAGGTGAAGAAAGATCTGCCCCCAACTCTCTGCTTGGAAATGCGACTGACCCTCAGAGTTGGTGGTGGATGAGCGGCGAGCTCAAGAAGGGAGATGTTTAGAAAGTGTTGGAGGTAGTGCTGTCCCAGGCCCCAGAAAGCCTTGTGGAAGAATAAGAGGGTCTTGAACTTGATCCTTGCCGCCACTGGGAGCCAGTGAAGAGATCTCAGTGCTTGAAGATATGATCCCTGGGCTGGAGGCCAATGACAAGTCTTGCAGTCCGGTTTGGATAAGTTATAGAGGACAGAGCGTAGAGGCAGGAAGATTTAGAAAGAGGCTGTTGTAGTAGACCAGCCTAGGAGAGGACCAGAGCTCGGGAGACAGTGAGCTTGTGGGAGAAAGTGAGGAAAGAAAGAATACCTGAGGAGTTGCAGCTGATCGTTTGACCTTAGTGACTTCTTAGAGACAGATGAAGAGAGAAGGAGAGGGTGGAGTCAAATATGACCCCCAAGGCTCTTGGCCTCACAGGTAGGAGTAGGAAGAGGGGCCAGAGAGAGGAAGGGGGAGCTGGTGTTCCGATGACGAGGATGTCAGTCTTAGTGGCATTGAGGCAGATATCATTGGCGGCACACCCCTCCTAGATTGCAAACAGACAGTCTGGAATATTTATATTTCGTTTTTTGCCAATAGCGCTAATACAAATTAGAATAACAGTGGTACAATCAAGACTAGCAATGCATCCCATGTTTTTTTTCTTTTAAAACAGAAGTGGAAAAAGGGAAGCTTCAGTTATTAGACAGGGCAGATAAATAAGATTTGAGATTGACTGAAATATAATAAGATGAAGACAAATTAATAGAAACTGTAATAGTTCCAGTGTTTAGGCGCAAAAGAGCAAAGAACAGCAGCAAGAAGATGCACATGGAGGTTTGGGGACAGAGAAGAAACTGATTCTGGGAACGGAGGGGCCAAGAAGGGGAATAGAGTGAAATAATTGGAAATAAAGAGGGACGAGACCAAGAATACATCTGAAGACAAATCGAGAGAAAATTATAAAGCAGGCCAGAATCAAAAGGGAGAAGCAATATCAAAAGCAAAGATTTGATTGAAGATCGAAGAGAAAGAAAAGAATTATAGATCGAAAGATGAGAACGATGAAAGCAAAGAGAACGATGAAAGCAAAGAGAAAGATGAGCAAAGAGAAAGATGAGGAGAAGCAGGAAGATCAAAGGAAAGCTGAACAATCGATCCGGGAGAAAACCAAACAATAAACAAGCTAAGTAGCGTGAAAGTAAAGAAGGTAGAGCACAACGAATATTAAGAGCATAGCGACAGGATCGAGCAGCAGAGAAAATATGTAAAGAAAAGGAAAAAGAAGGGTCGAAGATTACACCCAAATTGTGAGCAGGAGAAAAAGGTAGAGAAGGAGGAAAAGAAGGGGAGAGGGAAAGAGTAGGAGGAATCTTAGTAGCTGGGAAGAATAGAACCTCAGTCTTCAAAACTGGAAGTCTTCACACGTCCTCTTAATCCTTCGAACTGCAGAAAGACAGTATCATGTAAAGTGGCATCAAAAGAAGAGAAAAAGATTTGGGGATGATCAGCATAAAGATGAAAAGAAAGCTTGAAGGGTGAGATAAGAGCAGAAAGTCCAGGCTCTTGGACCTCCTGTGTGAACACCGGAGTGTCAATATGATGTGCAGTGGCCTCTAATAGGTCCTGAGCCAGAACACCGGCATCAGATAAACCAGTTTTAAAATGGTCACGTTTGTCCTGGGGAATGAACTGTTTCGAAATCCAAAAGATACTTCCACAGTTTTAAATTTGCTACAGGCAGCACTGCTTCGGTGTTAACTGAAGCTGGAGGGCCGCATTTGCAAATACTTTTTTCCCCCCGCCTCGCTCCAAACTCTTATCCTCCTTTCACAAGACAGACGATGCGGAGGACAATGCCAAGGGCTTGGAATGGAGGTTAGCCGCTCACACCACTGTAGAAGACTGGAGGGGACATGTGGTTAGTGGAATTTCCTCCGAAGCTTGTAGCCTGTATAGAGCACCTATCTTTTTGTTTATGTGTTGGCCTGTGTTTTTTCCCCACACTTTCCTGGCCTAAGTCAATCTATCCTTTTGAAGGAACAGGCCTGACCGTTCCTGCGTCTTCAAAAACCTCCTGACAAAATGCCTGCCTGCAGCGTAGGAGGTTCAGGGGTCAGAATGTCTAAATATGACAAAAATACACCACCCTTTTATGAAAACACCAGATTGATGAAGGTGGAAACGTCTCATCCACCACACCATTTTCGGCAGGGATTTCGGTAGGCGGGCACAATCACGGAGCATGAGGCGCAGGCTCTGGATCCTTAGATTCCGAAGGACGTTCCACCGGATGGACACCTCAGGGCAAGACCTGGTGACGCTAGAGTCCATATGACTCCTCCCTGAAACGGTTGACTCCAAGGAGGAGTCCCCCTAACAGGGTACTCTGAAAAGGAAGACACTCTGACAGCGGTTTCTTTTTGCTTTAATGAATTCCCGTAAGGGGACTGGAGGAGCGCAGTGGAAGACCTCCTCCCACCTGACAAGTCTGTGGACAGAGAGAGAGTCACAGAAGAAGCCTACATTCAAACCATGGTCTGGGCATAAACACTCGCGGCAAAGATTATGATGGTCCACCGGCGCGTAATGATGTGCACAGGAGACACGAGGTGACGCCCTTCTGCGCAATGCATAGGCAGAGAAAAAGAAAACAACTGCTGTACAGAGGCAGGGAAACAAATGAACTTACAAAAAGCAGGGTTATTTAAAAAACATTTAAAAAACAAGATTCTAAGTGTGTCCGATCCCACCCACACAGAGAAAAGGACTGCGGAGTGATATGCTGGGCAGGGCTCAGGAAGGCAGGGCAAAAGCCACATGCACTGGTCCCACATAGTAATAGAAAGAATATGTATTGAGGTTATCAGAAACAGCTCCAGTCCCATGCCGAAGGACGAAACATCCCACAAGTCTGAAGGAAAGGGGACGGGACGTAGGAGTAATGCAGAAAGCGCTGATGCAGCTCCAAATGGGCACCTGCAGATCTGCATCCTTCAGATCCACTGTGCAGACCCAATCTCCCTGACAGAGCAGGCAAGATCTGGAATATCATCCAAGGAGAAAAAGGTTTAGGTTACTTACCTGTAACTATTGTTTGCCAGCATGCGCCTGGCATGGATTCAAATGCTTATGAAAATCCAATGCATAACAGTACAACATTACACAACCACAGGGAGGTGGCAAGGCTCAACAGAAGCAATTAACTCTTACCTCTGGAACAGGCTCACCTCAAGCGAATAGTTTGCGTAGCACTGCTTGGCCAACTCTCTACTCCTCCCTAGAATCCCTGTTGATGCAGTATAACTTTGTGACAGTGTGCGTGGGTCTCCACATAGCAGCCCTGCAGATGTCCAGCAGGGGCACACGGCACAGGAATGCCGTAATCACAGCAATCGCTCTGGTGGAGTGGGCTCTAGGCCAACCTTTGACTGATGCAGCCGGACAGCCACCTTTAAATGGAAGCTTTGGACAAGGCAACACAGCTGTGGAGTCTTACGAAAACTGTTAATACCTGTCATGTAGAACTTCAGGGAACCAGCAACGTCCAGCAAGTGAAAGGCCTTTTCTGCCGGGGACAAAGGTTTCTGGGGAAAAACTGTTGTGGTGGAATTCCTAGGGAACCTTCAGCATGAAAGAGGGGTGCATATGCAGCATCACCCTCAATAAGTGGAAAGTCCGGTATGGTTGCTTACAGGATAGGGCCTGGATCTCACATACCCCTCTGGCAGAGGAGATGACCACAAGGAAAGCTGTTTTCCACAAGAGAAAGTAGGGCCTGATGCATAGGCTCGAAGGGGTACCCCCATGAGTCTCGTCAGAACCATGTTGAGTTACCATGCTGGCAATTCATACCCTCCAAACTCTAGTGCTGCAGGAACCAGGTCCTGGGTCAGGATTATAGATTGCGCCTACTCTGATGAGAAGATCCGGAACCACTGGCAACTTGACCTCAGGCGACGCGGACAGGCTGAGAAGGACCGGATACCAAATCTGCCTTGGCCACGCCGGGGTGATGAGTATCATCTTGCATGGACACAGTGTTGATGACTCTTAGCAGGAGAGGGCATGGAGGAAACCCGTACACAAACAGGCTTTCCTATGGGAAGGAGATTGTCCCCCCCAGGCTCTACGGCTGGTGGAGTCTGCTGGCAAACTTCTAGCCTTTGGAGTTCGTCTGTCGCAAACAGATCGATCTGAGGTCTGCCCCATTAGATGAACAGGCAGTCCACCGGATCCTGATGAAGCTCCCACTCGTGGCAGGAGCACCGTTCCCTGCAGAGGGAGTCTGCAATGGTGTTCTGGACTCCCGCCAGGTGGAGAGGGACAAGCTACTACTTTACTTTTATTAATCTGTTTTACAAACAAATACATGGCACTGCCATGGGGTCAGCTGTGGCACCAACACTTGCAAATTTGTATGTAGAAACTATCGAAGTCTATATCATTATGACTAACCTCAATCCATATAGAAAATACATCTAACTATGGAAAAGGTTTATTGATATTTTTATGATTTGGACAGGTGATATGTTGAATTTTGATTCATTTGTACTTTGGCTTAACTCACAAAATCTCTTTCTGCAGTTTACCAAAACTGAGTTTTGAAGCAATCAACTTTTTGGATTTTACCATCTTTGTGAACAAATTAGACCTTTTTATAAAGAAACAGATAAATATTCCATGCTACTTCACTCTAGTTTCCATCCCAAACACACAAGACAAAATGTGCCTTTTGCGTATGAAGCGCAATAGCAGTAGCAAAAGAGATTTTGTGAAAGAAGCTGACAATTTGAAACAATCTGATTCAGAGGGGTTATCCCAAAAAAATTGTGAAGACAGCATATAAAAAAAGAGCGTCCAATAACAGATGCCATTTTGGAATACAGAGAGAAAAAAGTGAATGATAACATTGTGTTTGTTAGCACATATAATCACTTTCAAATGCCATAATGAAGATTGTGAGAAACAACTGGCATGTGCTAGAAAAAGGCGATTGCCCCTGTCTACGCCCAAGTGTGCCTTTCGAAGGAGCAAAAACCTGAAGGAACTAATCACTAGAAATGATGTGGCCTTAAAACCTATAGTTGGGGCCTAGCAAGAATCATAGAACATAGCCCTTGTGGCCATTGTAATTGATGTGCACAAACCATCACATCTAACAAGATATTGATCTGGGTCTCAACAAAAGATGGGAACTAATTCCTGACAAATTGCAACTCTATGATGGTAGTGTATGCTATCTGGTGCCCTTGTGATAGATTGTATATCGGAAAGACTGAAAGGAAAGTAAAGGTCCGGATAGGTGAACACAAAAGTTGTATTAGGAACAACACCATCAATGCACCACTAGTGGGCAATTTTGTAAGCTTGGGACACAAACCTGAAGAACCAAGGTGGACAGTAGTCATGAAAATTGGACAAACCCAAGACCCTAACAATGATAAACATATGCTGAGTGTACAAGAACAAAACATGATTTTAACGAAAAGTTATCCCCAGGGACTGAATGAGAACATAGACTGGAGTGTATTTATTAAATAATACATACTACAAGTACAGATTATATTTGTAATGATGACTGCCACATACAAGGATTTTCCAGACAGTTTTTGGCCTGAATGGTCATTTACTCATTGAGTCACTTTTCCTTAGCCTTGAGATCATTCTATCCTATGACGATGTAGAAACACATTCACAAGGTGTGACCCCGTGCCCCCGGCGACTTGACAACTTTCGATCTATATCCTGTTTCACATGAGTCTCTCATTACTCAAGGTGCACATCACCTATAATTCCCGTTAAGCTGTGATCTTCACGTTTAGTGCCTTACACACCCTCATCATTTTTTTGTCAGTGAGGCACTTGTTAGTTTGAAGTTGCATCATATTCATTTGCCGGTCGGTTCTGTCATATATACATATACACATATATATATATATATATATATATATATGCATATACACGCATACATATACAAATATAAATATATACATACATATATACACACACACACAATACGTCAAGAATAGAATACAGACAATAGCGACTTCACATATGGCATAACTAGGATTTGTAGACCTAGGACAACCACACATGTGATTTGTAATACATACGATCATAAGCAGGCCTGCACGTCACACTAGAGATCATACCATTCACAACACATGTGCAGTATCACGCAAGACTAACCCTCAGTGTGCCGGGTTGCTATAGCAACAAATTCCGGACTTAAGTTTCCCAGGACCCAGCATGCGGAAGTGGTTTAACCATTAAAACGTCTATCGAGATCCAGTACCCAACAAAACCCTTTCGGTTGGATTCTTTTTCGTCTTCCCCACAATCTTTACATGGCTTGATGTGCATCCCCAACACTGTAGCCGACACATTTTGTAAATTGTTGCGATTTATGCTGTGCAGTATAGCGTTAGCCTCTACTACACATGCGCAATAGACATCTACGCACACTCATAGCGTACAGGGTTGCATTAGTAACGGTTGCTAAATGGTTGAAAACAGCCATACTGCAATGGTGTCCATTCGAATCAAACTCCAGGTAACCCTGACGCTGGTCCTGTTTGTTTCTTTCTTTCTAGTTTAATACTGCTAACACATAGAAGCCACAGTATCTCGATTTTGTGCAGCAACCTCCATTCTGACCTTTTTGAACGAGTGGTTGCTTATTAGAGTTAGTCTTTAGTACCAGGTATCCCGTTTTTCCAGAGACTTCTCTATAGGAGGACTATTAATACCATTTACCCAACTGTTTTATTACATACGATGGCCATACTTACTATCCGCTATGTGCAAGGAGCTCGTGGCTTATTCTCATTTTACACCTACCATTATCATCGTGTTTATGTTGATACCACATCATTTATCTTGCAGGGCTTGATCAACAGTCCAGACCATCAGTATCCTTGAAAATACGACTGCATTACAAGACTAATGAAGTGCCACTTTAGTTTAGAATCATGTCTGATGTAAGTCTCTACCAGACCTTACGATATTTTCATAATTTTGATAGTGAATACATAGCACTTTATGTATTACTTATAGGTAGCCCTTTAAACATGGGGATTATAGGACGTTGTGTTATGTTTTTGTATATCTACAGGGATTCCCCGGGGACTGCGACACTAAATCTATGCAGTACCCAAGGATTAATTACTGACACTAAGACGGTAAGCTCCCCAATAAGTGCATCTTCAAATTACAATGATTATTGATGTACTTGATTGAGCAACCACACTGAGATGTGGTTTATGTTTAGGTCTGGCCTGGATTTACTATCTTGTACCAATAACAGGAGTTTGTGGGCATATACCCTTTTGAATTGTCCACTAGGAAACATTACCAAAATTCCACACTGCCACGACAGTTTCACCTTGTTAAGTTCTGCCAAGTTACCATCATGACTCGGGCTGTGGGTGCTTTTTGCCCCAGCCTCCACACTCACCTGAAGAAGTTCTTAACACCAACCCTAAGGACTATAGGAACAAAACATGTAGGGCTACTACAGATACTAATGTGAAGTATTTGAATAAGGATTACAACTCCTCTGGTGCACTTTAGGTATTCCCCGACTAAGGCACCATGTTTAGAGAAGCTTAATATTGAAGGTCTCAATTTATGTACCTTGTGTGGTTTCTGCTTACTAAAAGTTGAAGGTTGAATTTATTTGAAGTTGTATAATTGTTTATATGTTTACATGTACACTTGGAGTCTTCTATGTATCTAAAAGAGATACAGTTCAATTGTGTTTTTTGCACTTTATTAGCCATTTGGTGACTAGCACATAGCACTTTTCTGGAAGCACTAGTCACTGTTCGTTTTTTTTATATGTTAGCTTTTATGTATATGTTTTTAACACTGTATGCTTTGTATTAAAATTTTATTTGAACAGAATCAGTAATTAAGTCAGGTTGTATTCTCCATGAACTTCTATTTGTCACTGCCCTGAACGGTTCTTTAGTGTGATCATTTCCAATCTTACAGTGAACTGTGTGTCGAAACCTATTTTAGGTGCGGGAGCCTTTTTTGTTTCCTTAGGAGAGGGACAAGCAACATCCCCTGTCCGACAGCACAGCGCCACAAGTCCTGCGCTTCCTTGGAGAGCACCAGGGATAATGTTCCCCCTGCTACCGGATGTAAAACATGGTGGTGTAGTCAATGAAGATCATCACCACCTTGCCTTTCAGAGACTGGAGGAACTACCAGAGGACCCAGAACACTGCCCGTAGCGCTCGGATTTTGACATGAAAGCCCTTCTGCGGCTGCCACAGGCCTCTGGCGTGTAAACGTCCGGTGTATTCCCCAACCTTCCAGGTAGGCGTCCATGGTGACTGTCTCCTGGTATGGGGGGTTTGAAACCCCCTTGCCTTGGGCGATGTTGGAGAAGACGTCCTACCATCCTATCTCCTGACGGAACTCTTCGTTGAGTGATATTGTCCGTGAAGCTTCCGGACACCTGTATCCAGCGGGCATCGAGGAATTCCTGCAGGGTTCGCATCTGCAACCTGTAGAGGACGAGGTAGATGCAGGATGACATCATGCCTAGTACCGACTTAATGGCCCGCACTGTAGCCATCTTAGTGGACATTTGTTGCACCTTTCCTTGAATGGCTGCTACCCTCTCCACCGAGGGTGAGGCCAGGCAAGACACTATTGAGTCTGGCGCCTAGGAACATCGCGTCCTGTGATGGTGTTAAGCAGGACTTCGGATAGTTGACCGAGAATCCCAGATCAGTCAACAGCTGGACGGTTGTCCCTGTGTGTCTGTCGGCCAGAACCCGCGAGCGGGCGCTCATCAGGCAGTCGTCCATGTATGGGTATACATGTAGGCCCTGTAGAGGCAGATGGGCTGCCATTGGTGCCAGCCATTTTGTGAACACTCTGGGGGCCGACTTCAAGCCGAACAGTAGGACCTTGTACTGGTAGTGCTGTCCCTGCACCACAAAACGTAGAAACTTACGTTTCTTGTGAATGGGGACGTGGAAATAGTCATCCTCCAGGTCCACTGTCGTCAAGAAATCTCCTTTTTCCAGTTGGCAGAGCACGTGTTGCAACAAGACCATGCTCAACTTTTGGGACTTGTTCAGACGTCTTGGTACTAGGATGGGCCTCCAGCCATGTCTTTCTGGCTAAAAGGTATCTGGAATAGACACCGGATCCCCGGAGTCTATTGGTGAACCAGCTCTATCGCCCCTTTTTCGCAGCATAGCTCGTACCTCTTCCAGAATCTGAGGGATGTCTTGCTCCTGACTGGAAACCGGAGAATTCGCTGACACCTGAACTCCAGGTTATGTCCTTGGGCGAGAGCGTCCAGCTCCATTCACTGACTAACCTAGTCAGCCGGCTTCCCACCGGGGTGCACTAGTGGGGGTCACAACGTCCTGGGAATTCAGGCTTGCTTTGGCACCAGCTTCCTGCCCTTCTGGCAATGGCAACATGGTCCTCCGCTACCATAGGCCTGGGAACGGCCTCTGTAGGCTTCCTGCGTTGAGGATCTGGAAGGCTGTCGGTACGACGTGGAAAAACCTTTTGAAGACCTGCTCGACTTTCTCCT